>NC_091821.1:225275942-225884692 GCF_038994185.2 Dermacentor albipictus | reverse complement strand
CTGTGTGATCGAATAAATGACCAACCAGTACTTAACTATTATTATGTTAGTATACTTGAGGAGTGTAAACAGGGTGCGGCTATGGCGTGCTATAACACGTGCCGAGAACGCGCCGAATCAACTTAAATCAGAAAAAGGTGGAAAGCGTTTCTTGCTTTATCTATTTCCGGGACAGGATTTTTGTTATATGTGTGCGTGCGTATATAATGTATGATCTGTGAGTTCTCTCCTCTCGCAAATAACACCGGTACTAGCGCCGTGCAGGCTTGCTCCGCTCGCATTGCCTCTCACGTTTGAGTCAGGTCGCTTCCTAGTCCAATCGCACGTGCACGTCGTTCCGACCTTCACTGTCGCTTACGGACGTGCGTGACAGGCATCTCTTTTACGACGTCACCAAGAACGCGGGACATCTTTCCAAAGCTTGTCTTTTATACTTTTACAGCGAGTATTAACGATGTATGTTCATGTGACATTTCCCGCGCTATTTTTCTAACACAAAGAAAGCTTCAACAAAGCTGTTTATGATAGTACCTTCTCTGTAACGGTTTTTTTTTCAGTTGCTCATTATTCTGCTTTTCCGTTCAATTTTGTTTTCGACAGATGAGAGGAATGAGTATGTATGCATTGTGCGCTCGCTTTTAATAGCCTTAACTTCCAGGCGCCGTAATGTTAGCGCCTTGCTCTCTGTTTCGTTTTATGGTGCAGCACGTAAAGGAGACACTGCATGCCGGCAAAGGCAGGATGTCAGGGGGTTATTTAGGCTGCCGTGTTTCTTTTTTTCGATATGACTGTTCGGCTGCGGCGCACACACCTGGCCGAGACACTCAACAAGAGGCCGCCCTTCGTTCGGTTTCGCACTGTTTACAGCCGCGTGGCCCCTTTTAGTGATGTCACTTCTGGATAAGAATGACCCAAGAGTGACTCGAAGCGCGAGCGAATTTCGGAGAAAAAGCAAAGATGGGGGCAGGAAGGAAAACTTGGAGCACTATCGCCGGTAGGCGATGACCACACACGCCGTCGGTCGGTGCTCTACTCCTTCGATGGCTCATTAAACGGGACAGTCCTCGCTCTGCGAGGCCGGGGGCGCCAGGTTTATATTCTTCCGTCGCTTCCAGGATATACCTTCCGAACTTTGCCAGCTACCGTTTTACCGGGCGCGGTTTTTTCTTTTTTCCCTCCGGTCCTCCCGCGGCGCGGCCTCTTCGGGCGCTTTTAACTGCGGCGCCGCCGCACTCAAAAGAAGCGCGCTATCTGGCGCTGTGACCGGACCATCTCAATAAAGCGCGGCTTCCCCGCGGCGCTCGTTACTCGCGGGAGGCCTTCGCTGGAGGGCCGCCCGCTTTGGGGACGCCCGCGGAAGGCCTTTCCCCCCGTGCGTTCCCTCGCCGCGCGCGCGCGCGCAAAGTGGCCACGCGCGCTCGTGTTCATGAGCGGATGGAACAGGTTCATCTGTGCAGGATGCTGCGTGTAGGAGACGCCGCATCGTCGAGAACAAGAAGCCACGCCGAACTTGTTTCCGCGTGTGTGCTCGCCGTCCGAGAACCGTTGTTTTCGTTGCACGACAAGCGCTCCCGGCTAGAGCCCGCGACGCCGCGTCCGTTGACGATTCGTTTCGAGGACTCCGTCATCACGAAAGCGATCTGTTACCGTTGCGCGCGGGCTAGTTGAAACGCGGCGCCGGTCCGGCGTCGCCCTGGCGCCATCGCGGAACGAGCGCGCAGTCCTCAGGTGAGCGCGACGACGCCGGATGCCGTCGGAGAAAGAGAGGCCGCACCGCAGCGGCGGTGGGTGGCGAAGACGAGCGTGGGAGGGAGGGTCGAGAAGCCCCGAGGACAGCGGGCAAGGGCGCATTGTCGCAGTCGGAAGAAAAGCCCGCTCTTCCGAAATGGTGGCGGGGGGAGTGAAGCGACAGCCAAGTGTTTGCCAGAATAGGAACAATGTCGGCGACTGGTGTGCAGCGCCGCCCCGAGCCGTGTAACGAGGCGCGGCAGACGAGGAGGCAGCCTCGGGGACCCCGGCTCAGGAACCTGCCTCGAGCCGGCATGCCTATAAATTCCTGCGGCGGACACTTCAAGGACAGGTGCGGGAGAGGCCGGGCGAGGGCGTACTACGGGCCAATAAAGATGTCTTGGGCCTCCTTTTTGCCGTCTTTATGCCCCAGCGCAGAATGCCAGGCCGAGAACCTCGAGGAACCGCGTCCGTGAAACGAGTTTCTTCCCCGGACGACGGCCAGACTCTGGGGCGACGGGAGCAGCTCCGAACCGGAAGCCCAGGCTCCGCGGACCGGCGGCGGTCGCGCCGCTCTCTGATCTGGTGCCGCGCTCGGACCGCAACCCACTGTTTCGGCCAAGAGATCAGAGCCATATTTTTGCTTCTTCGCGGTCTTTCTTTGCTACGTTGGCTTTTGTCGCCTTACGGGTGAAGGCTCGGGCAAATGAGGTTACTTTCTCTCGGCGGGACGCATCCGTGGTTAATACCGAAGTGTGTGAGAGGCCACCAAGAGGAACGCAGACGACGAAGCAGCGCAACCACTTCCCCCGTTAAACTAGTAGGCTGCGGATAACTTCATGTCTCTCGGGGTACTTGCGCAACCGTCAGAAAGGGCGCTGAGTACGAAACGAACATGCCATTATAACTTCTTTTGCGCGCTCCTGCCGTCTGCGTGGAAGAGTTGCCGCACAGCGGATCAGCATAAGAACTACGCCGACCTTCCGACAGCGTCGAAGGCAATAAGCATATGCGAACCAAGCGCTTCACTTTCTCCGAGTCCATGCTCGAGGCGTTCCGGGCATCTTCTCTGCTCGGCTCTTCTTCATCGTGTTCGCTTGTAGACACGTGCCGGAGGTGAACGTCTATTGATTTGTCGATCAAGGCGGCTGAGATTATCCCCCCCTCTTCCTTTTTTTTTTTTCATTTCGTTCTCCGGTCCGGGTCTAGCATTCGCCAGAAGCAGCAGGGGCGTTGACGGAGCGCGACTGTTCCAGATGTGTATAATGTCCTCATCGCGCCCCGCGGATGGTGCCCGCAGGGGACGAAATTTCGTCGAGTTCCGTGAATGTATAATGCATGTGACCCAAGAGAGAGAGAGAGAGAGAGAGAAAAGAAAGTAATACACCGAGGAGGAGGCGTTCCGGCACGTGTGCGACGAACGGCTGTGTGTGTGTGAGCGCGCGCTCACCTCCGAAACGTCTGCGTTCGAGCGTGCCGATTATACTTCCAAATCAGGCGCACTAAGCGATGGTTTTGCTGGAGGCCCCCTCCGATCAGTGCTAAAAGGACTTCATGTTCCTGTCTAGACCGACAAGCGATCGGGTGTGCGCAACAACGAGCGGTTGCCAGCAAACCCTGCCCGAAAGTCATTTTCGCGACTGTTTCTCCGCTGCCACCGCGTATGCAAGGAGGAGAAGAGAAAAAAAAAAGTACATCGTGTTTCCTCTCCCGAATTCCCGTTACGCGAGCACGCTTTTATGGACGCGGGGTTGCCGAGACGTCCGGCACCGCATACTAAGTGCGGTACACTTTCACCTGCCAGATGGAGCGCGCCCTCCCACCTGACTCGGCGCCCTGCCGCTTCTCTTCTTCGCCCCCGATGTTGGAGAGCCTGGCGGCGCGGCCTGTGAGTCTGTGTGCACTCGGCCACGGTTGCGGTGACTTGCTGGCACGCGTCCGAGGCTGAGCTTTGCACGTCGGCGCAGGTATTGTAAATCTCGCTGACGCCCCGCACTGATATCTGCTCTTTCCAGGTATATAATTCAAATCGAACGAAAGCTGTAGGGCACGAACTGATATTGTACAAATAGCAGCACCGCGAGACTATATACCCTATATGCGCGTGTCGGTTGGGTGTGGTGCGGTTCCTCTGTGCAGGGACGGCTGGAAAGGGAGGTATTTCCGGAGAGTGCAGGGCACAAAATGGATTCCGGCAATTTACGCAGGCACGCTAGTTAAACTAAACCGCAGTCACAACCTTTCGCAGTTACGCGTTGTCAGACGAAAATTATAGCCATAATTAAAGCGCCCAAATGCATATGTAAACACAGTGTCTCCTTGTAACTGAGCGTATGCACTGTGCCTCGAGGCAGCTTCAGCTCGTAAGCTAGCATGGAAAAATGTAGTGAGCAGCAACCGCCTAGTATCCTCCTTGCGGTTTTCGCATGGATAATTTGCGGTCAACATCCCTCAAGCGAGAACTCGTGTAGGCCCCGCAAATTATTCAACGTGCAGTGTCTTGCGAGCCACTAATGTACTATTCTAAAGCGATTAGGGAAATAAATAAACAGAAGCCACAAGGCGTCGCGTTTTCGGCGACATTATCTACATTATACATCATTTTTACTATAATGAACAACAGCATTGTACAGCTGCGTATTTCCCATCCCCTTTGAACTACAGTATAGTGGGTATAGCATGTGTTATACCATGCACGTGCTTTTGCAATTTTAGCGCGTGCTTCAGCATTTCTTGTTCGTCGGACTCAACCGCTCCAAGATTGTCGAAGTCTTCAAGGCCTGTGAAGATCTGCGGCTGCCCCCTTAAGAGCGCCTTGCATGCAATTTGTAGCGGTATTCTCATACGGGACGTAGGCGCGCTCGGCAGCTGGGAGATCGTCGCGGTGGCTCGCGGAAATGGAGGCGCGCGGCGATCGAACTTTGGCGCGTTCAACGGGGCTGTCCTTCCCCGGGCCAGGACAGCGCCGCAGCGGCTGCCGAGCTCGCGTGCTGCCGGGGTCGCGCCGTTCCACCGCTCTTCGATAAGGCAGCCGGCGCTTATCTCGGTCTACTTTCAACACTGCAAACGCCGATTGTCCGCGGCAGTCTCCAAGGGGCTCCCCGTAGCCAATCAATCGGGGCCTCACGCGGCCGGTGCATCGTAGCGCTGCCGCAAAACAGATTAACGCGGCCCAAGTGGTGGCGCGGAAAGAGGCGTTGACGCAAATGCTTCTTTGAAAATTCGCGCAGCCATCAGTTTCGGCCCTGACGTCGTGTCACTGCTATGCGCGCGTGGGAGGCGCCGAGCGACAACGCGCTCCTCGGCCGCAGTGGGCCGCGTTTCGCACGGGAACGCGATGCGCGCGAGGGACCGCGCTTTGCACGCGGGGACCGACAGCCGACGCAAGTCACGCTGCCGTCGGAGCCACTCGGAGCGCCACGTGCAAAGGAAGGCCGCTCGGCGGCATCGCTTTTGTGCGCGCTGTTGGAACCTCTCTCCCTCGCGCTGTGCATGAGGCTGCGCTGCTGCTGAACAGGCCGGCCGTCGAGAACGCTTTCGTGCAAACCGTCGAGTGTCAACTCGTTCAGCGGCGTCAGAAAGCAAGTGTAGCCTAGACGCGTGGCGTCAACTTTCCGGCCGGTGGCGACACGGGCGGCGTTCTTCGCCGTCTCTCGGTCGCCTTTCGTATCGCAACTACCCACGCGGCGATTGGCCGCGGTTCTTTGGGCGACGCGGTCATTGCATCATAATGATCCGCATTCAACGAGTTTCAATGAATGCGGGTGCCGGAGGGAATGCTACAGCAGCTCTTTCATAATGCAAAGTAGAAAACGAAGTGCCGCAACAGGGTACAAGTTACCGCATGTAGAGTGCCTCTTGTTTGTTCTCTTTCTCCCTCCTTCCCCCCTGTCTCTTCTTTACATTAGCGTCGTTCCCCCCTGAAATACGTCTATGCCTCGGTGCCAGTTTGCACTTGACTCCGCAGTCAACTGCAAAAAAAAAAAAAATGCTAATGGCGCCCTGCTCTTCACGCAACTGAACTCCAAAAAGCAATCGCGCGCGTCTTATCTGCATTTGTGATTTTTTTATGGCTTTCTGTCGAGGATCACGTTTTCCAATCAGTGTTTCTTGCCTGCAAGTCGTACCCCCTGTGAAGCGCGTGAAGTACCGGTGACCTCGGTGAGTAAGTATAATCATCAGGAATAAATAGCAGGTTCTGTGGAAACCTCTACGTCCTCAGTGTCAAGAAAAGGCTTGATGCCAACTCCGATGCCACCTGTTCAAATGCTCGTAAAACGCAGAAGTACTTTTATGCGACAACCCCGGACCGATATGAATAAGTGTTGTTGCGTTTGAGAGGAAGATAAATTCTAATGACTTAGCAAGCGGAATTTTTATTTAGAGCCTGGATATTTTTTACGAAATATTCCCAAAATTGATAAGCTAAAGAAAAAAAGAACTTTACAAGTTTATAAATTCGTAACTCTGCACCAAAAACACATATCGCAGTTCTGTAAGATACATCCGTTAGAACACTTAAAGCGCACACATCGGATATATGAATTTGCACAGTACGCGAAATTGTTAGTGTTTACGAGGGTGCCTGCACTAATGTGCAGTCCTACTCGTACATTGGTGGTACACATCAGAGCAGTGTATAATATATCAAGTCTGTCGACCTTAGATGTATGATTAGGTGCAGTTTATAGAATTGTTATATCGTCTTTCATTGCTAAGTCACAGAGATGTAAACTATGCAGTTTTTTCACCGATATTTTACATTTATTAACGTTTTTGTAAATAAACATTGACAAATAAAACCTTGTTCATCAATTGCGGTGCAGTAGTTGCCGGGGGAAACGATTTCTCCGTTCCCTTGTATTTAGATAGGAGCCCCAGACCTAAACCTTCCTTTAACGAGTGCAGTTTCATTTACACTAATATCTGAAAAAGATATGACACTTGAATGAAGGTAAGAGCCAGCTTCTTGCCAGTTCTGAGACATACCACTTATATATCCTTTTATGTCAGTACACTCTCAATGAGCGTTGATTTTCACCGAAGTGCGTTTGCAAAGCCTTTCAAGGCAGTTTTCCTTTTGAAATGAGATCAAGTTATAATGAGACTACAGGTTAACGCCAAACTATTTCCGAATGTGCTGTATACCAAAGGGAAAAACAGTAAATTTACAAAAATAAACAGTACTGGTTGCACTCGGACAATATAAATTGCGAACCTTAACAAAAAAAGTTGACAGTCACTGCGAAAGAGGATGAAGGCGAAAGCCTGCGCCCTCACGACACATTCATTAATTGCTTAAAATTTTCATTCGAATGCATTCTTACTTCCTATTGCTATTGATATGGCCGGTTCGCCAATGTCTCCAAGTGGGTTCGACTCCCACCAGAGGTCGTGGGTTTGAGTACCTTAATTAACTGTACCTTAATTAACACCACAAGTCATGCTGACGCTTCTCCTCCTTCGCCTCGGCTTCAGGCCTTCTTATAAAAGTATCCATGGCCAATTCACCCTAATTAACACCAAATGTGTGTTCGACTTTCGCCAAAGGTCGAGGGTTCAACTCCCTATCGATTTTGGTTCCATAACGCCGGACATCAGATTTTTCGAACCATGAGCCTAAGGCTTTCGCCCTAATAACTAATGATATCTGCACGACCGATGATCGCTTGATTGGATGCGCAGGCGACTGGTTCGATGACGTCGAAAGGCTCACTACGGCTGGCTCATTTGAAGCGACATGGGGACATTTAAAGGAACACGAAAACTAAACGCAAGGCTTTTAAGCTAACTCTGGAAGTACTTCAGCTTTATTCCCATGCTTTTGCATCTATATACATAGTTCGGTTGCGTTTGCCGGAGATGAAATTCTTGAGAAGTCAGAGTGAAAATTCTTGAAACATCCACTTAGTCGATTCCCCCCCCCCCCCTACCCCCAGCTCTTCTTTTTTTTTCTTCTTTTTTCTTGTATCTCGGCATATCTTCCGCACATCGGCGCTAAGCTTTGCTAGGTTCACAGCAGTCGGCCGTGTGATTTATCTCCTAGCGTGCAGTTAGTTCCTCGCCGATGTCCCTTTAATTCGTGTTTTGCCTTCTTAGCACTTCCTCCTTGGTTGCGCCTTCTGCACCACCCAGCTACTTCTTGCTGCACGGCACATGTTCTGCGCCGTGGTCGATCCTCAGGTGGTGGCCAGTGCGCGCGCCATCCTCGGTCGGCGAGGAGACGCTATAATCCGCGGCGGCGACATCTTGTTCGCGTATTCGCAGCCGGCTGGCATTCGCTCGGCGACAAGGGGGATTTGGTGTCGTCGGCCGCTCCGCGCACATGTCTCCTGTCGCGCGCGACGCTTGACAGGCGAGGCATGCCCTTCGCTAATGGGTGCCGAGTATCGCAGCGCCGGGCGCGCCGAGCCCACACAGCGAGCAGAGGCGCTCCTCTTGCGGAACGCTTCCGCACAGTGGCTATAGTGCGCGCTAGCGAAAGCGTTAGTGGTAGTTGCATAGCGGCGGCGGCTGGCAGGCTCTATACACAGGCTATGTACTAAGCGGTCGCCCGTTGTGAAAGCTTGCACGACTCTCTTGGTCGCCCCTGGGATTCCCTCACGGAAAGAGGCTCCCGCGGCCTTAACCCGTCGTCATATCTGAGGCTGCTCGTTGCGCTGGCGAAGCTGGCCTTTGACCTGCGCCGCCACACCGAGATCATGGAGCCAGTCTCGCTCGCGGCGCCAATGCTCCTTCTTTATTATTATTATTTTTTTTCTTTCCGGCGTGGGCACGAGCTACTTTCTATGCGCGACTGGGATGCATCATCGCGCGCCGCTCACTGGTGTGTGTGTGTATGTGCGTGGTACCGCGCCCAAGAAACAGCGACTGCGGACCTCGTTTTTCTTCCCGCGCAGCCCCGCTCGGTCGGGCGCTTCCCGGGAGAGTGATGCGACCGCGCTTATCGCCGTCGCCTCTTCGTTTTCTCTCATTCACCGCCCCTCCTACCGCTACTTCCGGAGTTCATTGTTTTATGTCTCAATAATTTTGTTTCCTCCCTCTTCGAGGCTTACGTAAGCAGTGGTCCGCCGCTCCTGGTGCGTCAGATGTGCGCGCCGAAAGAGTCACACCGAAACCCGCCGAATAATCTCCCCGTCAGATTGGTGGCGGCGGCCGCCGCCGCTCCGCCGGCGTCGATGACGTAAACCGTCTGAAGACTGGCCCGCGCGCTCTCGAAATGGGTGGGTGGAGCTGGCGTCGCCGGCCGTGGGGCCCTGCCGCGCGCTGCTCGTCCATCGGCGCGCTGGTGTGCGTGGTGCCCGATAAGAGAGGGAACCCTGGCCCGCGCTGGGAACAGCCGCCAGGTTGTCGCCGTCGCCATCCTACCGCAAACGCACGGTCCGGTTGTCGTCGGTCGCCCTTCGTAAACCAGCTGCGCGCACACTTGCTCCGCCAAGAAGTGGCTGGCGCCTCGTCCCGCCTCGTGTTGGTGCAAGTGCTGCCGCTTTCCCTCAGCAACCGCTGCTCCGGCTGGCTTCGCCACGCGATGCCACTCGTGAGGCACCAGCCGAAGGTGCTCGTCCCACTCCATCTCTCGATACCGCCAGTGCGAAGGCCTTGCTAAGTGGAACCGCGATGCGCTTTCCCGCTTATAACCGCGGCGTCCTCGGTGTCTCAGTAAGCCAGTGTGCGGCCCTGAGAAACCCCACAGTAACGAGCGCAGGCACTGCAGACCATCTTTGCAATACTGGATTAATTTTGCAACACTTAGTCCCATATAAGAATGAGTGGTCCCGCCTGCAAACTCGCATTTCTCGGCTTCCTTTTTTATTTTTTGTTTCTTGATTCGCGCCAAGAATTATTTGTTTTCATGCACAACACCTACACATGAGACACGAGTACACACAGGCGAATACACTTGCACGACGCTGCTGTGAATAACGTGCCATGTGAAAACACGTCGCGCCAGTAAATGTTTCAGAGGACTGCAATTTTTACCCTTGCACAATACTGTCGACTAGGCACCGCAAAGAGACGTTGCGCTCAATTAATTCGCATTATACAAGTTATTATATACTGTAGTAATGCTCATAAGATGTTATGCCGTTGAATATGGCTGCAGAGTAGAATTTTCCCGCTCTTGTTATTCTCTCAGATATCGCAAATTACTGAGCACATTCATCTGTTCCCCCGACTCAGCACACATACATAAGTTTCCGCTTACCACAGATAAATAGTGATAAGTATGTTTACCTGCGGCTGTGAGTCTGCCTTTAAAAGGTTCACTAAACATGAGCAGTATAAGCAAGTTGAGACTGGTAGAGCATTCTCGTTTCTTTGGCGGGAAAATGTTTATTATTAACGGAGAAAACGGAGTCAAAATATGAATTTCGCTCCCAGACTGAGTCGCCTGTGACATCATTGGTATGTCATTACCTTCGCAGCGTGTGTTCGCGTATTTCGGCCATCATCCTACATGAAAAGCCTTCAAAACATAAGGTTGCTGGTTTGAGCCATCGCGCATTTTAGAATGAAGAAATGCTTTTGTTCTTCCCACAAGATTGACTCCAGACAAAGAGCTACGAGAAAGCAGCTCGCGGACACCTGAAGAAAACAATTAATGTACCACTTTATTGACAAAATATTAACTACTCCTGAGCGAACGTTGTCGAAATTAATGACGTCACGACATTCTGTCGCGGGAACTTCAAGGTGGCGTCACCACCAGTACATGTCTTTTTTTTTCTTACTGTGAAGAGAGGTTTGCAAAGTTTCCAACCCCTTAATGGTTCGTGTTTTATAAGCGCAGTCTGCCAATCTAAGTTGACATCTCCCTTTAATGTGTGTTTGAGCCCGTTTTACGTGAAGCAATTGCGCTTGGGTTGCTCTGTGCTCAAGTTCTTCTTGAGCCTTTCCCATGTAATATGCTAGGATGTCACCCATTTCCCGCACGTAGCAATGAATTGAGCGGATTTACGAGCCAAAACCACGATCTGATTAAATATAAGGCGCACCGTAGTGAGGCAATCCGGATTAATTTTAAGCACCCGGGGTTATTTAACGTTCACCCAAATCTAAATACACGAGCGTTTTCTTGCATTTCGTCCCCATCGAAATGCGGCCGCCACCGTCAGGATCGAAACCGCAACCTCGATCTCAGCAGCGCAATGCCATAGTCATTGCGCTACCGCGGTGGGTCCTGCATGTAGCCGAGTGTTCCTAATGTGGCCTGGCAGACAAAGTAGCTCCGGTCAAACAGAGTATGCTAAATCAGGCTGTTTCTGGCGTTCTTGATCACCCGCAATGGTCCACAAGATGTATTATTGGAAGTCCTAATATCTTTTCCAACTAGATCAGTCTCCGGGTAGCATGTCCGGTATGCCGCTGGTCGCATCTTGGAAGTTTTTGTTCGTGCATTTTTATATGCCCCTATTCGTATTTAGTCTCAGTAACCTTCAGGTTGTCAAGAACATCCATTTCGCTATCCGCTCTGAGTATCGGTACAGTTCCTCAAGCCGGCAAATAGAGGACTGCATTCCCTAGGCCTTTTTGTATAGGAACCGGTTATGTTATTCCTTACAGAAGCTTAGAGACAGCATTGCCAACCACCTGGAAAATCCGGAAATATTTTCTGTGTATACTGCTTCCTGTCTTGTATGGTACGTTCGACAAGGCCATTAGCAGCCGAGTGATATGGCTAACAAAACTTGATTGTTATTTCATGATCTCCCGCCAACTTTGAAAGCCTTTTGCTGCGGAAAACAGGCCCATCATTAAACACTAATGGCTTTCTGCCTGTCTAAATCATTCAGCTTTCAGAAGAGCAATGACGCTGGCCGCGACCATCCTTCTTTATTCATATGTATAGCCAGCAGGAAAGCTTGTGTTTTTCTGACGCCTTCCTCTTCCTTCTTTGAGCTCCGTGGCGAAGTCCGAAATAAACGAATTCAAACGGAATCCTTGAACGCTCTAGGATTATCATGGCGTCTGTGGACTGCCTGAACTGACCCTCGTTCGTCTGGTACCGATGGCACTTGCGCATATAGGTTCTGGTATCATCTTTCATCCCTGGTGTCAAGAATGGCGAGTTGCGCAACAAGATTGCCACCTTACCACCCGATTACGACAAGGGGTGCAAGACGCGCACCTCTCCCTCTCCGTCGCTGCAGCTGGGAGGCGTTCAAAGAAGCGGCCTTTGCGTTGGAATCCGCCGCCTTCCTCCAGCCCCTTCGACATTGTGACGGGACTAGTTCGGTGCGTGAACAATGATTCCGGAGTTCCCCAACGCGGAGCTGATTTGAAACGCTGGACAAGCTGCCGTGGGGACGACGTATTTTGAGCGTCTCACGCTTCGGCCTAGCACGGAACAACGAGCGACCCTCGATCAGCGCCGATAGTTTCCCGGAACGGCACCCCGCGCGGTTGCCTCTGTGAACAGAGCGCGGTTGCCTTTGTGTACGTAAACTGATCTTCAGAGCAGCTGCGAGTTGGTGATGTGTAAACGAACAGTCGCCGCGTCGTAGGACCGGCGGATCGAGTGTATAAAAACTGTGGTTGTGCGAATGCTGAGGACACACTTCTCTTGAGCAGTCATGTTAGACTGAGTCACTTCTCTCATGCAGTCATGTTGGACTGTTACTCTTTTTCTCAAGCAGTCATGTTAGGCTGAGTTAATTTCTGTAAATAAACCCTTTTTCCTCGTTCTCGATGAGAAGCAGTTCTTCACTTCATCAACGATCTCAGCGTAAATAAGTTGGACGACGGCATGGGCCAGCTACCTTCGAATTCATGCCGTACTCCAATCTTGGCAAAGGACCACGGACGATGGGATTGAGCCCCCAATCCTGACAACTGGCTGACAGCGGTGAGATGGACTTTGCGACATGGTGCTGTATCTGCGGTGAGTGCTTGGTTTTTGCTTTGACTCTCTAGGCTTCATTGTGTGGTTGTTCTGTTTAGAACAGTAGGGAAGCTAGATTGTTGTGTGTTAGCTAGGTTGTGTTTTCCTAGCTAGATTTAGAGAGCAGAATCAAGGCAGTAAAGCAGCAGTCATGGAGTTAAGGACACTGCTGAGAGACGAGTTGTTGATTGTTGGTGAGGAACTGGGCCTAGATGTACGCAAGGAAATGCTCAAATCGGAATTATTGGAGCTAATTTCCAATCAGGCCAGTGAGCAAGATATTGAAATGGGATTGGAACTTCTCAAAAAGAGAGAGAAACGGGAAAAAGAAAGAGAAGAACGAGACAGAGAAAAACGAGAGAGAGAGGAACGCGATAAAGATCGCGAGTTAAGAAAAATGCAACTTGAACTTGAAAACAGACGTTTGGAGTTGTCTCAAGGAAGTGAAGGCGCTCTGGGTCGATCAAGTGAGGCAGAATCGTACCGCATGGACAGGCTATTAAAGCCATTTGAGGTCGGGACCGACATAGGCTTGTTCCTAAGCAATTTTGAAAGGACTTGCGAAAAGATGAACTTCGGTCCGAGTACATGGCCACAGCGGTTGCTGTCTATGTTGCCGTGTGAGGCGGAGGAAGTAATCGCCAGATTGAGTGTGCAGGATGCATATGATTATGCGAAAGTTAAGGCTAGTCTCCTGAAGAAATACCGCCTTTCAGCCGAAGCTTTTCGGCAAAGGTTTAGGAGCACAGGCAAGAAAGATAGCGAGGGCTATCCGGAGTTTGCATATAGCTTAAAGGCCAACCTAGTCGAGTGGCTTAAAAGCGCGGAAGCGTACGACAGCAGAGACATGATCATTGAATGCATGTGTCTAGAGCAGTTTTACAAAACCATCCCCCAAGCTGTGAAACTGTGGGTGCAAGACAGAGGTAATGTAAACACTGTGGAAAGGGCGGCTGAATTAGCCGAAGAGTACGCAACCCGTAGAAAGTTGAACGCCGAGGAGGGAAACTGGGACGGTCGAAATGGACCGCGGAAACCATTTCCGTTCAAAAAGGGTGCGCAAACTAGACGATCAGAGCCTGTAGACATGGCGGAAAAGCCCGCAGAAAAGAGCGAGGAGAAACTTAACGGAGAAACCGCACAAAAAGAACAGAAAAGAAAATTCGAATCTTTTAGACCAATTCGCTGTTACAAATGCCACAAACTGGGACATATAGCTGTAAACTGCGAGAAGTCTAGCGTAGTTTTTTCCTACGTGGAGGAAAAAGATGAGAATATGGAACTTTTAAGTCCATATCTCCACGACCTGCAAGTTAATGGAAAACCATGCCGAGTGCTAAGAGACAGTGCCGCCACGCTGGACATTGTCCATCCGTCTTACGTGATGGTAGATGACTTCACCGGAGAAGTAGCATGGATAAAACAGGTTGTAGAAGAACACAGCGTGTGTCTGCCCATGGCCAAAGTCAAAATCAGTGGACCATTCGGGGAGCTAGAGACTGAGGCTGCAGTTTCCAAATTTTTGTCACGGCAGTATCCCTACATCTTTTCGAATCGTTCGAATCAGTTACTGCGTGACAGAGGGCTCAAACTGGGAGAGGGCATAGTACAGGCATTGACCCGAGGCCAAGCTCGTAAGATCGCGGCGCTTTCGGCTGAAAATGCTCAAGCTCCTCCAGCGGAAGCAGAAAAGGGGATCGCTTCAATACCCGAATCCGAGCTAGGCCCGAGGGACAAAAGAACAGTTGAGGAGAGCCTGCCAGCTGACCAGCTCAATGAGAGCGTAGCACTAGAGTGTCAGAGTTCTAGCCTGCAGGAAGAGCAAGCAGATGCGCTCACAAGCGAGACAGGGTCGTTATTATCACCGGCCTCAAAGAACTTTGATCAACTCTTACGCGTGGATAGAGAGTCACTGGCAGCTGAGCAAAAGAATGATGAGAGCTTAGCTAAATTACGTGACACAGCTAAAGAAGGCATTGCTAGGCGCAACGTAACGATACATGAGAGAGGAGGATTGTTCTATCGGCATTACAGAGATCGAAAGGGTAGGATTTTAGATCAGTTAGTCATACCTACTAAGTATCGGGAGGACCTTTTGAGTCTTTGACATGGAAATGGGTGGTCCGGCCACCTAGGCATAAACAAATCAAAGGAAAGATTGCTTATGGAATACTACTGGCCTGGCTGTTTCAAAGATGTAGAAAACTTTGTAAGATCATGCGACGCCTGCCAGCGTTCTGGTAAACCAGGAGAGACTTGGAAAGCTCCACTGAAGGTAGTGCCCTTAATAACAGAGCCTTTCAGACGGCTTGTAATAGACACGGTAGGGCCTCTTCCAAAAACAAAATCAGGCTACAGGTACTTGTTTACCATGCTGTGTCCGGCTACCAAGTTTCCAGAAGCAATCCCTTTGAAAGAGCTCAGCTCCACCGAAGTAGTAGATGCGCTTTTGACAGTGTTTGCACGAGTTGGGTTTCCAGCCGAAATTCAGGCAGATCAAGGGTCAGTATTCACGAGCGCACTGACTTCCACATTCTTGCAAAAGTGCGGGGTAAAGTTAATACACCGTTCTGTCTATCACCCTCAGTCAAACAGTGTAGAGAGGTGGCATTCGGTGCTTAAGCGAGTTTTGCGTGCGCTCTGTTACGAGCACCAGGAGGACTGGGAGAACTGTCTGCCGGCAACTTTGTTTGCTTTGCGAACGGTTCCACATGAGGCGACAGGGTTCTCACCAGCAGAACTAGTGTATGGGAGGACACTCCGGTCTCCACTGAGAATGTTAAGAGAGATGTGGGAGGAAAGAGGGGAGAGTTCAACAGTGGTTGAATACGTGCTAAATTTACTGGAACGGCTAAGCGCAACCCAAGAACTAGTCGGAAAGAACATGGAAATAGCTCAAAGGAACGCCAAATTCTATTACGACAAGAATGCGAGGCTTCGTACGTTTAAAGTCGACTTAACGATGAAAGCGGAAAAGTGTAGGTTTGGTTGTTCGCAGGTTACTTATCTGGGTCATGTTGTCGGTCAGGACATGAGACGGCCGGCTGAGCTGAAAATAGCTACGATTGGAGAATTTTCTCAGCCGCGCACGAAAACGGACCTTCGTTCATTTTTGGGACTTGTGGGGTACTATCAACGGTACATTCCGAATTACTCGCAATTGGCAAGTCCATTAACAGACGCCCTCCGAAAGGGAGCACCGAGTAACGTACACTGGGATAAAGACAAAGAGAACGCTTTCCAAAGTTTGAAAACGCTATTGGTTTCTCGCCCTGTGCTTCGCGCGCCAGACTACACAAAGGAATTCATAGTTCAATGCGACGCAAGCGACAGAGGTATGGGCGTGGTACTTAGTCAGGTCGGCGACGATAACGAGGAGCATCCTATCCTCTACGCCAGCCGTAAACTAAATGTAAGAGAGGAAGCCTACAGCGCTTCAGAGAAGGAATGCGCTTGTTTGGTTTGGGCCGCCCAGAAGTTGTCGTGTTACTTGTACGGAGCGAAGTTCATCTTCGAGACCGACCACTGTCCTCTGACGTGGCTCAATCAAATGTCACACAAAAACGGCCGCTTGCTCCGATGGAGCCTCACTCTCCAAGAGTACAACTTCTCCGTTAGATATAAGAAGGGAAAGTTGCATAGCAATGCGGATGGTTTGAGCAGGCTAATTTGAATTCTGCGTTTGAGGGTCCCGCCTAAATTTTGGGGTTACTAGTGTTAGCTTTTCTTTAGGCGAAGAAAATCCCCTCTCATTTAGCAGAATTCCCTCCATGATTGCTGAATTGGTCAGCAGGAATTTGCTTCAGAAATTGGCATAGTGAAATGTAGCATTTTTTTTTTTGTTTCTGCACTTATGTTGTTGTTGTTTTTTTTTTTTTGAAGCCTAGCGTGTCTAAAGTGAGAGCCAATGCACGTCATCTCGGCGCAGAGCCGTGTTGTGGGGTTCATTTTGCAGTTGCCTGTCCTTGTTGGATGTTTTGGGGCGGTGACATCAATGCACAAGTGGTCGCTGCGAGCCAAGACATCAATCCCCCCCTGACCAGCAGCCGTTCTCTTCCTGCCTAGCGGTTGTCAGCGCTAGACAGTCGAGACTTTCCGGCCCATGGAGGCGCTGTCAAGAATGGCGAGTTGCGCAACAAGATTGCCACCTTGCCACCCGATTACGACAAGGGGTGCAAGACGCGCACCTCTCCCTCTCCGTCGCTGCAGCTGGGAGGCGTTCAAAGAAGCGGCCTTTGCGTTGGAATCCGCCGCCTTCCTCCAGCCCCTTCGACATTGTGACGGGACTAGTTCGGTGCGTGAACAATGATTCCGGAGTTCCCCAACGCGGAGCTGATTTGAAACGCTGGACAAGCTGCCGTGGGGACGACGTATTTTGAGCGTCTCACGCTTCGGCCTAGCACGGAACAACGAGCGACCCTCGATCAGCGCCGATAGTTTCCCGGAACGGCACCCCGCGCGGTTGCCTCTGTGAACAGAGCGCGGTTGCCTTTGTGTACGTAAACTGATCTTCAGAGCAGCTGCGAATTGGTGATGTGTAAACGAACAGTCGCCGCGTCGTAGGACCGGCGGATCGAGTGTATAAAAACTGTGGTTGCGCGAATGCTGAGGACACACTTCTCTTGAGCAGTCATGTTAGACTGAGTCACTTCTCTCATGCAGTCATGTTGGACTGTTACTCTTTTTCTCAAGCAGTCATGTTAGGCTGAGTTAATTTCTGTAAATAAACCCTTTTTCCTCGTTCTCGATGAGAAGCAGTTCTTCACTTCATCAACGATCTCAGCGTAAATAAGTTGGACGACGGCATGGGCCAGCTACCTTCGAATTCATGCCGTACTCCAATCTTGGCAAAGGACCACGGACGATGGGATTGAGCCCCCAATCCTGACACTGGATATGGGAATTTCTTTAACAGCTTGTACGTACGTCAGAGACCGTCATGTCCACATGATTCTTGAGTGTCCAGATATAAATTCTTCAGAGTCATTGTGGGAGAGATATCGGTGAGAAAGCAACCGGGGCGATGGGAAATTACTAAGTCAGAATGTTGAAGATGGGCTGACCATTTAGCAGTGCCCCCTACTAGTTGGGCCATGTCCAGATGAGTCAGTGTATCTGAAAAAGAAAAGTGCAACTTTTGGCCTTGTAGTTAGGTATAGCTTTTAAGGCAGGCGACACTTTCTTTTCGGTTGTAGAGTAGCTGATTTCAGCAGGCTTTATTAAGGGGAAAGCTTCAGATGGCTCATGGGTCAAAAAAAAAAAAATGGCCAGACTTAGCTTGGTTAAGCCAAGAATGCGTTGCATATTGCGCGAGTTGGGGCCCAGCTTTTCCTCCGGCTGTCGTGACGTCACGTCACGTGGTTGCGCTAAAGGTCAATGGTGGCTGCCCGGCCGCGCCCAAGGGCTGAACTGAGCGATTGCAATATGCAACGCATAAAAATAGAAGCAACTTAATAACAAACATAGCAAACTTAAAAGAGAATAGACCCACATATGAGACGCGCAGCAATGAACAATGCCTCATACCCTCAATGGTGGCTGCCCGGCCGCGCCCAAGGGCTGAACTGAGTGACTGCAATATGCAACGCATAAAAATCCGATGTCCGGCGTCATGGCGCCAAAATCCATAGGGAGTTGAACCCTCGTCCTTTGGTGGGAATCGAACCCACGACCTTTGGTGTTAAACTAGGGAGAATCAGGCCATCAATTTCTTCATAAGAAAGCGTGAAGCCAAAGCGAAGAAGCAGCATCAGCACAGCCTGTGGTGTTAATTGAGGCAAATTTAATAAAGCAAGTTAATTAAGTTCGAGTTAATTAAAGCACTCAAACCCACGACCTTTGGTGGTTTTGAACCTACCTGGAGGTATGGGCAAACCGGACATATCTCCAAGTTTGATTGCAATTGACATCGTGAAGGGGGAGAGGCGAACCCCACGACCTTTGGTGGGAGAAAACAAGTAATAGGAAGTAACAACGCATTCGAATGATAAACGTCAACGTGAGGCTTATAGCGCGTTAAAAAGACAAGAACGAAAGTGAGACGTGACACTCACATGCGCTATAAGCCTCACGATGTCTTACCAACAAGCCCAAATCACTGCTTTACAGCATAAACGTCAAGTAATTATTGAATGTCTCGTGAGCGCGCAGGCTTTGGTCTTCATCCTCTTTAGCGTACGCTAAGGTGACTGTCAATTTTTGTGTTAGCTGTTGTAACCGACTATGTGATGCTTCTGATGATTCTACGAGGGCGATTTCTGCTAGACAACATTACTAATCTCATAATATGACGCGTGAGTGTTCATCACAAACGGAAGGTCTGGTAGACCCGCCGCGGTAGTTTATAGGGGCTCTGGCGTTGCGCTGCCAAGCACGAGGTCGCCGGTTCGATCCCGGCCGCAAAGGCAGCGTTTCGATCTGGGCGAAATACAAGAAACGCTCGTGTACTTAGATTTAGGTGCACGTTAAAGGAGCCCTGGTAGTCAAAAATTAATCCGGGGTCCCCCACTATATATACGGCGTGCCTCAACAGCAGATCGGGGTTTTTGTCACGTAACACCCCATAGTTTAATTAATTTTAGAAGTCTTAGATTTGCATGATTAGTACCGAGTATATCATTCCCACAAGTTTCACAGTAAGCACTTTCGTACTCGTAAATTCTAGTGGTATTGCGTGTACTTTTGCGCCAAAACATATGAGCAGTGAATATGCCCCACGCTATCTGGCGCGCTTTTATTTTACTTGGTGCTTAGATTTGTACGCAGGACGTCATTACTACACAAACGTGTTCCGTGTTTGAGCTTCCGAATGCCCGCTTCTCGTTCTCGCGTTGACGCAAGAGAACTTGCTCCTTGACAGGGAAACGCATTGAGACAAAGAACGCCTTTGGGCGGATGGCTCCCGTTCGCTCGACACCCGCCGGTGCACTGCGGTCTTCCAGAAGGAGAGCTGCCGCCTGTATTGCGCGAAGATATTCTTGGCACGGGTGCATGTGTTTGGGGAAAACAGTCGATAAGATAGAACATGCACTTGAAAAGAAACTTCGTGCTTGGGAGGCCTATACCCACTGCCTCGCAGATGCAATGCCTCACGAGCCCCTTACCGACACCCGCCTCAGTCGCCAAGTGCGACGAGTTTTCGCATAAAGAAGCGTTTGTTCCCGACCAGGGACGACGTTTGTCGCTTTCTCCTCGTGTTTTGCCTTCGGAGCACTTTGTGAGCATGACACGCAGCACGCAGTTAATTTGCGTCTTCAGCGCTTCTCTGTTCGCATGACAAACACCTTGTTAGATATAGGTTTAAACGGGGTCTAACGTGTAACGTGTCGGGCACATTGTCACCTTCTTCCCTCAACTTTTTTTTTTTTTTCGTTTGTTGCCCCAAGTGAGCACGCAGGCACGTTGTGCCTTTTCCGGTGGTGAGCTTCATTCTGTGAGGTTCGCGCGCTTTTTTTAACACGTGACAACCGTAACGATGACAAGATGATGATTATGATGATGATGATGATGATCGTTGCCGCGAGGAGAGTTTCGATGGGGCGACGGACTCGCGCGCTGTCTGTAGTGCGGAAGAAATGTTCATTACAGTGCATTACGTCACAGTTATGCGCAATCACTGCGGCTCCTTCCTCGGAAAGTTTGATTGAGATCATAACGACGTTGTGATGGAGCGCGACAAGTACTTCGCTCGTGTTTTGTGACATTCTTGCACTGACATTAAGCTTCACATCTTCAGGCAGTCGCACAACTATATACGCGCGTCGATGAACTAAGCAAGTTGAACTTCCTCGGGGCTGAAAGCAATATACGCCTTGTACCCGCACGGTGATGTTCCCTGACGCACTTGCTTTCGCCATCGATTCCGACATTTCCGTTCGCTCACCGACCGCGCCGCGCTGCAAAACATTGCAGCACTCGTCGGGACGAGCGATGGCGCATACACTGTCGCCGACGGTCAGGCGACGAAAACCTTTCTTCGTGCGATGGCGCACATTGTGCACGCGTCGCGCTCACTGCGTTCGGCGCGCCTTCGGGCGGGTGCGCTGCCGGTGAACTTGGCGTCGTACAACGTGCGAATGAAGGCCGCCGGAGCTTTGCAGCTGCGAGGCAAATAACAGCTCGCTGTGCAAAGTCCGCAGCTTGTATCTGCGTGCGATAGCGCAACGCGGAGCTGGTAACCTTCTCCGCTGTCGGTGAGGGTGCGCTGTTGAGGAGAGACATTCCCTTGCGTAACCACTTTTTTTGAAAAGCCGAGCTGCGGCTTCTTTTCCTTCTTGTCTTTTGATTTTGCCGATAGATTATCGGCAAAATCATTTATGTACTGATCGGTACGCAACCACGTGAACTGCGTGTGACGCCCGTGCGTTGGCGATAAGAAGGCGCCAACCAGTGGCCGCGTGTTGCCCAGCCGCATTTATTGAGTAAATGTAGAGAGCGAATAATATTTAATGAGTGGAGAGGCATCCCAAAAAAACCCCGGGGCCACGATAGAGGCCGCAGTGGAGCGATGAACTTTCAACACTTGAGGTTCCTGCACGTGTACTCAAAACACGGCATACTCGAGGGCTTTTGCATTCTACCCATAGCGGAATGCGGACGTCATGGCCGGAAACGAAGCCGGCGACCTCTTGCAAGCGATACACTGCCGTATAGCGAAAATTAGTTAACACTGAATCGCCGAGGCCGTTGAAAAATAAAAATTTTAGTTCATACTATATGTCTACATTCCCGTTGTACTCGGTGGCATGGGAAGAGATTCTTTAATTTATTATAGTCATTCTGTTAACATTAAAATTTAACCCCACTTAACGAATGTGTGCTAACATTGTGCGTGTCGCATAGCGTTCTAATAAGGTAATGAGTATCAGATCGCCTACTCCTTTTCGAGCGTTCCTTGTTGTTCGGGGATCAGTGCTGTGGACTCCCGATTATACATCGGGACACTATCAAGCGATAGTTGCACCAAGGCCCATTATTCGTCTTCCGTCTTTCTTTGTAGCCTTGCTAGAGGTTCATAGTTCATGCACGTCGCAATGTGAGCAAGAGGAAGGATGTACACAAAGGCAGGGAGATTAACCAGAGGTGCTTCTGGTTGTCTATTCGCAGCACGGGTGTAGAGCCACAGGGTTAGAAATGAAGAGAGAGAGGGGAGCACAGAAGAAGTAAGACGGCGTGCACCATCCAGCAGGCAGCGTTCCCGAAGTCTGTTTATGTATGCCAGTAAACTTTAGGAACTTGAGCATTGCAGACATTATGCTATCGTCTTCTGCGCGAAGTTACATTAGGAGCACTGGCCTGGAGCTTTGTTCTGACAGGGATATGGAAATAATATTGATTCCGATGCACTTGTTTTAAGCATTCATATGGTTTTCACGTTAACGTGAACGCGAATGGTTTGATGGCTATTTTTTTAATGCGCTTGCGTTCAGCTCCTCTATATACGAGTTTGACATCCGTACTGTCCACTGAGCCTTTATCAACTCGTAGGCCTTTTAAAGAATGTTGGTTGTCAGCTGTGTTTATTTTTACTTCTTGCGCGTAATATTTCCGGGCAGCTCCATTCAGGACCCCTGCGAGCTTCCGGGGCCGAGGAGTCAGCCCCGAGGCAAACGGCGGGTCCACCGCCGAGCGCATGCTTGTTTAGGCTCGCGCCGGTACGTGGGCCTATCTTGCGCGCCTCTCTCTCGCCTCGTGATGTCTGGCGTCTCGGGAAAGTAGATCGTCCTTATCGCCACATTCCTTAGCATTCCAATCTCGACTCGAAGAATGAGAAGGGCTTCTCCGGACAAGAAAAAAAAATGAAGAAGAGGAAAAACCTGGCCTGCCTCGCCGTCGAGATTTGCCAATTCCGGCGAACAATGAGAGGAGCGCGACGCCATTAGGAATTTGCGCTTGTGTACGACCGGCTTGCTGCGATTGCCTCGACCGAGCCACTTTCGCGCGGTGACAACATTCCGGAAGAAACAGGCCGGGTGGGCGAGGGGGTGTTGCAATGGGGGGCAAGGGCCGGGTTATAAATAGCGCGCAAAGCTGACCGGCGCGATTGTTTGCGTACAGGGGTGGGCAGATGCAATTACGCCCGCTAAGAAGAGAATTAGTCGCGCCGATCGATCCTTCGGCCCTAAATTGGATCTACTCTGCTGACGGCTTCCGCGGCGTGTGATGGAAGAGTCAACCATTCCTCTCCCCGCGGGAGCCACGAAGGGATTGCGTGCTGGCTTCGCCTTCCTCGGCGCGGTCACGTTGTGCAACGGCTGCGCTCTGTGGGAAAGCCCGTTTGCGCTTCATCACGGCGACCGTTCCCGAGCCCTTGCTGTTACTGAGCCTGCGCGCTTCCTCCAGACGTGCCGTCGGCAACTTTTTGCCCGGGAGAAGCCGGAATCCCTGCGAGACTGTGCTCGCTCGCTTTGGTGAACTAACGACGCAAGCGCTGAAGCAATGGCGGAAATCGCAGCGGCCTATTCAACTAGGCCCGCGGTGTCCGGAGCTTACACACGAAACTTCAGGGCAAGGAATTCCGCAACACGAATAATCGGCTTCTGAATTAAATTCACGTGTGTTACGTGCCAAAATCGCGATATAATTATGAGACAAGCCGTAGTTTGGGACTCCGGTTTATTTTTAACCATTTCGTATTCCTTAACGTGCACCCAATGCACGCTACACGGCCGTTTTGAAGACAAGATCTTCTTTGGCGAATTCACACGGGCTCGGCCTATGCGTGGGATCTGGCCTTTTGGGCAGAAAACGGCCCTTTCGTACATCCAGAGCGTCGTAGCGAGTCGCAAAAATATGAAAATGTAGGTACCAACAAAACAAAAAGCTATAATTAGTAGCAGAGTATGTAAAATGAAAAAACGTGGACGTAATTAGAACCAATATAGTAAAAAAATAATCATATTGAACCATAGACTGCACTATCTCCTGGATTGGCCCACCTGGCCTCCTCACTTAAAAAAGAAAGAAAAAAAAATAAGCATTTTAGCCAAAGTCGACACGAAAGAAGACAGTGTCGACCTACATCCGCGTTGGGAAAAAAAAAAGCGAATGGTAAAATTTGATGGCATGAATAAAGAAACTGAGGGTCCGGAAAAATATGTATGGTTTGAGTAAGGAAGGAAGAAAATTACGCAGAAATATCATGCACCATATTTATTGCTCCGAATTGCAGTACGTGTAAATTCGTCGACCTTGTCTTCTTTCGCGTCGACTTTGGTTGAAACGCACGCCTCTCATTTCGGCACTTCGATCGCATCGGAATGCGACTGGGATTGCACCCGCGACCTCGTGCTTAGCAGCGCAACGCCGAAGCCGCTGAGCTACCGTAGCGGGTGTCTAAGCGATTGTTCAAAAGCAAGTGTACACGGAGAGCTGGTCGACCTATATATCTCTCTCCGGAGAAGCGTGACTTGTTGTCCGCGCTGCGTTTCTGACACAGTTCGAGAGAGAGAGAGAGAGAGAGCAAATGATAAATGAAAGGTAGGGAGGTTAACCAGGACTGAGCCCGGTTGGCTACCCTACACTGGGGAAAGGGAAACGGGGACGAAAAGGTTAAAGAAAGAAGAGAAAGTCCACCGGGGATATCGTTCAGTCACTCAGTCCGGAACACAGACGCTGACTCAATCCTGTATCTTTCAAATATCGCAGCAGCGCTTTTGTGGCCTTTTGTAGCTGCGATATACGAGGCCATGGCGATATGCGAGGCCCAAGTTCGAAGTTTTGCCACAGTACCCGTGGGCACTTCTAAAGAGGGCGTCGGTCAAGCAAGAACAACCGTTCATTGTCACAAAACGGTGGCTTTTCTGCAGTGCTTTGCCTGCATCGCAACCTCCTTGTCGACAACATTATCGTGAACAGGGGCATTAATTTCGCTGGTCGATAGTTCTAAGCGTGCGACAGTCCCACCTGACTACGAGGCTCTTAGTTTGGTTATCATGTGTGTCAAGGAAATGCAGTGTACAGTGACGATAAACGGGTGCGTTTTCAAGAAAACATTAGGGGCACATGGACAGGATGTGTTGATAAGAGAATACATGTACGCTGTTTTTCGTTCACATGCAAGTCGCGTGCAAAGTTTCGGTGAGAGCCTTTGTTCTTGCATAACTTGAATTTGTGCATGTCGCCAAAACCGGACTGTGGCGGTCGTTCCAAGCATTTCGCGCGTGTACCTCTGTTTTTATGGTCGCCTTTGACTGCCTCTCGCGCTGTATTAAGTAGGAGCGCTCTACCGTCACTCTGCGGTATTTTGTTTTCTGCGTGAAAGTACGGTCGTACTTGGAAATATGCAAATTCCGTCCGCGTGTTGTTGTTGTTGTCGTCGTCGTCGTCGTCGTCTTCTTCTTTTGCGTGAACTTCTTAACGAAAGAAAAATTGCGGCACCTTGTGCTCTGCTTTCTAGTTTATATACGTGACATGCACTGACCTGCAGTTTAGGCTGTAACGTAGCGCGTTGCACTACATTACATAATGATAGTTATATAGTTTGCGCTGTACTTCAAAAGATGATCGGCGTTGCTCCGTCTCAGTCAATGTTGCTTTCCTGTTTTTGTTTTCCTTCACTCTGCCCGTATTTCTCAATTCATATGTCTAGTGATGACGTCACAAGGCAAGCGCCATCGCCACCAGCCGCTTGTCGTAACGTCTCAAAAGATGAGGCGTAGCCAAATGGGGATTTGTGCGCCTGCGGCTTTTACGCGCAATTACCAGCCACGCTTACGTACTATGGTGCATTGGTAATCGTCGATTCGCATGCAAAGCTGTCTAAGCGAATGTGGTATTCCAAAGCGAAAGCACAATGGTCCGAAAGCATCAGAGGGCTGCATTCGTATTTGAATGACGCGTCGCTTTTCACCTTGGCTGCGCAGCGCCCTTCCGTGTGCACTTCAAAGAACACGGACGAGAGATGAGGTTTGGACAAATATTCTGCCTCCATCAGCGATTCCGGCAACGTGAATAGCATCCGTCAAGGTATATAGCACCCGCTGTAGTTTTTCGTTTATTCCTTACTTTTTTTGCCCTTTCCGTTTTTCTATGCAAACAAATTTCGCTAGCTCATGTCAGGGGGAATTATGTTTCGCGCCATTCAATCTCGCATTTGCACTTCATGCGGCCTATGCCGTTTCGCCTCGTGTTTAGTTTAGCAAACTGGGAGAGTGGTTTCGGGGCACACCTTGACTGATTTTCTTCTTTCTACGATTTTCTTTTTTTTTTGCCTCTATTCAAATATACCTACGCATACATTGACCAAAAAGTGAACGCAAACTAAGGCCGCGTACTTCTCGCGAAACAAGTCGAATTCCTTATTTTTTTTGCTTTGAAACCTTTCTTTTTTTTTTTCGCCCGTTTTTGTGAAGAGACGCTGCACCAGCATCTCTTCGAGTGAATGCGGCAGCGCACAACTCGCCGAGCTCTCAGCGAAGCGCTTAATGCGTTTTTTTTTCCTTTGCGCTTTTCAGCTAGCACTTTCTGTTAATTTCGTTCCGCCTCCCTTAAGCGGCTGCAGCATGCCAGAAGTTAATTTGTTCTCGACTCTTTTTTTTTTTTTTTTGCCCATTATGTCTGCCACAAGGCGGCGTTTTGCGGGGAATGTGTTTTCAAGCTATCCAGCGCACGGAGGCGGTCACCAAGATTCGGCTCAAAGAAAATCAGCGCAGCAGCGCTTCGGCGCTCTCTCGCGTGCAAATGATGCCGCGGGCACTTGGCGAACGCACTTGATTATACGCGTTCTTTACTCGTACTGAGTGTGACGCAATATTGGCAATACGGAAATGGAACGTGCGAGGTGTGTTCTGTGGCTGTTGGGGCAATTTATCACGGGTAAGGAAGCGAGAAGCCGTAACGTTTACTGATCCGGACAGCGTGTTTGGCATTCACGGCGCGTAGCGCCAACTCCCTGCGATTTCCATTCCCGCAGCCTTTTTATCCGTGTATCCGCACGTATCGTTCGCTGTAGCGAAAAACTGCCCGTGTTTTCACTGCTCTGTGGTTACAATGTTGTTGATCTTTTCTTTCTTCTTTTTCAGGTTCGTGGTACCGATCACTTTAACGCTGCTCGTCAGTCTTGTAATGGTAAGCGTAACCTATGTTGCCTGACTCCTGTGCTGTTGCCTTTCCTTCTGTTCGTTCGCTTCTTTTTCTCTTTTATTTCTTCCGCTGCACCGGTGAGGTGTGGCGTTATCGGCGAGTGCTAATCAGCATTTGGCATTGCGGCCGAGGAAGGCTGTGTGTTTTGCCGCCATAAAGCTAAGCAGGTCGCTGCCTGCAATTAATTTCGTGCCCTGCGCAATCTCTGCGCACATGCGTGGAAGAAAATAGCGCCTACATTACAATACATTGCGCTCGAACTCGAAAAGTGGGCGCTCAGCGAGTGCGATGCGAGACGTTTGCTGAGGGGAAAATGGTGATGTCCAGTTAGCGGGACAGGGGCTTGCAGACGGAAAGGGCGAGGGAGGGGGGAGAGGGGGCACCTCCATTGCGTAGACGCCGTTTCTCCCGCCAAAAGGCATGCGCAACCCGGAAGGTTCGATGCAAGCACTAGGGGTAAAGCTGCCGCTTTTTATAAGTCGTACTTGCTTCACATACAGCGCTGCTGGCGGTGGTAGTATGCGTAACGGCTCTGTAAAAGAAATTATGGAACACGAGCCCGCTTGTGCCTCTTCATGCCGTGGTGACTCACGCGTGTGCAGCGCTCTTGGCGGGCAGTGCACCAATTTAAAGTTGCATTTAAACTTGTTCAGTGAGGAGCGGGGGAAGTCGAGCGCGTCACGACCTGCACTCAGTACAAATGCATACATTAGACTTGCTCGAAAATTCCGAGGAGGATAGACTTTCACCCGCATGCCCTCCTCTACAGCAGGCCTTATTGGGGTCGACGCCGCTGCCAGTTTGTGATCAGCAGAGGCACAATCGTTTTGTGAGTCAACACGATCGAGCGTACATGCAATACCTAGAAACATTGAAATGTGCATAGTGGAGCTGGAGGACGCAGGAATAGACGGAAAGACAGGGAGGTTAGCCAGTTCTCAGACTGGCTGTCTACCCTGTGCTGGGGAAGGGGTGTAAGGGGAATAAAGGACAATAGAAAAGAGATATTACAAAAAAAAAGGAAAGATCTATAGATATAGAGATAGATAGTTCTATAGAGAACTATCTATAGATAGTTCTGACGGAAGACGTAGCCGTAGATTCGGATCCAAGTTGTGGAGACGAGCGTTAATAAATTCCGTCGAGTTCCCCTGTGCAAGTGTAAGTTCACGTTAAACTATGTTGTGTTTCTTTCTCTATTGCGTGATGATGAAGAAGTCTTATGTCAGCGGCTAATTGTTCAGTCGGTCCACGACGAAAAAGCGATATAATGCACTGGAGAGCTGTCTTGGAGTCAGAGAAGGTTGACCATGTCTGTGATGGTTCTTCAATTACGAATTATAGAGCAGCACGTAGGTCGGATAGTTCTGCAGCCGTCGACGATGGAAAATGCAATGTCTTGAATTTTATGGTGACGGACGGCGCGGGAATAACCACTGCTCCTGCTGAGCTTGCAGAAGAAGCTGAACCATCGGTTTAAATGTGAAGGCGTCCGCTGTGTTTCTCATGTAGGAGCAGTATAGTATGGCTTGTTGTAGGGCTAAAAAAGACGCTAGTGCACAGTGGAGTGTACCACTACGACTGAACGGTCACGAAACGTTGTCATGACACTCGTTCGCCGAGTTGATGTGGTATTGACGTAGCAGGGACACCGGCTGGGCAACTTGACGCTACACAGCTCCAACAGCTCCAGGTCAACGATGCTCCTGAGGGACGTCCTGTGTGTTCCGCCCTCATTCGTTGTACTCGTCGTTTTTCTTTTCCCCAGTCATATTCATCCAGAACCGAGCAGACGCATTCTGGGTGGCGTTTTCGGGCCCGTAACCGCTTAATTTACTTGTCCTGGCGCCAGTGCTGCAGACCGTGTTGCTGGACCGCCAGCCCACGATACGTGGTGCCGAAATCTTCAACCCCCCTCCCTCGTTCAGCGGTCAGGTAGCCCATGGCCGGTTCGTGGCCTGATGAGTAGGGGCACATCACTTCGGGCAGGCGGAAAGAAGCGGTAATTGGTCCATGGTAAAGGGGGAACAGGCTCACCGCTGCATACTTCCGAGTGCGGCGCTTTAACGGCGACCTGGGCCTCCCGCGGTGAGCGCCGATGATGCAAAAAACCCGGAAAGGAGCCGGGGATTTCCCTGGCCGCTGTCAGAGATTTTGTCGGCCCGCATGCCTGCCTTTTCCATGCATACTCTGCCTTGTCTGTCGACCTTTTGCGAGCTGCTTGAGATTACAAAGGCTGAGACCACGTCAAACCGAAAAACTCAGAAACAACAATTGCCAGCCCAGATTTTATAGAGGAGTGATTGTAAACACAGTACCTCAGCATTACCCGGTCACCGAGCACAGCTGTCAGCGAGACATCATTCAATAATAATTTACGAGGTGTAATCCAAAGTTTAACGTCAACCTGTCTGACCGGTAAGAGGCGCGTTGTAGAAGAAAGCAGAAGCGCGCACCCAAAAAGCACCGTAAAAGGTTTAATGACGTTACGGCTACCACAAAGGAGCCTTGCTCACATGAAAGCCAATAGAACCATGTAAAAGACGCAGCGTGTTGTAAGTGCGCGCTTCAGTACATGAGGCAGTGGATACATCGTCCTGAATGTGCGGCTTTTGTCAGACGCAGGCGTGATGTTAGTCACTTTTCTTCAGTTGGGACACGCGAAACGGCATTAAATCTTTTATCGCCTTTGGTCGGGGCTCGCGCCTGTTTTCTCCTGCAACAATCCACGAGGTATGTATGTCGATCCACTATTGATGTCGCCTGGTTCCTTGCCTTTCATTGCTGCTAATTCCACATTACAGTTCGCTCATGGCATGTATAGTTTATGACACGTATACACGTAAACGGTCGTACAGCCGCCGTCGCAGTTATCGCAGGTACAGGCAGGGAACGTCTGTCCGGCCGCGACTCTCTGTAAGCCGGCCACGATTCTGAGGATGATACGATTGTGTGCGACATCACGAACGCGCGTTCAGGCTTGTAGTCAGTGCGCTGAGGTTCCATCGAACGTATTGTGACGGAGCAGAGACGCCTTAATGTTAACAAGTCGCTTGCCGGCGCCCGATGTTTGAACTACCAGTTCTTGCATTAGTCTGACTGCAGTCCCCTTTACTCGCTGGTAATTGAAACAACGTGCGCCCGGTATAACACTGTTGTCATAATTTATGTCACAATGGCAGTGATATCAATTGCACGTGGTGACACATCGGTTAGCGGTAAGAAATACTACAAAAAAAGAAGGTCAAGGAGCGGTACAGATTTCGTCACTGTCCAGGCAAGCGAGAGAAAAAAAAAAGCTAACAAACCAACCAGTAATACACAATGCATATTGAAAATCTTTCTGCTCTGTAAAGGCGTGACGCGTCTAATTTAATAGGTCACTTTGCAGGTCGAGAAGGCTACCACTATAACTGCACACTGATATTTTACACCATGACTGAAGGCTTGCTGTGTAGTTTTACAGTGAACTCGCCTTTCTTGTCTTGCTAACCGTTGTTCGGCGCATTTTCAGAGACGGAGGCTTCTCCGCTTCGCATGTTGGGGGCACAGTGCACGAAAAACTCTGCAGAAGCGTGACACTAGGTGCGCGACTGCGAGTGTCACAAGCGCCGCGCGCACGTCGGGCTGTCGCGCGGGCAAAGATGGACGGCCGCAAGTCTGTCCGTCGTTGGCCAGAGTTCAAGGCGCGCGCGCGGTCCTCCCGAAGGCGCTTCACCTGGCACGGCGGCCGCTCTTTGTCAGCGCAGCCCTCGCGGTCCCTCGTCGTCGCACTGTTGTTTCGACGGAAAGCGCGAAAGTTGAGCCTACGAGGTATTCCGCCTCGGCAATAAATCACTTGACGGCGCCGCTCATTGTGGACGGGTTAAACCCATAGTCGTCGCTAGCGGGGCTGTTGTGGCGGGACCCCAGCGCCCCCAAGGCCGCGGCGGCGGCAAAGGGACGCAGCCTCTGGCGCTTTCCGCGACCCATCAGCCCTCTTCCCGAGTCCTTCGGTGGTGCGTGCGTGAAGGGCCTGCCGCTTCACCTGAGAAGGCGCTGAGCTGTCCTTTTTTTTTAAAGCTCCGAAAATGCCAATCCCGGCCTTCGGACCTTACGGCCATGGACGGCCCCGGTTTGTGCTGCCGGCCCGAGGAAATGTCAAGGTGCGCGACCACAGAAGGTCGCTAGCGCGTAATGCCTGTGGTGCCTTCTACCGCTGCGGCCGCGTGGAGAAACTTCCAATTAACGAGCTAGAGCACTTCGCTCAGGTGCTGGTTCGGCTGTTGAAGCTTTCTCGCAGGACAAACAGCCTTCGAACGCCTTCGGATTTCTATTGTGCACGGGGTGCTGCTCCGTTGGTGGCTCTTTGTCTGGCTCCCCGTCTGCGTCTGTTTCACTTCAGCGCCCCTTCTATGGTCGTACTCACTGTGTTCGATAATTGACCGATTGCGGTTCCCGCTAGTGCATTTAATGTGCGGCTTTTGCAGTCAGGGTCGTGAAATAATGTAAACAGTTCTGTTCGGCCAGCATCGGACATGCTCAGTCAGCAGCAGCTGCGTCTTTCTTGAGGTACTGGAATAAGGTTTTAAAGCGATCTGCACGTCGTTCGACACATTCTGGTTTCAAAGGTAGCAAATCACGGCTCAATGAACTTTGATTTATTACTATCCTTTTTATAGGCTTCGCGCATTGCATCGACGTAGGCCGTGACGTCGCATTTGCTTGTTAGTCTAGCCTGAACGCTGGTACTTCACAGCGACGCACTCTCGTTGCATATATATAACATCATACTTACGCTTTCGCGTTAAATGTGTCATATTTTTTTTTACATTGTGCTAAGCTCATAGAACCGCAAGTAGCGCAGATATGTAAACCTCATTATTGCAAAACTCGAGCAATTAGGGATTGCTTCGTTGTCACCATTAGGCTGCGTGCGTGTACAAATTACGGATTTAAGACGCTTTTCTTCCTTTCTTTTTTGTTATATAACTTGTTTTGTTATATCCTGATTTTTAAAACCTTGTCGCTGTGGCCTTCTTAAGACACCGCTCTTTTCACCATTGCATGTTATGTCTGAGCCACAGGGGAAACGTAGAGCCAAGTATGTTCTATACTTCCCCGAAGCACGTGAGCCAGTAAATACGCTTCTCTCTCTTCTCCTTCTCTTTTAGGAGCCGCGGTGAAGTTCATTCCGCGTTCACTGTCAACAAACCTTTCGGGACGTGGTTCCGCTAAGTGGGTCAAAAGCAAAGTTCAGAAAAAAAAGAAATGCAGAAAGGCAGCCGAGACTACTCTCCGATGATGGCGCTGTTTTCTTTCCGAGGAGCGCCCGCTGAAGGCGACCGCAAGAGGAGCGCCGTCCACTCGGCATTGACGGCTTCACGGTCGGACGCCGGCGGCTTTCGACGCGGTTTTGCAAGTGGCTTCGTCGCACGCCAAGTGGCTGCCATCTATGGAGGAAGGGCGGGGAGAATAAACGGCCATCAGAGAAGGCTCACTTTGCAGCGCATCCTTTGCTTTTATTTCTCTCGCTCTCTCTCACCTTGTGCGAAGTAATTGGATTGTGCACACACCTCGGGGCAGCCAACTCGGAACGTTGACATTCATTTGAGCAGTATGTCGTTCGCGTCAGGACTCCAAGAGATAATATGCATTTACCGTTGTGAAGAATAAGCGCTCATACGTTTATGAATGTGCCAATCTCATGAATCTGTCGACTAGCGCCTGAGCGGCAAAGCACAGATCGGCACGAACATTTTCGACGCTGTATCATTTACGTAAGGCAGCGGGCTGATGCTTTTCTGCCCGTCTGTACTCCGCGCAGTCTAAAGAGAAATACGTGGCCATTACAGATACGAGATTCTTCGCTTAAAATCACAAGTGCGGTGAGGGAGCTTGAAGTCCTCGCCTCTGCACCTCATTCCTGCCTTCATCCGCGTCTAATCCGGAGCCCAAGAAACGGTCGTGCCTGTCGCTGCTACTCTGGCCGGTCGCACGCATTCCCGGCACGAGGCGCGGGCGTCCGTTCACCGCGCTTACAATTCGCCGTCGCCGAGTGCCAAGGCAAAAGCCGCATTTTCGTTGACGGTAACGGCCGGCGACCGCGAACCTGCGTCAACGCCGGCTGGCAACGTCTTGACGGCGCCGGCGCCTATATGCTCGGCACCAGTCGCAACACGGACTTTGGCCGGGCCATGCAATGCATCCAGCAACAGCACACTGCGGAAGGTGTGCGAGAGCGAAGGGCGCGGCGGACGGGGGAAGGGCAGAGGGGTCCGTGCGCACGCGTTGGCGTAGATGTTCGCGCCTACTGACGCGTGCTGTCCGGGCAACCTGCGGCGCCGACGGTGAGCGCGCGCAGGACGGCCGCCTTCTCCGGTCGTTTGCCCCGCCGCGCCAGCCGTGTGCGCGAGCACGTGTTCGGCTGTTCGTTGCTTTACTTGTTGCTCTCAAAGAATTTCTCACAAGTGGAGAAGACGTGGCAGTCGTTGGCCTTTGCTTGTTAAGTGCCAAGAAAAAAAAATGGATGCAGCGTCACCGTGAGCGTGTTTATTTCTGAAATTTTAAAAACGCGCTGTCCATACTCTTTTTCTATATACAGTGTATCCGCTTGGCTGCTGCGAATGACAAATAATAATGTCTTAGCTCGTTTCGCTAATCCTTTACAACGCTAATACTCATCGCAGTACAAACGAACAAGCGAGCAAACGGAACTAACTTCAACAGCAACAAAATTTTTCACCTCCAGTGATCGATGTAAGCATAACTCGGGCAAGTTTCTCTCTCGTTACGTTTGGTATTTTCATAATGCAGACACAAAGCGTGCAGTGTTGTTTCCAAGGTGATGTCACATTATGTGGTGACTTAACCGGTGCCAGCATTTCCTTCTGTTTGTCACTTCACGCCCTGCCATCCCGTGCTGTTTATCTGCTCTTCAAGTCGCGAACCCCCATACAACCCGAATGCTCGCTCTTCTACCTTTTGTTGTCATCCTTCGAAACGCGCCTCTTTACGGTCGCAAAGGGTGGCTGCACGAAGCCTTGGATTTTGCTCGCTCGCACTCGGTGACACTGTCGTCGCAGCGATAAAGTACGCTCGCTGCTTTCGTTAACGCGCGATAGTGTTCTGGAGCGAAAAGTTATGTCGCAGTTTTTCCGCCTGTTGGTTCGCGCTTCATATCAAGGTTCAGCGACGAAAACGATACACTCTTTACATTTTGCCGGACGAAAGCCGAACGCCTCTCATATGCTGTGACAGGTAAGAGATAGAGAAATAAAAATGACTGCGCCTAAATACTGATGTTTACCATGCACAAAAAGAGGGAAAAGGAGTACGAAATGCGGAGCCGTGTGTGTGTGTGATGGAGAAAGAGAGAGAGGGGAGGGAGGCCTCCAGTACGGCGTCTACTTCCGGGCCATGGTCATTCTCGCACCTTTTTATTTCACTGTCGCAATATTATTAGAAACCTGTCGCTGTAAACTACTACATCTCAACATTTCAGCTCCGAAGAGATAATTACGGCTAACCTCTTTAGCTTATCTGGAAGGTTACAGGTAAGCTTTCTGCAGCCTGCGCCTTCTCTTTCTTTATTTACCTTATCCTTTTCGTTTTTTCTTTTTTTTTTTCTGAGTCTCGGCCACACCTTCTGGAGCATCCATGACCTCCCCCGTGTGTAAAGGAATGGAAAAGAAAAGCTGCATTAGCATCGTTGCAAGGCCTTAGCCCTGGAGAAGTGACCCTGCCACGCTCGGTGGCGACATCGCTGCTACCTACCTTTCCAACATGATAGCTGCCGTGCCAGTAAAAAGCTCGTGTCACCAAACTCCTATATAGCAGTATCATCGATCGCCTTCTGCTCTCTCTTTGAGTCGGGACTGCGCGCGTAAACAAGCTGTCGTGCGCTAACTTATTTAATTGATGGATGAGTCGTTAGTCCGCTTCTTGAAGACTTCGCGAAACCTGCCCGAGTGAAAGCCTCCTGGCAGCAAACTGCGTGTGAGACACCCGTAGAACGATGTTTCCACGCCTGCACGGTCGCCTTTCCATCTCCCGTCGCTGTGTCTGGCTCTTTATTTTTTTCTTCTTCGTATTCTATCGCGTGTTTTTCCTTTTCCTTTCGCGAAGTATGATGGATGGGCTTCTGCGGAACACCGTCGCAGTAACACGTGTGTTCGGTTGATGATAGCGCGCGTTTGACGTAATTGCTCCGGCGTTTGCTGCAGGTCACCGCCGCTTTCAATTTTGCTTCTCTACCCCCGAGAATCACCAGGTCATCCCCTTGCTCTTGACTGTCTTGTCGATCTAAAAGCGAGGCGGTATAGGAGCTCAAAACTGGCTATTGATTGATTGACGGTCTTTAACGTCCTATCTTAACACAGGGGGGGATATGGAGTACTGGAGGGCTCCGGATTATACTTATGACCACCCGGGGTCCCTTAATGTGCACCGAAAGCGCGGTACACGAGCACCCCAATGAGAGTGCAGCCCAGAATCGAACCCAGGACCACGTGCTTTGAAGTAGAACGCCATCCGTTGAAGCCGACGTGGTCGATACGCTCGGGCGCGTAGCGAGTCAGCGTCAACACGAACATATATACACGAAGCGTGTCCTGACGGAAAAGAGTGTTTTAAGAACAGTACTACATTTTGAACAGTTAAATAATTCGAAAGAAGGACCAAGTACTTGTACGAACACGCCCTGAACACACACTGAAACCGTCGGTCAATGTCCACCGACTGCGGTAACACGTGAAAACACCACACCATTCTTTCTCAAAATATCTTAGGCATTTTTCGCCCTTAATTAGACCACCTAAGGAAACCACGAGTGCCTCCAAGGACAAGGGCCCGGAACGTTATTCGAGACACTCGAGCGACGCACTATAGCGATGTGCGTGCTTTTCAAGGTGTCGCAGGGCCCGCAGGTTACGAGCGACTTTCTCCTGCTTTCCTTTGTGTACAGACATCGTCCGATATCGGAGGTGCGGACAAAACGACTCGGCTCTCAACACGCTTTTGCGATAGCGCTGTGCTATGCGAGTTATCGATTGTGTTCCTCAGTTTTGATTCAAGCCGCGAAAAAAAATATTAGCTAGTATATGGTCTGTTCAGGTCATACACTGGAAGGGGCGTAACAGTGCTGTCCTCTACAAGCTATTCTTCAAAAAATATCTATAACATAAAACAAAGGTGGTCTAGATTGCAATGCTGGCAGGTAAGTATATTGCATGGTATTCGGAGGACCGACAGCCGTATGGTGAGTTCCGTTTGCCTTGGTTCCGCTCGTAAGCCCATAACAAGTTGCTTGACGCCATTGGTAGCAAGCGGATAGGTAGCCGCTTAATTCGCTTGTACTACTGATTGCTCGATCGAGCGACGGTGCTATCAGCGGAGCCACAGTGAGCGATGCACTTGACGCCCGTCTGATCTTGTAGGTCAAGAGTCTCAACCGCGCGGTCCGCAGGCGGCCTCGCGGAACTTTAGCTGCAGGCTCTCACCTTTCACGTGATTTCACGGTCACCACTTGTCTCGCTAGCAAACAAGGACGCGAAGGATGTTGGAAAAGAAGCGCTGAGCGTCCGCCCGACCTTCCTTGTCTTCGTTTCGCAGCGAACAGCCACGCGTCGGCAGTGATGCAAAAAAGTGCCGCGCCGTCAACCCACGCCTTTCTTTACTTATCAGTTTGAGAATGCCGTGTCCAAACTGTGGACGGCAAGTGATGCGTGCACCGAGCTTTTGGTAAGTGCAGGTGCCTGCTATGTCGCATGTATTATTTGATTTACGATGTTCGTGCATTTGGTCCAGAATCAAGTTTATTTTCTATATCCCGTCATTACACATAGATACATCCAGAAGGAGGTGCCAGAGTCGTAGACTGAATTGGGACCTTCATCGCGAATTGGGACGCCAGCAAGTTGCAAGGCGCTAGTTGCCTACTTTTGATTGCCTCGCTAGCTTCATTCGCTTACTAAAAGATCCGGTGTCAAAGTATTTGGGAAGGAAGATTTGGAAATGTCTGTCTGTCTCTTCGTTCGTTCGTTCATTCGTTCGATTGATTGATTGATTGATTGATTGATTGATTGATTGATTGATTGATTGATTGATTGATTGATTGATCGATCGATCGATCGATGGTTGACATGGTTTAAGATCCTAAGGCAGCACTGGGACCACGAGGGACGCTGTAGTGGAGGGCTTTAGATTAATTTCCGTAGACTTCTTTGGAGCCGCTGCGCTCGGGAATCGAACTCCACGGCCTCATGCTATGCAGTTTAACTCCCCAGCCACTGAATGACGGTGGTGACTGTCAATTATATGTCTTCTGTTGTACGGGATACAGCGCAAAAGAAAAAGAAAGATAAGAGAAATGAAAAATGCAGAGTTCTGTATTATAAGGCTTATCATGGATCTACTTGGCAGGGCCTTCCAATCACCTTTGGGCACACCGCCATTTTCGCTTCATGCTTAGACGTCGCATAAATAATGAAAACCAGAGGAATCCTTCTTAAAGTAGTTTGATTTCTTTTTCGAACCGACTCCTATAGTGGAAATTTATGAAAAGGAGGCTGATATTCGGAATACTGTGTCCTTGCGCTCTCCCTGTCTCTCCGTTATTAACTCCCCCGCCTCGTAGTGTAAGATAGCAAACCATATTTTCCGTTCTGTTTAGCCTCCCCGTCTTTCTAATTTCTCTTGTCCTCATTATCCAGTCCAGTCGTTCACCATTCTCCTCGTTGTGTCTACATTTAGAACCATTGTTGAAGCCGCCTTGCTTCCCTTTAGTAGCAGAAATAGCATTTGCCAGTTCTGTCCAGGAAGATGTGTTGTCATGGTTCCAGCAATAATGCGTGTGAGGCACGCCTATGCGCTTGCAGAATTTCCCCTACAGGGTTATCTCCAGACTCACTTGACCGTCAACGACAGCGTGCAGCCGGAGCGTTTGCGTCTCGATAGCTCCATCACGAGTCTTTAGTGATTCCTTACATCGTCGAGGCAACGGAGCTCAGGACATGTGCGTTTTTGAATTGTTGTAAAGGAACAACGCAGGCACGCATCTGCTGGAATCCAGCAGTGTGATTTTCTTTGCAGTGGCCCGACTTATGCAACACGCAAAGAGGTCCGACCGTGATTTCCTGCTACGCTAGACATTTGCGCCAACACCTATGCCCGCCACAACAAACATCGGAAAAGCGAACACGTTTTCCCCCCTTATTTACACGTTCTGACACGCGCAAAAGAAGCAAATGAAGCCGAGCTCGGCCTTTTTGGCGTCGTTTCCAGTCGGGGCGTTGTGGCTGGCTCCCTTCCCTTGGCGTTGGTGACGCCAGAGCCGTCTGTTTTGTTTGTTTCCCCCTATTTATCGGCCGTTCAACTGAGAAGGGCACGCTGTCGACGAACGCCCGTAGCACACAGAGAGCGTATGCTCGCTGGCGGAGCGTAGGTCGTCACAGGCGGGACGACCGGGTCGCCATCCATAAAATTACAATTTGGTGAGGGGGAAAAAACAAAAAAAAAAGAGCGCGCGTTGCGTACAGCGGAACCGAGCTATGTGTGTGTGTGGGCGCTATTAACCAGGCTCTGCGAGCGGCGAGCGAGGGAAAAGGCAGCGAAACGGGGGCAAACCTAGAGCGGCCAGGCCGTGCGGATAACGCGGAGCGGGGGCCGCGCGCTCCGGGCCGGCGCGCTTGTTCCGCCGCAGACAATGTGGCGCCCGCCGTATCGAAGCCGCGCGCTGCCGGCACGGATAACTACGCGCCGCGGCGACCGTGCGACGGCTGCCGCGGCGGCTGCACTAACCACCCTTACGTAAGACTCTCCACCGCCCTGGCGGCAGTGCCCTTTACGGCAGGCCGCCCCGACGGGCGGCGAGGCAAGTGCATCCACTCGGGCAGATCATAAAAAAGCGAGTTATGGCTTTTTCACCTGCCCCCGCTGTCGTGCTCCTCCTCTTCCAAGTGGGAGACGTGCCGCGGTGCACTTTCTTTTGCTCAAGTAATCCATCTTTCAAAAAACTTCTTTCCCCGTCGTCTTCATCTTCGGCCTGCGCGAAGGGAGCAGAGCGGCACTTGCTGCTAACGCTTGGATTTTCTTGCTTTCTCCGGCACGCCGATATTGGCTTCTTTCTTTTCGCCATCGCACTCGGACACGTCCTTGACAAACCTCACAGTATGTACTTTTCCTGCCTCCTTTGTGCATCATCTACAACGTCCATCTATAATTGTCATTCCTCGCTTTATCGCACGCGCGGAATCTTCTCTCTCTCTCCTTCATTTTCTATTTTCTTCGTGCGCTGTGACGGGCAGGACGTCACCGCTGGTATGCCTTCCTGCGGACGACGCGCTTTCCCGCAGCACACGCCGTCGTTTGCCAAGGTTGTTTCCGCCACCGGGAGGAGGAGAAGCGAGGGCAGTATAAACATTGCGGAGCTCAATCCGCGGGAGCATTTAATGTCAGCGGGGTTTTCAAAATCGCCGCGGACATAATCAGCGCGATAAGCGCCGAATTAGCGCTTCTCTTTACGGCCAACAGCGAAGTCGTGTCTCCGCCGCCGCTCGCCTTTGGCCGGCGCTGTGAACGGAATGTGAATGAGCGCAGCTACCGCGTCGCCTGAGGTTTTTCACCGTCGCCGTGCCACGCACACTGCGCGCGGCCGGCGGAATCCGCGCGCGATCGCCGCGCCAAGAATGCGTGCGCGCGCGCGCGCGCCGTGGGGTGAGCGGCGTGTCGCTCGCGCCGGCGTTCGCGGCATACGCGCGAGAGAGCCGACACCAGCCGAACTCGACACTGCCGCATCCTTGGCGCAAGGTCGCCCGTCGCGTCCTTGGAGGGTCCTTCGCGTGGAAGAAAGCACGGCTGCCATAACAGTGTCCGGTGTCTCGCGCTGACTCGCACGCCGCCGCAGGTAATTGTCCCCCGACTGCGCCAGGTGCGTCCCCGGGCGCGAACGTGACTCTGGGGTCGCCGCTTCCAGTCGTATCTCCAGTCTGCGCTCCGACTCGTCGCCGCCATGTCCAGACAGACGTCGCGAGGTGTCCGGTTGACAGTCACGGCCGCAGGGGAACGGCGATGAAACGGGCGAAATCGCCTTTCATTAATTTTTCTTTGGCGCGATGTCCCTGGGCCGCACCTGATCCCTTTGTACCACCAATGGGGGTTGTATTGCCGACCGATTCAACGATCGTTAGCTTTGCCCTGATCTTCGTAACACCGAACGAGAATGTGAGCCCAGTAAACTACGCAGGAGACGACGTGGGAACGCGTACCGCCTTTGGCATTCACGAGCTGTGGTTACTGAAAGGACACGAACGAACGAAAGGTGAACATTCTAGAGGTATGATTGTCGTAAAATTCGGTTGACGGAAAGAGAGTGATAGGTGAGCAGGGCATCATTACGCATAGCGCCGTTACATACACTAACCCTCTGGTTATGGTTGCTTACAGATAAACCACCACTAGAACTAAAGCTGTCATTTTTCACTCCTAGGGCAAACAAGCATCCTTCCACGGTAACGTTTGCTTAGGGGCTCAACGATATACGGCTAATCAATGTGGCAATGTATACTCGGTGTTCAATAATGGGATGACAATCTGACTAACATTTTAATGATACTAAGGCGTATATAACTGGACAAATGGGTTACAGAAAGACTGAGACTTGAATTGTTCGACTGTGGGTGAGCATGATACGCCTCAGCCCGGAGCCAAGGCTCCGAGCTAAGGATTTGGGCTAAGACTTTTTGTCTCGCCCACTGTTAATGAAATTGAGCCGTATAATTATTTTTTTTTAATTTTTATTAAAATGAAAGTAAAAGAAAAAGATATAGGGACCTTATAATTGTGACGGCTACTCCTTTTCGCATAGCAGAAGTAACTGGTATTCTAAACCGCAACCGGTATCATTGTTAAGTGAAATGAATATTATACGAGTGCAATACTCTCTTCTTTTCTCATTTTACACTGTTGTTATTTTGTTTGGGGAACAGTGAGCGAAACGTATTCGTCAAAACATTAAACATTAAACATTCCAAAGAAGATACTGCGAATAATTGACAATGCAACCACTTTCGCTGTCCACCAGCTTGCCCTTTAAGGAATTTGATATACTGAAGGGAGGAAGACGAAGTGCTTCTATTGTGGAACACATCTCGCCTGTCTCTGTGCTTTTCTGGACTTCTCACTGCACCTGTGGGGTCTACAGCCCCCTCCGTCACGGTGATGGATGTGCAACACCCCGAGGATCCTCTCGGTTCCCGTCCACCCGCGGACATCGGTTCGAGGAAGCGAGGGAATACGTCGAGTGGTAGCGAGGACACAGAGCTGTACTCCGCATCAGGTGACGAGTCCTCGGAAGACAGCTTTCGACTTGTCCAATACCGCAAGGCCAAGCGAAGAATTATCAACTCATCTTCGGCATCCAGCTCGAACACTGTGAAAACAGCGCCTCAACGATGGCCTCACTCCATCCTGTTTGTGCCACAGAACGCTACCGACAACCTGCGCGTCCTCAACAGGCAAGCCCTCTCTGTGTATCTCGAAAACACTGTGCCAAACGAGATCAAGGATGTCAGCATAAATACTAGGCGAAACATCCTGACAATCGATGTGATGAACCCGAGTGCGCTGACCATACTACAACATGTAACGCAGCTGGGAAACATCAAGGTCCGATCCATCGTGCCAACGAATGGTGCCACAATAACAGGAGTCATCTATGACATTGACAATGAAATATCTAATGCAGACCTGCCAATTCTCATAAAACCAGCAAGCGAACACAACGTGATTGTGCATGTTGGTCGCCTCGGCAACACACGTTGTGTGAGGATAACCTTCAAAGGCGACTGCCTTCCACCCTACGTGAAGGTCGGCCACTTTCGCCACCAGGTTCGACCATTTATCCCAAGACCAATGCAATGCTACAATTGTCAGAAGATTGGCCATGTGAAGGGTGTCTGCAGAAATTCGGCCGTGTGCCCTCGATGTGCCGAACCCCACTCAGAAGACAACTGCAGCGCAACCACATTGAAGTGTCCTAACTGTCAGGGTGATCACTGCGCCTCTTCCAAAGACTGTCCCCAGATCAAGAAAGAGATCACCATTCTTAAACAAATGGTGAGAGACAATTCTACCCACAAAGAGGCCGCTGTGAAAGTACGGCGTAGACGACGTCACCGTCGAAGGTCTTCACGACGGAAAACGTCAAGCTTCCAGGAAAAGTCCATGCGTCAAGCATCATCATCAGCGGAAGTTTCCAGCACTCCGAACACCGATGTTGGAAGGGAGAATACTGCCAGATCTCTCTCCACAAAGGAATGGCCGCCACTTCCGCGTACACGACCGCCAGAAGAGCCGCAGAAGAAGCCGCCCCCTGTACAGCAAGGTGCTGTATCCGAGGAGTCGCGGAAAACAGATGAGCAAGTGATAGCACTTATTAGGCCTTTAATGAATGCCATTCGCGTGTTGCTAAGCAACATGCACACACCGTCTGCCAGAAGTGCGCTTCAAGTACTGGACACTCTGAGTCCGGTGCTGGCAACCCTTGAGTAGATCATGGCTCCACAGCCACGGTCTTTTAGGGAAGAGGTCCGACAAGCAGCTGTTTTCCAGTGGAATGCGCGCGGACTCAAAGCGCGCCTTTCGGATTTCCGTCGCTTCGTGTACGCCAATATGTTTCCCATTATCGTCATTTGCGAGCCGAACTTATCGAACACAATCAGGCTTTCTGGATATGAATTATTCATGTCGTCAACTGTTTCTGAAAACAGTAAGGTTTTGGTGTGTATTCGCCGTGACCTCACCTACACTCTTCAGCCTGTCCCACCTAATGACAATAACCAATATATATGCCTAAACGTAAGGAAAAAGAACTTGGCCTTTACTTTTGTGGGCGCATACCTATCTCCGTCAAGTCGATTTGATTACAAAAGACTACAAGACATCCTTTCCTCAACCTCCCATCCCTGGGTCATCATTGGAGATTTCAACGCCCACCATACACTCTGGGGAAGTCCGATGATCAACGGAAGAGGCAGATCTCTGGTATCTTTCGCCTCCAGTAATGAACTTTGGCTGCTGAATGATGGAAGTCCTACGTTCTTACGTGGCTCCACTTACAGCAGCTGTCTTGACTTGGCTTTCGTCTCTAGAAGCCTAGTCAGACGCGCAGGGTGGTTTGCGGACATAGAGACGCACGGAAGTGACCATATCCCCACGTACATCAAGATCAGAGGATTGTCCCCTTCCAAAATAAGGGATACGATCCAAAGAGTGGACTGGGCTAAATTTCAATCTATTATGGAAGAACACTGCGACGCCAATCCATCTTTCGACTTGGAAGAGGCAATCAAGAGTGCGGTGCAAGACACTATGCGTACTCTCACATGCTCTTCGAGACTGAATGACTTTGATGTGGAACTAGAACGACTTCGAGCAATCCGACGACGTGCTGAACGAAGATACCGACGTACGAAGACAATGGACGATCTACGGACCGCCAGGCGCACGCAAAAGAAGATACAGCGCCGGTTAGACAAGCTCGATTCGCAACGTTGGGCTGCCTTCTGTGAGTCGCTAGATCCACGCAAGCCTTTATCTCAACTATGGAAAACGGTGCGCGGTCTCCGGACACTTCCCGTACAGCGATTCCCATTCAAAGCGCTTGCCCTCTCGCAAAAGAGATCGGAGATTGACATGGCAGAGGATTTCTGCGCCAGACTATCCGGCCAACTCACAGCTACCAACATTCTATCACCTTCGAGCAGCTGTCCGCCACCACGTGATCACCGGTTGGATCTACCATTTTCAGTCCACGAACTTAAGGCAGCATTAGCTTTGTGTAGCCGCACATCAGCGCCAGGACCTGACGGAATTTCCTACCGAGCTCTGTGTCACCTGGGGGAGCGAGCGAGAGGAGTTCTCCTCGAGGTGTACAATGAATCTTGGAGAAATGGCACGCTACCAACAACCTGGAAGACAAGTCGCCTTGTTCCACTGCTGAAGCCTGGCAAATCGCCGTTGGAGCTCTCATCCTATCGCCCGATCGCTTTGGCGAGCTGTGTGGGCAAAGTAATGGAGAGGATGGTCCTAGGACGGCTGGAGTGGTACCTGGAGTACCACAACACCTACCCAGATGCCATGGCGGGCTTCCGACGCGGTCGATCATCGATCGATAACGTCATCGACCTGGTCACCTACGTTCAACATGAGAAATGTCGTAAGCGTCTCTGCGCTTCTTTATTCCTCGACGTTAAAGGGGCGTATGACAACGTTACGCATGAAGCCGTCCTCTCTGCTCTCGCAGAGGTAGGAGTGGGTGGTCGGATGTTTCAATGGATACGGAGCTATCTATCCATGCGATCCTTCTTTGTAAGCACCGAGGGAGGCCATACTTCTCTACATTACAGCTACCGCGGCGTCCCCCAGGGCGGTGTACTTAGCCCTGTGTTATTTAACCTAACACTAATTGCTCTCCTTGAGCACGTGCCAACCACAGTCAGGCTTTCAATGTACGCCGATGACATTTGCATATGGACGTCTGCAGTAACACGCCTACAGTTGAGAGCGAGAATTCAGAGAGCCGCCACACAAACTGTTATCTACCTCCGTAATCGAGGCCTGGAAATTTCCTCAGAGAAATGCGCACTAGTGCCATTTACGCGCAAACCCATGGCCAATTACAGTGTAATGATAAATGGCCAAATAATACGACGTGTCCGATCGCACAAGTTCCTAGGTGTCATAATCGACAGGGACTTGTCATGGAGCCCACACATATCTTACGTGAAAAAACGGTTGACAGGCATCTGTCACCTGCTCAAGTTTTTCTCTGGCAAGACCTGGGGAATGTCGCCCAGTGCCATGTTGCAACTGTACAGGGTGCTTTTTCTAGGATTTCTGCGATACAGCTTGCCAGCAATAAGCAGCACAGGTAAAACAAATGTACGCACAATAAAGTCTTCAGAGTCAAGTGCTCCGGATCTGTCTAGGCCTGCCTCAGAGTGCTTCGACAGTGGCTACAATAGCAATCGCTGGAGATCACCTTGTCAGGACCCACACTGAAATTGAAGTACTCAGGACACATATAAGGCATCTGGCCAGGACTCCCCGTCACCACCTGGCTTCCCTAACAAAGGACAGACCACACACATCTTTCAGCCAGACGATAAGCGCATATAATGAGTCATTGCCAGCTTGTTTCACCCCGGCTGCGAGACCTTCGATTCCTCCATGGTGCCTCGCTCAGCCAAAAGTCAACCTCGCTATACCTGGTATCTCGAAAAAAGCTGATCTATCGTCGCCAGCCCTTAGACAGCTCACGCTACTACATCTGTACGAGAACTACCGTGATTCTACGCATATTTACACTGATGGATCTGTTCTTCCAAGCAGCTCCGCGGCGGCAATCGTCATACCAGCGAAAGCTACAACAATCAAATTTAAGACGACTCACGCCACAACATCGACGGCAGCAGAGCTCGCAGCGCTCTTTACTGCCCTTCAACACATTGGTGATGAACCAACACACAAATGGACAATATTCTGCGATTCGAAGGCGGCACTGCAGTCTCTACTGTCACCTTTACGACGCGGACCGCACGAACAGCTAATATTCCATATTGCAGAAATGTTACAACATACAAGTGATGCAGGCCACGAAATAACCTTTCAGTGGCTTCCAAGTCATTGCGGGATTATCGGCAATGAACGGGCGGATCACGCTGCCCGCTCAGCCCATACTGAGGAGCGTCACATCCCAATTCCTCTTTCTAGAACTGACGCGGCACGGAAACTCCGCCTACTTGCTCGGCAGTGCACCGCGTCGCAATGGAATGAGCCACATTTAAGAAATATGCGACTGTACTCACTTGATCCCACACTAAGTCTTCGAGCGCCATCACAGCTTCGCCGTAGAGACGCCACGCTTCTATATCGACTTTGGTTGGGCGTTGCCTTTACTAAAGCCTATGCATTCCGCATAGGGATGACCGACAGCCCAACCTGTGACCACTGCGGCCTCGAAGAATCAATTGGCCATATCTTGTGTGCCTGCCCGCAGTACAGTTCCCAGCGGGCTTGCCTTCGCCACGCACTAGACCAACTGGATGACCAACCGCTATCCGAAAAATTAATTCTACAACATCAAAAGGACCTATCGTCACAGAAGAAGGCCGTGCAAGCGCTATTGCGCTTTTTACGATCTACCGGCCTGTGTGAACGACTTTAACTGGAACGCCATTTGTGTGTGCGCCTCCATATGTGCGTGTCTTTTTTTTTTCCTTTTTTTTAGCGTTTTCCTCTGCCATCTTTCTAACCCCTATCCCCCATCCCCAGTGCAGGGTAGCAAACCGGAGACTCATATCTGGTTAACCTCCCTGCCTTTCCTTTTCATTCTCTCTCTCTGATATACTGAAAATGAACTATCTATATCTCGACAGGTTGTGACGACAGTATTTGTTACAGACGGTCGGCAATTCCTTAGTTGTCAACATGGTAAACATTCGTGTAAACGAAGGAGAGCTGACACATGGGCAATCCTGCATTTTGGCATAAATTATCCTATGCAATTGCTCCACAATATCCGTTTGTGAACGGATATTCAACACACATATACGTGTGTTGAATGAAGACAATGCTATAGGAATTGATACGTCGAAAATAAATATTAGTGATGCAACATTTAGCGACTGTAATAATACTTATTTTCTTTAAGCATGAACGTTTGAGTCTTTCGATGTAACTTAGTTTGACATGTTTCATTTTTGTCATACCGGTCGTGTTGTTGCATTTTCCGCTACTGTCAGCGTAAATGGGAATGAAAGCCTCCTCATCGGATCATCAAACAGCTTTTTCCTTTGCCTCCTTTCGCATCGTACTGTGACAAACGACAAAGAATCGGAAGAACCGAATCAAGAAGCCGAGTCTAACGCCCCCATCTTCGCCTACAGCTGTTTATTGACTACACGTATACGTGCATGCATGTGCGGATGCTTCGCTGCTCTGCTGCAAAAGCTGTGGACATTTTATCTCAAAGCATGCGCGACGATTATCTAGCGCCACTCAATCCACGGTATCCAATGGAACGGAGTTGGAACCTCGTCGAGTCAGCACGCGTTTTGCATATGACGTATGAGCAAAAGTAAGCTTTTCAATACGCCTACGATGCGTGATCTAAAAGTTTCCGGACTCAAAGTGCGCTGTCTCGGCGGAGAGTAAAACACTGCTCTGCCGCTACGGGGTGCCCATATGGTGCGTGTAATGACTTCATCTAGAGGTTGTTGTTGGCAAAGATAACTGTATCTTATTTTCCCGAACAAGTAATGCTCTTTTCAGCCTGATGTGTTTCGAACTTTTGTGCCAGAAATCCTTCAGGCCATTTCTTTTTTTTCTTTCTTTAGTGCACTATACCATCCGATTCGTTTAGCTTTTTATAACGCCTCAGGCAGCTTGATTTGCTTTTCCCTTTTGATTTTATTATTTGCGCCTGATACAGTTACATAGGGCTTCCTCTCCTTCGCACCTCTGCAGTATTGGTTCCGCATCTCCTATTAGCTTTCTTTTTCTCCGCCACTGCCCACGTCGCCCACTCATCCATGCTACCCATGCCGTTTAGTCCACGTATATTGAATGCCCTCTAGAACCGGAGCAATGCACCATTACCAGCAGGGCAGAATGATTCCGGGAATATTTTGATCACCCCTCTTTTAGACATGATACCTCAAGCACACAGAAATGGTGACAGTGGCCCAACTCTTGCACAATTACTCGCCAGCGGCTTAATCACTTTAATATTTTCATTCTTGTGTTATATTTTCATTGGTTACACTCCTAAGAAATCTGCTCCGGTCAACTTCTACGATTCCTTCGTCTGTCGGGCACACAGAACGGAAGCAACAGTTTATACCAAATTCTGTTGCGGCTTGTCCAGGGCAATGCGCCACCGTTTATGTAAAAAAAAAAAAAAATTCCCCGTTGATAAATGAAGAAAAGTGATACACCAAACACATGCGGCAGCGACTGCCATCGCGCTACTGCTGAATTCTGAGTGCTACTCAAACTGTTGTCGAGCCGAAAGATGACAGAATATTTAACGGCGTGTCCGCTCGTTTTTCTCCTCTGTCCGCACTGCTACCACGCACGGATCGTCGCCGGCCCGCGGCTTGAGCACTGCGAACTGTAACACGTATATCTCTGAAAAACGATACACCCTTCGCCAAAAGGTACGAAACCACAGTGCGCATGACCTCAGCTGACTCTGAAACATCTTGCCGGCCTTCTGTTGCATGCACGCTGCTCTAGAGTAGTGGAGAGGAAGGGGAACTTTCGTCTTGAGATTGAAGAGCTCAGGCCAGGAATTCAATGAGCGCGACACGACACAGACAGAACTCGTCGAGACTCACGCACCCAGTGGGTTTGTCTCCTTTGACAAGGGCTCTATACCTCACCTAGTTAATCGCCACCTCGTTATTATAATAGCGACAGTAGAGCAACCAGTGCACCATCGCCTTCTTGTTATTCTATGACTTGTCCCGTGTTCTCCAGCATCGTCGTCCCCGATTTTCATCGTCCCTTCAATGAGGCATTTCCTTTTGTTTTGCTCTTTTTGCCCCGCGTAAATCTCCGTCGCCTTCCTTGTCGAAGTAATGCTCGTTTCCCTTCATTTACCTGGCCTCATGATCCGTCTTCCCGCTTCAACCTTGGTTTCGACGTTCGGAACCTTTCCGTTTCTTAGATATATAGTATAGTTACGAACTACATACTGTGATTCTTTAACAGTCAACAAGTAAATGTTTCTTTTTTCACTTGAATAAACCATCCCTCTAGTCACGAAGCCGAGCTCTGAATGGTTGTTCACCGTTCGTGTCTTGGCGTCAGCAACGTAAAGCAGAAAGTCTGACGGATGGTTGCTACAGGTGGATCTTACTGAATCGCTTCTTAAGCATGGCCCACTGAAGAATGTAGAGTGAAATTCACACTAGATAGATGCGTGTGGGAAGGCAGAGAACACCGGAGATGAGATAAGAATAAATAGCTCAGTACACGGTCGTATATGTAGTCAACACTGTGAAATTCACGCACTGGAGTGCCATGCTATTCGCATGCACAGAAACACTCGGTGGCACAGTGATACAAGCACGCTTGAAGATAAACTTCGCAGAAAGAAATCGCGTAGGACACAGCTGACTGGCGAATTGTTTTCGCCAAGCGGTTTGCAGCGTGGGCGAGGCGCGATAGGTGTTGTGCCCTCTACTCCCGGTCGTTCTTCGCTTCGGAACTGCAGCCGCTGCACGGCCGTATAACAATAGCTCGTTGCGCCGCGTACAACGCGAGGGCGACGTGCTGCCTGTCAGCTGGCTTTTATGACCAGGGAGGGTAGCTTTATTGTACGAGCAGTGGCCGAGGGGACTGCGATAGCTCGGACGTAGAAAGTTGTCGGCATGCGTTATCATCGCGGGGCGACTATATGTATGTGCTTTGCTCTGTGTATGTGTCTGCTCGCATGCGCGCGACGCCCAACACCGGTGTACAGCTTGTCATTGCCGAGCTGGCGACGCGTACGATCTACTGCCGCACTACTCCAGGGGCCGCCAGTGCCTGCCGCGCGGTATATTCGCGCGCCTGTGCGATGACAAGCAGGACGCGCGACTAACGGAGTCGCCGAAAAGAGGTCTCATTAGCTGGCTCCTTCTTTCTTCTTGCGACAGCAAGCGGCGTCAGCGCATTGCAAGGACATACGAACGCCTCGAATGTCACACACTGTTTCCAAATGAACGTGCCAAGACTTAAGCAAGAGAAAAAGCAAAGAGGGGGGGGGGGGGCGTAAACGAGTGAGAACAGTGTTATCAATGAGTCGCACATGAGGAATACGAAAAGCAGAGGTTGCAAGGATTTTTTTTTTAACCAGTGTAAATCTCCCCGAAGCTCTGTTATGCGCGAGGAGGTTCAGGAGCGCTGAGAGACTCGATGTTTAGTCAAGAAACTCGCACATCAAGTCAAAGACTGCAGATCATTTCTAACAAATTACGTTGGCTTTTGTATGGTGTAGGTGCAGTTCTGTTAATGTTATGCGCGTTTGACCAATGTGCTATGCACGTTTCACCCTATGTAAAAGAGCAAATTGGATGGCGTCTTGCCGAAACACGCGTGTGAAGGAATTGGTTGAAATGCATTAGCAAAAACAATATTGTAGAATGGAGGAGACTCTATAAGTTTAATTACACTTCGAACGAAAACTTGCATAGAGTAGAATTGACCGATGAAAAGAAAAAAAAAGGAAAAGTGTAATTGCAGTCTATTCTGGCGTTACACAAACACAATTAAACCAACGCCAACTTCTGAGCACCCCATGTACTATTTTTTTTTTACATGGAACACTTTCATGCGTAAATTTTGTTGCTCATGCTAGAGCATACTAGAGAGCAACTTCCGCAATCATCATCATCACCATCAGACCGGTTACGCCCACTGCAGGGCCAAGGCCCCTCCCATACTTCTCCAACTACCCCGGTCATGTACTAATTGTGGCCATATTGCAAACTTCCTAATCTCATCCGCCCACCTAACTTTCTGCCGTCCCCTGCTACGCTTCCATTCCCTTGGAATCCAGTCCATAACCCTTAATAACCATCGGTTATCTTCCCTCCTCATTACATGTCCTGCCCATGCCCATTTCTTTTTCTTGATTTCAACTAAGATGTCAATAACTCGCGTTTGTTCCCTCACCCAATATGCTTTTTTCTTATCCCTTAATGTTACACCTATCATTCTTCTTTCCATAGCTCGTTGCGTCGTGCTCAATTTAAGCAGAACCCTTTTCGTAAGCCTACCGGTTTCTGCCCCGTAGGTGAGTACTGGTAAGGCACAGCTGTTATACACTTTTCTCTTGAGGAATAATGGCAACCTGCTCTTCATGATCTGAGAATGCCTGCCAAACGCACCCCAGCCCATTTTATTCTTCTGATTATTTCAGTCTCATGATCCCGATCTGCGGTCACTACTTGTCCTAAGTAGATGTATTCCCTTACCACTTCCAGTGCCTTGCTACCTATCGTAAACTGCTGTTCTCTTCCGAGACTGTTAAGCATTACTTTAGTTTTCTGCAGATTAATTTTTAGACCCACCCTTCTTTGCTTTGCTTTGTGTCTCCAGGTCAGTGAGCATGCATTGCAATTGGTCCGCTGAGTTACTAAGCAAGGCAATATCATCAGCGAATCGCAAGTTAAGTATTCTCCGTTAACTTTTATCCCCAATTCTTCGCAATCCAGGTCTCTGAATATCTCCTGTAAACCCACTGTGAATAGCATTGGAGAGATCGTATCTCCCTGTCTGACGCCTTTCTTTATTGGGGTTCTGTTGCTTTCTTTATGGAGGGCTACGGTGGCTGTGGAGCCGCTATAGATATCTTTCAGTATTTTTACATACGGTTCGTCTACACCCTGATTTCGTAATGCCTCCATGGCTGCTGAGGTTTCGACTGAATCAAACGCCTTCTCATAATCAATGAAAGCTATATATAAGGGTTGGTTATATTCCGCATATTTCTCTATCACCTGATTGAGAGTGTGAATATGGTCTATTGCTGAGTAGCCTTTACGGAATCCTGCCTGGTCTTTTTGTTGGCAGAAGTCTAAGGTGTTGCTGATTCTATCTGCGTTTACCTTAGTAAATCCCTTGTAGGCAATGGACAGTAAGCTGATCGGTCTATAATTTTTCAAGTCTTTGGCGACCCCTTTCTTATGGATTAGGATTATGTTAGCGTTCTTCCAAGATTCCGTTACGCTCGAAGTCATGAGGCATTGCGTATAGAGGGTGGCCAGTTTTTCTAGAACAATCTGCCCACCATCCTTCAACAAATCTGCTGTTACCTGATCCTCCCCAGCTGCCTTCCCCCTTTGCCTAGCTCCCAAGGCTTTCTTTACTTCTTCCGGCGTTACTTGTGGGATTTCAAATTCCTCTAGACTATTCTCTCTCCCATTATCGTCGTGGGTGCCACTTCCGCAATAATGTGTCTCATATATATATTAGCGCAGGGATTAGAGCGAACCGACCTCTTGAATTTGAAGTTAACTCTCAACATTTCATTCGCCAGTCGCGCCCGCGCTGTACTTGCACCGTGTTGCCTATTCATTGGCGTTGGCTCTTCTGATGATGACCTGCGCCTACCGCCTCTCTTTTCGCTGCGTGTCTCCTGAGCTCGGCCGAGTTTACGTTTCGCCCCCGCTTAGCACTTGGCGTCGCCAAATAGTACGCATGCGTGGTGCAAGATGGCGCCTTTGTCGTTCTACGTTGCGTTCTTCTCAAGCATGACTTCAAGTCGTTATCTCCGAGGGGGCCATTTCGAGTGTTTGCCGAGCAATAACCACCGCGTGTCTCCCAGTTTCCATGCTGCCGTGCAGGACGATGCCCAAGAAAGGCTGCGTGACATCATCAGCATGCGTGAAAACCTTATCTTTGCGCAGAACTGCTGAGGCTCTTTCGGCTCGTAGTAGTAGTAGAAGCGCGCGTAGTAAGCGTATAGTAAAGAGAGACCGGTGAGGTAACGTCGTAGTGAATTGCAAGAAACATTCGTCCTAAGACGGAGGATGTAGAGTGGTTCGCAATGGTGCGCTTGGTAGGTGCGCTGATTTCTTAATTAATAATCGCACTGGCGATTATCGCGCAAATCTCACTAATTTACATTTTAATTGGTGATTATTTGAGACATGTTGTAATTGCGGAATTGAAGTCGCTCACTACTCGAAGCATAACCTTTTGCTAAAAGCTTTGCCTTGCACCAGCTTCGAGAAGTGCGCACACGAAATCTGCGGTGAAATGCATTGCTGTTCCAATTAATCGTTACCGTAGTGAATTTTTCCGCATTGCTGCGGTGCATAGCTAGTCAGTCGTTTCGCTGCAGATTTTGAGTGCTTATTTCCCGAAATTGGTGCAAGGCAGAGTTTCTGGAAAAAATGTAGTGCTTTGAGCATGGAGCAGCTTCAATTTTGCAATTAATTAATTATGGGTTTTTACATACCAAAAACACAATCTGATTATGAGGCACGCAGTAGTGAAGGACTCCGGAATAATGTGGACCACCCGGGGCACCACGTGCGTTTAAATCTAAGCACACGGGTGTTTTCGCATTTCTCCTCCATCAAAATGCAGCCGCCGTGGCCGGGACTTCATCCCGGGACTTCCTGCTTAGCAGCCCAACAACGAATTTTGCAATTACAACATGCCCCATATAGGCACTAAAATGAAAATAACATTTAGCGAAATCTGTTCATTAATAATCGTATCGGCGAGTACCACGGGAATTCTGACGTCTGCCTCGGCTGTGAAGCCTGGTCATCAAAAAATTATTTTTCTTTTGTTTAGGATCTCCCATTGTTAATAATCAGCGACAGTCGTTGCACCAGCCGCGGTGCCTCAGTGGCTATGGCGTGGCGCTGCTGGAATGCGAAAAATGCTCGTGTATCGTGCAATCTCCAGGTGGTCAACATTAATCCGGAATACTCCACTACGGCGCGCCTCAAGCTCAGATCGCAGTTTTGACACGTAAAACACCAAAATTTATGCAGTACTCGCAGCAATACGCGGTATAGAATAGATTTTTCCAACAGAAATAGAATCAATTACCTATCGTCGAGCTATAATCAAGCCCAAATCCGAGACGGAAAGAGAGAGAGAGAGAGAGAGACGTTCAGCAGATGTAAGACCGCGCCCGGTAGGGATCACTCGGTGCAGGAACAAGCTTTTTTTCGCTGGCATTTTTTAGTAAGCTCTTCATTTTTCGTTGCTCATTCTTTTTTTTTTAATAAACTCGTTCGTGCATAGACTGGCATAAAGTAGACTTCACAACAAGGTCTTATGAGCTTTTTTTCTGGCTGCTTTTAACATACAGTTCGCAACTTTTTCAAGGATTATGTATCGGTGATCGTTCTGGACGGATAACTGTATCTAAATGTTCGGCCGATACAGTCAACCGCAGATAAAGAGAAAAAGAGGGAGGGCTGATGTGCGTGCGCGTGTGCGTGTCAGAAATGTGTACGCCAACGATGTTGTAGTCTGTTCATGTGTAATTATAACTTGTTTGTCGCCCAGTCAACTTGCTGAAGATATTATTGCGTCATTCGTTTCATGCCACCATTCCGGCGTTTCATACCGCTGCATATATTTTTCAGTGGGCATGGTATATTGCGCTGCATGGTGTATTCAAATACCTGCGGGTGTGCCGAAAAGGGCGCTATCGGTGAATGCCTTTGAGCTGTGGCAGGTGCGCAGAACTCCGGCAAACAAATACCCGTGCAGGGCTTCTCAAATCGTGGCTGTCCACAAGCTGTGGAACCGGAGTGTCTTTCCAACAGCGTCGGAAGTGGAGCAAGTCTCCACCATCTCATCTGGCAGTTGCCTTACGGGACGCACGGACAGAACGATGGGGGTGGTCAAGTAACCAATGACCCCTTTTGTCGTCATCCGTTCCAACCATGACGACCCCCAGTGTCTCTCCAGTCTATAGTCGCCGTGAATGGTAATTGTCTTGAGTGACTCTGCTGATGTACCCCTCCTGGCTTACCTCCCCGAGAAAATGAGCAGAGCCAGAGAGCACAGTCCCGTCTCTTCAGAGAGGACCCCCGGCTGGAGTGGCGGCCAGTGGCAGAGCGACGCGAGAAGTGGAAGGCGGGAGGACCCTGGAGTGGATTCTAGCCAAAAAGAAGCGCGCGTTCGCCGAAGCCCGTCTGAGGGCCCGTGCTGTGTACACAGGCGTCTTGTGCTCAAGCGGCACCGCTGCTGCTGTGGAGGGCGGCGAGTGGGGAATCCGGAGGGGGGGCCCCCGGCATGGCTTCGCCGTATTTCACCGCACAGAGGCGCCTCCTTCGGATCTCGCTGCGAGCCTCGGGTCAGAACGAGATGCCACCAGCGAAGACGTGCGCTCCCTCTTTCTGCGGTTGGCCACCTTGCGTCTTCGCTCCGGGCCTTTCTTTCTTTTTCGGCAGCAGCACCATTATTATGATTACCGGCGCGGACCGTTCTTTTGAAGCGAACCGCGGTGATACACGTCGCGAGTTCATCAGCCCTATAAACCCATAGAGATAAGCGCGCTGTTTACCTCGCGTGGATTGGGTTCTCGGGCGTGTAAGCCGTGCGCTACGCTGGAGGCACAAACACAGCTGCCCGTGTGCCGCCGGCGGAGGACTCCTTCCTTATCGGGGACGGCTGTCAACCACCGAAAACCTCCTTACGCAACCGCCGCCTCCGAAAGCGCGCTGTACAGGAAGAGCGCGCGTTCGCGCGCGCCGAGAAAAGGCCTCGACCTCGCGCGCTGGCTGCCCTGCCTGGGTGGGAATGTCGGCCTGGCGAAGAAGGTGCAGCGAGTGAAGCGGCGCTGGAAAAAGCGCGCGCCAGCGCCACTTTCCCCGGCTCGCGCCAGCAAGAGCGACGATGCTGTGGCGCAATATTAATTGAAACGTCTGGCGCGGCGCGGTTCAAAGAGGTCGTCGTGCGCCTTCCGATAAAACGTCGGGAGCAGAGGTTAATAACGGAACAAAAGCCGGAACGGCGCAAGTCCCGCCCCCTCTCCCGGGAAAAGGCGCAAATAATAAAGAGCGAAGTGCGAACAAGTGGGGAAAAAAAATCATTAGAGGCGCAGCAAAGCGCGCCCTCTTCTCCTCGACATGCTGGTGCAGAGCTTTACGAAGCCCTCAGCGACGAAGTCGCCATCAGCGCCAAATGAACAGGAAAAATAAAAACGAGGAGTTAGTTCAAAGAGGGCTCCGTCTACAAGCAGTGAATGTCGGAAAAGTTGCGCCATAGCGTGCCGCGGACAGCGTGAAGAGAGGAACATTTCTGACCGTGGCCTTCCGGCTTCAGGCAACACATTCAAGCCGAACAGCTGTCAGGGGCGCTTCTAAAACACGCGCGCATGGTTCGTGGGTCGTCTTTATCCACTCTCCCTCATACAGAGCGAACGAAGCTTCGCTCGTGTGTCGTCCACCCCTTTCCGATTTCCTTATTTCCCGCAAGTAGCGAAATTCGATAATATTGGAGGAAAGGAAATAAAGATAAGGGCCCGGCGCTAGCGGCAGGCGAATTGCAAGTTCCTCAACCTCGCGCTGTTGCCCAGAAATAATTCACTCCCAAATCAACAGCCCGTTCATTCGGACTTGATTTTCACGCCGAAGAACGTTTCGAAACATTCCGCATAAGTGCATCGTTTGCCTTGCGCCACGATCTGAAATCGGAGACTCCGTTAGCCGCACCTTGGCAACAAAGTAACAAACAGCAAGCGGCTAATGAAGCGGCCGCTGTCGCACCGCGTATCTGCGCGCTCTCTGGAGTAGGCAAAACAAGAGAGATTATCTGGGAGCCAGGCGCGAACGGAAATGGCCCTCGACTGGCCCCGTGAGGAGTGCCGCTATGGTAACAAGCGGTGAGAATACACGGCTGACAAGTGTGCGCCCGCGGTGCGTAATCTTCCGTGACGGTGCGTTCTCCGGCTAGCCACTCGCTGTGATTTTACCTTTCAGAGAATCTCAGATCGCTTGGACGATAGCGATGCCCGTGATCAATCGAGAGGTTTTATTGTGGAAACACGACAGTTCCGCATTCGAGCCAGAAAAAGTACAAACAGACAGGAAGACGGAAGAGCGTCGAGTTCCCGTGGAACACTTGATTGACACACGCAGAGCCTGTGTCGTCACGCGCACGAACACATTGTGACGTAACAGACACGAGAAACCAAGGCAAACGTTTCACTCTGTCCCGAATATGTGTATATTTTGCGGGTAGTTATATTTCTTTTTTCTCTATCTCTGTCATTTATATAACCTTTTATCTCCCCACTTCCTATTCTCCTCTCCTGACCACCGTTTATGTGGTAGTTGATACGCTGGGCAGTATACGGCGAGCAGGAATTTCCTTATTTCCTATTTTCAGGAAAAAGAAATAGACAGCAACTTACTGCTTATGCCTAATAGCAACAGAGCACTTTTGTTATTCGCCATGAACGAATACCAACTCGACCCCCCCCCCCCCATCCAAGTTTGCTATACTCTTCACTTACTACTACAGTGCGCCAACAAATGCAAACAGATGTCATGTCCGAGCAAAGCTGGGTTTCTTGAGTCTATTGGGGCGTTATCCTAGTTATGCTGATGTTAGCTCACTGGAGGTTGCGAGTAAATAACTTTTTTTCAGTGAAGTCGGCATTATGTGTAGCACGCATATTTACGCTTACAATAATTGATCACACAAAGGTGTCTGCTCAGATTCTGGACATGTCTACTGACAGCAGGTCGAGCGTAAACTGTTCGTGCATGTCATTTTATATTCACTGCAAAACTGAGCAGCGCCCAAATCTTACTTCTAGCCTGATTTGTTTTTTTTTTTCATAGATATAGAAAGCAGAATGAAGTAATTTTTTTTTTTAGACTACACGGTTTCCCATACGGCATATTATGATGAAATAAATGCGTGCATCTCTTTTATTTGTGAATAAGCTGCATAAGTTGCCTGTTCAGCTTATCGAGCATAATTAACTAAAGTTACTGTTCGTAGTCTGTCGACCAGTCTGTCCTCATCCTGGCACCTCTAAGCACTTTCTCTCTTGTGGTCTTTGTCCCTGAACACAGCCGCAGCAGAAGGGGAGTATCCGAACTTCCTTTTATGATATGGCAACGCAGCGTTGTCAGTTGAGTACGCCATGCGTGACAACATAATATTTCAAGCAGAAGAAAAAGATGTGCGTTGTCCGAAGCTAGTGCCCAACTTATATCGTAGTGCACCCTCTGTGGTTATATGATGACAAATCACGGGTGGCGTTAGCTGACCTCGTAAAACTGTTAGGCTTACAGCAACGATGGAATTCCCATGGTTTTTACCAGCTTTCGTTAGACCGGCTAATAATAATGGCTTGCAATCAACCAAATGTCGTTCCCGCGCTGTCGTAAGACATGTCAGCCGTAGACTATACCCACTAAAACGAGATCTTAAAGCGAAGCTGTGTGGTGCAGCGCGAAGGGGGACAAGGAACGCAGGAAAACGAGGGCAAAGCGCTTACTGCCAACTGAAATTTTATTGTCTGATATAAGTTTTTATATCGAAAAAAAAAACGGAAACCACAAAACCTCATGGGGAACCAACTAGCCCAAACCGTCACCCTTATTACCTACTACTACTACTACTACTACTACTACTACTACTACTACTACTACTACTACTACTACTACTACTACTACTACTACTGCCGTCATGTAGCGCAGAAGGGCTTGTGTTGCTTTCTGGGCTGATGAGGTAGTAAGTAAGGCCCGCAAGACCTTAGCGTAGGTAAAAGACCGTTCGTCCGTTCGTCCGTTCGCCAGCGCACGCGTTTCTCCTGATGTCTTACGTACTCGCAGTGTTCCGCATCGAATCGGTAATTCTGCAGTAAAGAGTAAGGAGTCGGGTTTCCGGAGCCCTCAGTGGTTGCTTCAGCGGCGGCGTTGGATATGTGTGCCCGCAAGAAGTAGCTGATCAGGCCTTGTAGAAGTGGTCGTTTCGCATTTAATAATACCTACGGGCTTCGAAAGCCACTCAGTGGCTTATGTGTTTTACTTCGGGCGGCAAGAAAACAAAAAATGAAATGTACAGCTTGCCGCGACGAGGAAAGCAGGGCAATCACCTGAGGTTCCTGGAATGTGTACTGAAAATTCATGGGGCGCGCTATAGGCCACTCTGCTGCGTGCCGTGAATCCATTCGCGTCAAGTACCATTCCGCGGGACGTTCGCATTGCTGAATTAGATGATCTGTGTCCTCCCTGCGATGGCGATTCTCTATAGACGCAAGATGAATTCATTTGCTCGAAACCAAAGGCAATTATTTGCCTTATGCGTGGCAACCGTTTTGTGCCTGTCCAATGCACCGGTTTCGAGACAGCTGCAGAGATCCGTGGGGCAGTGCGTGGTCTATATTGGGCGCCGAACCTCTCTCGGGAGAGAGGATACACAGTGACACCGCTACACGAGCGCATATTGGTTGGCCTATAGCCGACACACTTTCGTCGGCGCATTTCGAGTGACTTGCACCCTATACAGGAGCTTTCGACACCTTCGACTTTGTCCTGTGAATGGGTTCCTCGCGGCCGAAGCGCAGCGCGACCGACCGAGCCGGCGCGTCTCTTTTTTTTTTTTTTTCGGGCGCTCGGATCGGGAGCCCCGTGGCGGCGGCTCGTCACGGGGCGGGTCCGTACACGGCACAGTTAATCAACCTTTTCGTGGCCGCGGGTCGCCTTCGGCCGGCCGCTGTCAGCCGCGGAATCTTGCCCGGGGGCCAATCGGCTGCAGTCCCCCCGCGCATGCTTTGGCGAAAGCGGCCGGACGCCGTCCATCAGGAGCGCTCCGGATGGCCGCCGTCTGCGGCGCGGGAAAATTCGGGGGCGTCGAAAACAGGCGCCGTGATTGATTCCGGACTCGACCTGTCTTCTGCCGAATCCCCCCCGCTCATGACGTGACGTGACGAGCTGACAAATTCGGCCGACATTTCGCGCAGAAAGCACCGCGAATCCCGCGGCCTGACGCATCCGCCAGACTTGCACCGCGCACGACGTGCACACCACCCGCGCGACCGCCCGAGGCGTCGACCGTGCACTGTTGGCGTTACGCCTGCTCGCTCGGCGGCCCAGACTCCTATCGCTCGGCACGAAGAGGCTGCTGCAAAGAGGGGTGGCAACATTGGCGTCAATTTGAGCCATCGCGATGAGCTGTTTGATAGGCCTGCGCGACGCAGCGTCGACCTTGGTGCACGGGGGCTTAGTCGTCTCAGGCCGCAAAGAAGAAGAAGAAGAAAAAAAGAGGAAAACCTGGCAAAAAAGTTATTTTGTCGAAAATCTCGAACTTGTCACGTGCACCTAAGCGCAAGTACTATTGTAGGGCGCGCACAATATCGGTATGACCTGTTCTTGTTGCTAAACTGGCGTCTGTTAAACTCGGTTCTACTGAATCAAGAACGTTCTCAACAATAATTGGAGCTCTTTATGTTCTGCTTATAAGTAATATTCGCGAACTTGTAGTATTCACCATTCTTCCTGAACTTATCTGCCCTCTGCTTCTTTCATATTAAACTTTGCAGAAAGAAATAATTAATAGATTTTTTTTTTCGGCGTTGGGCGCTTTATTGTAGCTGGAGAAAGACAAAAGAAAATGCAGGGTGGTTCACGAGAGAGTGTCTTCTGTTGGGTGCCCTGCACTGGGGAAAGGGGAAACGACTCTGGAGAAAGTGCAACATATAAGGGCCTACAAGCAACGCCCTCGTGAGCAAATCGTGCTCCTTCCACGATCGTCGTCGTCATGGTCTTCACTTTCGCGGTTGAAGTGCTGACAGGAGCCGGCTTCTTCGTTGGTATACCGCGTGTTTCAGCGAAGACTAAGCAATTCCTAAAGCAGTGCAGTTAAAACGAACAATATATATATATATATATATATATATATATATATATATATATATATATATATATATATATATATATATATATATATATATATATTGGGGGGGGGTGATACATTATTTTGCACAGGCGGGCTTAGAGTATACTTGAGTAATGAAATATAAGTATATAAGTTACTAAGTGAGTTCTTGTTATTCACATTAGGGCACGTGCTGTAATTGCGGAATCGAAGCCGGTCATTGTCCAAGGCAAGTCCACGTAACTATCCTTAGAGACTAGCACCAGTTTCGAGGTATATCTATGCACGAACTCGTGGCAATGTGCACTGGCGCTCCACAGATTATTTTCACAGAAATCTTTAAGCAGTATGGAATAAAACCATGCAGGCGGGAACACCAATGCATCTCGTTGGAGATATTGGAGGCGTATACGTTGAAACTGGTGGTAATCTAGGGGGTAATCACTGTATGCGGTTATGGATTCGATTCCACTATTGCAACATGCCCCCTGTGGCAATTAATTGAAAAGTGTATTAGTGTATTTAGTTAATCATAGATGTTATCGGTGGTTATCTGATATCCAATTTCTGATGTCCACCGGAACGAAAAGCGAGTCGTGGAAGAAATAACAGAAACGCATTTACCTCTATATAAGCTGCGCCATTTTTAAGGATTGTGCAACGTTCACTGAAACACCTGGTGTAATAGCTCTCTCTCTCTCTCTCTCTCTCTCTCTCTCTCTCTCTCTCTCTCTCTCTGTTTTTTTTTTTCCTTTTCTGTATTATGTTACATTTTCGTTTTGTATCAAAGTCTACTTACAGTGTATTCTGTTGGGGCTTTGTACGCATATTTTTCTGTGAATTTTTCTGTGTCGCAACACTCTCTATCATTTCAGCCCGAGTTCGTGTGATTTGTGGGCTGTGTATACAGCCTGCGTGCCTAATTATAGGAACAGAGTCCTTCGTCAGGCTATTCACTGTAAAATAACTTACACCCTTATTCATTTTTAAGGGTCTCAATTATTTTACAGAGTATAGGTCCTTTCCGCTCTGCTTCTGTTCTGTATACAGACAGAACACTAAATTCATTCATGTAATGTGCCTAAGTCACTGTGCATTCCTTTCGCTTTCAATACCTGTGCCCTTGCTCGGCCCCGTAGATTTTCCACCGAAATTAACTAAAGGGAAATCTGGCTCTAGTATTTATGGGAGTTGCAAGCATAATGGTTCAGTCATCATGGGAGTGATGGAACACGGATTCCACCTGAACTTCGTCATTCTGGCTTCAGACGACTTTGTGACTCGGTGATTGGTCCTATTCAATGAAAGATTGCGTTATAAATGCAACTATTCGCGGCGTTTCTGCACGTGTGCGCATTGTTGCTTCCTTACGCGTTATGGCAAAAAAAGGCTGCTCGCAAATTTCGACCAGTTCGGGCAGGTAAATCGTAATGAACAACGTCACAAGCACGTCCGAAGTCACAAGCGCGAAGATTAGACAAATACATGCGCTAACCGCCATTCCCATGGCGGCTGAACCATCGCAGTGCCAGAGTTTCCTCTAGTAATGTTAGTGCAAAACTATGGCTCGCCCTTTGTTTTCGTGCGCCGCGTTGCTGCAGCGCGCATCACGCGGCCGCTTTCCTCCGTTTCAGGTGAAGTGCCAGGGTTTCAACTTCAAGAACAAACACGGAAATCTAGGCAGTGACGTCCAAGGCGGCCGCTCCATCCAGATCGAGCTTGTTCTCTACAACCGGTGCAGCCGCGGCAATATCCAGCTCGAGGGCAAGAAAGTGACCGCCGCCCCGGGAAATTCTTCCAGTAAGTTTGACGGCCGTCACACGATGCTGTAGAGTTCTTACGGAGGCCGTCGATGAGCGTGTTGCTTGTTTGCGCTTGTCGACCCTCTCCGCTTCCGGGAAACTATGTGAGTAAACGCATTCGCGCGATATCTAACGTTGTTTTCACGTGAATGCATTAATTAGTTAAATAGAATTTACAGTCACCGCGACTCGCCGTCTTGTGTCAAAGTCTATGTTGGCGTTCGCACTCCGAAAGAAGAGAAAAAAAGTGACGTCGGAAAATTGCATGCAGCCCTACTTGTTAATGCTATAGGAGCTCGAGGATATATATTTAAGTGCGCTTGAAGTTACTGAGCCAGCGGAAGTGGTCGCAATGAACTAAATGGCACAGCTACCACCAGCGTTAATTTCACGTCGCATAGATACAACTGCTCAAGTTCGCTGACAGCGTGTTTGTCACCAAGGCCCATTCCCATGGGTCGCGAAACTTCGAACTCAACTGTCAGCTACATCAAGAGGGTTGCGATGGAATTTCGACTTGCCTTATTGTGATATGTGAACTGTGGATGTATAATGCGTTGTTTGTTATACCATAAAGGACAAATGTATTACTGCTGTGCAAGTTTAAAAACTCGAGCTAGCACAATTTCGTGAATTTAAAAAAAAATATTTTCATATTCTTTCTACTGCGCCGTTTAGTCGATGGCTGGTGTGACGTTCTTACGCTAATTAGATGTGAAAAAACGCCCACGCTCGTGGCATCTGTTTCTTAAATGGGCTTTCAGAAGCACGTGCACTAAGGTGTTTTGCGGCCCTTTAGGGAATTTTTACCTATGTTTGAGCTAACAATGACTGCTTTTGCGCTTTCCAACGTCATCCCTCTCCACGTGGACGTTGTCATCGCATGAGTTTGATTTAATATGCAAAGTAAATAGTGGTCTAGATTGTGACGTCCGTCATTATGGCGTATTGTTTGAGTGTTGAAGACGACGGTTTGCGTCTAATCGGCGGGAAATTCTCAGCTCGTTGACCCTCGGTCAGGTTATAGCTAGTCAATAGCGACAGAAAATCGAACAAGTCCATAGCTTAGCGGCATGAGGGCCAATAGGCTCATGGTCGTATCCTATTTACTGGAGATGCACTATTTTTATTCTTCTTAAACATAGGAACATGCATATGTGTCAGCACGTTTGCTTGCATATATATCTGGGCGTTTGTCGTCTGTCGTTATAAGTATTCGCGCGCGCGTATGTGCGCATGTAAGATGTGCAATATATCATTATATTAATAGTTAGCGCCAAGCAGCACGAAAACGTGTTTCTGTTGGTGTTCTTTTTATTCAGCGTGTAACGTTGCACTAGGTTCATTCCATCAAAAGTGTCCCTCCCTAACACAAATGGTGCCAGCCTCCATAAATCGCCACGTTTCAAATACGTCGGCTTCCATGGAAACTTCGCTGCGATGGGCCAATTCCAGCGAAACTAGATCCGCCTGCAGCCAACGTCCGCCTCCTTTACAGCCAGCGAGAGAGAGAGAGGGGGGGGGGAAGCAGGGAAGTTAATCAAGGTCTCGCCCGGTTGGCTACCCTACACGTAGGGAAGGTGAAAGAAAGATAAGAAGGAAGAACGTTGTGGGGTCTGATGTGGGATATCTCACACCGTACTCTTGGGTTCGAGGCAGGGACCGGGACGGGCGTGCCGCACGTGCAGCGCGGCTCTTTCCCGGCGGGTCGACGCACGCGGGGACGTCTCCCGCGTGCGCGCCACCCATGCTTCTGCGAGACCGCCTCGCGTGGCCGCCTTCGAACGCGCCACGATTCGCGTGACTATACACGCGAACGACCAGGCGTTGGGATCCAGCATGGGGCGAACATATTCGCTCGCTTCCGGTCGCGGTAAGTCGGACTTCTAGATTTGTCGCGCGCCCATCGGCATGTTTTGTGGATAGCAACTAGGCTAGCAGGCATTGATGTATGAAAGGTGCAATAAATGCCCTTGTGATTGTGTGCACTACTGTGTTGTCGTTCCTTTGTCCCAAGAGTACGGTGTGAGATATCCCACATCAGACCCCACAACGTGCATCTACGATTGCTTGCGCAGTTGCAGATGGACGTTCACTCACGTATATGTTCACTTACGATGAATGTTCGCTCACAAGCGCTCACCTAGTCCAGTTGTCTTCAAAAAGCCAATTAGCGCTTTGGTGGCCTTGTGCACACCAAAGGTCTTCGGCCAGGGTCCCAAAATCTTAGCTTCTGAAAACGGTCTATCCATCTAAGCGGCGAAGACTCATAATCTCGCCGAGAGTTGTAGGTTGAAAAATGGCACAGTCTGTGTCCTCTGGTCTCACCCCGTCCGGAAGAGTTGCACACGGCGCCGTTGACCATTTGGATGAGGACTGAATAAGTGTTTGCGAACGCGACGCATAACCATAGCTGGCACTCTAACGTTGCTTCACGACGGGAGAATTCGAGTGGCAGGCGACTTCATGACGTTCTACTTGATCCAGCGAGGAGTTGCGTCGGACATTAGGCCAAGCAAAAGTGAAAGTACTCCCAAAGTGATCGGTCGAGAATACGGTCCCAAGGGACGCGTACTCCGTCTTCCATTTAATCACATGTGAATCGAAGCTGGATTTTCCTTTCGTCGATCCAGTAGCTGAGCTTTCTGCTGACTGGCTAAGCAGTTTGCGCACACTCAGATGCTCCCACGCTTAGCGACTGAGCGTATAGTCGAAGTATAGTTGTGCTATTCAGAGCGAGCTTGCGCATAAACTCAGCTGGAACACATTATTGTTGGCCTGACTGACACAACGGTCGTCATTTGCTTTCGTACGGTGAGGAACAATACGGGGCCCTCTACATAAGAGCGCTACGGCCCATTCCAGGCGCAGATATAGTGAGTGGCGTCACTTACCTTAACTGCCAACTGTAACGAAATTTCAGTTTGGCTAAAATGATTATAAATGGGTAGTGTATACTACTGATGCATTGCCCAATTTTCTTTTTAAAAGCCTTTAATTAAGCAGCGACGTTGGCACCTGGTGGTTAGCGGATATGACGCACATCCCAGAACGTGGCCTCCGAGATTTTCAGCGCGCCACGTGTGCCGCTTGATCGCCGAGGTTACGCCCAGGAGCTGCGCTGCTTCTCAACGGTCCGGGTTCTGCGTCATTTCCGGCGATCGGTAACAGCGGCGTCTCTTTTTTTTTAATCAGTTTCCGCATCGAAAATTTCTAAATTCGCGAGCTTTCCGCGACACACCCACTCGTATTTCAAACGTGGAGAGAGAAGTCATAAGGGAAAAGCATGGAGGTTAGCGTAGAGTTTCGCAGGGAGGCTGTTCTGTATCTCCACTATATGAACCTGGGCTTTTTACGCGGTTCCGAAATTTCGTTGCAGTTCGCCTTTAACCGCTCGCCGCTTTGGCTAAGGTGTCTTGCCATGCTGTCGCCATGCGTCCCCCAAGGGCAGGGCAAGATTACGCTGCGGCCTCTTGCCGGTACACGCGTGCCGGCAGGTGTGCCCATTCAGATAACACGTGTGCGCGGACAACATAAACTTTCCATTCAGCCTAATCAAGTGTGTTACCGTGATCTGCATGGTGGCTATCTGCACGGAGGTTTGCGCGGGCAGAACTAGATAAGGGATCAACAGTCGTCGTTTTACTAGCTGCGGAAGTTCGCCGGGGGTGCCAGAAGATGAAAAAAAAAAAAGGATAGAGAGATAGGGAGAAAGAGAGAAAGAGAGAAGCTGGCTGGAAGCCATAAGACTCATTTGGACGTCATGATATATATTGTTTGTCTTTCCGTCTGCCCCTTTATCCTTCGCTCTGAAATATGGGGCAGATTCGTCGGAACATCTGAACGGACGGCGAAGGCGCATCGCGTAGCGTATAAAGGGCGTTCGATACAGCGATACGAGCGCGTACTTCAGCGGTATATATGCGCGACGATTGTTGTCAAGCTGCGTGATTTCTTTTCCATTTTTTTCCTTCTTTCTTTTTCTTTTTTTTTTGGTAGAAACGCAGTCTGCATTTGCGACCTGATTAGAATGACGCTCATGCGGGACAATATTATTGTCTGCGTAGCCTGCGCGAAAACAAAAGCACCGGCAGTCGGCTTCTCGATTACCGACTTCTTTCTGCACCAAATTCAACTGTAGGGGCTTGAAATCCACAATGACAGTAAACATATCCGAGCCTTTCGAGTTGGAATTGTGCAGTTGCACATAAGCAAGCTGTTGAACAAAACTCGAAGTTTTCAAGTGAACCTTGAGAGCTTGCCGTAGAACCAGTAGAATTCGCTCACTTATAAGTATGCTCACTTTGGTTGCACCGGCTAGCCGCTTTTGATCCAGTTAACCTCACCAGAATTCACTCACCTCGTGAAGATCCCTGGTACAACATACACGTAGTGTACACATCACCATAGTGAAGACGGCAACACGTAAAGAATGTCGTGCCCTGGACAAGGTGGTGAAATCGAGACAGGACAGCGCCTGCAGTCCTGTGTGCATTTCTTCTATGTGCGTTGCCATCGTATCACGCTGTCGTCATATACGAATAATTCGGGTTTAGGCATTTCTTAATGCCTTGTTCTCTATCTATATTATTTGGGAGCACACTTGGGGATGCGCATGTCGCGCACGCATTGCGTTCTATCGTAGCATGTTGAGCATTCCTCTGAACAGCTTTCAAGAAAAGCTGCGATGAATTTCGAGTACGTTTGGAAGAGTCATCAGGAAGGACAGTTTTTCGGGACAAATGAACTCTTTTTCGGTGTTCGGGAAGCCCACCTCCAGTTTTTTTTATTTCCCAATCCACGAGGCTAAATGTGAATGGATCCTTGAAAACGTGCGTTTATGATGAGTAGTCGAACTCGCTCATCGCAGCAGTAAGCAAGCAGCGTCACTTTACTTGCCTTGTGGCTTAACGTTCCTTTTCAGTGTATGACGCATGCTTTGCCTGTGCGCGGCATCGGCGCCGGGGAGGGACGCTGCGGGTGCATGCACCTGGCCGGTTGTCCGCTGTGGAGCCGGGCCGACAGGTGCGAGGAATGGCAGCACAGGCTCGAGCGGGTGCGAGATACGCTCCGAGATATCTCCTCCATCTCTTACGTCTCACAAGCAACAAGTGGTGCTTGATATAAAAACTGTAATGACAGCACGTAATGATACGATTGTTGTCGTGGGTCAAGGGGACGTCGCGCAATCGGCGCTGATACCGTGATCCGAAGTCTTTGTGCTCGTTCACGTGGTGACAGTTTCGTAAAGATAACGTGGATAGGGACGCAGTGTACGGGGTAACGTCGTCTTAGCGCACCCTTGAAGCTCACGAGCACGCCGCGGGCTGCAACACGATTCTGTGAGCGCTCGGTATAGCAATTGCAGGGATTGGCGGTGCGCGTTCTGCTCCATTACAAAGCGTTTGCCCCGAGGCTTCCTTAGTACGTTTACGGGACAGTCACGGGAGAGCTGAAAAAAAGTGTATATATATATATATATATATATATAGAGAGAGAGAGAGAGAGAGAGAGAGCGTAAAGCAGACAGCGTAAAATTGCGTTGGTTTGCTTTTCACCTGTGTGACCTTGGCAGAGAGTACAAGCGAAGGCCTAAGACCAATCTAGAATGCCCGCTGTCACAGCCCTGCTGCGACATGCATACCGACCAATTCTTGTTCATTTCTTGGCAAAAAGAGAGGACAACGAATCGTGACTGATGGGCCCGACGTCAAGCTGGGCAGAGGCGCGAGATCGCGTTCGCGCGCGTTGGTGGCGGACAAGCGACGCCGAAAGGTATGCGTGTGATAGAGAAGCCGCCAGGAGAGCCGCGGTGGAGGTGATTAGGGAGTACTGTCACGGGCTGTTTGAAAGGGCCAGGGGGACTGCCCTGGCGTCTAGCGAGTCATACCGTGTATACATTCAGCCTAGTATGTGGCCTGGTTTTTTTCAGGCGATTGGGAATTACGTCTAACTCGGTCGTTGCTTGGCTGCTCGATGCTGAGCACGCGCCTCTGCGTCGAAGAACGTCGCTGTCGGTGTCTATTACTTAGCAGTGAGCCGTTCTGTCGACAGCCGCCGCATAGCGCGTCGAACCGCGCCTCTCGAAGTCGCGTGATTTCTGTTGCGCCGTGCCGCGAAGCGTTCGAGAATGCCTAAATGTGGAGGACCGCCGGGTTTTTGCTCACGGTGCCAAAAACTTCTTTCGAAATATCTCGCATTCCTCGGGCGTCTATCGTGCTTGCAGTAGCAAACGACATTGGCCCACGCTCGAGACGAACGCCTTCACAACATCCTGTGAGCCAGAGCAAAAGGGGAAATAAAAGAATGTACTCTGAAAAAATTTGCAGATTAAATTTGTTCTCACACGTTTCTTGGAACACCAGATAGCTTGCTCATATACAGATGCAGTTTGTGGGAAGCGCAGCTACTTCAAAACAGGAAGTTGCGCCGAAAAAGCCATACTTCTTCTTTTTCATATTTAGTGATTCTACGCGCTCAGAAATGAACATCGGAATGAACAAAGAAACAGAAGTTTCCTTGAAATTGCCACCTTTGAAAAGACATTTGTTTGTCTGTCTGTTTCTTTTGTCTTTAAAGAACAAACAGAAGTTATCCTAAACTGTTTGTTTGTTTTTTATGCTCTTAAATATAAACAAGAGAAAAACATTGAGAGAAGTACGTGTTTGCATGCGTGGAAGCTTTAGCCCATATTTAAAAGGTCATTTTACAGCGAAGCTCTTAGCCTACAGTTGGTAGAGATTTTCCGGGTCCGCGTGCGCAGTGCTCACACAAGGATGTGGGCCAATCCCGGAGACATTGCGAAGAAGTGGGAAGCGCACAGTGCACCGCCTCTCCAAGAGGCACCGCATGACGTCATCAGGTGACATCATCACTTGACGAAGGCGTCATCGCGGGACGTCACGTTTGACGTGACGGCGTCATCAGATTACGTCATCAGGCGATATCGTCACGTGAAAATGCCGTTATTCTCTCGTACCTCCGAATTACAATCGGAAGCTGCCATGTCTGCAGCTTATGTCAATGTCGTACTCTACGAATTCTCTGACGCAATTTACTTTGAAAAATTGAATTGGTTCAGTCGGGCACGTGCGCTTGGCGGGAGGGCCTTGAGGAATGAGCGTGTATGCTGCACTTCCGCACACGTACGTGCACGGGTGACGTACGTGTGCGTACGTGTGCGTACGTGTACGTGTGACGTACGTGTGCTGCTTTTCAAACGTCGGCAACAGCTTCGCTGTGCATCCACTTTCACAGGGTGGAATGGAGGCGAATATATACATATATTTTTTTTTTCGCTGCACCATTTGTGGAAATGAATGTAGGCGTGCGTCCTATGCTTAACTCGCTAGTTTAAATGTGTACTCACGGTTTTACTACATCCATGCGGACTGTAGTAAAATTGTCCAACTGTATGTGCTGAATAAGCCGAAGCTGAGCAAAAATACGTAAGCCATAACGACTGTACCAAACAGCAAAGCACGGCTGTACTGCAATACGTGCTTGTGATGCGGCGTAGTAAACTGATCGGAGAAAGAATTGCTGGAGGTGTTTTGTATGGTGCTGCTACAGTTATTATCCACGAGGAGCACTGTTATACACGACCACACCGTCCACCGTCACTTGCATCGGTGCAGCAAACTGTTTTGCAGCGTCTTCCTAGTAAGGTTTCACTTCATGGCTGCAATTCGAGGTATGGTAAACACCAGCAAAAAGGCAGCTCTCAAAAAATGTCGCGCCCATTTCAGTTCACGTACAAACTGGTAAGATGCGCTCGAGCGCCGCATATGAAGGGCGGTTGGCGCACAAAAATTAACGTACGTATAACAGCTTCTGAATTTCTCGGAGGCAGGAGTCGGAGGCACTGCTTCTCTCCTTCCAGCGCGAGCTGTGATGTGGTGTGGTGTGGCGAGATTGTTGTGGTCAGATTCCGAGGCGCGCCACTCGGTGCACCTGCGTGTCGTACGCAGTCGGCTCTGTTGTAGTGTTGGTCGGCTGTGAGCGTTGCACCTTTCGTCAGTGCCGGTCCGGCTGGCAGCAGAATAAGCTAAGCTGGGCGTATGCACGGGAGACCGTACTCGTCACGGCTGAAAAACAGCCATGTTGTGGTGAGCGAGCACGCGATCTTTGCTTCGCTTTCGCGCAGTCGCTGTGGTAACTTTCCGCACGAGACGCCGTCTGCTGCTGATGCAGGCGTGTGCGCGGATCAGGCGCGAGCTGTTGTTGCGACACCGCACACAGACGGCGCGGGGGGTCGTGGCAAAAAAGCTCACGCGCCCGCTCGCTGACACCCGATTCGGTTACGCAGCCGGGCGTACGAGTGCGCCGAGTCAAAGGTGCTCTCGTGTGCGTGGAGGGCTCGCGATTCGCACGTGCCGCGCAGGAAGTTTGGCAGACGCGTGCCACTCGTGTTCCGAACGCGAGCCTTGCTCAAGAGTACCGCCACCCGAGATTTAAAAATAATAATAAAATAAAAAACCGTAAAAGAACGCCTCTCCAGTCCTTCATTGTGTGCGCCAAACGGGAAAAGGCTTAGTATGGTGTTGTGGCATAGTGCGCAGTCTGTCGAGGTCGCGCTGACCTTGTGCGCAGTTTAAAGCGAGCGCATTGCCCCACCAAGTTCTATACACGAAATTGGCGCTGTGGAGTGCGTCTGGGCAACAACTGCACACGCGTACATTACGGACACAGCCGCCGTGCCTCTCTATAGCACCACTCTGAAGATTTTGCCAGCTTCCAAACGAGTTTTCCCCTACACCGAGACCCTGCCCCTAACTCGACAAGATTTAAACCTCGGGCATTCGTTTTCGCCACACGATGAGGAGCTTGCGCGCGTGTGCCGCGAAAGAATGCGGTGAATTTGTGGCGGCAAAAAATTAGTGTGCGGGTTCCTTCCAAGGTTTCTTATTGAAACATTGAGCACATATATTGCGCGTGAAAATGACAAGAAGGCGACGAGCGCTGCACGAGCGCATATCAACTGCTCCGGCTGCAAATGTTATCGCTCACGCGCAAAATGAACGAGCGCGCTGTAAACATATCTGGCATGTACTTTAGGGCCTATCTGTTAATATATTCGCGGCCGCTGCATGCCTCGCGCTGCGTGCCGCCCTTGACCTGTTCGCTGCGACCGCCCTGTCCAAGGCAAGGCCCCTCGCGCTTGCATGCCGGTGTTCGTATCGCTCGATGTGGGAGACAGGAGCCTGTCAGGCTGCGGAATCAGACATAGCGGCATCGTTCTGCAACGCTCTTTTTAGTTTTCGCGAAGCGAACCGTCATGGCAGGCGCCATGTTTGGCCTTCGCCCTTGTCCGCCTATCTATATATACGCATATATATATTATATATATATACATACTTTTTTCTGTCGCGTGCACCAGAAACTGCCAGACAAGTATATACAGAAGCCGGCAACGCGGGCGTGAATAATCGTTCCTTCCCGGTGCTTTATCAACGTCTTTACGACCTGTTTGAATTCGCCCTCTCTTAAAAACCTATCATCTCAATCAGGCTTGTCAGCGGCGAAGAACGCCAGGCGGCGCTCGTTGTGCCCGCTCCGACTTAGCAGAGGTGTTGGCTGTGCGTGGAAAAAGAGAGAAAGCGCTAAAGACGATATTGAGACGGCCCGTGTTCTATATGTGCTCGGTCTTCGACAATAGCCTGCCTATTAACGCGGAATTCTTAATCTCTCGCGCATCTTTTGTTACGTCCGTATATGCCCTGCAGGAAGCCGTACCCACGGGGCGCTTTACGTGCACAGAGAGAGAGAGAGAGAGCCCGAGAGAGAGAGAGAGAGAAAGAGAGAGAGAGGTGGATGCACTTGAACTTGTACGCCGCGACTCTGACCTACAAATTGCCTTTCTGTTTTTGAATGCGGGGAAAAGAAGAAAAAAATATATCGTTTCGGCGGCAAAACCATACTATGTGGGTAGCCGCTGCGAGTTGTTTATTGGTGCGATATCTGGCCCGCAGTGATAACTCGGTATTTCCAGCCTCGTTCGCGCTGCTCGTTGCGCGTTAGTCTTGAGCCAACGTCGGGCCATATATATATATATATATATATATATATATTATAATAGAATATAAATGCCCGCTGAAGCTCATGCTGGCTTCTCCCTCCTGACGAGATACGTCGGGCTTGCAACATTTTCAGAAGGTGACGTGGAAAAGGCCGAGACCGCTGCGACGGGGCCAGCGGGCGCTTGCAATCACGCAGGCCCCGTTGCACACGGAGCACATAACTCTGCCTTGCCGCTGAGGAACTTAGCTAACTGTGGCAGCCCGCCAGGGCGCGCGGTTCACCATGATCCGCGCGGGGCTGTTAAACGAGATTAGCGCTGTATTACTGCCGTCAGCATATCTTCCGTGCTTCCACGAGCTCGCTGCAGTCGTAATGGCGTTTGGCTGCGGGCATCTCCCCTTCAGCGGTTTTATATAGCAGGTATACCCGTGTTCTCGCTTCGGCTGCTTTGCGTGTGGCTGCTAGACAGAGGTACAAGCTGCCACATTTACTTGGGGTCCTCTGCGCCGACTCGAGGACCTGAATCCCACCGTCGGCCGCAAGGAAGTCCCGGTGCCATCGCACGGCACGTCGCTGAAATGTTACTACACGGGCGTTTCTTGTATTATGCCCTCATCGCTATGCGGCCGCCGCGGTCAAGCGCCGCGCTCGCGACCTCGTGCTCGCTGCAGCAGAACGCCACAGCCGCCGAGCCACCGGATAACTTGCGTGTCTGGATTAACTGTGTGTGCGTATTCATGCGCATATGTATGTGACTGTGTATGCGTGCATATATGAGCTTGTGTGGCGTGGCTATACGTTTTCTCTCCCTCTTTCTTATGTGTCTCTGCATGCGTTAGCACCCATTCAGATGTTTGTAACCGTTCGGCAGTCGTTCCCAATGCGAACGGTGCTTATACGATCAGATACAGCTTATGAGCTAATTTGGCCATCTAAATGGGAGTCCTTCTTCGGCACTGACTGAGCGGGCAGCGACGCTTGCTTTGGGATGTGTGGCGTTTGAGCTGAGATCTCATTACTGCTGATGCTCTAACTTTGGTGGCGCTGACGTCACACGCAGTATCTAAACAGATAACGACAGCATTAGTTACGATGCCCGAAATAAACAAAAAATATTAGTGTTTTCTTTATTAGTATCAGATTTAAGCAACAGTGAGAGTTTTCGTTATTCCCATTCATGGTAGAGATGATTTACTGATAGGGAACGCGGGGAGGTCGGCCGGGAGACCATATTTCTGTCTACACCACAGGGCCTTATGCGGAAGGGAAGGGACAGGGAAAGAAAGAGAGCGAAATGAGGTTATTGCAATTTTACAATGAGTGCTAGTGATACGTCCCGTGCGCGTCAACGATATTGTACACAGTCCATATACAGCTGAACCATTATATATTCATACAAGCACATGACAGTATCGCAAGCTATGTGCAGCGTTTGTACGTCGCAGATGTGCAGCCAGTACTGCATTCCCATAAATTTTTGCGGAATGTCGCTCCTAAAAGCAAGCACTACGAAATTGCACGCTTACTTATTTGAAACGGAGACGGGCTTTGCTGGAGAGAAGTCAGTACAAGCAACGGCGCAGTATAGGCCGCAAAAGCAGACGCATGTAATGGGCTCAGAACCGAGCACACCTCTAGGCAGTTGCCCCATACTCAGAAAAAAACGACCGTGTCTGCTTTCTCACCGACGCTGACAAAAACAGAGCCGAAGATAATATGGAGCGTGAAGGCCCAACTTGACGAAAACAAGCCTCAATGCACGCGTGCGCGCTAGCTGTTTGCCTTTCGTCGGGCTTGTTTGCGAAGCGCGCCAGGCTCCATCCATGGGATTTCCACGTTACACCAGCCTATACGTCCGCTCTTTCACCTCGTGTTCTTGCGGCGAGGCGACCGGGGCCGCTCAAGCACTGGAAATTGTTCGCGCGATTGCGTAAAGAACAAACAGCGCTGAAATAGCGCCTATAAGTTAACGCGTGACGAGCGCGTGCAGTTCCTCTGGGCTGAAAGCACTTCCCAAGCGGCAGTCTGCAGCCAGCTTTGCATGATGGATAGGAGTTTGTTTGGTTTGCTGAACCGGACTTAATCGACCCCGTGCTTTTCTAGCATGTATGGCGTCAATAATAATGTTTCATGTATGCGCGCATAATGGAGCTGCCGGATTCCTAATGGAAGATGGCGTGCTACCGCGCGGCGTCCATATGCATGTGTAGACCGGCGCATCCTCGCCGGCACCCAATTTGCATGTTGCCGCGGCATGCGAGCGTCGCAACAACCGTCGCGAAGCGTAGACATGGCGACAAAGTCGCGCTGTAAGCCGCCATCTCTGCATCACACCGCGCTTCGGTGCAGCCGACGGCGATTAGGAATTCTCGCGGGCACGTGGGTATATTTTACGGGCGCGGAGCCAGAGCTCCTGTGGGCCCTCTCGGAATCAAAGCGGCAGCCGGTTTGTAATTGCCCGCTGCAGAATTGCGGCGTCCGTCCAACGTCTGCTGTCCCTTCTCTCGTGCAGGCAAACTGGTGCTGTCGTCGGTCGGCATGGGTTCCAAGCTCACCATTCATTCCAACGGCACCTTCCTATGTTTCAACAAGGGCGGCAGGCTCGTCAACAAGGTAAGACCTGTCACTCGGGGCTCTATTAAGACATCTCGCCGAGCCCGCCCCCTTCATTAGGGCTCATTAAGGCGCCGCTATTAGGCTAAATACTTGGCCTAGGTCAACCCTGCTGGCCGGCCCCCAAGGCACTCGAGCGCTGGGCGCCACTTACGCCGTAACAAACGACGTCGGCTTCGTCACCGCGGCCTCCCTGTGGGGGGGAAGAAAAGGAAGAGAAAGAAGTGCGTAGATTTACTGCCGCATCTTTTCCCGTATCCCATGGCGCGGAGGCAGCGCGTTTCCGCCGGCAGAAATGCCAGACTCATGGGGGCGCCATCGTGAGCTCATTGTTGGAAAACGAACGGCCGGAGGAGAGGGCGGCAATTTGCGAAATCGAAGGGGACGACGTCTTCGTTAAGGCCACCGCGCGAGTGCGTGCGCGCGCGCGGCGAACGAGTTCCACGGTAGCTACCTGTAATGGCTGCGCAGTGCCCGCAGATTTCCTCGGCGGCACTGTCCCTGTAGCCGCTGTGTGCTTGCGCGCGCCGAGTTCCGGTGGTGTACGCACGCAGGGGAGCGTAGGGCACGTGGGCTTCTTGGAAAGTGGGCCGTTACTCTTGCGTGTCACTTCGCCACTCGTGGGTGGTGCGTTCCCAGTGCCGTCCCTCCGGGTGGACGGCCACCATCGCGAGAGCATCCCCTCGTTTTGCTGACAGCCGCGCGTACGCCACGCAGTCTCTGCTTGAACGTGCTTCATTCAAGCAGTATTTGAGGTACAATGTATTATCGGCAGGCGGTATTTGACACACAGGAACGAGATGAGGCAGGAATCTGCAAAAGAGCAGGTGACATAGCTGAGGACAACCGGAGGAACCGCTTCCATTTGCGCTCGTTTATCCGCATAGTTTCCAACTGAAATTGCTAGAGGGAACTGCCATGGGAATGATGGCTACCATGGTAATGATGGGCTATAGGTGAGTTTGTTTGACATTCGCTTTATTTACTACGCTTTATCTGTCCTTATTTGCCAAAATTTCGAAGTATTATATACTTTACTTAATCTAGAAGACAGTAAGATTCTGCGCACATGCATAATCACTGCGAATTGGGGCATTTATAACGCAATATGTTGTTCAAGATGATCAGTTCGGAAATTCATCAAGCCGTTCGAAGTCAGAAGGACGAAGTTCAAGCAAATCCATGCATTTCCCATCATTCCCATGCTGGGCTGAACGTATAAATTGCAGCTCTTGTAGCGCCAGGAAAGTTTCCTCTATAGTAATTTTTGTAGAAAACTCTATATTTATCCGCACACCACTCCATCTGGTGTTTACTAAGTTACATTCTACGCGGATATATCGTTACATTTTGAACGGCGAACTACAAGCCAGACAAGCGGCATATTGGGAGGCTTGTTCTAGATCCGACAACTTGTTGCTCCACCCGTTGAGGAGTAAAACAACCAACATAATTTTAAATATACTGTAGTAGCGTGCTCGGCAGGTCGACAGACGGAATTCTCCAGTTTTTATTGTTATTATTATTAAGAGGCCACACTCTATCTTTCTCTCTCTCTTTCTCTCTCTGTCGTGAAAATTCGTTGCTGCATGGCGGAGCAAGCCGTTGACTCTGGTAACAGTGGTCCGAGATGTCGCTATCGCAATGCTTTCTCAAGTCGCAGATGTATTCGCCATGGCTTCTGGGGGAAAGCTCGAACGCTTTAGGTACGTACCTGTCTGGTACCTACCACACTTAGAACGTTAAACGCAAATAAAGCTTGATGCCGATTTTGAAATCCTGTGATTATCGCAACCACACGTGTTCTTCTGTCAAGAAAGACTGAGTTCATTGGAAAGAAATCATCGGCAAACACGCTTGTCCATCGCCGCGTTGACGCTAAAGCCGCGTGACTTTCTCACTGAGAATATAGCGACTTTAGCGAGGAACATAAAGAGAGCACAGATGGCAGGACTGGACGAAGGAACGTTGTTTCAAAGAAGCTAGCACAACGTAGAAGTATACGAATTGGAGAATCATGTGGCCTATTAAAGGAGAAGTGGGCCAAGTTCGGAGAAAAGCACACTTGGGGCATACAGGACAAGCCGCAGAGGCGCGAACCCTGTCGACCTGCCTTTCTCCATAGCCCTGTTTTTTTTGCGCTGTTTTTAAGAGCGGAATTAACAAAACGCCCTATCGTCACCTTGCTGGCTTTAGGAGCACCCATAGTCGTGAAAAAATTTATTGGCTGTTCACGTAACCCCGATCTCATTTTTTTTTATTCCCCCTCGCTTATATACTATACGTATTTTTATGTTGCGCCACGAACGTGATCCCCGTGCGAAGATTCTTGTTTTTCACTGAGCGCTCAACTTTCAAACGCCACGCAAAAAAAAAAAAAGTGCTCCTCCATTTCTTTTCCTTCCACCTCGTCCTCCTCCCGGCGTGTTTCGACAACATTTCATTCTCCTCGCCAGTATAACCTGCGCTCTCCGCACTTTTTGCGTCTCTCTTGGCGCCGCCCTTCTCCTTCGGAGGCCCTCCGGGAACCCAGCGAGTTCCGTGCCGCAGATTGCGTTTGGTTGGCTGCTTATTTGGCGCCGCCGCTAGTACCGCGCGATATCGGCCGACAGCCAAGTAAACACAAGCGCCGCCAGCTGAGAAACCACCGCCCGATCCGTGGCGTCGCTCCTGGCGGGGCCGCGGCTTCACTGTGGTTAGCCGCGCGCGCCTCACGCCGCAGTCGGGTGACGTGCGGCCGAAAAGATAAATGCGGCGCTATTTGAGGCAGTTTCGCGCTTCGCATCCGCGTTTTCTCCGCCGCTGCTCACGCATGTCCGCCGCGATGAGAATCGTCCCTCTTTGCCGATATTTTCCCCGCTACTCTGGTTCTCGCGCTTCTGTTCTCTTTACTTTCTTTTCGGTCATGATGCCAGGGTGCCTCCTGTGATCGCCAGCTTCTCTCCCTCACTTTGAGACTTTTTTTTTCTTCTTTTTATTCGCCCTGCGGTCGTTTCTCCTACACCACACACCTATAGCAACGCCACCGCTGATATCCTTTGCCAAACTTCCGAAGCATTACTACCACTAGCCTTTTTCTTCCCCCCACCGCCTTCACGCTCCTTTTCACCCGATAATGCGAGTGATGGTATGCGAATAGAGAAAACGTGCGGGTAGCGAGGAGAATGAAGTCCAATTACTCGCACTTGGATGAGCGCCGAATTCAGATAACTTGTTCTCTTTGAATTGTGCCTCGACTCCCATTTGGGTCCCTTACGAAAGAGAAAGTGCATCGATTTCCTAACCCTGGTTGTGCGCAGCCGCGCAGCACCCTCACAGGCGTCGCCAGCAACGCTTCCTTGGCATAGCATCAAGAATGCGCCTGTTAGTGGAAGAAGTTGTGCAGCAAAACCCATCGCATTATAACTTGTTCCGGATTCAGGCACGTCATATTTACTTGTATTATATTCGGGTACTAAACAAAGCCTTTAGGGTTTGAAGTCTTCTTTGGAAACATGTGACCAAAAACAAATCTTATTATCGTATTGTAACACGCATGATATATACCGTGGCTTAGACCACGAGTGATTAACTATAACAGAATACATTTAAGGAGACAAAAGGTGCCCAATGGCTTCCCTAATTTGTGCATCATCGTCGCCGCTGGGCTGACGCCTTCCTCAGTCAGTCAATTAGCTTGTTGCCCCATGGCAGTATTTTTACAGCGAAGCTGTCCGTGGCTAGGATTTCGGGATTTCTTCGTGGCGCAGCGTCGACTGAAAACTATCGTCATCTATGGCTCATACCCCCATATGCAATGGCTCATACCCCCGTAAGGCAGAGGCTACAAGCACTCAACAAAGTGAAGCGAACTGTGCATGCATTCTGTGGAATCACGCATGCAACATACAGGGCAGCATACATTTCAATAAAGAACAAGCTCAAAACAAGCATCTCATCCACATAACTGATGATAAGGCGCTCCTGCGCCTACACACAGTGCAAAGCACGTAGTGCTTCCCGCATACAATTACCAGTTAGGATAACTGCTACGCAAGCTGCAGCGGCAACGGCAGCTTGACGGTAGCATACGAAGCAGGGAGCGACGTAACTACACTTTCATACGTAAAAGCAGAACCCGCCTGGCAACTGATTTGTGTTGTGACAGTGCTATAGGGGGAGGCCACGTATAGTGAGTACTCCTGTGGAGCAGCGTGCATACGAGGCGCGGCGAATTTTTCTTCTTTCTGGTCCACTCTTCGTAGGTGCACGAATTAGGCTAATAATTAGGCAAAGTGCATGTGAATGTCGCCACCTGAGTAATTTCCACCCACGTCGCAATGGGTACTCGTTCTAGCTGTCGTTTACAGCTTCGCTGTCCAACCACCTTCACAGCGTGGATTGGAGACCATTTTTGTAACTTTGCAGCCCAGGAATTGCCCGTCGTGTTATACTGGCCTCAGTATCATATGCGAAAATTTACTGTATTCTATTCTCGAAAGAAAGAATAAAACAGTTCAATACCTATTTTTTTAATCAAGCCACGTAAGCGTAACCGCTAGCGCGTTTCAGGAGAACTTCCATTTGAACAGTGCCATATTATATAGCATGCTTGCACTTCCCGCTCACGTGGCAACAACCATACCAATCCGAATCTCTCGCGCCGATCGCTGAACGGGAAGAAAAAAGAAAAGTACGTTGTGAGGCTCCCTGTTAGGACCGACCGACAGTGCTTGAATGAATCGTTGGTAAGCGTGTCGCACACACCACTTTTGACGCCTGCATGCTGACGCGTCTCTTTTTCTCCTTTCCGCAGAGGCGGCGCAGCCGGCGCAAGAGCCTGTGCGAGTTCCGCGAGATCATGCGGGACAACTACTCCACCTTCCAGTCGGTGTACAACGACAACTGGTACATCGGCTTCAACAGCACGGGCAAGCCGATGCGGGGCCGCAAGGTGCGCCCGCGCAGGTGGTTCCCGTTCATGTTCCTCAAGCGCCGATGCAAGGGCGGCCCGCTGTCTCCTTTCGACAAGGTGCCGCAGGACGAGTGGCTCAAGTTGCTCAACGAGACGAGAACCGACAAGAGCTGACGCCGGCAGGCCGCGCCACGGTTTCTCTTCTGGTCCACGCCGCTCTCTCCGGCCTGAACTCGGACAAACCATCATCGACCTGTATATACGCATCCCTCCTTCAGTGTCCAACGATCCTTTCGTGCTGAGTCCGACTTTTTTTTTTTTGCTAGCATTTTTTTCTTTTTATTATTATTATTAATATTATTATTATTACGGCGCTGATGAATTAAGCGCGCGCTGTGCCCGCTGCGTGCCGTGCAACGCAGCTGCACGAATCCCGTGGATGTCACTCGCCGCTGAGCGAGCGGCTCTCCGCTCTCCCTTGGCCTAGTTGATGTGACCCACCACGCTGTTACAAGTAGGAACGTTGTGCGCATACGAGGAACGAGTGGCTTCTCATGTCCCGATCAACTCCCGTGTTGTGTGCGCGCTCGCACGACGGGGTTTGCGCCGGGCCCCATCTGAGCGATTTCAGACGAGAGCGATTTCACTCTCGCGCTCGTCGTCCCAGTCACGCCGTCTGCGCATGCCCGAGCAGCGCGCATACTAATGCTGCGTATGGCGGGAAAATGAACTTCCACCAGGTGCTGCGGTCGCTACGGCGCTGACACTTCGCATGTCGCTTCCTCACCAAAGAGAGCGAACAGGTCGCAGCACTTGCACAGAGCCCGTTCTCTATATACTGTATACGGCGAATGCGGAGCGAAGAAATGAAAAGCAAAAAAAATTTCGCCCGAGGCTCGCGAGTTCCAGGGACGGCCAAACAACTTCGTGCGAGCGAAAGCCCCCCCCCCCCCCTCGCTTATTAGTGCAAGGTATACACGTACTCTTCTTTTATTTATAATTTTAGTGAAGGATGTTCTGCACAAAGAAAGAGAATGGCACCTTTTTGGCGTGTCCTATTCTGTGGTGTTGAAGTTGTCGCTACACACGGCACCAATCATACGTTGTCAGGAGCACAATTTCGATGCACACGTGTCTTCTCTCGGCCTTTGTCGGCTCGTCACGAGCCTCTTGTTTCGCTCGCGTGGCGTTCACATTTCGTCGTGCGTGAACGAGTTAGGTCCGCGCTTGGAACGAGAGTCGTTCTGCGATTTCCAGAATTGGCCACTGAGTAACAATTAGTGCACTGGACGACTGTGATTGGGACATGCAAGCTCGCAATGTTTTCGAGCGAGGTGTGCGTGCATGTAGTTATACATAAGGACGTCTATCGCCTGGCCCATCGGTAGGTTTCTCGCTTCCTTGTTTCGCCTTCGTTGGGGCCTTAGTTCTGCTTGGTGCAGCTCACGACCAAATTTTTGTTCCACATTTTTTTTTTCGCAACGGGTTTTCCAGGGTTGCCGCGTGCGCGCTGGTGTCAATCATTCCCTTCACCTCAGGTGCTTTTCAGAATACTAATGAATTGTATATATGTACACATACGCAGTATTTATTTCGAGTACATTGTAAAAAGAAAATGTATGTGAAGGAAGAGACATACTGCCGCAGCAGTTTGCTGGCTTTTCTTTAGGTTGTCGTTGTTGTGTTTGACCACGTTGCATTTTTTTTCTCTCTTATTAGCGTTGTTGTTTCATTGTATGCCGCTCTTTATTTCTTCGCATTCTTGAACATTTTCTTTTAATCAAATCAAAGCCATATGTGAACATTTTCGTGGCCATACGCGTCTCTGACATTCTTTTGCCATTCCTATATACGTAACCAAACTCGAGTTTGGTTCATTCATACAAAGATTGTGTTAGACTTGTTCTTATTGATGTTGCTCTAATCACTGTAGCAAAATTCATCTTCAGACTTTGTTGTTTGCTATGAATAACATTTTTACACTACACATCACATTTCGTATCCGAGTTTGTTTCAACAGTGCACGCAACCAACAGAAGGAAAAAAAAATATGTAGAAAAAGCGGACAATGCTTCTACCTTTGAATATTTAATCGTTATTTTACTTGTTTACGAAAAAAAAAAAACGTTGTTCTGCATTTAATATGCAGCTTTTAATTGGCTTTGTATGAAGCTTTTTTATTCAGTACGACAACTGCGGCTCGTCCATTGCTTTTCTTTTGTGCTCCGAGCTCAATTCTGTCAATTCGTTTTTTTTTTTTTAACCGTTTCGCTCTGGCTTGCTGCCTCCGATTTTAGTTTGAACGCCATCGTCACTTCTTGTCGTCACTCATCGTCTTCTCTCCTCCGTGGGTTTCTCGCAGACGGGGCATCAATAATAACGCGGATCGTCGCTGCTGCATTGAAACATGCTCTTTAAAACGCCGCACTTCGCGGTATCACAGGATCGCCAACACAACGCATCGCTTGCAGCTTTCCATACGAGGAGCCGGCCTTGCAGTTGCAAGCGCGGCACTGTGTGTACTCAACGTATCAAAGTGCCATCATGTCACCGTACGCCATCCACTTCAACCGCATCGCGCTCATAACTCTCTGCGCTGGGCTCGTTACTGTAAGAACTGCCGGGCTCCTCCTGTTCGTCCCTTATGCGGGTCCAAACGCAAAAGGAACACATTTTTCTCGTCGTCTTTCTTGGGCGCTTGAAAGTTATGATGGCGGCTGTTCATTTGATCGCCGCAGAATTTTGTCCAGATGGTTTCAATTTATACACACAGAATGCTCTTGCGCCGGTAGCTTGCATTATACTGGCGGAGCCAGTGCATATGCTCGTAAATTTGCTGCCGACCTTTTCTTTTTCTGTCTTTCTTTACAACCGTTTTCTTGATTATGCTTTGCTATGCACTTCTTTTTTCTGCTGCATTTTGAGGTAAGGCCTCTTAGATAACGGCAAGCCTCCTCGCTCTGACAGTGACGTCAACTGGGATGGCCCCGTCGCTCCCATTGACGACCTCGGTTTCATATAGTCTGCGTAACCTATCGAAATGTATGGGCTGTCGGCCCAACCACGTGACGTCACGGCTCAGAGTGCGTATACCTTCTGCTTTTCAAGGTGTGCTGCCCTCCAGACCATACCAAGCTGTGATGAGCAAAGCAAGCACCGCACCTGCGCCGTCTAACCAGAGCAGGATTCGTAAAAACTGAAAGCCCAGATCGCAGTTTTCTACTCGCCCGTACGTGCACCGTTTGCTGCGGGACTTAATTACCCGTGATGCGCGAAATATATTTTTTTCCCTCTGAACATATCATCTACTGTTGACACGTCGCTACCCGAAAGCGTGTTCGCGCAAAACATCAGATGACGGTAAATCAACGCCATCGTCAAGCTTCCACAGCTTGACGATGACAGCTACCCCCCACCCCCTAAACAAATATACAACCGCCGTTGCACTTGTCTGTGCCATCCACATTCCAACACGCCCCTGACTGCTTTCGTGAAAGCGCCACCGCACATTAATTACTTTTACTGTGTCAGTGCGCCTCTTTAAACTGCGGCTGATGATGAACAGGTCGACGCTGCGCTGGTCTCTTATCTAGCCGTGCCACACGTATCCCGTTTCACAGCTGCCGTGTTCCCACTAGTTCCGCTGTACACCGCCGATCCGTATATGCCTACCGTGTCGTTCCACTATCTTCGCGCAGCATCGGAGCTTTAAGTCTTTCATCGGTAACTACCTTAAGGCCAAAGCAAATTCGCTCTCCACCTTTATGGTTGCTTGCAGCTCCGTTTGTCGAAAGTATTTTGAAAGCTAAACGTTACACAGGTGGGCGCCGCGTGGAGCTTTCACCCGCTACCCAAGAGGCGCTGCGCGCGGACTCTGTTTGCCTATTTTGTTATCCTCTGGACGCCCGAGTGTTAAAAAAAAACGTATATCCTTTTAAGTACGTGTAGGGATACTGCACTGGTTCGTGATATCGCCATTCCACAGTCATCAATCATTTCAGGAAGCTGCCTAAATTACGACTTCGCGCACGTGTAATGTCTGCTGGTGAGTGTTGCCTTCGTAAGCTACCACGTGACCGCCTAGCACAGTGCTCTTCAGCGAAAGCCAGACGTAACTTCGTGAATTGGACGCGTACCTTTTTTTTCTTTTTTTTTCCTCTCGCCTCTTTCTCCCCGATATGTTAATGTGCGCCGTTCTCCTTATTATCAAACAAGCCAAGCGATTTGCTTACATGTCCAGGGTCTAAAATTGCTTCGCGCGCTTGAGTTATCCGACACTGCTCGATTTATTTTTGTCTTCTCTTCCTCGCAATTTTAGTGCTGCGTCGGTTCCCTTCATTTGCGAAGGGACCTCGACTGCACGCTGACGTCAACTTAATAAATCTTTTTTGTTGTTGTTAAAAGAATAAAGTAAATATGAACAACGGCCTCGAGGAGCAGTATAGCATTTGTTTCTTTTCCTTTCTTTTTTTTCACTAACTTTCGCTCCTCTCGCTATTAGCTCCTTCGAGCGCATTATGTCGGCGCGACTCGGCAGCCGGCAGTCTGCGGTTTATTTAAGCAGACTTCTCGAGTTTGCCGTATCACGCGCTTCACGTGAATCTAAAAAAAAAAAAAAAGAAAACCAAATGAATGCGGTCGTTATTTAAAAGCTCGTAGTTTTCAATTCTGGTTTTACTTGCGCAGTTTCCTCGCTATTATTTTTTTTTTTCGAAGAGGGGGGGGGGGAATGGGGTGCTTAATTTAGGCGCATAACCTTCTGGGGCAGTGCAAGCTTCAACTTCTTCGCTGTTTGGACGCAGAATTTAACTCTCCCTAAAGTTTTTACCTTTCAAAATATATAACGCTCGTTTCGTAGTTCTTCCTCTCTCTCTCTCTCTCTCTCTTTTTTTCGCATTTCATTTTGAGCTGTCAGTGGAAATAGTAGACAGACTGCGCAGCTGTAGAACAGAAAGTAGATTAAGGATTTTTTTTCTTTTTCTTTTTTTTTACGAAGATTGGCCATTTTGTTGGCGCCTTGTCCCTTCATGTAACCTCCTTTAGAGTATTAGGAAACAAATGGGCGCGACTGAATAACTGCTGTTTTATTTTTTATTTTATTTTTTTCGTGTCGCCGTGCCCTATATTAACTACCCCCAATGGCTGTCGCCTGTACTCTTGGAATAAAGACGTTATCACTTTAAGACATTATCGCTCACATCCGTCATTTTTTCTAGCTGGTTACACTTGCGTGCACGAATACATTCGAGAAACAGCGTGATGAAGCGCCTTTCGAGCTCTGGACGCCTTAAATGTGTTTTAACCTTTCTGTCGTGTTTAACGATATTGTCATAATGTAAGCGTCGGGGTGAATAGTGGAATCCGTGCTCTGTTATACGCTTCATGAATTTCGAGTGTCCAACAGATTTCGCACTGCCCGTAAACTTCACCCCAGCGTTGGCATCACTTCCAATCGATTATGGCGCGCATACACTTCGGCTCTTGCAGGTTGCTCCGGAGCGTTCCACCTGTGCGCACCGTCTTTATTTCCCGTTCTCTATCTCAGTTTCTTTCACGGGCTCAAATAAGGAAGTACCGCATTGGTTGAAGGTTCGGCATCCACTGCTACATCCGTCAGTTCACTGCCATATTTCCACGGCACACGGCTGCGTGCGCTGCAACGCCGGCGACGAATGGTGGTTGTGCGGCTCCGGATGTGGTTGTAGCACGTGGAAACAGTCGCGATCTGTAGCCGACAGGTGGCATGGGTGCTGCAGCCGCAAGCGCTCATGAGTCTGGGTGCATAAAACGCGCTGACCGAAGCGAAACGGAGATGTCAGTGGAAACACAGTCACTGCTCTTTCCAACACATCGTTGTTTGTATCCGCGGAAGCTGCCATTTCGAAAACGATCGAGCCATTCATACGGTTTGTTTACCCTCCACCCCTGCTATGCCCATAAGCGCTGAGTGAAGTCGTCTGTACGACCATGTTCCTGATTGCGTAACACCGTGTTGTGCCGCTCTACTAGTTAGAAAGCTTCCCTATTAACAACCACCGATGACGGCACTACCGAGTGCCCTCCATTTGAATCGTGTGCGTGGAGAGCGCAGAACCCGCATCATTTCGTGTGCGTGATCAATATCTTAGGCGGAACGCATCATGCCGCGCCTCCGAACCCGCCTCGTGTGCGCGCGCAGTAGAATCTTCTATGGTCACGGAGGATAATTGATTACATTCGCGGCGTCGAACACGCAAGATGGCCGTAAATATAAAGAGAGAAAGAAAACCTGATTGAAAGAAAGCTGACGTGCATGCACGTATGACTGGGTGTGTTTTTAACTGGAAAGCTACTATACCCTGTTTTTTCCTTTCTTCTTTTTTACCTGCAGTGTTTCGCTTCCCACCGAAAGTGAACAAATGGCAACCGATTCTTACTTTTCCGAACCTTTTAACTCAGGTTCACCTGAAGTGGCATTTTTAGCAAAAGGACAAGTGTACGCGCTTATGTGGCCATTCATACCTCTAGACCAGTGAAGTGTGCTTTTGAAGTTGTCTGTTGAACTGTATGAGTGGCAGCACTATCGTAGATGAACAAAAAAATCATATAGCGCTGCGGTTTGCCAATGCCGAGCGCGGAAGTATTTTGTGTTCCACCTTGTATGAAGTTCCTATGTTGAAAACGTGCCATATAAGAGAGATATGTCTGTGGCAGATGAGTCTCAATGTAAGACTGCATATTAATGTATGTGCTGTTGTATGTCTGAATGTGTTCGGAAATAAATCTGTGCATCTGCCCACACTGTCTCATCTCACTTGTGTGTTCGTATAACTCAAAGGGCTCGCCCCATCGGGCTGATCGGGCTCGTCACCCCGTTCTCAAGACTGCGTATTCGAAACTTCAATATACGAAACGCCTAAAAATTATTGGCCGCAACTAAATGGCCCCTGTAAATTGAGATGTAATCATCATCATCATCAGCAGCAGCAGCAGCCTATTTTTATGTCCACTGCATAACGGACGCCTCTCCCTGCGGTCTCCAATAACCCCCGTCTTGCACTAGCTGATTCCAACTTGCGCATGGAAATTTTCTAATTTCATCACCCCACCTAGTTTTCTGCCGTCCTGGACTGTGCTTTCGTCCCTTTGGCACCCATTCGTTAGCTCTAATGGTACACCAGTTATCTACACTACGCGTTACATGGCCTGCTCAGCGCATTTTTTTTCTCCTAAATGTCAACTAGTATATCGGCTATCCCCGTTTGCTCTCTGATCCACACCGCTCTCTTCCTGTCTGTTAACATTACACCTAACATATTTCGTTCCATTGCTCTTTGCGCGGTCCTTAACTTTTCTCGAGCTTCTGTATTAACCTCCAAGTTTCTGCTCCATATCTTAGGAATGATTGTGCACTTTTCTTTTCCACGACAGGGGTAAGCTCCCAGTCAGGATTAGGCAATGCCTGCCGTATGCACTCCAACCCAACGCTGTTGTACCGCATCAGAACCCATTCCGCGTGCACCCCGGCTTACTTATTCAAGACTGGACGATGCGCTACCCCATTCTGTGCGTTCTGTGGCGATATCGGCGACATCGAACATTTCATTTGGCTATGCCCGCAGTTCGACACAGAAAAAAAAAAGCGATCGTTGACAGCCTGTTGAAAGAATGGTCTTTCGCACAGTGCCTTTGATGACGTCGTTTTCCTCGGAGGGCCCGCGGCAATCGGAAAGAGAGTACAACGACTGCTGATTGCCTTCATGTGACACACGGGGCTCTTCGACACCTGGTGACACTCATAGGAGTCTCAGGCGGAACAATTGCCAGCTATGTATGCCAAGCTAACCCTTCCTGCTGCAACGCATTTGACAAAACTGGTAGATGTGGTGGTGGTGGTGGTGAATTGTAGCAACAGGCGGGTTTAGCCTGGCGAACAAGGCCGGCAATTGCTCCGCCCGAGCGTCTCGCACAATACCGCTGAAGGGTTTCACCATATGTCCATCAAACCAGTCTCTCTTAAGAATTCGATGAGGAGACGTGAAGTTTCTTTGCGTGCTATAACTGATCCCTCGGGAAATATAAGGTGTTGCAGACGCGCATACGGAAGGTCCTTGTTTTGCAAATTTTTCAGGAGAGTGTCTCTTTCATCTAGGAATTGCTGGCAGCACCACAAAAAGTGCTCAATGTCTCCTGTCTCGTTGCATGCCGAACAGTTCGGAGAATGGATTCGCCCCGTTTTAACTAACCAGGCCGGTGTATTAGCAGATCCTGTCCTTATTCGATATAGAAGTGTGGCTTCCTCTCGGTGCAATCTCTTGGTTACGTAGGGCATATGCGGTGGAACCCAAAGCGACGCAAAGTGATTTCGAATGTCAGATTTTTGCACTTGATCACTCTTTGGGGCCTTGATTTTGGGAGGATGATTGAGCGCATGCGTATGCAAGCACATCAGCTTTTTCGTTTCCTGAGATACCAATGTGGGAAGGAATCCACTGAAACTTTACTGTGAAGCCTTTGTTGTTGAGCTCTTTCACGATGGCTAGTGATTTGCGTGGGAACTTGAGGGATGGCAAACCACGGTATATTTGTTGTAATGTGGCCTTTGAGGCCGCAAGGACAACCACATTCTGCGGAGGCAAAGTCTTTAATTTGCGCAGAGCAGAAGCTATTGCTGCGCCTTCCACAACTGTCGACGAGGCTATACAGTCCAGACTGCCAGACCACGTATATCTTAGATAGGGAATATAGAATGCAGCTGCACAGCGGTCTTCGTCTGCCTGCTTAGAGCCATCTGTGTATACTTGTAGGTGACTCGGGTAAATCGTGTTCAGCTGTTCCAGGACTAATGACTTGGCTTCTGCAGATGGAATGCAGCTCTTTGATTGCAATCGTGGTACACTTAAGTTGCATGCGATGTCCTCGAATGTCCAGGGTGGTTCTATCCTTTCCCTCTGTCTCGAGCAGCGCAATCCTAATACGAGAAGCGTGTTCAATGCTGCATAAAAATGTGAGCGCGGCCTGTTACCTATACGTCGTAAGAGCGCTCTACCGGGCGTAGACTCACTCAATCGTAGGAGCTGGATCATCAGAGCCTGGGAAGCCTGAAATCGTAGAGGGCGTGACTTAGCTTGGTAGAGCACTTTCTTGTTTGACGCTGGCTGAGGGACTCCAAGGCAAAGTCAGATACCTTTTCTGTGGATGGCTTCTAAGCGCTCGTATTGGCTGTGTGAGGGTGACATCAGAGGTAGCTGATACAGGATTCGACTGGTAACCAATGCTGTATGTAGCCGTAGCATCGACGTCGGGTAGTTGCCCCAGCGTATGCCAGCGACTCGCTTGAGCACACGTAGCCTGGGTGACGATGACGCCACAACGTGGTCAACACCGCGGCGCCAGAGTAGCCTGTGGTCTAAGGTGACGCCCAGAAATCGGACGTTGGTGACTTGTCGAATCTGGTATCCGTCCAAATTCAGCGTCAAACGTGTAGATTTTCTTTTCACTCCAGGAAATAGTACGAATGATGATTTTTCTGCTGATAGTGATAATTCAATCGTTGCCAAGTGGCCCTTAATGGCTTTTACTGCTCCCTGGGCTATTCGTGCGAGGCGGCGATGCTGGTAGCGGGAGACCCAAATGCAGATATCATCGGCATATATAGATATCTTCACTGGTGTTCGATGGTTTAGTACACTTGGGAGGCTAGTCATGGCAGTGTTAAATAATAAGGGAGATAAAACACTCCCCTGTGGCACACCGCGAAATATACGTATTTCATCGCTCAAAGTGTCGCCAAGACGAACTCTGATGCGACGATCATTGAGGAACGTATGTATGAAGTGCAAGAGATGACCCGTGACGCCTATAACTTGCAAGTGACTGATTATGGCTCTTTGAGACACGTAGTCGTAAGCCTTAGAAACATCCATGAAAACAGCAAGTGTCGACAGGCCATCCGCACTGTAATGTTCTATGTGGCTTAGCAGGTCCAGCACATTGTCTTGAGCGCTTAGACGCTGCCGAAACCCAGTCATGCACGATGGTAGTTTTCGACCCTGCTCGACATACCAAGTGAGTCTTGTGCACGCCATCTTCTCCATTAGCTTCGCTGCACACGAGGTCAGTGATACCGGTCTGTATGAGTCCAGAGCTGCAGGATTCTTTCCAGGCTTCAGAACCGGTACCACCCATGCTACCTTCCACAAATGTGGGATAGCCCCACTGGCCCAGACTTGGTTAAAAAAATGCCAGCAAATCACGCCGTCTCTCAACCGGTAGGTTAGTCAGCATCTGATTACTGATGAGGTCAGGTCCCACCGCACAGCGACGTCGGAGGCTGCTCATAGCTCGTTCCGGCTCTCTGAGTGTGAAAGGAGCATCCATTATAGACGACGATAGCGGCGGTGGCGGGTTGGTTGTGCCAGCTGACCTTCCGGAAGAGTATATTTCAGCGAAGGCATTCGCCAGACAAGCGAGTGTCTTGCCTAACTTCAATGCTAGGGCTTCAAATGGCTTGTTTGGTCGAAAGTTTCCAGCAAGGTTATTAACGACCCACCATATCCGTGGAACTGGCGTGAAGACCGATAGGCTTGCACAAAATGATGCCCATTGATCACTTCTTAGTTTCCTTGTATAACGTCGAATTACTGCGTTAATCCTGTTATGTATAGTCTTCATTGATGGGTTGCCTTTCGTCCTCATCAGCCTCCGTTCCGCTCTTCTACGGGCAGCGCATAGATTTTTGAGCTTTAGATCCGGTGCGGGGAAGTGGTCGGGTAGCTTCAGCTCAGCGGTAGCCAATCTCTTGCTACGTAGCATGTCCGCGAACAGATTTCCAGATGATTCGCTTAGGCCGTCCCTTTACGTATCCCAATGCGTCACAGGACAGGATCTACGGCCGTTGGTTCTATATACAGCAATTTTAACGAAGACAGGAAAATGATCACTGCCCATTCTATCTTTACTAGTCGTTGACGATGCGAAGATGTCCGTTGAGTGTAACGTCAAGTCAATGACACTGTAAGAGGCCGGTGGTCGAAAAAACGTTGGCTGTTTGTCATTTGCCACGGAGAGTCCCTCGGTGTTTAAAGCACTAACAATTTGCTTTCCACGTGCATCAGTCGCCTTGTCGCCCCAGAGAGTATGGTGCGCGTTGAAGTCGCCACATATAATCCTAGGAGCTGGGCAGCGGCTGCAGAGGTCTCTTATAATTTCTCCCATCGAGACCTTCAGGCGAGAGCTCACATACACAGAGGCCACGCTGAGGCTTCGGTTTCCCAGCCGCACTTGTACAGCAGTGACTTCCAGCGCACTGCTGCAAAGGCCTTGAACTGGTAGAACGTAATGGGGTATTTCACGTCTCACATATAGCATGGCGCTTCCGTTCGGAAATGTTGGAATACTTTGGTTTCCATGTGCGACATAACCAGCAATTGATCTGGAACTTGGAAGACCAGCCTCGGACAGGGCCAATATTGGCACAGGCATGTTGCGTAAGAAAAGCGACAGTTCAGGTAAATGGCACGCAAGACCCGCACAGTTCCATTGCATAATAAGTGGCACCTGTGGACGAGATGGTGAACAATTGTGTCCTGACCGCATCCATATTGCTAGGTGCTTTAAGAAGAGGCAGAGCTGAGAATCACTGATTCGAGAGACAGGACTGCTTCGAGCATTTCCTTCATCGAGCTAGCCGGCATCTTATCTATGTGTGATCGCAAGGCCTTGAAGAGAGCACGTAGCACCTGCTGACAGTTCTCCTGTGGTGTGTTTTCATCGCAACGCGATTGGGGTCGCTGCAGTACAGACACATAACTTCGCTGTTCCGGTTGTTCAGCAGTGTTCTCTTCTACTGCTAGACTGTAACGTAGGAGGCCGAGAAACAGTACTCTATACAGCCACAACATAGACGCAGTGAGGGTAGCACGAGAGGCTGCGGTCAATGATGAACCCAGAAAGTGGTGCGTCTTAACATAGGACACAGCATGATAATTTTTTGAAACGGGATACAATGACATTTGTTTACGCGTAAAGCCGACCAATGCGCACTTTTCGGTAGACACACTGATGCCTTGTTCTCGGAGATAAGACGCCGTCATGGTTGCCGCCCGATGAAGCCTAGCCCGTACCTGAGGGTGAGTCACTGCAGAGGCCCAGATGCAAATGTCGTCGGCGTATATTGAGACATGAACTGTCTGCGGTAAGTACTCCGCAAGTCCTACCAGGACGAGGTTGCACAATATGGGCCGTAACACTCCACCCTGCGGCACACCACGGCAGATGTAATGTTCCGAAGTTGGGCCGTCTTCGGTCTGTAAGGAAAAGCACCTCTCAGTCAAATAGCCCCGAATCCATTGATACATCCGGCCAGCAACTCCCACAGCCTGAAGTGAGTTCAGTATGGCCTCATGGGCGATGTTGTGATATGCTCCTTTGAAATCTAAAAAAAGTGCCACTGATAGGCGCTTGAGGCTTTTTTGTTCTTGGACCCAGGTAACGATGTCAATAACAATGTCGATGAACGAGCGACCTCAACGAAATCCCACCATGGCGTCCTGATAGATGTCGAATCGCTCGAAGGACCATTACAAGCGAGCAAGAATCATTCTTTCCATCACTTTGCTTACGCAGCTCGAAAGCGCAATCGGACGATATGTTGATAGATCAAGCGAAGACTTTCCAGATTTCAGAATGAGGATCAAGCGGCTCGATTTCCATTGTTCAGGAACGGCGCCGTTGTGCCAAGGCTCATTGTAGTAGTTGAGCAGCTCACCACGTGCGTCATGTCCAAGGTGGAATAGGGCAGCGTACGTGATGCCATCTAGTCCTGGTGACGAAGAACGCCTGCAGGTCGCCAACGCTGCGTCGAGCTCTTCGAGTGAAAATAGCATGGCACGTTCATTTCTGGTACACATGCCTCAGGGATTTTAAGCAAGTGGTTAACCTCAGCTGAATGAAACCAACGACATATGGTTTGCCGTCATGTGGCTCTCCTTAGAGTTTTTTTTTATAGTTACTGTAAGCGAAAGAAACGTTCGCGCGGACCGTGGAGAAGTGAGCGGCCGCGGCTCTAGGCATCGGCTTCAGTGCGTCAGCATGTTTGAAGGTGGTACACGGAAATGAAGCGCCGTCATCCATGATAAGCGATAGGCTCAAAGCACGGGTGGATGGATGGATGGAATAACTTTAATGAAAGGTCCTGCGAGCTACGGGGCGCAAGGTCCCACAGAGCGGGCTACTCCCACGTTGGGACCGGGAGTTGTAACTCCCTCGCCGCATCGTGGGCTCGCTGGACGGCCCAGAGCTGCTCCGCCAGGTTCGTGCTGCGCAATGCTTCTTGTAGCCTGGCGGACTCTTGATTCTTGTTTGCGTGGGTCCGAGCACAGGGCCAGAGCAAGTGATATACGTCTAGTGTGCTATGGCAATTTTCGCAATATGATGTTGTGTATAGGTCAGGCATGTAGTGATGCAGTCTGTTCTGTGTGGGGTACGTGTTTGAAGCATTCTGAACGTGAGGGCTTGAGGCCTGGTGAGCTTATTGTGAGGTGTGCTGTATATTCTGCGGTCTAGATAAAAGTGCTTTGTGATCCCGTTATATGTGGAGGGAGGATCCCGATTCTCGCTGGGATGGTCACGACCAGAATAGGTGGCGTCGCGGAGGGTTAGGTCTCGCGCGCTCCTGTGAGCCATCTCATTGAGATTGGTGTGCCGGGCACCAGCAGATGGTGTGATGCTGCAGCGGTGCGAATCTTTTGATCATTTGTAGTGCTTGGCTTGCAATGGCTCCTTTCTGAAAGGCTTTGACGGCCGAGCGTGAATCTCAGTAGACGTGGGTGGTGGTCGATCCTGTGAGCGCCAGTGCGATGGTGACCTGTTCTGCTATCTCGGGCTTGTGGGTCTTGACTGTGAGAGCGTTTGTGACTTGACCTTGCTTATTGACCATGATGGCAACGAAGGCCTTCCTGGACGGGTACTGTGCCGCGTCCACGAAACAGGCTAGGATCTTCTTATCACGTATTTCGCGCAGGATGAACGATCCGCGTGCCAGCCTCCTAGGTTGATGGTGCGCGGGGTTCATGTTCCGCGGCAGTGGGCGAACCATGTAGGTGTTGCGTGTGTCCGTGGGAACGCTTTGACATAGATTCTCGATTACTCTGGTGTCATGACTTAGTTTGGCTAGGATTTCTCTACCCGGTTTGGTTCCAGAGTATCTGGTCCATTGAGCCCGTTCTTGAGGTTCGGCGATTTCTTCAAGTGTATTTTGTATCCCCAGTTGCAACAGGAGCTCTGTCTCGGTGTTCTTGGGGATTCCCAGTGCTAGTTTGACTAGCTTCCTCAGTTGTACACTGAGTTTGTCCTTCTCCGCTACCTTCCATCTGTGCATGGCCGCCTCGTACGTGAAGTGGCATAGCGCAAAGGCGTGTGTTAGCTTGAGGAGACTTTCTTCCTTAAGGCCCTGTTGCCTGTTTGCTACGCGTCGTATGAAATTCAAGGCATTATTCGACTTTGTCACGATCTTCTCCACTGCGGTGGCGTTAGAGCCGTTGCTCTCAATGAGCATCCCGAGGACTCTGATTTTGCTGACGTGTGGAATGCTTCCTCCGTCTTTTGTTCTGAAAGTAATGGCGTGTGTGTCTCTGATTTCGCTCTTTGGTTTGGGACCACTTCTCGATGGTTTGTAGACGAGGAGCTCCGACTTCGCAGGCGAACATCGCAGGCCCGTGGGAGCGAGGTATTTCTCGATCGCGTCGATCGCTTCCTGTAGAGCGTCCTCAATTGATCCCAGGCTACCTCCGGGTATCCAGAGCGTTACGTCATCTGCGTATATGGTGTATTTGACGTTCTCAATTTGATCCAGTTTCTTGCCTAGGCCGGCTAGCGCAAGGTTAAAAAGCGTCGGAGAGATGACAGAACCCTGCGGGGTGCCCTTGCCGCCGAGTTTCTATTTCTGGGACTTGATTTCCCCTACACGGAGGGTGGCCGTTCTGTCGCTCAGGAACGATTTTGTATAGGCGTAGAGTCTCGTGCCGCGGTCGATTGGAGATCGTGTCTAGTATGTAGTCATGTGATAAGTTATCGAAGGCCTTTTCGAGGTCTAGCCCTGGGATTACTCTCGCGTCTCTCGTGTCTGCGTCAATGATCTCATGCTTGAGGAGCTTCATGGAGTCTTGGGTGGATAGCCCGGGTCTAAAGCCGATCATTGTTGCGGGGTAGATATCTTTTTCTTCGAGATGTTTCGATAGTCTGTTTAGGACCGCGTGCTCGGCCAACTTGCCGACGCAAGACGTCAGCGAGATAGCTCTGAGGTTATTGATGTTGGGCGCCTTGCCAGGCTTTGGGATGAGCACGATGAGGGCCTTTTTCCAGTCTTCGGGTAGTGCTCCGTTCCTCCAGATTTTGTTGATTTCCTCTGTGAGGGTTTCGATGGAGGTTTCGTCTAGGTTTCTAAGTGCCTTGTTAGTTACGCCATCCGGCCCCGGCGCTGACTTGCTGTTTAAGTTCTGAAGCACCTTGCGTATCTTTCCGGTTGAGAAGTCCCGATCTAGCTCTGGGTTGGCCCTGCCGCGATATGCTTCGGCGGTCGTGCCTCTAGCATTTTTGGCCAGCGGGAGGTACTTGTCGGCGAGACGGTCAATGAGCTCATTTTGTGTGGTAATCCTGAGTTCCTCGTGCAAGATCCTATTCAGCGTGCGACCTTGGTCCACTTTGGTTCTGGTTCTGTCTAAAAGATGTTTGAGTAGGTGCCACGTCATCCCGCTGTTGATATGGCCGTCCGCGGCGACGCATACTTCGTTCTATTGCTGGTTAGATAATTGCGTGCAATATTCTGCAATGAGCCGGTTGAGGGAAGAAATTATTTTCCTCAGCCGTCGATTGTGTCTTTGTTCTTTCCATCTCCTGGTGAACGATTGTTTGGCTTCGAACCTGTCTCGCTTGCGGGACGCACGACCCGACGGACGACCACGAGTGCTCGCTAAAGTGCGCCGTCTGCGGTGAAGCCTACGCCACGGGGTCTCGCGAGTGCAAGCAAAAGCTAAAAAACAAGAGCACTACCACCAAGAAGTATCCTCCACCCGGAAGGAGGAAGGAAGACGACGACAATGATGGAGGAAGGCCAAGGCGAAGCCGCCTACGGTGGTTCAGCTCGGAATCCTCGGCGAGCCGCTCGAGGTCCCGGGCGCAGTCCAGGTCAATGTCCCGGTCCCGGTCCCGGTCCCGATCCCGGTCCCAGTCCAGGTCCCGATTCCGCTCGGAGTGGCCAAAGCTAGGAGAGAAGCAAGGGCAGCAGCAGCCTTCTACCTCGACATCCACGTCTAAACAGAAGAACCAATCGGGCAAGAAGAACCAAGCCAACAACAACAAGGTGAGCCGGAATCAGTCTAGTACCTCCTCCGCTCAAAATACCAGTGAAAATAGTAAATGCTCCCCAGAATGTACGCGCATCAGGGAAGAAAATAAAAAACTCAAGGCTCAGGTTAACGACCTAAACCAACGCATGCAACGCTTAGAAGCGTTGCTAAGCAAAACCAGCAACAACACACAGGCAGGGTCGCAAAGCGGAACGATAGGCCACGAGCCCGCCATCTCCATTCCTCCCCCCTCAAGAACCACCACGGCCTCATCGCTCCCCGGTGCGGCCTCGGCAGCGGCAGTCCAGTCAAGTGTAGTCACCCTCGAAGGTATTTATGCTACGATACAACAGATGCTTTACCAGATGGGCGAATTAAACAATAAAGTCAAGGAGAACACACTAAGCCATGAAGACCTTGAAAGAAGAATACGCAAGGTTGAGTTTGGCTCGCGCAAGCGGGTCGACGACGAGATCAGCAACCCACGCATCAAGGCGTACAGGCGCATAAATAACACGGGTGACGTCAGGGACGCCGACAACTGCGACGGTGGTGGCATGAACGTCAGCAATGGCTAACACCACACGCAGCGCGCCCGAACACCTCGAGATCTGGCAGTGTAATTGTCGCTCTTTCAACAAGAAGGCAAGTTCACTCCAACTCTTCATCCAAAATCACCTATACCCCCCCGACGTCATCTGCCTTCAGGAGGTCGGGAACCAGCCGATCAGGCTACGGGGTTACTACGTAATTAAACACGCGGGATCACCGAAAGTCGCGGTTTTAATTCACAAAACGGTGACGGCCGTGGGACAACATTATCAACATCATGACATTAATCACGTGCTAGTGGAAGTCCTCCCGCAGAAGAGGGGTAGACGTAGCACTTTCATCCTGAATTTGTACAGTCCGCCGAGGGCTCAGAAAGATGACTTCCGCAACATCATTTACGACAGCGTGAGAGCCGCTGGCTGCAACCAGCTGGTAGTTGTGGGAGACATGAACGCTAGACACACGACTTGGGGCTACCAACAAGACACGCAAAAGGAAGGTCGCTCCTCGATGCGGTTGACCAAATGGGCCTCGAATTGGTAACCAACCTCCTCCAACCAACCCGAGTAGGCAACAGTGTAAGTCGAGACACGTTTCCGGACCTGTCATTTGTCAAAAACGTAAGGGAATACTCATGGGCGTACCTGGGCGAAACATTGGGCAGCGATCACTATATCCTCAGCATCTCGGTATCCACGCCGAAACTCAAGAGAACAATTGGCGAAATTAGGCTTACGGACTGGGAGGCATTCAGGCAGTACCCCCCACCCGAAAACGGTATAACAGACATAGCGGAATGGATGCAGCACCTCCGGGACGCCCACGTCCAAACCACTAAAACCATCCAGCGCATGGTCGAGACGCCCGAAGTCGACCGCCGGCTCTTACACCTGTGGGAAGCCCGTGAGGGCCTCCTCAAACGGTGGAAGCGACAGCGGTTAAACCGGAAGCTACGTCTTCGAATCGAGAAAATAACAGACGAAGCCAGAAATTACGCAAACGAGCTGACGCAGCAAAATTGGGTACAGTTTTGCACCTCGCTCAGGGGTACCCTGAATACGGCGCAGACGTGGGCCATCCTACGCTGCCTGATCGAGCCCGACAAGGCGAAATCTACAACCAGTCGGATGCTTCTAGAAATCGCTCACAAGTTCCCCGGAAACGACCAGGATTTGATTGACACCCTAAAAACCAGATACCTGGGTAGCGACCCCATACAACCCTGCCTCCTAAAATATGAAGGAGAACCAAGACCAGAACTGGACGCTCCCATCACGGAGGAAGAGGTGTATGCCGCGGCACGAGCCTCACAGCGCAACACAGCTCCCGGAGTTGACAAAATCACCAATGCCATGATTAGAAACCTGAGCCCGATGCACATCCAGGACTTGACCGAATACCTAAACGAGGAACTCTGGAGCAAGGGCCACGTACCAAACGAATGGAAACACGCGGAAATCGTGACCATTCCCAAACCCGGCAAGAAGCCCGCGATCGACGCCCTGCGTCCCATCTCGCTGACTTCGTGCCTCGGCAAGCTGTACGAGAGGGTCATCGAAACCCGCCTCCAACATTACATAGAGGACGGTGACCTCTTCCCGCACACCATGCTTGGCTTCAGGCCGGGACTTTCTGCTCAAGATGCGTTCCTAATCCTAAGGGAAGAAGTACTCAAGGGCATCCCGAAGGGAGGAGAACACCTCCTGCTCGCACTCGACCTAAAAGGGGCCTTCGATAACATCTCCCACGAGGCCATTCTCAAAGGACTGAACGACATCAGCTGCGGGGAGCGCATCTTTAATTATGTTAAATCGTTCCTGACGGGCCGGACGGCAACCATCGGAATAGGCAAGACTCGATCGGATACTATCGACGTGCCGAACAAGGGAACACCGCAGGGGGCGATAATCTCCCCGATTCTCTTCAATGTCGCGATGCTAGCGCTGACCAAAGAGCTGCGGAACATCCCCGACCTAGGTTACGCCCTGTACGCAGACGACATCACGCTCTGGGCCACCAAGGGCTCCCTAGCGCAAAAAGAGGCGACCCTTCAAGAGGCCGCGATGGCCGTGGAGAGATTTGCGGCAGCGAGCGGGATGCGTTGCGCGCCCGAAAAGTCCGAGGTGATCCGGGTGCACGGAGGAGGAATCTACAAGTCCCCCGGCCCTATCGACCTCTATCTTGAGGGCCAGAAGATAACGGAAGGCAATAAGACTAGGATTCTGGGTTTTTGGATCCAGAGGAACCTGAAAACCTCCCACACCATCCAAACCCTAAGGTCTGCCACCAACCACATTTCGCGGATTATAAAACGAATTACAAGAAGCCGCAAGGGCATGCGAGAAGAGGACACGATTCGCCTCGTCCAGGCTCTGGTGATCAGCAGAATAACGTATAGCATGCCGTATCACTATCACTCGCTAAACAAACGCGACCAAGAACAAGTCGATGCCATCATCAAATCCGCGTACAAAACGGCCCTGGGTCTCCCTGTCACCACCTCAAACGAGAAGTTAGCGGCCCTCGGGATCCACAACACCTTCGCTGAGCTGTCGGACGCGGTTATGGCTTCGCAAAAGGCCAGACTACCGAACACGGCGGCGGGCAGAGCCATCCTCCACCGGACCGGAACGGCAACGGAGCTCCGTGCCCTCGATGGGCAACGATCACTGCCGCCTGACGTCAGAAGCAAGATCAAGGCGAACCCGATACCGAAGCACATGAGTCATGAATTCCATAAAGGACGACGCAAGGCTCGCGTCGACAGACAGCGCCGACAATTCAAGGGTGACCCGTACGTAACGTACGTGGACGTGGCGGCGTACCCTGTAGGGGGCCTCTTCGCGGTAGCCGCCGTGAACGGGAGAGACAACTCCTTGACTCTCGCGGCCTCCGTGAGGGCAGAGACCCCAGCTGCGGCTGAGACCATAGCCGCGGCGCTGGTAATAAAGCAAGAAGACAGGGTAGGCAGGGAAGTTCATGTCGTTACCGACTCGCAACAGGCCTGCCGTAACTTTACGAACGGACGAACACCGCTGCTGGCGGCTCAGATTCTAGGCCCGAGGCTGCAAGAATACCATCAAATCACGTGGACGCCGGGTCACGCGGGCCTGGAGGGGAACGAGAGGGCGAACGCCCTAGCTCGAGCGCTAATCAACCGAGCGGGGCAAGACCAATCGTCTCATCAATCCCCACCCTTTACCTTCATGCCCCTGCCATCCAATTATTGCGACCGACTGGAGATCCAGCGACTCAACCGCAGGATTTATCCCCCGCCTCACAAAAAGCTCAGCACTGAAGATGCCGTAGCTCTCCGACTTATACAGACCAACACATTTCCAAACCTACACAGATACAGTAAAATGTTCCCACATACATATCGCGGCATCTGCCCCTGGTGCGGTGACACACGCCCTACACTCTTTCACATCTCGTGGGGGTGCGAGGGCAAACCTCAACACTTAAAGACGCCTAGCACGTCATTTGAGTGGTGGGAGGTACAGCTGACCGGCGATACCCTGGCGGGACAAGAAGCTCTCGTCCAGCAAGTACGTCGAGCAGCCACGGCCAGTGGAGTCCTGGAATGAGGACCCCACCCACTCGACCTAAAGAGCAACCACCTCGATGGTCCGAATAAATGTTTTTTCTCTCTCTCTCTCTTGACTTCGAGCATGTGAGCCAGTCGGCTGTCCATGCTTTGAACGGGAAGATCTGTCTCTATTTCCTTCGTGGCCGCCTTAATGTCGGCCTTTAGTTGCGACGTTCATTGTTCCATTGATTCTTTGCCTGTTCGGCGTTCGTGTCTGAACTCGCGGAACTTGTAAAAGTCGACGTAGGTCATTTTTCTGGGTTCTCTGGATGGGGTGTCAATCGTTGTCTCAACAATGTGATGATCGCTTCCCAGATCCTCGAAGAAGTTGTTCCACTGATAGTTTGGACCGTTGCGGACGAAAGTGAGATCTGGCGTTGTGTCGCGGTTGATCGAGTTACCCGTTCTTGTGGGGTATGCGGCACTCGTGATCAGCGTTAGGTCAAATTCATCGGCGTCGTTTTGTAAGTCCTTGCCCTTGACTCTGCTGGCGACGTATCCCCAGGCCGTGTTAGAGGCGTTGAAGTCTCCGGCTACGATCATGGGGTTGTCGCCGGCGCGGTTGCGGGCGAGCTGGAATATTTGCCTAAATTTTTGTGCTCTGTGCTTGGGGCTGCTGTAAACGTTTAGGATGAATATGCTCTTGGCGTTCTTGGCTCTAGGGAAGACTTCCGTGAGAATGAATTCGCAATTGCTGCGGTCGTGATTAATGTCATCATACCTTGCTGGTGAAGCAGCGCACTGACACGGACACAGTGAAGACACACTAGAAAAGACGACACTCGCTGCACTCGCAACTATTTTATTTCAGAACACATACTTCATATTTATATACCTGCTCACCCTGAGGCGTCAAAAAATCAAGGCAAGATTAAAGGCATTTTTTAAAAATCATTTGCCCGCGCATTCTCGGGCGTCAAAGATATGGCACCTATCTATCATGGTGTGCAATCATATCGTATTTGTTGCAACCCTAACAACCATTTTTATTACACAACTATTTTTTTTTCTTTTAGTGTACTTCCAAAAAGGCAACCTCACCATGGCTTAGATGTACAGATGGCTGATTGATACAACCTTCTCCCCTCTTGTGAATATGAAAGGTTTCGATTATTTCCCTGGTTAGCTGAACCTTATGGTGCGATAAAACTGTGGTATCACTGTAAAGCGGCCAGCACCCATGTTGTGAGCTGTGCCCCTTAATGTGGGAATGAATGTTTCCCCCAAGTGACCTTTTGTGCTCCAAAAGTCTTGTGTTTACACACCGACCCGTTTGGCCGATGTATACTTTTCCACACGATATGGGCAAACAGTAGACTACGGATGACCTGCACTCGACAAGTTTTCCTTTATGCTTCACCGTGCACTTACGGCCATTTACTTTTATTTTTGTTGAAACTCTACGATCCAGTCCGGCACACATTTTTCCGAGTTTGTTCGGCGCTGAAAAAAACTACTCGTAGACCATATCTGCCACCTACGTTTTTTAAGTTATGCGCAATATTGTGTGCATATGGTATTGACACAATTTTTTTGCTGTCAATCTCTTTTCTGTTGTGCTTTTTTTGAAAGCCATTGCGCACATAACGAATCAACTTAGAGGCTGATGTACACAGTACATGTTTTTCATATCCTGCATGCTTTAGTCTGATAACTTGTTGGCTGAAAGTCTCTTTTATTTTTTCCGGGCATGACTTAGTTAAGGCCGCTCTCAGGCACGAGAAAGCTATGCCACGTTTTACGATATTTGAGGGTCCCGAATTATAGCTAAGCAAGGGTTTTTCTGATCGTGGATTGCATGACCAGCAAACGTGGCCCAGTGTGGTAGTTAGCGCCAAATCTGAAAACTGTAGCTTGCCATTCTTCGGCAGTTCAACAGTGAAAGCCAGTTCTTGGCTGTTGTCCTCGAACACTTTTAAGACTTCATTCACTCTTATGTCCAAAACACCATGTTCGACTATAACCCAAAAAACGCCCACAAAACGGAACGCTTTTACCGCAAGGCCTTTAAGGTTTGCACCAATCGCTTTGTCTATGCTACCTAAAGAATTGTGATAAGTACCGGAGCTACTTTTGAGCCTATACATATACCGGACTTTTGTCTGTACATAACATTATTCCACAGTACAAAGGTGAACTCAAGGTAAAAGGTTAATAGTTCAAGAAATGTATTAACTGATTCGCCACATTTGCTGACAAATTCCATCTCGTCGTTGTCTTCCGTTATACAATGCCTAACACTCGATAATAAGGGACCATGCGGAATATTGTAATACAGATCCTGTACATCTATGCTGAAGAATTCACATCTTCCAGGGTTAGACGTGCTTAAGTACGTTACTAACGTTTCAGAGTTTGGTAAAACGAACGGATCGGTAACTATCAAGCCATTAAGGTGGTTTTGAAGAAATGAAGAGACAACCAACTGCCACGAGTCCCTTTCTGATAGTATGGCTCTGAACGGAACGCCAACCTTATGCGTTTTTGCCACGAAAAAGAATTTCGAGGTGTAGGTTGCACGAGCGCCTAACTGCTGAAGCAAGTCGCTCAAAATTGTTGCTTGCCAGTAATGTGACTGCTTTATCTCTAACCTTTTTAGCTTTTACGTCGACACGTACGAAATTCTTTCTGACCGCTGTCATCGCCTTCTCTTGGAAGAGACCTTCAGGCACGACTACAAAGCAACCTTCCTTATCAGAAGTCAGAAACCGTAAATCATTCTTCACGCCAAAGTTCACTAGATTCCTTACGTGTTGCTCTTTTCTGTCGGCGGTCATTGTCCTGGAAAGCACATCCATACACTCTGGGATGAAACGTGGACGCTCTTCTTCGGCCACACGACGCGCCATGGACTTGGTCAGTACTACTTTTTCTGGTGGAGTGAAGGCCGGCTCGAAGCAGAACTTCGGACCGAGTCCAAGAATCCTTTTGTAGTTCTCGGGAACGGTGGTGTCTCCTAAGGTGACCACCCTGCCTTCCGCTGGTCAGTGCTTCTTTGGTCTAGGTAAGTGTGGTCTCGTGGTCTCCCACAACCACTCCGCCAAACTGTCGGACGTCCTACACCATTCCCTGAATCGTCTGTTGTGCTCTCGACCGTGAAGCAAGGCGCACGTTACTCTCAAGGAATCCTTGAAATGTCTTGCTTGTCTCCATAATTTGGCTTTCACAATCCTACAAATTCGTTTTGAGTGTGTTGAAGATGGCTGAAGGAAACCGCACATGGTTTCGAGTTCCTGGGGCACAGGTTGTACCTTACATGCCAAGATGCCACTCTTGCCTTGCAGACGCATATCGCCATAACTGTAGCCAGGGTGCTAGGGTCATATTACTTGAAGTTGTTCGAACATATAAAATGGCCCGTTGTAATTGAAATGAAGTTCAGTAAAGTGGAAAGTTGGGCTAGTTGGTGAGTTGGTCAAGTTGGTCAAGGACAACAGCCAAGGACTGGCTTTCACTGTTGAGTTGCCGAAGAATGGCAAGCTACAGTTTTTAGATTTGGCGTTAACTACCACACCGGACCACGTTTGCTGGTCATGCAATCCACGATCAGAAAAACCCTTGCTTAGCTATAATTCTGGACACTCAAATATCGTAAAACGTGGCATAGCTTTCTCGTGCCTGAGAGCGGCCTTAACTAAGTCTTGCCCGGAAAAAATAAAAGAGACTTTCAGCCAACAAGTTATCAGACAAAAGAATGCAGGATATGAAAAACATGTACTGTGTACATCAGCCTCTAAGTTGATTCGTTATGTGCGCAATGGCTTTCAAAAAAAGCGCAACAGAAAAGAGATTGACAGCAAAAAAATTGTGTCAATACCATATGCACACAATATTGCGCATAACTTAAAAAACGTAGGTGGCAGATATGGTCTACGAGTAGTTTTTTTCAGCGCCGAACAAACTCGGAAAAATGTGTGCCGGACTGGATCGTAGAGTTTCAACAAAAATAAAAGTAAATGGCCGTAAGTGCACGGTGAAGCATAAAGGAAAACTTGTCGAGTGCAGGTCATCCGTAGTCTACTGTTTGCCCATATCGTGTGGAAAAGTATACATCGGCCAAACGGGTCGGTGTGTAAACACAAGACTTTTGGAGCACAAAAGGTCACTTGGGGGAAACATTCATTCCCACATTAAGGGGCACAGCTCACAACATGGGTGCTGGCCGCTTTACAGTGATACCACAGTTTTATCGCACCATAAGGTTCAGCTAACCAGGGAAATAATCGAAACCTTTCATATTCACAAGAGGGGAGAGGGTTGTATCAATCAGCCATCTGTACATCTAAGCCATGGTGAGGTTGCCTTTTTGGAAGTACACTAAAAGAAAAAAAATAGTTGTGTAATAAAAATGGTTGTTAGGGTTGCAACAAATACGATATGATTGCACACCATGATAGATAGGTGCCATATCTTTGACGCCCGAGAATGCGCGGGCAAATGATTTTTAAAAAATGCCTTTAATCTTGCCTTGATTTTTTGACGCCTCAGGGTGAGCAGGTATATAAATATGAAGCATGTGTTCTGAAATAAAATAGTTGCGAGTGCAGCGAGTGTCGTCTTTTCTTGTGTGTCTTCACTGTGTCCGTGTCAATGCGCTACTTCACCAGCAAGGTATGATGATTACTCACCAACTAGCCCAACTTTCCACTTTAGTGATTAATGTTGTGTGTCGTGTGGGCTAGCTTGTTGCTGACCAACGTGGCGATAGCTCTGCATTTGTGTTGCGGTGTGGTAGCGCTCACGTCATAGCCGGATAGCGAGCGTGTAGCGGTATTTGTCTCTTGTAGGAGAATGACTTGGGGTTTGTCTTTTTGGCTCGAATGTACTGTTGCAGGGGGGGCCTTTTTGCGGACGTAGCCCCTACAATTCAATTGCCAAAGGCGAAATGGTTCAGTTTGCACAGCCATCTTTGTTGCTGGCATTGGGTGCCCTTTGTGAGGCCAGGTTGTTGCTTTGTCTATCGAGGGATAACGCCCGAGGGAGCTTAGTGATAGTAGACTTTGGCATCACTGACGGGTGGTCTGCAATTTCTAGCGCGTTGAGCCTTGCCCCGTGGCTGTTGATCACCTCCATCATGTGGCTGATTTGTAGCGTTATCCTGTCGTAACCTTCCTTGAGGGTCCCTACAGACGTCCCAAGTTTGTCTTGCCCTTGCTTCAGTGACGCGACGGTAGTTGCAAGCCTGCCGAGCAGTTCCTTGATTTCCTTAATGTCGCTGTCCGTGCTCCAGGGATGTGTGTTTGTCACGGCTTTTCTCTTATGCAGATTGCGCGTGGATTCCGTGACCGGTACTTCCACTGTATACCATGGGTTCTGATGTGGTTTCGGTTTGATTAGAAGCGGAGGGTGGTGGCGTTTTGAGTTGTCTGATTTCCTCGACAAGTTGTGTGATTGTTTGCCTTAACTCTTTGTTTTCGTGTTCTAGTCTTTTAATCGTATTTGCTATTTCCACTTGCTCTGGCCGTGCCGTTGGACTCACCTGGCTGGCGGCCTGCTGTTGGTGCTGCTGTTCTTGTCGCTCCTGTTGTTGATGCTGCTGAACTCGTAGGGCCCACGTCAACCGGTCATCACCGCCAACTCGTGGGCTGGGGGCGAATCGTATCCTTGACGTGGATCTCTGGCTCTGGTTCCTGGAGTGTCCTCCGGACCGTGACGACGAGCGACCGCGGTTCCTCGATCTCGAGCGCCCCCGCTCGCCGGGCAAGCGAGTATCTGCGCTGGCGGCCACGTTGTCGTTGATGGCGCTACAATCGGTGTTCTTGAGCGGCGGGAAGTCTTGCTGACTCAGGGCGATTGGTCCTGATCTCGTGGTGCTTGCGTTTGCTGCGATTCTTCTTTCAACTCGTCTTCTTCGGACGACATAGCGGAGTTGGAAGCGGTTCGTGCATTCCTTGCTGGCCGTGACGTGATTTCCCTCACAGAGCGCACACTTGATCGAGGTGCACACATGGTCTGCGTTAGGGTTAGCTAGTCCACAACCTTTGCAAATGGCGTCGTCGGGCGAGGGGCATACGTCGGCACGATGGCCGAGTCTGCCGCACACATGGCACATGGCGATCTGCTTGCGGTAAAGAGAATACTTGATCAGGGCGTTGTCGTATCTGACATAGTTCGGGACTCGAAAGCCGTCGGAGGCGATGATGACCGTGCCAGTTTCCTTGGTTATCTTTGCCACCAAAGCGAGCGGGTTGCGTGGGTTGACGATCTTGCAGTTTATGGAGTCCTGCGTCTCATCGAGCGGAACCACTCTGATAACGCCTTTGCACGTTTCGTGCAGCGTTAGCACTTCAGTACGAGAGCGCATGGGTAGTTTTATTTCGCTTGCTTTCTTTAAAAGCCGGAAGATCACCACGCAGCATGTATGTTGCCATAAAAACTTGGAGCGGTCGTTTCTGAAACCCCTCTACAACGTAACGAAACGCACTTGACCCTAAAGTGAATATTAGCGTTTTTGAATAATTGATACCGTCTAATTAACTAATTAAGCAGAATATAGGAATAGCTGGAGGAGCGCCACATGACGGCAAACCATATGTCGTTGATTTCACCCAGCTACGTTCAACGACTTTTTTTAATAGTTCGTTCAGGTTACGTGAAGCACCCTGTTGAAGAAGCCTCTATCGTGTTCATCACTACTTCGAATGAAGGTGGTGTGGCTGCTCTGGGTACTGTACAGGTCAATATAGCATCATCCTGCTGCTTTTACTATATCATCGAAATTGCTGATGACATTACCCTGCTTATCTTTGAGTGCATACGTCTTGCCTTGTCCTATGCCATGCTTTCTTCTCACTGATTTCATGGTGCGGTCATTTTTTACTGCTTCCTCAGTCTTCCCCACGGTACAATTTCGAATATCCCTTACTTTCTTCTTGTTGATCAGTTTTGACAGTTCAGCGAATTCTATCTAATATCTTGAGTTAGACACTTTCATGCTTTGTCATTGATTTATTAGGAATTTTGTTACTTGGGAGAGCTTACCTACGGGTTGTCTTGATGCCTTACCCTCCCACTTCAATTTATGCTCCTGAAATCAGCCTAATTACGGTTTCATTCATTACCTTTATGTTATCTTCATATTTCTGTTCTGAAGCTGCCAATTTGTTTGTGTGCACCAGCCTAAATTCATCTGCTTTTACCCTTACTGCCTATAGGTTGACCTGTTTCTTCTTGACTACTTTTACTCTTTCTCTACTAAAATTGAGAAAAATCCTAGACCTCACTAACCTATGGTCACTTAGCTTTACCCTACCTAACACTTCTACATCTTGCACTATGCTGGATCAGCAGAGAGTATGAAATCTATTTCATTTCTTGTTTCACCATTAGCGCTTTTCCAGGTCCTCTTCCTATTACTGCGTTTCATGAAGAAGGTATTCATTATTCGGAGCCTATTTCTTTCCGCGAATTCTACCAACATCTCTCCTCTGGTGCTCCTATAGAATCGATGCCGTAGTTGCCAACTGCTTGTTCTCCAGTGTGCTTTTTCTACACTTTTGCATTGAAGTCGCCCATGACTACACTATACTGTGTTTTCACCTTTCTAGTGGTTAATTGAACAACTTCATAAAACTGTTCTATTTCTCCGCCACCGTGACTGGAGGTTGGAGCGTAGGCTTGTACTACCTTTATTCTACACCTCCTATTCAGCTTTATTACGACGACTGCCACCCTCTCATTAATGCTGTAGAGTTCATCAATGTTGCCTGCTATGTCCTTATGTATTATACGTCCTACCCTGTATTCTCCCTTATTTGAAAGACCTCTGTAGCAGAGAATGTTGCCGGTGTGACTTCACTGGCTTAAACAATGCAAAAAGAAAAACGAAAAAAGGCGACGTTATTTACTCCTTATCTATTTAAAGAATCCCAAACATTTTGACAACTGGTACCCCAGCAGCTTGTAATACCTTTAGAATTGTAATAAACGCGACCTTCCGGATTGTAATAAACGTGAACGGAATGGCAACACAACACCTCTTGAGCATATCTTTTCTACTGTCCTCCGAGCCCCATTCCTATGTTCGGGCTATTTTTCGATGAATTCCGTCAACTTCATCGCTTCAGACACCCACTCCTTTTGCATTGTCTTGGTGTTGAATTCTTCGTTAATATGGCCTGCCTATCTCTTTTTATGGCCGACCCAGTTTGCTCTCGCTACCTTTTTGCCGAATAGCTGATTACGGAGTCAAGCAATCTGTCTTCACATTTCTAGCCTTTGCTTCGACTGTTCCTCGGACGTAGTCGTTCCGAAATTTCTTGTCATGCCACACATCCACGTTAGCATCCCCTTTCCAGCCTTTACAACTCCTGAATTTGACATCGCCGGGATTGCTACGACTTCGTGCAACATTGCTGGTCGTACTTGCGCTTTCAGTTTGGCTGCTATCTTCTTTCTGCACACAACTCCTGAAACAACCCTTTTTCTACCCTTCCTGTATTATCCTCGTAACTTATTTTTGCACGTTCTTCATTTATTTTCGAACCAAGGTACTTAATGCCAGTTGTCCTCTAGATTAAAACTTAAATGATGCGCATCATCATTTTTCCCCGATTGTATCATTCCCTTCCCCTTTCGCTTCTGCCTTTCCTCTTATATAAGGTACCCGTCTTCCGTTAATAAATGTTAGTTGACAGTCAGCGCTTGTGTCCTGTCCCTTACTTTGTGGTTGCATGTGTTTGCGCTGTAAACAGTTTTATGTCCTCTAGATTGTAGAGTTGTCACATTCCTGGACCTGCAGGCAATGTATACTCTCTTTTGCTCCGAATCTGCAGATCTCGTTCTTCTAAATCTTTCGTCCAGTGCTTCAACCACGCTTCAGCACTTTATTTTCAAGCTGCACAGACAGCAATGTATGCGTAGAGAATGTTGAAAGGTGCGTTTTCTTTACAGTGTTCCGTCAGAACGTTGACGACAATATTGAGCACGAGAGGGCTCAGCTGTCACTTGGAAACTTTCACTTTGGTCGGTTCAGCTGCGAACCTCCGTCCCTTCTTCCTTGCACATTTCCTTGATCTGTCTACTCTATAGCGTCTTTTTTCTCGGATGGTCCTCCAGTCTTCCCGCCTTGTTACTGTTTCATTAGCTTAATCTAGGTAAACTAATACGATATGCAGCTGGCAACTGGCTTCTCTATAACTCTTCACCATTTGTCTCATAATGAAGACTACAGATATGTGCGAACTGAAGCTAATGAATAACCTGCTTGCGTTTTTCTGTCTTGAATCTGTTCGAGGTTCTTCACCATGCGTGACACTACACTCTAAGAACTATATAGTTTGATTTCTCGGCTGTTTTTTGTAGTTTGAGTGTCGCGCTGGCCTTCGCAGAATTAACAAATGGGCTTTCTCGCGTTTTATTTGGGATCTGTTCTTGCCCTTAAATCTTTATGAGATCCCGAAATTGGTCATCCAACCTATCTTCTACTATTGCATCGGTGAAACTATATTGCCACAGTTCACGATCTGCTATTAATTCTTTTCTATGCTAGCGGCGAACCAACGGCGACACTACAACTTATGGTGACTCTAGCGTTACGATTTTACCTCCTGAGACTTGTGCCATGTAGCAGGGTTAGCTTTTTTGGTCTGACTAACGCTGGCTGTAGCATGAATAATTTTTTACTGGTAAATCACTCGTGAATGTAGTCAATGACACTGAACGGCCATTTCAAGTTCAATGCTACCCAAAGCTGCCTTCAGCGCTTGTTCTTCGCATCAAATGCTTAGTGAAAGGCGACATTGTGGAGACAAGGCCGCCGCGTGTTCGTGTTTATACGTATGACATGAGTGGGAAATTGAATGAGAAGAGCGTGTGTGGGTGGTGTTGCGGAACCTAAAAATGCTTCCCAGATGTATGCCAATCTGAGCAACTGATAGATCGAGGGCAGCGACGGCTTCCATGCAGGTTTCGTTGCAGGACCACGCCGTTGTAAGATTTCACCACCACAGCCGCACGAACTCCTAGCTGACGTCAAATGTGGAGCAGCTCAAACGGGACGTGAGAAGCAGAAATTGACGATTACTGGCTAAAAAAAGCCGCACAAATATGGTGTCTGTTCGGATGAGTTATGCACAAGGGGACTTTTATTTTATCATCATTGGTAATTACTTTTCAGGGCAAGAATTGGACCTTGAATATTCTCTGATTAACGTTTGCTACCAACCACATAACCGCACGCCTGCGTTCACCGCCGCACGAAAACCGCTGCGAAACTCCCCTTAACAGCTACTCTTTCTTAAAATGCTTCCTGCCGAGCCAGTGATTTCTTCGCAACGTAGTTTTGGAATGCACGAATATAGCGTTTTAGTGTTTTGGATTAAGTTATGGCGCATGAACGAGAATGTTACCGACGAAAACGTAGTTTGAGAATACGTGAGGAGCGTTTTAGAGAGAGAAACAAAGAAAAAAGAATTCCGAGAGGTTAACTGGGGTGCACCCGGTTTTCAGCCTACACTGGGAGAGGGGAAGCAGTACGAAAAGGAAAAAGCAAGACAAAAAAAAAAGAAAGGAAAGAAGATGTGATGCTCGAGCACACACAACAGCATTCATCGCGCAATTAAAGGCAGTCGCAAAGCCCACTCGTCTTTAAAAGGCGGAGCAGCGCTCCGGCGGTTTTCTATGCGGATGACGGTCGCGTCCGTGGTCCCATATATTTTTTCCTCTGTGAAAGCTCTGTTATCCAGTCGGTTTAAAGCGGCACGCAAAGTCTGTATTTCCTCGTCAAAAGGACAGTAGATGAGTATGTGTTTTATGGTCTCCTCCCAATCACAAAAGTTTCACGAGGCACTATCCATCATGCTAGTACAGAAACAGTAAGCGCGTGTGAAAGCGACGCCTAGCCACAAACGACACATTTGCGTCGCATCAAGACAGACCAGGCGGTAGTCGAAGGTGCAGTGAAGGGTGAGGAGAGTGCCGTCGCGAGTTGGCTCACTTGGCTGAATTACAATGCTATTATGAATTGCGTCAAGCAAATAGGCGAAGCTGCCGCGCTGCATCAGGTCTCGACAATGGTACAGTCACACGCTGAACTCGGCGGGCGAAGTGCGCTGCTTTGTCGGTGCTTTCATTGCCGATGATACCACAAGGACCCGCCGCAGCCACTGAAGTTTGATTGCATGCCTATTTTGTAAAGCATGGTGGTAAGATTACCTTATTTCAGATACCAGCTGTATATGGGGGCCGTTACGTAGGTTTTCCCATAACACAAGATCAACGGGATCGGAACTTTTTGCGGCTCTCCATTGCGTTACGTCCATCAACAGCGCCACCTAACCAATGGGCCGTATTTTGTTATTCCAAGTCGGCTATCCATACTGTTGTGTTTTACCATGTTGATTTAAGTTATGTGCACTAACGAGGCTGCTACCGACGAAAGACCCGTTTGATCGCGACACCACAATTGCAAGCACACGAGAACACATAGTCGCCAACTGAACACATTAACACATTACGTGACACACTGCAGTCTTAGTCATTTTAGTAGTCGTGTGATGAGGAGCCACTTGTTAATTCCCATCGAATACATATACATGTACTATCTATTGTTTCTTGATATATATATATATATATATATATATATATATATATATATATATATATATATAAACGAGAAGAAAGGGGGTTAGCCGAGGGACCCGATATTTATTAGTCATATAATGAGAAGCCAACAAACACTGATACCAAGTACAGCATAGGGGAAATTGCATGTGCTTAATAAATGAAATAATGCAATGATAAATTAATGGAAATTAAAGCGGATGAAAAAACAACTTGCCGCAGGTGGGAACCGAACCCACAACCTTCGCATGTCGCGTGCGATGCTCGCATTATTTCATTTATTAAGCACATGCAATTTCCCCTATGTTGTACTTGGTGTCAGTGTTTGTTGGCTTCTCATTATATGACTAATAAATATCGGGTCCCTCGGTTAACCCCCTTTCTTCTCGTTTATTACTTAACGAGGGTCTCGAATCCGGCAACATTGATGCCTTCAGGTAGCATATGTGGGTTTATTGACCAGTTGCCTTCACCCGAAAAGATCACGTTCTCGTGACGCCTGCGGCAAAAAAAAGACGTTCCACGTCCGCCGCCAAGGTCTGTGAGTGGGGGCGCTGGCTAACACTCCCAGGGTTCTACTAGTACACATAAATACCCAAGAAAGTGGATGGGGAAACGCCGCCGCGGTAGCTCAATTGGTACAGCATCGCACGCGACATGCGAAGGTTGTGGGTTCGGTTCCCACCTGCGGCAAGTTGTTTTTTCATCCACTTTAATTTCCATTAATTTATCATTGCATTATTTCATTTATTAAGCACATGCAATTTCCCCTATGTTGTACTTGGTGTCAGTGTTTGTTGGCTTCTCATAATATATATATATATATGTATATATATGTATATATATATATATATATATATATATATATATATATATATATATATATATATCAAGACACAATGAGACATCGATGTTAATGTACCATACGTGACAACCAGCAAGTGCCCGTAATACTCTTCACGAAACCTCAGAGGTGCGGTTCTATCCCAGTGTAATTCAATTCCCCAACAAGGACAGGTAGCAGGGCAACGTCAAATGGAGCAATGCATTCAGTCGGCATACACTCTTCGTGACTGGCACAAGCACCACTAATTCTTCGGGATATGTTGCATGAACTCGCGAAAAGGCATTAATGCGCGTGAAAAACCAGTGCGGTATAGCTGGTTGGAGACGGCCTTGACCTGAGGGAGGGGCCACACATTGTACAACTTGGAATCACTCCAAGCTTTTCCGTCGCCCAGGACGAAGGATGAAAGGTCATGCTGCTTGATGGCATTCTTCTGCCAAGAGAAGGTGAGACTAGCGTGAACACAGACGGTATCTACGTTCGAGTCGAGTACCTCACTACTGCCTCTATGAGCTTGTCTGCCTTCGTTTGTCTGCGCCTTACGTTCCATTCTGCCGTTTGGGATTTACCCGCTGATATAACCTTGGCAGCTCGTCAGAATGTTGCTTAGTGAATAAAAGTGATAAAAATTTTCGAATTGCTCCAGAAACATCAGATTGAAAGTCGGTAGTAGGCGAATCAATAAGCCTTTACAAAAACTTACATTTAGAACGTGAAGGGGGCCGAACTTTTTTGGATGGCAGGAGCCAGCTGTACTGATGGCCCAGATGAGCCTTCTGAAGGGCGCCCTTGTAGAAGGCAAGAACGACTGACTGGTTAGTTATTTTAACATAATTCGAACACCTCTGAAGTATTGAAGGTTGACCAATATGTGTGTATGTGGGTGTGTCCTTGTTCACCGTTAAAATAAGACTTTATTTATTAGTATTTATTACCATCCAGGCTTATGAGAGGTACCCTGCTCAACAGCAGAAAAGGAAGTCATTACCCCTTTGATAGGGAAGCTCCTGCAGAAAACACAGCTGCAGCTTCGAACGGGAATCGGACTTCTAAAAAAATCAAGTAATGTTAAGCAGAAAACTTGGCTGATGACTTGAGCAGGAAAGTAGAACTAGAAAAAATTGCCTCGACAAAATGCAATCGCATGACTCAGATCCAGCTAAGTCTTAAGGTTACCCTTTTCACATGACGCAGATATACCAGAAGGTGCAAGATTCTGAAAAACGACGTGATTGGCTGAACTAACGCAAGTGGACGTAACGGAAGAACTTTGTTGTCTGGAAGGCTTGCTGCCAGTGTCATTATGTCGCGTTATCAGCTAATAGTCATTATCATTAGCTGCATCAACGTCGCCGCGTCATCGAATGCCCGAATTAATATGTGTTAAGTTTCACATCCCGAAACTGGCACTGTGGTTTATGAGGGACGCCGTGTAGTAAAGGGGCTCCGGTATAATTTTGAGCTATCTGTAATTCCTTAACGTGCACCCAAATATGAGCGCGCGTGCGTTCTTGCATTTCGCCCTCGTCTCAATGCGGCCGCCGCCGGGACTCGCACCCGCGACCTCGTGCTCAGCAGCAGAACGCCATAGCCGTTGAGCCACCGCGGCGAGTGAATACCTAAACGCTCGTCACTGCAGTACTTTATGACTGAATGTTTCATACATCTTGAAAGCAGAAACATATATATGCGTACAGTGACCGGTCGAAAAGCGCGACCACCGGCGCACCAAGGATACGACGTATGTTTAAATAACCTCAGTAGTTATTTGGCTCCATGAAGTCATTTACAATCAATCAAATTCGGTTTTATTCATCCAACCCCCATAGTCTCCACCCCACGACTGCTTCCTGATAATTTTCACATTTCTCTTTTACTTGTTTTATACCGACAAAGACGCTCGACGAGACATCCAATTTGCACGGAATGCGATTCTAATCATTGCCTTTCTCCTTATTCTTCTTTCTTTTCTTATAATCCTCATGCCCCAGACAGAAGCCAGCCTGAAGCACGCATATAGTCTGTCCGCCGGCACCGACCGGTACTTCTACACACGCGAACGGTGTGCGTCGTGCCAAAATCTTTGAAGTTTTTTGTCTCTCTCTCTATCTCGTCGCCGTTTGCCAGCATTCGTTTGCCAACATTTCCACGGCGCCACACGACTACCTGCTGACGAGGTGACGCCATATATTTAGCTCTGTCGTCGCCCACCGCCGTGTTTGATACCCAGGCACCGTGCCAAGAAACAATGGTAAGGCGCGACGTGATCATACCTGACTCTACGTCTTCTTTAATGCTGCCATATTTTTGTTCCTCATAGACTCCTTTAAAGCCCGTTTTTTTTTTAAATCTCACCCTTTTTGAGCGTCGCCAACGTTCTTGTTTCTCTCAAACGAGCTTTTATTATTATTATTATTATTATTTTCATCCGGGCCAAAACTGGGCGCTCAGTGCACGTCATTTGCTCGCTGTTTCCGACAGCTCTCTGCGCATTAATATCGCGGGGACTGTTGCGTTTACAGACGCTGTCAACTTTTCATTAAAAGCTTCTTTCTGGGCAAGTCGGTGCATAATTGATTTTATAAATATAATAGCGCTAACACATGCAACCATAAAAGAACAAGGACGCGACACAAGCGCTGCGCTTGTGTCTCGTCCTTGTTCTCTTCTGGTTGCATGTGTTGTCGCTGTTATAATTTTCATGTCAACTTTTCAGTGGCCTACGCTGACTACAGCAAAATTTAAGAAAGCAGCCAGGAGGTGCTCTTGAGAAACGCACCCGCGGGCTAGTTGAAGCACGTCTGCGAGGTGAACATTGCCTCAGCGTCTGTCCACCGGGTGCAAACTGTTTGCTTCTGTTGAATCACCACAACTGCCATAACTCTGATGTGCCTTTCGTTTTATTTCTTGATGCGAGCACAGTATACCCCACCAGGGCTGAGCATCGATTATTATCGTTAACTTCATATATTCTCACCATTCCCTCGACTATTGATTCACTTATCGGTTTAGCAAAAGATGCACGAGAGAAGCGGGAATATCGTGGAGGAAAGAAGAAAAAAATAGGAGAGGACCTGACATCACGTTTTTGAAGCCGGAAGTGCAACCATGTTGGTGTGCCATCTCCCTTTGCGTCTGCAATCAGCTCGCCGGAACAGATGGCGCGAGCGAACTTGCATTGCTGCGAGCCGCCGGAAGTGTGCGCTGCTGATGCGCGTCAAAGCAAAACCTACGATATTTCTGTAACATATTTAATGAAGCAGACGTGCCCCTGTGTTTTTCAGTGGCACGTTGAAGAAGTCGACGAAGACCCGCGCCGTGATTACGCGAGTGTCTTTGTTGTTGGCTGATACTTGCACTCACAAACCCAAAACCCAACTTTCAAGCTTTGCACCACACCCCTAAGTCATCTCAGCTCGCGAACAAAATGTGCTGCGAAAAAGACACGGGCGGAAAAAATCTTATCTCATGTTTCAGAGGCCGATAGCAGCAGCCAGAGCTTCAGGCATGCGGTTGCTATGGCAACGTTGACGTTTCAGGTACCAGTACCAGTGCTCCTTTGCAAAAATCAGCACGTGACTTCCGCCAGACTTTCTCCAACACGTCCGAGCTGGCCGGGGCCTCTTCTACGCTTTCCTTGCTCCATGGGAAATATGAACAAACCACTCTCACGGGAAAAGGCGAAGTTGCTGCAGTTTGTTGATTTCAAGAGTTTCCCTTTTGTATACGCAGCGTCGAAGGCCGATTACGTTATCGGCTCAATGCATTCCGAAGCGATTGGCATTGAAGCGACAGCAGAGGTATTTCGGGAGGAGTGGGGGCACTATTGACTTTGCGAGGAGCAAAGGCAATAGCCTTATATGATGGAGTCTATCATTCTAACGAGAAATGAGTGCAAATCTGTAAATGCTACTCACGGCCACATGCGACGCCGCCATGTGGGTTGACATTGGGTGAGCCCGACTGGAAACTGGAGTGACGATTTATCAAGGCTGCGTTACAGCTCCAGCGATTGGAGCTGTAAACTGTTCCAGCAAGTAAATGCGAAACTCGTCTGCAAAGTTCATCTTTGACAAAGAATTACATAAGATTGGACGGCGCTGAGCGCATATCGAGCTGCTTCGTTAGCAAAGTTATGTCAACCGTGCCATAATGACATCTATAATGACATAATGGCAGCCACTGAAATTTACAATCATGTTTTTCGAAAGCATGATAGTATATTTCGCTGAGGTCACGTAATAACCGTTCATGATCCGCATGGAATTATGCTGTTCACTTAAACAGAAACACCTTCCTGCTAAACGTTCGCATAACACTGTATTCATTTGCCCAGAATGGTATACACTCTGCCCGATATATTCAACAGCAGCATCATAAGTGGCAAGCTCTTTTCCTTGTAAATTTCGCAACGTGGAAGTTTATAAAATTTGTGATCACTTACTTTGGCACGGCAACGGCGTCAGTGAAACTTGCGGACGAGGTTGAACCACCTGTGTAAGTGCAGATTTCATTTGTCCCTGCCGCGCGCAAGAGAGAACAGCGTAAACCGCTTTGGGACTCGCATTTACAGGCTGACTTTCTTCGCAGTCTTTGAAACTGCGCGGCATAAACTAGATAGGTAGAGACGAACAAACAAAAGCAAGGAGGTCAGTCAGACACGCGTCCTGTTTTCTAGATTGCACAGCTGAATGAAAACAGAGAACCATAACAAGAGAATTCAACACACGGGCGCCCGCCCGCAGGGCTGCACAACACACTGCGTACTTTTGAAACAACCAAATGAGGACGGTGTTCTCGGTGCATATGCGAAACTCGCTGACAGAATAGGACCCGTGAGCCGGTGGTGATAACAAATGTAGCCTCTGGCTTTTCCACTGGCAGGAAAGCGATATGTGTTCGGGAATTCAAGATAAACCTCTAAACTACTTTCCGAGTGTGCCAGTTGCAATTAAGTATGTTAGCGAGAGCGAGAGCAAGGAGAGAAAAGGCAGGGAGCTCAACAACAAGAGCCTCCCGATTACTAAGCATGTCAGAAATATGCGTTTTTTTTTTTTGAAGGCGGTAGTCATCGTGGCTTCTGAGGCGAACCGAGGTGCCACTAACAAGCGCGAAGTGCCTGGCCTTGCTATACTTTGAAGAGCACGGACTGTTGGTTTTGCCGATAGTGGAGAGCATGGGAATGCTGTATCGCAGTAAAAGAGTATTATATGTAATTGCAGCGTATAGATCTCACAGCTGCACCTCACGCTTTCCTGCCTAAAGCATTACCAAGTATGCAATAATTTTTTTTTCTTTTTATTGTAAACTGAGCACAGCGGAAGCTTCATGAGGGGTATTTGTTGAGACAACGTCCAGGAAGAGGTTAGTATTTAGCAATCGGATAACAGTGCGATTGTAGATCGAAATATGGGCCCATGCCATATGTTTGCGAGTAAACTCCACTTGCGTCCACTTTATCGGAACACTCAGGCCTTGAGCGCAGGAGCGCGAACATGCTAGGGTTGGTATTCCCTGGAGCTTCGCACAGACGAGGAACTCGTCAACACAGTCGTGCACGTGGAAATGGGCTCGGTGCAAGCTAAAAGCCTGGCTGTGTGCGGCAGAGCCTCAGCAAGACCCATATTTGCAAACATTCTGGTGCACAGACAGCCCTGAGGGCGGCCATGTCAGGTACGTATACAGACCGGCATTTTGTCTATCGTTACCCAATGCAAACAGGAGCTCCTGGAAAAAAGTAATTCCGTATCCGGAGAATCATTAGACTACCAGTTGCGTAGGCCTACAGCATTACAAGATGGACTTCGTAAATGAAGTCAACTTTTGCGCCTCTTACATCGCGGAACATTGCTAACATTAAGCGATTGAGGTGCTTTATCGGCAGGGTCTTTGTGCTGCTCAAGGTACCGTTCGAGACACATCTTCTCGGTCACTTTTCCCGCAATAGTGCACAGTGCAGTCATTCGATGCAATGGCAGCCCGAGCCCCGACTACCCAGGTTTATAGTAACGAAATCCACTTTCTTAACGAAATTATAACAATTTCGTTATAATATAACGTTATATAATTTCGTTATAGTAACGAAATCCGCAATTCAGAAATTTCTATACGTGCCGTAAAGTTGCTAATTATGTTAATGAGGAAATTTTCGTTTATTCGATTAATGTGCATTCCGATTTTTCGTGCAAGTGATGTCCGCGTCTTTGAATATTCCAGCTCAAGTTATGTTTTATCTTTATCATTCCATTTTGCTATCACATATAAGCTATGCTGCACCTCAGTATGGGCAACAACAACGAAAAGTAACATCATCAGGCCCCTGCTACTAGAAAATAAAGCTATTCGTTGTCTAAAAAAAAAAACTGAGTTCATTATTAGCATTCCACGAAACTATTACCTCATGAGAACAGTATACTGTATTTACTCGAGTAAGCCCCGCACCCCTACTTTGGAGCGCGAAAATTTGAAAAAAATGAAAAGTTTCGTGTCACGCACGTAGTCGTGTGCTGGTTAATTCCCGCAAGCCACTACAAGATGGCACTAGTCCGTGTAAAAAAAGAATTGATTGGCGACTGTAAGCTCGTTCATAGACGACCGCTAGTGGTCGAATTTAGTTGCACATATGTCTGAGCTCACTTCGAGGCTTCAGTGAGTAGCCATAAACCTGCCTCGTGTAAAGCCCGCACCCGGTAAAAACTCCGCAAAGTACAGGCCTTACACAAGTAAATACGTTATTAAGCATAAAAAAACTTTACACGTAACGCCATCTATGCCAGTTGCATTCCGCAGACAGACAAACCACGCAATCCCTAACGAATGCCTACGGTCTCATAGCACGCTAGCACTCGTGCAATACGAGAATCGGACAAAATGGGTGCTAGAGCGCCATCGGAAACATTGCTTCACCCACTCCTTGACTTACGACGTTCTTGTGTGGGACACATTACCTTCATGCAATCAATTGCACAACGATTTTGCCTTTGATAAAGATTACTTCCCTGTTTTGCACCCATGAATTTACTTTTTCTCTGCGTATGGCCTGTTAGGAAAACACAACAGTCTATCTCCAAATTATATAGGTACACCTACACGTATATTATATACTCCTAATACGTGTAATATGTGTAGAGTTCTTATTTTAATTGTTAAATTTCATTTTTCAAGTACGGCAGTAATTCCCGATATGCCTAATATATCAAACGAAGCCGGTGCTTGAGTGTACTCATTATCGTATACCGTTCTCGCTGCTGTTGCTTTCTGGTTTTGCCTCCTATGGATTCGTCAAGCTATTCTTACAGCTTTCTTTCCAAGGTGGCCTTCAATAATCATGCAGTTTGTACACTTTGTTGTAAATAAATCTTCAATTGACGTACATTTAATTGAACCTATCGACGTACATTTTCTCGAGCTTCAAAACTTCTGTCGCGATAAAACTTAAGCATTGTCTCTTCTTCCACTTTTTTTCGTTCATGAGACACATCATTTTTGGATGTCCCCGACTGCTTGTAAAAAATAAGCCCTATTACCACCATTAGTCATATTAAGTGTACTCGTAGCATGGCTGCACAAGCTGCTAGAATTTTTTTTTTGCATCAGTCAATCAATCAATAAATCAACCAAATATTTTTTCTAGCTCCCAGGAACAGTTCCAAAGCCTTTGTACTGACGCACTTAAATAGTATTAGGGTAAGGCGTGATAAAATGCTAAAAAAAATCAAGTTGGCGCTTATTTCTTGTTTTGATTGAAAATGATGGAAAGAAAAACGATAACTAGACCTTCTTTGGACCCGTGCCTTTCTCACCAGAAAAAAGTAGAGCACTACAGTTTCCAAAACTATTAAATAAAAGTTATTTTTGGAAAGTAGAAAGTGACTCGTTTTGCTCCAACATTCAGGACAAGAGGGGTCAGATAGGAGGGGGAAAATGAACCCACCGATGCGAAAATAACAAGGGTGTCTGCTTGTAGGCCACACAGTTGCAGTAAACTCCGTGGACCCCCACGCAGGATTAATGGACCCACTCGCCGCAGCTGGTGCACTGAAAAAAACGCAAAGCCTCATAATGTTTTGTTCCTTAACATATTGCAGACTAAGCATCGCCAGTATTCATTGGCACGAGCGTCATCCCTGGTGAAATACCCTTTTTTTAACGGGCTGAGGCAATGAATGTACGCTTTCTCCTTCGCTTTCTTCAGCCTCTTCAATTTCTGCCTGCCTAGGGGGGGAGGGGGGGGGTCAGAAATCTGAGGCTTCTGGGCAGATTAGCTAGATTTTGCCAAAATCAATTTCGCCTTGTACGCCACGCCAGATAAGGACCTCTTTAGGACCATCTCAAAATGTGGTCTACGGATGCTCTTTCTTGTGTATCGGAAGCGTCACTCAGATCCAAGCGTTTTCTTATAAACTTTTTGAAATCTGCAGTGGCGTAGCTCGGTCGTCTGGCACCCGGGGCCCATAGACATTCTGTCAACCCCCCCCCCCCCCCCCCGGCTGTAGTCGAGGAAGGCGAGGATATCAACAAGTTCCGGATGTCTTCAGACGTATATGACACCCCCCCTCCCGCCCCCGACTGGCCCCTTGCACCCGGGGCCCACGGCCCCCCGGCCCCCCCTGTTGCTACGCCACTGGAAATCTGCACTCATAAAGTCTTCGCGCACTCCTCCGCAGAGCATCTCTCGGCACACCGAATGCTTTCGCTGTAGCACGAATGCAGTGTGTCCCCTCTCGAACGAGGTCGAGTGCTCTAGTCATGTCATTCTTTACTCCACGAAGCCCTGGATTTCTTCCTTTTGTACGTGCTGACCATCCTACAGAATAGGATAATACATCTATAGCGTGGCAAGCACGAATAAGCTTGATAAAAAAATCTTTTAAGCCTCTTGAGGGGTGCTAAATATTATGCTCCGAAAAAGAAATGAAGAAGCCGAAGTTAGAAACGAGCGTGGAGCCGATCACGCGCCTGCATTTTTTTAGTTGTTTTTACAAGCGTCGAATAAAGAAGACGTTCTCTACTTCGGCTCCGCTTCCTGGTTTTCAACAAAGGGCTACACGGTACATTTTCCATCTCGTTTAGAATGCTACTCAGGTAATTTTATCCTGTTAGAATTAAACACACCGCGCTTATCTTTTGCCTGAGGCTAGTTAGTAAAGCGAAGAAATAAAAACAACGTGCGGTGCCGTCTCAGAGTACCAAGACTGCGGTGCGCACACTCCAAAAAACGACTGAGCTGATTTTCGCCTCTACTATAAACTCAGCGGCACTCAGTTCGCGTTTTTTTAAATGCGTGAGCACTTCTATGCCTGCCCAACGAAGAAAAACTTCCGTCCGTCCGTCCATCTGTCCGTCCCTCACGTAAGATGATCTCTTTCGAGATAGGACATCCGTGCTGTCTTCGTGCTTTCTTCACGAAGAATTGATCTTCATGCTGTCTCTCGCTTCAATGCGAAATAAGTGGCGAGAACACAGCGCGCACGAAGCTATCAGTACTCACTGCACTGTGCGAACACAGTGCAGCAAGTGGCCATACGCAGCCGCCGCCGGAGTACGGTTGCTCCCGCTTGATAATGGTTCGGTGTGGATGTTTTTCTCCGGCGTCCTTTGACCAATCAAAGCAGTTTTCGAACCAAACAAGGTGGGAAGGCAGTGACTTCTTTCGGGAAAATATCGAACCACTCAGATTTTTAAGGTATTGCGCGGCAAACTCAAGATGGCACGTTTTGCCCCGCGACTTCTTTTACCCCGCCTTACCCAACACAGTACACTACACAAGGCAATACAAATGTGGTAGACAAAGCAATCTGAGGGAAAGAAACAAACAAGCAAAAAGGAAACGAGGAGGTGGGCGTAAAAGAGAGTTAATCTATTAATGGTCAGCCTATTTTGTACAAGAGAACTCGTCGAATTTTAGGGATAATCGCTGACCGCGACCTCTCCTGTAGCCCTCATGTATCCTACCTAAGGAAGAGACCCCTCTCAAGTCAGTCACCTTTTCAAAGCCATCGCTGGAAAAGCATGGGGACTGTCGGCGCGTTCTATGTTTCAACTGTACAAAGCGCTCTTCAAGGGTTTCTTGCGTTACAGCACTCCAGGCACCCGGAGGACAAATCTTAGTGTCCTTGAGAGCATGTACGCTGAAGCACTTAGAGCCTGTCTGGGTCTACCGCGATGCGCTTCAACAGCCACAACAATTGCCATCCCCAGTGAGCATCCCATCAGTACATATATCGTTACAGACACCCTTAGAAATCATATTCGTCACCTTTCCCGACTCCAGTCTGAACGCCTTGCTTCTCTCTCGGAAAGTAGACCAGAAGCTACTTTTTCGGGCATTGTAGCCTCCTAGCGATCCTCTCTTCCGTCCGATTTCATGCCTGGTGGTGTCTCCGGCAGCTACAAGTGCGGCTTTCCATTCCAGGTGTTGGAAAGAAGTCCGACTTGCCAACTTGTGCCGTAAATCAACCCGCTCTATCTACATCTACTGCATGATTCATACTCCAATCGAGTTCACATTTATACAGATGGCTCTTTGACTAACCAGCTCTACTGGTGAGGTTGTCATTCCGTCGATGTCAATCTGCAAGAAGTTCAAGAAGCCAATATCATTACTCTAAGGAAATGGAACACATCGAAGCTCACCAGCTGGCGCCTTTATGCCATGGACAAGCATATGACATTACAACTTTTACCTTGTTTTAACCGACGGGAAAAACCATTACTGTGCCTCCAGCGAGTAGGAATTTTTCACAAACGCCAACTCATTCCTAATTGGGATGGCGGACAGTCCCAATTTCCGCACATGTGGTGACGAAGAAACGACCAAACATATCCTGTGTGATTGTTCCACATACGAAGATGAGAGGAGTGTCCTTCGGACAGCTTTGGGGCACTTAGACGACAGGCCTTTCACAGAGGGGGAGATCTTGGGCCCGTGGCCTCTCGTGCGTCTGTTATGTGCAAGGCCACAAAGGCCCTACTGCGTTTCTTGAAATGCACCAGCCTCTATGACCACCTGTGACTGACTCAGCAATGCACGCTTGTGTGTGTAACAGTGCAAACTGTGAACTTCTTTCTTCCTTCTCCTCCTTTAATCCCCTTTCTCCCTTCCCCAGTGGAGGGTAACCTATCGGACTCCGCCTGGTTAACCTCCCTGCTTTTCCCTTATGACTTATCTCTCTAATCATTCAACATGATTATCTGCACATGCGCAGAATACAGGTAATGAACTCTGAAATCAGGCACGTGCCCAGAAAGGGGGGGGGGGGCAGGGGAGCCCCCCCTCCCGAAGTTAAGCGGAATATCCTCCCCCCCCCCCATCCCCACCCACGCCTCGACTCCTCACACGCATACCTAAAGCGTTGCCACATCAACGTCGAGACTTGACAGCTATTCTGCGGTCAACATTTTGCTGCCTTTTTCACTCCTTTTGGATTGCGGTAGTTATCGGCATCTCCTGGCGTGGGAAGGCCAGTTTTCCCATCGATTCGGTGCCCACGCGATTAACTCGAAATGCGTTCAGTTGTCACCATCTATTGCAACGGTCACGAGGATCGGTGTTGCTTCGTTACTTCAACCTTCTTTGTTTAGACGGATCCAGGGACAAGGAAAGAGGTACAGTTCGTAGTCAGCTGGTCTGTATGCTCGTGGAACGAGTTGCGGCCGGAGACAACGCCAGCTGCGTTTAACTTTTCCTTTCGCTTAAATATTTCCTCGAGTGACGGCTCGCCACGATGCTGGCATATCCTCGGAACCATATACCCACAGTATGGGTTAGACAAGGTGTAAAATAAAATAATGCGAGACAGTTAAATCCATAAGCACAACCCATAAGCAATATCACTGTCACCCGTTACTTCGTCTGGGTTTCCCCTAATTGCACAGCACTTTTCGTGCAAAATTGGCAACTGAAAACAAGAGTCGCAAGGAGTTGAGAAATTATGGACGATCTGCTAAGGGAGAGAGCCAAGGCAACAGCGAAACAGGAAGGAAAAGCGAAAATTAACAAATTTAGCCGTTGTTTATGAAAACATTTATTCATCAACATCTTTTTAGTTTAGTTAAAAAGAAAACGTAGAGAAAACGCCGCCGGAAGTGGAGAGTGATTCTGTGTTTTGAATGGCGCTTCTACTGTTATCGGTCGAGCCGCCCGCGTAGCCACTTCTCTGCTGTGCTAATGAGGGTGATTTTCTAACCTTCCGCGGTGGGCGCAGTACGTCTAGAACCGCAGCGTCCTGCGCTCTACGCGGTTGTACGGTACTGGCGGACACGCGTCGTTACGCAATTTCTCGAATAACCATACGAGTCGGTTTTGGCACTTCCATTGGTAGAGCAGTGAACGAGCGATCCGAAAGAACTGTGATTGTTCCGCATATATATATATATATATATATTTCTCTATAATTCTTCCAGAGAAAATTGAAGAAAAAAAAAACGCTACTAGAAATTCTTATTCTACACTTTCGCTTGTTTACTTGTTCTTGGCAGTGTTCTTCCTGCGCTTCTGTCATGCGCACCCGCCGTGGTTGCTCAGTGGCTATGCTGTTAGGCTGCTGAGCACGAGGTCGCGGGATCGAATCCCGGCCACGGCGGCCGCATTTCGATGGGGGCGAAATGCGAAAACACCCGTGTACTTAGATTTAGGTGCACGTTAAAGAACCCCAGGTGGTTAAAATTTCCGGAGTCCCCCACTACGGCGTGCCTCATAATCAGGAAGTGGTTTTGGCACGTAAAACCCGATATATTATTATTATTCTGTCATGCGCGAGTCCGCTTGATGTGGTTCTTTGTCAAGTAAAGGAGAGGTGCATCTCACAGGCGTACCTGTAAAGTACAACTTATTTCAATTCTCTTTAGTGTGTTCACGCGTCTTTATGGCGAATGGAGGGCATTATTCACATTTGTATTAGTAAAGGTACCCCCCCCCCCCTCATTTGCTAGAAAGGTTACCTTGGGTTCCCCCGCTCCCGAAAAAAAGAATTCTGGGTACGTGCCTGTCTGAAATATACCAATTTATGGTCACGTCGAAAGGAGAAAGTTGGTTCGATTTATGTGGCACAGACTGGGAGACGTCAAAAGAAGTCAACAGCTGGCGTTGCTTGTACACGTGGTTTCGTTCGCTTCTCAAGCGCTCAGTACCAGTTTTCCTGGGAAAAAGCTGATGAGAAACTTTCTTGTGCTGCAGGGCCAGAGTGAAGGACCTTTTGCGCGATTTGAAAACTTGTTTGAGATCTCCCTCGTTAGACGTCGCTACAATTTTACGTTGGTATGTATTCTCGTAATTGTGCTAATTAGTGAGATTAGTTAGTGTAAATAATTAGCCAGAAAATTAGAACAATTTACCTGTTTCAAGATGTCCGCCGTTCCTGATAATCGGATTTGTAAGAAATTCCATTTTTATTCTAAGTTCTCTCTTTTGGGGAATTTTTTGCAGTCTTCGCAGAAACACCCTTTCTATTCTGCATGAACCATCGAGCATGACTGTTAAAGTTAGCGAAGCTTATAGTTTTTTATACCATACTGTGTCCTTTTCTTGTCTAGATGAAGCCTCGTCGTTTCATACGGCTGTTGCACGGCTGCACCTCGCAGTCCAGCCCATGTCGTGACAACGAGACGCGCGGCTGTGCGTGAGCGTCGTCGCAAACGCGTGTCGCGCTTTTGTCGTGTGCATACACGATGTCTTACACAACACGCAACGCCGGGTGCGTCCTTTCTGCAGCCGACCTGGGCTGATTACGAAGGCGGTGCACTCTCATATGTCGTCTCACCCCACTAGCTGCCGCCAGGACAGATGGAAGGAACTGACGCGCTCTCGCTTATAGAACTAAATTGTTGCCATATACGACGGCCACGCACGCCCCAAGCGTCACGAAGAGCTAGTTTTCACTAGGAAAGGAAACGGTAAGGTTGTTATTTTCTCGTGCCATGCTCGGGTCTGTGGCCTAATCTGTAGAGCATCTCGCTCATGCACTGTGCGACCCTATAGTTTAAATCCCACCACCGGACGCACAATTTTAGTGAGCTACAGCGTGTGTTAAACACGTTGTGACGTTAGCGTGACGCGTAAGACCCGACGCACTAGTAAGCAAACGTAATGCTTGCATCTCGGCTAGAGACTCGGCAACCGAGCCATGCCAACCCCACGGGCGGCAGGCAAAGAAAATTTCGCCTCAACATAACGAGCTTCAGGGCAAACGCGACTACACGGTTTTAAAGGAGAGGCTCAATACCTTTACCCTGACTCATTCATTTTTAGTGCAGAAAAGATTGCAGAGCGCTACGTGACAGTAGCGCACACTTGCTTCACACACACTATTGCTCGATTTATACACAAACATATTGGTCCATCTGGTAACGCTTTACAGAACACCAAGCGATGCTGCATCGCCAGCTACATGCAATATCCTTCACATAACATCGATTCACACAGTGCGTAGAATCTGCATAATTTTATTTATTATTACTTTCAATGCGTTAGCATTAGGAGTGTCAAAGTGGAAAGAAGTGTATGCGTGCGAAGTGTGGGAAACCGGTCAAGTGGTAGAGGCAGAGCGGGGATGGGAGAGCTTGGAAGAGTGTGTACACGGAAATGACAAGAAGACAACCGTCAAATGCACTATATACAGGGAGGGTAACTATTTTTTTAAGTTTTACGGTACTTTTAAAAGTCGCCCGCGCCAAATAGCTCCATAGTTCCATTCCTTGAGCTGGAATATTCAAAGAAGCGGGCATCATTTGCACGAGCAATCGAAACCCACACATTCAACTAATTAACGCAAATTCACTAATTAACGTCTTAAGTCATTACTTTACGGCACATATTGCAATTTATGAATTGTAGCCGGTGAGTTTGCAAGACGCATCCACTTGAAGTGGATTTCCAAGAATGCGCCAGTTTCGAGATATTATTTCCCAAAGTATGGGGTGTGGGACGAAATATACGCGAGCGTTGCAGTTAATTTTGTGCTTCAATGCATAAAAGAGCGCCTTGTTAAAAATGTAAGAGGAAAGACAGTTCATTTTTACGGCGAATTCGATGGCGCATATCTCCAAACTGGCGTCATTCTGGAAATTAATTACAAGTGGATAAGCCTATGCGAGCTCCCCGGCTACAATTCGTAAATTGCAACATGTGCCGCAAAGTAATTGCTTACGAAGTTTATTAGTGAATTTATGTTAATTAGTTGGATATGTGTTTCGATTTCTCGTGCAAGTAATGTCCGCCTCTCTGAATAATCCAACTTCAGGACTAGAATGATGTTACTGCAACAGGCTACCTTTTTTTTGATTCCGTAAAGCTTAAAAGTGATCACCCTATGCATGTGTGTGTGCGTGTACATACATACATACATACATACATACATACATACATGCATGCATGCATACATACATACATACATACATACATACATACATACATACATACATACATACATACATACATACATACATACATACATACATACATACATACATACATATATACATACATACATACATACATACATACATACATACATACATACATACATACATACATACATACATACATACATACATACATACATACATACATACATACATACATACATACATACATACATACATACATACATACATACATACATACATGCATGCATACATGCATACATGCATACATGCATGCATACATACATAGACAACTTACAGTTGTTTGCTCCGGACTGCCGTCAGTCGCTCTTCGCACCTCGAACAGGCAGGACATGCGTCGAGTGAGCTCCTGAACAATACCTTGCAATGTGGTGAACGCGATTTAAATCATTGATCCGGAACCTCAACGAGGTGCGACATTATGCTAACGCATTTTTCTAGCATTTACCACAAAATCGCCACTGAATTTTTACGTGCAAGCTGTGGGAGCGTCCGTATTTCCATAAGTTGCATTTGCGCTCGTCCTTAAAACCTGACCGCGGCGGAAGTCCCCAGCTTGTCGTGTTTTTATATATGTTTATGTGGTCCCCTTTTCCTGCGTCTCGTGCTGCATTACATGAGTAATCGATGTCCGCCCTGCTTTCCCGCTAAGTTATGTTTTCTGTTTTGAAGCCCCAGCTGTTCAAGTCTCTGGGCGGAAGAACTTAGAGGATGTCAGTAGATGCAAAGTTGCAATTGTAGGGGCATTTTTTCTGAACTTTTTGAGATGCAGCTTGTCCGTACTGACGAACACTTGCAGAACAATTATTCGTGCGCTACAAGCTATTCAAGCTTCGGTTCTCAGAGTTTGTCTTGTTTTGTCAAGATGTGCATCAACAGCGGCAACGATTGCAATCGCACGGGACAATCCATTACAAGCACACATTGCCGTGAAAGTGCTGAGAGTGCGCATTCAGCCCCGTACCGTATATAAATAGTAAGATTCGTTACAGCACAACACAAGACGCAGACAAAAGAAGGAATAAAACGACGACACGGCGCTGACTTTCAACTGATATATTATTGAAGATATGTCTAACATATATATAGGTGCCAGTTCATAACATTGACATGCACGAGGCACAAAGATACATCGAGGCAACTGTGGCCTTTTGTCTTAATTTAGTTTTATTGCCTTGGGTCATTTATGCTCTTGACGCCACGAATCATACTTTCACTCACAGATGAAACTATCATTTCGTGGTAACCAGCGTCCAGTAAACGATTTACCTGATCAGAAAAGGCAGCCTTCGACGACATATGAAAACACTTTTTTAATGCAGCATTTAGGATAGTCATCGCTATAGCCCGCTTCACTACTTCAGACTGACCGGATTTATAGTTCAAAATGGGCTTAACCGACCTGGAATCATATTTCCAGGATTTTTACCAAAGGTGTACTCAGTGTACATGTCTTTGAATATGTGAATCAAGAAAACTGCCTACGTGTGGTTCCCAGTTTATATCTTTTGTTTATTTTTCCAAAAATGTTACACGTGGTGTATGACGGGTCGAGGGTGTATATATAGCGACGAGAACGAGAAATAAATCTGTTGTTGAAAGTAGCGCTGTGTGTGTCAGATGTTCATTCTTTTGTCCTTGTCAAGCTTGCGCTATAACAAAATAAGTTAATCTCAGGTCTAGAAACTGCAGTTGATGATCCTCAGGGACTTCGAAAGTAAAATCAAAGCCCATGCCATGCTGCCTGAATAACATCAAAATTTCATCAGCACCCTCTGGGTTAATGTCACTGGTAAAAAATGTAACGAAATCATCAACATAGCGAAAAACCTTATTGGAAAGCTTAGCAAGGTGGCCGTCTATTTGTCTGTCAATATAACATAGAAAAATGTCACTAATGATAGGAGCTACGCACGAGCCAATGCGTACCCCCGATTTTGCATACACAGACCCCCTCTCAATGAAACAAAGGTAGATCTCAAGTAAAAGGAAAGAAGTTCAAGAAAGGATTCTACTGAGATACAACAACCATTGATGAAGGCTTCTTCATCATTGTCACACACTGTGCATTCTTTAACACATTTCATAACCTGGGCATGTAGAAGGGAGTAATATAAATTTTCCACATCTACGCTGAAGGCACACCGGATGTTCACCGAACTGTCTTCCAGGCACACAGCATCCGAATTGGCTATCCGGAAAGGATCAACTATTGTTAAGTGCACAAGATTCCTCTGTAGAAATTGCGACACACTTAACTGCCAGCTATCCTTTTCCGAAATTATGTCCCGGGACGGCATGTCATCCTGAGGCTTACAATACAAATATTAGGGATAAGGCATGTATCAGCGAACCGTCTATCGCTCTTCATGACAAGGAATTTCGTTACCTATGTCAATTTTGATTATGCGTCAATTGGTTACAGTTGCCTCGATGTATCTCTGTGCCTCGTGCATGTCAAGGTTATGAACTGGCACCTATATATATGTTAGACATATCTTCAATAAAATATCAGCTGAGAGTCAGCGCCGTGTCGTGGTTTTATTCCTTCTTTTGTCCGTGTCTTGTGTTGCGCTGTAACGAACCTTACTATGAATCCCAACCAACTGGCCCAACTTGCCGTCTTGGTACCGTATATATCTTGCCTCACTACTTTCAGAAAGGCTGCTTGCATATCGGCTACAAGCTCTGATTATAGAGCCAGCCTAGCTTCCATCAGGCTTCACTCCCGCAACTAAATCATCCATGCCTCATTGGTGTCTGGTTCGACCCTGAGCGCACCTCACAGTACCAAAAATCAGAAAAGAAACTTAGCGGTCACCTCCGGTTCTTAAACAACTATATCTGCTTCTTTAGCATAATATGTAGAGCCACATTATCCACAGGTGTATACTGGTGGTTCAACCACTCTCCAGGGTTAGACCGCAGCCGTCGCTTTGCCAGCGAGAGTTACCACCGGCATTTTCAAGGAGTGCCACCCGATGACATCGATAATTGCGGAACCTGCAGATCTTCGCGCCACATATAGTCCAAGTCGCTGTAGAGGCATTTGAGTGTACGACGAAGAGCAAGCCTTATAAAGCAAGAATAGCGCCTCGATATACATTAGACACAGACGGAAGTCATTATATGGTCTTGTTAATGTAGAAACACGCGCTTCTTTGTGCGGGGCTACTGTGACGGCCATGTGTATGGCATGTTTATGATCCAATGTGTTGTCAGCCGCTCCCTTTACGTTCACTAATGATTAACACCAATGATAAATTTGGAGCACGGTTTATTAAGCATGAAATGCTTTTAGCTCCCGTTGTCGGCGACCTTCAAGGGAGCTCGAGCCAAAAGCCAGAGTCGTTATCCGTGCAACCAGTCAAAACTTAAGAAAATGCGGTCTCTGGCCCACAACCCTCTGTACAGGACGGCATTACATACGCTAGTTACTATCCAAACAAGTTACACAAGATAATGCTTCCGAGTTCTTCCTAAAGTTTGTTCACCCTATCACTCGAGCTGCAACTTCCAGCAAGCTGAAGTTTTATTTGCCATTTCCAATAGCGACGTTCAAAAGGCAGATACAGGGCACCATACACTTAATTGTCATCTTTTGGCGCTGAGGCAGGGTTGTATGTGTTGAACGCCAGCGTTCCGTGAGTTCCGTGGCGCAGGTTTTGCGTCGCCTCGAGAGATGGCGCCACACTGCATTGCGCCTCCTTCAGGCGATTTTCTTCTTTAAGCTGGGCAGTGCGCTCTGTTTCCCTGGTGTCTTTTGCTGCCTGCCATGTCGCCTTCAGTCGGTTTTCTTCTAGCTGCGCAGCATCCATGTGGACCAATGCACAGTATGGCGTAGTGCAGTGTTGTGCGATGTGGTGTGGTGGGTTGTGCCGTTGCGAACATGCATTGCACTCATTTTAAGATTGTGGCTAGTATCGTCTCCAACCAATCTGTTTTGCCGGTTGCCATTTCATGCTTACATCTACTGTCGATTACGGGAGAGCCAGCAATTTTTATTTATTTATTTATTTATTTATTTATTTATTTATTTATTTATTTATTTATTTATTTATTTATTTCTCTTCTTTCCCTTACTCTTCTTCAGTGTAAATTTGCCTGTTCCACCGATCGTTTCGTACCAACTCAGCTACAGATCCCTCTCTTTACCCACCCTCATGGAAGATTCATCCGGAAGCCATAGTAGAGCGTGTCTCATCCTGCCGGCCACGCGTGACAACTTCCGCTATGATTCAGCGCGGGGTATATTGTTTTTCGCTAGATTTGGTTTCTAGAATACTTTCGAAATACGAGCGTGGGACGAGCGCTCGCTCGATGATTCAGGTAGCTCCTCCAAAACGACCGATGGAATTTACCGTGAGTGCATGTGCGAGTCTTTCTTCGAGAAATGTCCGCGTCAGTGCCGATGCAACTGTCACACGAGGCTTGCATAAAACAGGCGTTCGGCTTGCCCTTATTACACCATAACTGCCTGGCTCAGCGCGGCCACCTAAACTATACTGCAGCAAAGCATTCCACTGCAATAACGGCGAAGATAGTACAATACCGGCCCGACCCGCGGCGGAGGTGAAGCAGGCGTTAAGCCCTCCCCATACGTGGGCCGATCCCAAAGATTGTTCTATACTGGGGAGGCCGACCCGCGGCGGAGGTGCAGTTCGCGATTAAGGAGCCCACATACACAGCTTCGCTGGTCATCCTTGTTCAGAGTGGACGGGCACTGAATTTTTAAAAGAAAATGCTGTTTTGTGCATTGAAGCCCAGAAGTAACTGCCATGCCAATGCATCTCGTCGGACACGTAAAACTGATATCTCGAAACTGGCATTTTCCTGGGAATTCGTTTTAAGTCTTTCATACTCACTAGCTACAATCCAAAGATTGAAATATATATCGGCCGTTAATTAATTAAATAAAATATGAATTAGCGTAATTGTGTTAATTACTCAATCATTTCGATTTCTCGCAGAAGTAATGGCTGCCTCATTGAGTAATTCAGATCAAGGGTTACAACTGTGCTACCTGCTACAGGCAATTTTAAAATTTTGATGCAGCTAAAAAACACCTTGTATATATTCATCGCCTGCTGGCTTTATATGGTCGTGGTTATATATTAAAAAGCATCACCGCACAAGCACTCCGTACAGGTGATAAACCAGCGAAGCTGAAACGTTCGGCCCCGGTGTTAACCACTGGGTTAATCCCGACGGTTCATTAGACGACGGCTTGGTAGGCTGCCGGATCCTCGGTACACAGTTGTTGCTTGCGCTCGGCTGCACGAGCCTGTTCTTGTGCCCGGGTTGCAGCATCAGCACGGCGTAGTCGAGCTCGTTCCTGGTTCTGCTCGCGGCGTTGCTGACTGAAAGCTGCCTGCTCCTAAGGAATACATATGACGCTTGGCCAATCCATTTCGGTTTGGCCAGAGAAACTCCTTCGCCCGCGCTCGGCTGCGACGGAGCAACGACGCGACTACTGGCGCAGCCATTCGCGCGCCTCTCTTTCATTCTTTTCTTTTTCGCGCATGCGCATGGGGTTGCGCCGGAGGAGTTTTTGGCGTACAGGTGACAAATGGATGGATTAATCGGCTAGGCATATACAGATTCATTGTAAAAAAAACGGTATAATTTATGCACATACACTTCGGAGCCCCTGGTGCACGTTATGTTTGTGATTGCTTAGGAGGCACAGCACGCACGGACATGGGAAACTAGAAAAATGATTTCGCTTGTCGAAGTCACTGTTTAGTGCACGCTGTCAGCATTGACCCACATTTTCGTTCTTTTGCTTTTTCATGTCTTTACGTAGCTATAAGCGCGCGAATGTTTCCCATGCGAGGGCCGGTGTTAGAACACTCCCTGTGTTGAGGTTGATGCGAGGTCGCTAGCGGCCACTGAAAGTTGAGTTGAGGTCTCCTGAAAGCACCTCGATCTCGTGGCATCAGTTGCGTGAAATCAAAAAGGACAAGCTTTGTGAGGTAGTTTGTACCCTTTTGTGCGCAACATCCGGCAGCATCAGAACAGAGCAGTAGCGGAGCCACGGAAGGCACGCCGAGCACGTGCCCCTAAGTGGTTGCTCCCCGCTCGGAAAAAGCGCACGTGCACACGTGCACGAACCATTCCAGAAATGGTTAGAAACTTTACCATTTTCCGACACAGTCCAAGAGAAAACTGCAGTGGATCGTAAATATTAGGCGGTACCTCATGCTTTCAAAAGGTAAACAAGACCGCGAAGTGGAGGCCGATGTCATCGATGGCTGAAATTTTATTCACCGAAGAAAGTGAAACAAGTGAATGCAACATCGTATTCTGCATCAGCAGTTTTCTTTTAAAATGAATGCTGCCAGCTGTTGCAGGATGTGAGCAGTGCAACACTGCCTTGATAGGCTCAGGTGTCAGCGAACACGCGCATGTAACCCTTAAAGAATACAGACGCGAAGGTGGCAACCTTACGTATCGAAGTGAGAATGTTTTGCTGACGCTGAAATCATGCGAAGAGTATCTCAGGGGCATCATAGGTTGAACTGAGAGTTTGCTTCGCTTGAGGTCCTCTTTGAAGACTGCGAGGCTGTGACTGAGTAATTGAGGAAAATGGTGGCACCCTTGCGCCAAGACCTGCCACGAGCACGGCGAGTCTGTAGAGAAGCTACTAATCTCGAGTTATGCGAAGCCTCAGCTTCGCATACTTTTGCGCCACGTTGGGGCGAACGGCGTCAACGAACATTGAAGCCAAACATGTGCCGGGGGTCTCCAGTGACCGAAGAAAACTGGACTGGTTTTTTACTGTGTGCACTGGCAGTTCTTTTTTCTTTCAGAACATTTTATTGTTTGATTATATCATTTGTTCACATAAAGATTGCCCTTATTCATAATAAAATACCAAATGTGGAATAAAAAAAAGCGACAGCATGTTACAGTCCTGTAACACGGAAAGCCTGCTACACACTACATGCGCCGTCTTGCATCGTCGCGTTGCTGCTTTCATAGTTCGGCTTTCTCGGCTCGTTTTCGACGCTTAGCTGCAGTTTCGCGCGCTCGTATATCGTGGTCAGACTCGCGCCAACGGCGTTGTTCTTCGACATTACGTTGCGTCCTCTCAGCAGGGGATTGAAACGTATGCTGTTCTGTGTGTTGTATGGGTGATTTCAATGAATGTATGCACTATTTGCTTTACTTTGCTGAGCACTTGTAGCCTCAGCCTTACAGGCCTATGAGCCATTGTATTTTCTGCTTGCTTATGAGGGCATGAGTCAGGGCTTACGGGGGTATGAGCCATTGGGAAGGTAACGGGATTTTTTCTGTACCACTCTAATAGACGCCGCTTTTCCGTACGTTGTGTGCGTGATTCCAATGAATGTATGCATTGTACGCTTGACTTTGATGAGTGCTTGTAGGCTCTGCATTATGAGAAAGATGATATTTTTTGCTTGCTTAGGGGGGTAATAGCCATTGCTGATGATGATAGTTTTTGTACCATTGAACGGGACGACACGTTTTTTTTTTTTTTCAAGGGCATCGAGGTATCAAGGCTTTCGCCTTAATAGAAGAGGCATTGCGATCTTTGAGCTGATTAAAGGGACACTAAAGAGAAAAATGATTTATTCTGCATCGGTAAATTACCTTTCTACGATACCAAAGACACCACTCTTACCACGATAAGACGCTTGGTAAGCCAGAAAAAGCGCAAGAATGAAAGACGGGTGGCGAGGCCTCCTTGAAGCTCCCACACCTGGTCGATGTCACGCCATGGATTTTGATGGCATCTTCTAGGGCCTACTTAAGTATATAGCAGTACAGATTGACCACATTGTATTCTAAATGAACCAAATATTAAACATGGCAAGTTTCGCCAACCTATACTCAGCCAACGCGGCTCAAATGCGAAAACGTACTTTGGAATCCCTGACGTCACAGTGACATAACGGCGTCGGGGTTTCGGTGCGAAATTCAAATACTGATTCTTCGATCTTCGTTTTCTCATCTAATAATCAAAGTATTATTTTGAAATCACTGCCTGCAGAGTACTCAAACAATGTTTTATTAGTCTAAACTGATTTATTGTTTCGCTTTAGTGTACCTTTAAGGTTCTAATCCTTGCAAGGGGCTTGTTCTCAGTGAAAATGATGATTGTCGTAGCGATATAAGACACAGCGTCAATGAGGCGGAATGCGTCAGTTATACTTCATTGCTGATTCGATGTGGTGCGTTTACATATAAAGAAAGTTCAAAAATGCAAAAGGTCTACGACAGTAAAAATATGGTTATTACTGACTTTCTACCCTCTTAGAGATCTGTAAGAAGTATTATTTCCTATCAATGGCCTCATAAAAAAAAGCAAAACACAAGATTCATTTAGGTGAACGCTGTTTCACACTCTCCGTCAGCTTAAAGAGAAAAAGAGCCATCTGATACACTTTGACGCTCCCTCCGTCAAGATATGTCAGAGCTACGAGGGTACGCATCATAGATGCTAAAGGAAAGCAGGTTTAAACCGTGTAAGACGTGTCCCAAGGGTACAATGAGAAAAACTATCATCATCATCAGCATCAGCAGCAGCATATTATATGTCCACTGCAGAAAGAAGGCAGAGGCCCTGCGATCTCAAATTACCCCTGTCCTGCGCCAACCGATTCCAACTAGCACCCACCAGTTTCCTAATTTCGTCGTACCACCTAGTCATCTACCGTCCTCCACTGCGCTTCCCTTCTCTTGGTACCCATTCTGTAACCCTAACGGTCCAACGGTTATCTAAGCTGCACATTACATGACCTATAGGTGGCATTTTTTTCTCTTAATGTCACTTACAATATCGGCTATACCTGTTTGCTCTCTGATCCAAACCGCTCTCTTTCTGTCTCTCAAGGTTATGCCTAGCATTCTTCATTCCATCGCTCTTTGCGCGCTCCTTAACTTGTTCTCAAGCTTTGTTGTCAGTCTCTAAGTCTCAGCTCCATATGTCAGCACCAGTAAAATGCATTAATTATACATCTTCCTCTTCAATGATAATGGTAACCTTCCAGTCAGGAGCTGACAATGTCTGCCATATGCGATTCAAGCAATTTTTATTCTTCTATGAATTTCCTTCTCGTGATCAGGGTTCCCTGTGATTAACTGACCTAGGTAAACATACTCCTTCACTGACTCTAGAGGCTGACTGGCAATTCTGAACTCTTGTTCCCTTGCCCTGTTATTCACCATTACCTTTGTTCTTATGCATATTAATCTTCAACCCCACTCCCACACTCTCTCTGTTAAGGTCTTCAATCATTTGTTGTAACTCGTCTGCAGTGTTGCTGAATAGAACAACGTCATCGGCAAACATAAGGTTGCTGAGGTATTCGCCGTCGATCCTTGCTCCTAAGCCTTCCCAGTTTAATAGCCTGAATATTTCTTCCAAGCACGCAGGGAATAGCATTGGAGGGATTGTGTCTCCTTGTCTGACCCCTTTCTTTATAGCTATCTTCCTACTTGTGGAGAATTAAGGTAGCTGTAGAATCTCTGTACTCCTCGATTACGTAATGCCTCTATGACTGCTGGTATCTCTACTGAATCAAATGCCTTTTCGTAATCTACGAAAGCCATATATACAGGCTGATTGTATTCTGTGGATTTCTCGATTACCTGATTGATGACATGGATGTGGTCCATTATAGAGTATCCCTTCCTGAAACCTGCCTGTTCTCTTGGTTGACTAAAGTCCAGTGTCGCCCTCATTTTATTGGAGATTATCTTGGTACATATTTTACATATACTGGGAGTAAGCTGATGGGCCTACAATTTTTCAATTCTTTAACGTCTCCCTTTTTGTGGATTAGTATAATTTTTCCATTCTTCCAGTTTTCTGGGACCCTTGCAGTTGATAGACACTTCGTATAGAGAGCCGCCAGTTTTCCAAGCATTATGTCTCCTCCATCTCTGATTAAATCTACTGTTATTCCATCTTCTCCTGCTGCTCTTCCCCGTTCATGTCTTGCAAGACCCTTCTGACCTCGTCACTAGTTATAGGAGGAGTTTCTGTATCCTGTTCACTACTGCTTCGAATGGAGTTATCCTGAATTCTCTGGGTACTGCATAGGTCAGTATAGAGTTCTTCCGCTGCTTTTACTATATCTTCGAGATTGCTGATGATATTACCCTGCTTATCCTTCAGTGCGTACATCTTGGTTTGCCCTATGCCAAGTTTCCTTCTCACTAATTTCAGACTGCGTCCATTTCTTACGGCTTCTTCAGTCTCTATTCATTACCTCTATGTCATCTTCATCTCTCTGTTGTAAGGCTGCATACTTTTTGGCAAGCTCCAGCCTGAATTTGTCTGCTTCTTCCCTTACTGCCTCTAGGTTGACCTGTTTCTTCTTAACCAATTTTACTCTTTCTCTCTTCAAATTGAGGTGAATCCTGGTCCTCACTAACCTATGATCACTGCACTTTACCCTACTTATCACTTCTACATCCTGTACTATGCTGGGATTGGCAGGAAGTATGAAATCAGTTTCATTTCTTGTTTCACCATTAGGGCTTTTCCAGGTCCACTTTCTGTTGCTACGCTTCCTGAAAAAAGTGTTCATTATTCGCAGCTTATTTTTTTCTGCAAATTCTACCAGCATCTCTGCTCAAGTGTTCCTAGAATCGACGCCGTAGTTGCCAATTGCTTGTTCACCAGCTTGCTTTTCCCCCCAATTTTGCATTGAAATCGCCCATCACTATTGTATACTGGGTTTGAACTTTTCTCATTGCTAATTCAACATCTTCATAAAAGTGACCTACTTCATCATCATCGTGACTGGATGTTAGAGCATAGACTTGTACTACCTTTAATCTATATCTCTTATTAAGTTTGATTAGGACTACTACTACCCTCTCATTAATGCTGTAGAATTCGTCAGTGTTGCCCTCAATGTCCTTATGAATTAAGAATTCTACCCCGTATTGCTTCTCAGCAGAAGACATGGCCGTTAGTCAGCGCTGTATAAGCCTCACCAGTTCTTCTAATCTCGCTAAGGCCAGTGATATCCCAAACAATATCTGATAGTTCCTCAAAGAATCCTGCTAAGCTAGCCTCACTCGACAGAGTTCGGCTGTTAAAGGTTGCCAGGGCCAGTTTCCATTGGCGGCCTGTCCTGATTCAGAGATTCTTAGCACCCTCTGCGGCGTTACAGGTCTGACCACCGCCTTGGTCAGGTGCCCCGCAGCTACTGGGGACTGAGGGCCATTGGTTAATTGTAGGATTCATGAGGGAGGGGGTGGCCGAATGCTGCACCAGGGAGGCCAGCTCCTGTTCTGGTGAGGAAATGTCTTTGTTGAAGCTTAGTAGCCCTTCCTAATTTGGTTGTACCTGGGTTAGTGTAGCCCCCCTCGCTCTCGGCATCTTTTGCCGGTGTCAGGCGTCACTCCAAGCCTGCAGATGTAGTGCACTGAAGGAAGTCGAAGTCAGGCACACCATTGTTAGATGCAAAAAAAAAAAAAGAAAACGAAAACCTATACCGACCGGTTGACAGGCCGCATGGCCACTGAGGAGTGCACCGAGGAGAGGTTGCGGTGACAGGACACAGCGTGCGACAGCTATATTAATCTAGTTAGAGCCTGCAAACAGTCTATGAGCGCAGACATGCATATTCAGACCCAAAGCGAAATGCCTTTGGTTGCAAAAAATTCATGCTATACGCGCTCTGCTACGTAGGGAGTGAGATATGTAATGGCGGACGTAGTAGCATCACACAAATAGAGGAGGCGCTGCATCACAGAACACCAGGGGCGTAGCCAGGGGGGGGGGGGGGGGGGCTTATGGGGCTTCAGCCCCCCCCGAAATTTTTTCGTGCTGTCCATGCACCGCCGACCAAAGCGACCCCAGGCGCCGGAAATCACTCTAGATTTTGTTTAGAATGTCTTTTTGACGCTCGAAAAGACATTTAACCGCGAAGATTGCAAACTCGGGCTGGATTTCGTGGCAACGCCCATACACCGGGTGTCACATAACGCCAAGCAGTCCCATACGAGCACAAAGTTTCAAGGGCGCTTTGATGGTGAGCGGGCTCGCCGCGGCATCTCACTGAGGCCACGGAATCTATGGAGCGCATGGATATCAATTCAGAAACTTTATGGGTATAAATCTCATAAGCTCTTGATGTGAAAGGTGCATTGACATTTCCAAAGTTGTGCTTTAGATTTTCAATTGCGGAACTTTGTGGGTTTAATGTTGTTATAAACATTTGACGCCAAAGGTCTACTGACTTTTCTAAAGTCTTACATCGGAACATACGAGACAAGCCAAATCAACACACTAGCAGACGAGTTGACAAAGCAGGCAGCGAGGTCCAATGAGACGAAGCGTTGGGGTGGTTCATTTGTGCCGTCATGTCAGATAAAAAAATATCAACATTTTTTTTAACCTACGCCAGAACATCCATGTCAAGACACTAAAGCCAGCCAAAGTAACTACGTTCTTATTTATTTTTTCTACTTTGACTTTTAATCGCGAGGACACATTGAGCCTCTTCAATTTTTTTTTTTGTTCTCGCTACCCTACCCGCGGGCTGCCAGAGCCAGCCAGAGCGCATACGTTTTTCTCGTATGGCCCCGACCACCGTGCGGTGCACTTCGGTGCGCGTTCGGTTTGCTCTGGCCGGGTGGATTTTCACCGGACAGGGTTTTGGACGCTTTCTGGCTAGCAGACGAGAAGAAAAAACAATGGTCGCTCGCCGCCATCACTGTGGGTACTCGAAGGATTGCACCGCATTCCTTGAGCGGAACCTTTCCGGAAAGTCTTGTTTCGCCGCTGTAGGATACTGAGCAGTATGCGTATGGTTCTCAGTGGACCAAACGTCTCATGTTTTCTTCGGTATTCCTTCCGTAGCCCCATTAGGTGCCCGAAGTAGGCATTAGATTCTGGCCAACATACTTTCCTATGCGTTTTTTTTTCATTTCGGTGCCTCCGCCTTACAGAAAAAAAAAATACATTGTTGCGGCGCAGCGAATTGTCGCATGGTGAAAGTTCGATTTTGATACTTCTTTTGCGGGAAGTAATGGGCGACGTAATGGGCGAGTAATGAGCGACTTCAGTTGCCGGATACGTTTATTATATTATTGCGAAAGCAATTATATGGACACTCCAGGCGCATTCCTGCCATCGCCCTCATGTTTCCTATAAAGTCCAAGGGTGATAACATCTTGACCACGCGCTGCATGCTGTATGTGCGAGTGAAAGCGTAGGAGGGGAGGTGGAATGGGTGAGCCGACGATGGTGGCTCAGTCTTGTGTGCGCAAAGGAGAAAAGCGAGGAGCAAGCGCGCCGCCTTCCGTCGCGCGCAATACATCGGGGGGAGTGGATGGAATGGGGGCGGAATCTAGGATTCTGTGAATCTATGATTGTGCAATATGTTTATTTGCCTTATTTGACGCATTATATACAGTTACTTCTTCTTACATACATAGACTCATTGGAGACTTATACGTATACTTAAATATCTTGTTGCGAAGTTTTGTGTATACATGCAGTGAACTTTGTTTCCAGTGACACATTGTCCTTTATCAAGCCGTATTTTCGCATTTGCATATCCCATTGTATCTTTGCATTTCTAATGTACGAGGGCGAGTCAAATGGAAGTGAGCCTACCCTAACCACGCAATAATGGTTCGGTTCATTATCTGCGAGGCATGCGCGCAGGAGAACGGCATGTCTCATTTACAAAAGTGACACGCAGGTGCGAAGATAAATGTTCTTTAATGCTCTCATACACTGGGTTGAATATGGTTGCGTCACATAATGGACACTTCAAAAGTTGAACAGCTCGGTGTCGCGAAGTTTTTGACAGCTGAAGGTGTTTCCAAAACAGGAATTAATCACCATATGACTGCCGTGTACGTTGAACACTGCATTTCGTTGACCACTGTGAAGCGTTGGAGCAAACGGTTCAAAGGACGTTGCAAAGACATTGCATGACCGGGCCAAAACCATCGTGCAATCACCCCCCACACAATTTCAGAGGTTCATGAGCTGCTGAAACAAGAACGCAGGATAAGCATCGATGAACTGGCAGACCGTCTGAACATCAGTCACGGTTCGGTTCACGCCATAATTCATGAGCTTCTCGGTTATCGGCTCTTTGGTGCGCAATGGATCCCCAAGATTTTTATCCATCGCGAGAAGACGGAGAAATTTCGCGCTGCCTTGACTCATCTGATCGGGTATCACAATGAGCATGACGACTTCTTGTTTGCAACTGTGATCGGGGACGAACCTTGGTGCCACTACTACGAGCCTGAAACACGACGGCAAAGCTTATAGTGGAAACATTCGAATTTACCACGCCCAAAGAACGTAAAGGCCATCATTTCCGCTGGAAAGGTGTTGTTGACTTTTTTTTTTTTGATCGATAGGGTCCATTACTAATAGAATTTGCTAAATCTTGAGAGGCTATCAATTGTTTCCGATATTGTGAAACGCCAGAACGGCAGCGTGTCGCAATCAAGAACGAACAACGTGGTAAATTGACGAATGGGGTCATCTTGTTCCACGACAATGCCTGTCCCCACGTCGCTTATGTGGTTAATACAATACTGCCAAAGTTCAAGTGGGAAAGGCTGCAACATCCACCATACAGCTCAGACCCGTCACCTTGCGACTCCTACATTTTGGGGCAACCGAAAAAACAGCTCAAGGGAACCAGATACAGACTTTTTGAAGCAGCAACCCAAGGAGTTTTATAAGACGGGAATCACGCAACTCGTTAGTCAATAGGACAAATGTCTAAATTCTCATGAAGACTACTTTTAAATAAAGTACCCCGTTGTTGGCTCATTCATTTGACTTGCCCTCATATATCTTGCAGAACTCCTGCTTTTTATACGTGCTCTCTGTCGCGACTATAACTTCGGTGCAATTACTCACGATACACGACAAGGGACAGCTACTCCTGCGTAATACATTGGAACAAACGACAGCGTCATTGAGATTTTTCACTAGCCATTGCATATATACAAATATGTAAGCACGGTTCTTGAATGACAAAGTTTCATTAATATATTTGTCCTCAACTTGTTCATTTCATTGCCTTCTAATTTTTCATATCAGCGACATACACTGCTTTCCTGGTTTCGAACTGATATAGTCCTAAAGTTCGTGTGATATTTTCTTTACTTAACAAAAAGACCAAAAACATGGAAGCATTGACGTCAGTTATGTTGGGCACAATTTTTGGCACATACGAGTATAATATTTTATGAAAAAATACATATTTTACTTGTATTTACAGTGCGTAGCTTTCAAGAATTCGTTTGCGGCATCTTTGGAAATGACAATGCAGTTATTATTCATGTATTTGATCCCTCGATAAATTGTTTAAGAGGAAGCTTTAGCTCGGGCCCAATCCGACGCGGCCTATTCAAATACTTGTAAAACGCAGAAACGCTTTTCTGAGATAATCCTGCTAATCGCTTTTATTGAAATTGGTTGCATTTGAGAGAGAAAGTTAAATCCTAGTGTCTGTTGGAAACAGAACTTCGATTTGGGGCCTGAATTTTCTTTAACATATTTTGGAAAATTCGAAATGTTGAAAAAATAGAAGCACGACGTTTACAAACTAATAGCTATGCATGAAGAACAGATATTGTGGTTCTGTAAACGGCATTTATTATAACAGTCAAAGCGGACAAGTTTGCTGTGTGAATTTGTATCTTACGTGAATTGGTTACGTTGTGTACAAGGGTTCAGCAAAAACCGTATTTCCACAATACTAAATTTTTTTGAGATTCATGTGTAACATATCTATTTTGTCCGCTGTAGATGTACTATTAGATGCAATTCGCAGAATTGTGATATAATGTTTCATTGTTGAGTCACGGAGTTTTAAACTTGATAGTATCGTTTTTTGAAAATGTTCAATTTTGGCCAATTTTTAATAAATAATTGACCATCTAAATGAAAAATTCGAAGCCAGTAGTCACCAGAATTAAACTTTTTCTTTTAAATGCAACAAACCTCCTCAAATTTGGTGAAGTGGTTGCAGGGAAAAACGAATTCCCCTTCTACATGTACTTAAATAGGAGCACCCGAGCTAAAGCTTCCTCTTAAGGAGGAGGCTGAGCTGCAACGTGCAGCTATATATATATATATATATATATATATATATATATATATATATATATATATATATATATATATATTGGGCCAGTGGCGTAGCCCCCCCCGAACAAAATTTCTGGCTACGCCACTGCAGAACACCCATAGTATGGTGTCTACCCATAGGTAGCAGACGACGCGATTGTCCCCACCCTGTTCGGAGTTGACCGAGTGGTGGCGAGGGAAAGCCTACTACTGCCATCTGGGAAGCCATCTGTGAAACAGGATATTTGTCGGCCGCCATTTGCGCGAAAGCGTGTGCTGCTTCGGATGAGACGTTCATTTGAGGGATCGCTAGCCATTTGTGCGCAGGCGCGAGTAAGAGTGAGCGCGAGAGTAAAAATTTGGGGGCTTTTACTCCTTGAGCATATGACTCTGTCTAGGCACTATAGAGGTGCGTGTTGTAGGCCTTTGTCCCTAGGAGTGCCGGCATTGCGGAGTGGGGTCGAGTTTGTTTACGCTCGGACGCTGGCTGCCGGCGCGGTAAAATATGTGAAGCAGCGGGCACTGACGACCGATGTGGCGGCAGCTGTATCGGAAAGACTGTCTGCAACTGCGGCGCTCGTGATAAGTCGGTCGTGGCGGCTCATAGCTTTCTCGCGCCTTGCGGCAATGTACCCTACAGATGTTTCTGTGGGAGCAGTAGCGACCGTAGTAGAGCCCGTGCTGGATATATTGAAAATCTGGAAGGCAGAGCGCCTTAGCAACCACGGTTGAACGCAAGTGGCTGAAAGGCCGCCGGTGACGATGACTGACTCAGCACCAGCGCCGCAGGCGCGAGAAAGTCTGTCCGACGTACCTTCAGAAGTTCTTACTGGCGCTGCAGAAGTCACGGGACGCAGTAGTGCTAAACTTAGCGTTACAAGTTGGCGGCTGCATGGACGTAACTATATTTATTAAATCGTTCTTTTTACTCATTGTAACAACGTGTAATTATTTCGCATTATTGGCAGCGCCTCCAGGACATCAAAGCTATAACCCGGACTAGTCCGTGGATTGGGGCTCGCCGAGGCCTGCGCGATCCAGGGGTGACGGCCGCTTTTTTATGCGAACATCCCCTGGTAGGCTTCGGCCTCCACGGCCCCAACCCACGGGCCGCCCTGCTTCCAGCTTTGATCCCCCCGCTATCCCTTGGGGGTCCTGGAGATCCTGCGCCGCCTACTTTATTATAACCAATTTGATTATAACCTCAGGTGTTCTCCTGAGGCCTCCGTTTGGCGGTTACATGTGCCCTCCTAGAGCAGTGCTTGTAAAAAATCCAACCTATCGTCGCGACGAAAAAAGCGACCCACGACACCAGAACCTTTCCCCTTCAGCCAGCGATCACCGATCACCACCAGCGATCAGCCATGCCCACTGGCTCACCGCGCGGGCAGCCAGCGGCGGAGCGTCAACAAACTCCACCGCACTCCGCAATGCCGGCAGGTCTAGGGACAAACACCTACAACACGTGCTAAGAAACCTGTTCCGTAGTGCCTAGGCAGACTGATATTCAAAGTGCAAAAGCCCCGAGATTTTCTCTCACTCCCGCTCTTACTCGCGCCTGCGCACAAATGGCTGGCGATCCCTCAAATGAACGTCTCGTATACCATTCGTTGCACAATGTTCCGATGTGCCGTACTGTGGTTCATGTGATGTCACGGATGTCACTGCGTGTGCCTCAGCCAACTGAAGAGCAGGCGGTTATTGTGGCCTGTTTCAAGCTTGGCGCCCTTCACATCACACATTCGTCGTTCTTCAGACGACAAGACAGCGATTCCTGATCGTTCCATGGTAGGTACTTGTAGTTTGTTCTTTTGCTCTCTGTCTCTTACCGTGCTACTTTGCACAACATTTTCATTTGACTAGCAGCATTCAGGGGTAAAGGATACGCTTTTGCGTCAAGATTTCTGTGCCAGTTCATTACCAAATCCGTTTGTTATTTACGTCAATTGGTGGCACGTGGGCATAATCAGCTGAAAACCCGAACTGATTCCTCTATTTTGTTATTTGAATTACAGTTGAGCCATGGATCCTCCTATTCCGAAACTATCACTATGCACTTTGACAGCTCTGGACGTCCCAGACATGGGTAAGTGGTCTGTCCATCTGCATCGGTACTCCGTTGCTAGGTGTACTCGTAAGTGATACACCGTATCGCATCTAAGCAAAAAGAATGTGCTTAGCGTAGTTGTCAAAATGCGGGTAAGGGTTGAAAACTTCACCAACTGTAGCGGAAGGGTCACAGCCGTTATGCCCAGAAAGAAAGAAAAATGCATGCATTTGAAGTGGTGACAGCTTTTAGTACAACCTGCTTACTCATTTACGACTTTTGACATTTAGATCTTCAAAACGCTTTACTGTTGCATGCTTTTACTAAATTGTCTGATTGGTATATTGTGTAAATATTACTATTCTTCCACCTGGGGAACAACGCCATCATGCAATTCCCTTATCAAGGCACGCGTCCTATCGAGATTATGCTATTTTTGGGGGAGTATTGATTCAGGTTTATTGGCTTAAAGTCGTAATCCAGAAACAGTACAGACAGCAGGACAACAAAGAGCAATGAGACATGACAAGCACTGCATAATACTGTCTCTCCAGTTTTCCCTGTTACAAAATAAGTCGTCAGCAATGAAATCCCACATTATTGCCGGTATTCTTGTGCATCCATTGGTTCTTTGTGCCCCAAGTCAAGGCCAGTGTACTTGAGTATAAGGGTGTTATACAGCATATCTGCTTTGAATATTTTTAACATGCAAGATAAAGTTGAGCCAGTTTGGACCTTCTTACCAAACTATGCGTAGAGGCATTGCCTCATCATTTCAGCTCTGACATCATGACCACATGGCAATAAAAAGCTCTGGAACTTCACGCGGCTGTCCCACTGGTACAGTGCATGTAAGGTAAACATGTGCACCGCTTTGGCAGCTTTGACGTATACCTCATTCTGCCAGATTTTGCATGTCACAATACCGACGAGTTCGGTGCTTGTTGCCCTCCGAGGTGCCGTTGATCATATTAACAACCAACCGGCTAATCGGTGGACAATATTCTGTGACTCGAAGCCGGCCCTACAATGTCTTTTGTCAGCACTTCGTCACGGATCCTGTGAACAACTCATGTTGGAGATACGAGAAAAGCACCATCATATGATTGCAAAAGGACATGACGTCGTGTTTCAGTGGCAGCCGGGTCATTGCAGCATCTCTGGCAAATACCTCACCGACGAAGCTGCTAGGAAAGCACACAAAGATCAAACCTTGTTTCTGTACCTTTATCGAGGACTGACACAGCCCAACACTTAGCAGGATAGCGCGGCGCCGTATGACATTGGAGAAGTTGCACATACTTGAATTCACCCAGCATTGTTTGCATTCTCTTGACCTGTCTATACAACTGCTGCAGATGTTAGCTGGGCTTCCACGAAATAAAGAAACAATGCTGTGCTGCTTACACTTGGGCGTTGCATTCACAAATGCACATACGTGTTTGATTTTCTTGATTTTCTCTCTCTCTTGCTGTCTCATTATAGCATTCCAGAAACAGTCTCTCTTTCTTTCCTTCTTTCTTTCTTTCTTTCTTTCTTTCTTTCTTCCAGGCACATCTGTGAATATCGTTGTGCTGAATGCCACACGATGCATTCTATACACTCTGACCTTGATATAACACAGATAGCGTATAAACTTTATTCAGCCATGTACTTCTACAATTGGTATCCTGTTATTCTGCAGTTGTAGTGAAACTAAAAATCCAAGATCTGAGGCAATATTCATTACACTGAAGTGAATATTTGTTCACTCACAGCTCAAAATATTTATTTTGGTAGCAAAAATATAAAAATACTCAGCGAGTGCTATTCGAAATGGCACATTGTAGGTGTGTGCGTACATTTTGAACACTGGCTTGGCTGTCCTGCAGCAAGCAAGCCAATGTGTTAATTCTCTGTGTGATCTAGCGAATCGAATCGCACAGTTATGTATTAACAGTCCAAAGTGCTTGTCTGTAATTCGGCCTTGTTCACATGCCACATATCAACAGGACAAGCTGCCTACAGGCTGTCGGGAGCGACAGGAGGCTCTTTGCTAGCTTGTAAGACTCATTATGCTCAAGTTTCTTTTGCATATACCCAACCACATTTTTTTTTTCATTGCCATTGTGTACGCTTTAACAAATATTGGATATAACAAAGGTATTTTTGTGCGAGATGCAACTTTGTTACAATGAGGTTCTGTTGTACTACCATTTTAGCATTAAGACATTCACACTACGTTATACCCAAGAACTTCCACAAATTCAAGGATTTAACACTGCCCCTTTGAAGATGCCGCTGCCAGTGTAGGCTTGGGATTGGGCCTGCAGCATTTGCATTACTTCCTGACAGGGCACACTTTAAAGCACCTAAGTCCACCTGCCCTGGCTCCCAACCTGCTGCTGTTTCATCAAATCAGCTTGCACACAATGTGGTACACGTGCACTTTTATGATAGTTAAGTGTCTTTTTTTTTTTTTTTCTCTGCATAGGCATTAACTGATGATATATGAGGTGTACTACTATATGGTCTGCTTTTTTGCCAATGAAAATCTGTTTGAAATCTTTTTTAGCAAATTTTGGTGATACCTTAAATTATTTTTCTCTGAGGACTTCGCATCCTTGACACGGCATATGCATATGTGAAAGGAGACAAATTGCCAAAGATGTTTGAGAATCAGCTGAGGCTCAACAAGTGCGGACTTCCATTGCCACAGTAGTAAACCATAAATGTAAACAATGTGCATATTTTCTATACTTGGAGAATCAGTGTGTGGTATGATTGTAGAACCAAGGCATCTTTAACCATTGAGAAGGTGAGTAGGTGTTCAGGTGAGAAATAGGAAACAAACGGGCCCTTACACCCTCCTCAGTACACAGCTGGACTGTATTGCAGGCTGTCGATGGCATGAATAAAACAGATCTTCCTGATCGATGAATACTGGGGCTTGATTCTCAGTGAATCTTGTTCATGGACAGTGCTTTTGGTACTGATATGGCACTTTAAAATGGGTTGACAGTATTGCTTTCATGATTACCTGCAGGTCGATCACATCAGCTGGTGAGGCAGGACTCATTTGGCGTGGTTCCACGTGGACAGATTCCGTACTACCTTGTGTTAGAGTCTGTCTTGGAGCAGCTCTGCAGTTTTTACGAAAGTGATGATTCTCTTCGCAAAGAATTATTTGAAGGCAAGCGCATCATATATAGGCTGTACACATGTCTCGTGCCTGACTGTTGCCCTTCTTTTTTGATGCAGGAGTACGAAGGCGACTTCATCAACTTAAGGTAGGCTTTCCACATGAACCACTTTTAAATGTGTCTTCATTGCAGGGAATACATAACTTGAAAATAATTCATTGTGGTCTATGATAATTTTACATGTGGCATGCAGTTATGTTCTCATGTGAGCAAAATGTTTAGAAAGTTTGCAGCAGTGGCTGCACTGAAGGTCAGTAGTGCAAGTTAGAACCCAAACCACGAAGCTAGAAATATTAAATTAGAAGTAACCGTAAACAGTGTTTAAGCACTAAAATGAATTTCAGTTTTAAGTGCATGTTCTAGGTGACATAGCATGGGCCACTAGTGCACCTTTATTCTGGAGTCCAGAGCTCTCACTTATTTATAAAAAGGAGAAAGAGAGGGGTCGACTGGCTTACTTCATTGGCACTGGTGTGAACTGCAGTGAGCCATAAGTCATGTAGTCTCAAGCCACATTGGGCCAATGATAATAAGTGAGAAGATGTGGCAACTTGTTGGCGCACCTTCTTTCAAGTAGCATGCTGATAAAGGCTTCATGCGAAACAGGGCCTGAGCTCTAGCATGGTTTCTTGTGGTATACAACTGGAACCCTAGATGGCATCTTGATTTCAGCTACAAAGTGAATCCAGAATCGTATAATGAGCTGCAGTGCAGAGGGACATGCATGGGAGCCTTCATAGAAGGAGCAGGGTTGCTTAATATATTTATCAGTATTGTTGTTAATTGAAAGTGTTTTCTCAGCCATTTTTCTCTATATAATTAAAATTGTATCTGCGTGTAGTGTTTTCCGTCTTCTGAACTTATTGTGAGAGCGGGCCAATGAGTGGGAAGTTCTTTTTATTTGTTGTTTTATAATTTCAAAAATATCAGGCCAGGAATGGTTTTTCCTTTATCTTGCTTCTTTCTTAATATGAACCTGTGCGTGATGAACAACTAAAAGATGGCTCATTATATGTGGACTTGAATATACTGAATTACTAGGTATATTAAACTGACTTTTGTCTCTCCTGCATACAGTTCACTTCAAGCAAGTTAAGTTTTACTTGCATGCCAACAAGTAGGTCATTAAGTACTATAAGATAAAAGTATCTTCTTGGTGAACAAATACAATCATTAAAATAACAATTGAGGCTGACTTGAGGCCACATTCATAAATGTTTCAGTTAGCTATCAATAGTATTCAGTTGTATTCTCTTTTCCTTGTGTGGATATGTTTGAAAGCTGCGTTGGTATGTCTTCAACTGCTGCCTGAGCTCTATGTTTTTTTATGAAAAGAAGTGGTTGGTGGATAGTGGGAGCAGGATGGTGAAGTGGAGTGTTCGTTATGTTGCCACTGCATGTTTAGCAAGATTGTCTGCAGGAAAATCATTTTCACGGCATGCTGTTTCATCTCCGTCCTTCCTCCTTCAGTGCCCTTATGTTGTCACAATCTTTGTTTAATCTTTTAAAAAAGCTTCTTGCACTTGGTCATTCTTTCCTGGATTAAATGTCTGCCTACGTCGCAAGACTTTTGTCTTCAATAAGATGCTTTGTAAGTGTTTGGTCGTGAAGCACCCTTGCGCTGCCTGCAATTGTTAATGCTAGAAAGACCCAGATTATTGTATCAGAGATAAATTTATTTTGTTTTCAATCTCATTCCATGTTTTGCAGTTCTTAGATCCCACTCCAGACCTGCAGGAGTTGTGCTCCCTTAGGGTGAAATTTCGGCGTTCATTCAGTTATTTGATTCAGAATGTCAGGAGAGACCTTCGTGGGCAGGTGAGTATTTCCGCATGTGGTGGTGGTGGTAGTGAATTGTAGCAACAGGCGGATTTAGCCTGGCGATCAAGGCCGACAATTGCTCTACCTGAGTGACTCTTACAATACTGCTCAAGGGTTTCACCATATGTCCATCAAACCAGTCTCTCTTAGGAATTTGATAAGGAGACGGGAAGTTTCTTTGCGGGCTATAACAGATCCGTAGGGAAATATAAGGTGGTGCAGGCATGCATGCGGAAGGTCCTTTTTTCGCAGATTCTTCAGGAGAGCGTCCCTTTCATCTTGGAATTTTCGGCAGGACCACAAAAAGTGCTCAATGTCTGCTGTCGCGTTGCGTGCCGTACAGTTCGGAGAAATTATTCGCCCTGGCTTAAAGAGACACTAAAGTGAAAAATGATTTCTTCTGCATCAGTAAATTACTGTTCTACAACACCAAAAACACCGCTCTTACAACGATAAGACGTTTGATAAGCCAGAAAAAGCGCAAAAACGAAATATGGGTGGCGACACCTACTTAAGTTCCCGCACCAAGGTGCTTTGACGTCTTGGATTTTGATGGCATCTTCTAGGGCCTACTAATTATATATAGCGGTACAGATTGACTACATTGTGTTCTAAAGGAACGAAATATTAAACATGGCAAATTTCGGGAACTTTTATTCAGTCAATGCCGCCCAAATGCGAAAACATACTTTGGAATCCCTGACGTCGCGCTGACATACCGGCACCGGGGTTTCGGCGCGAAATTCGAATACTGATACTTGGAACTTCATTTTCTCATCTAATAATCAAACTATCTTTTTGAAACGACTGCCTGCAGGGTTCTCAAACAGTGCTGCATTAGTCTAAACTGATTTATTGTTTCGCTTTAGTGTTCCTTTAAATAACCAGGCCGGTGTACTAGCAGATCCCCACCCGCCGTGGTTGCTCAGTGGCTATAGTGTTGGGCTGCTGAGCACAAGGTTGCGGGATCAAATCCCGGCCACGGCGGCCGCATTTCGATGGGGGCGAAATGCGAAAACACCCTTGTACTTAGATTTAGGTGCACGTTAAAGAACCCCAGGTGGTCAAAATTTACGGAGTGCTCCACTACGGCGTGCCTCATAATCAGAAAGTGGTTTTGGCACGTAAAACCCCACAATAAAAAAAATACTAGCAGATCCTGTCCTTATTCAATATAGAAGTGAGGCTTCCTCTTGGTGAAATTCCTTGGTTACGCAGGGCATATGCAGTGGAACCCAAAGCGACCCACAGTGATTTCGAATGTCAGATTTTTTCACCTGGTTACTCTTTGGAGCCTTGACTTTGGGAGGATGATAGAGTGCTGCATGTGCAAGTGCATCAGCTTTTTCGTTGCCAGAAATACCACGTTGCCAGGGAATCCACTGAAACTTTACTGTAAAGCCTTTGTTGTTGAGTTCTTTCACGATGGCTAGTGATTTGCGTGGGAACTTGAGGAATGGCAGACCACGGTATACTTGTTGTAATACGGCCTTCGAGTCTGTAAGGACAACCACATTCTGCGGAGGCAAAGTCTTTAGTTTGCGCAGAGCAGAAGCTATTGTTACTCCTTCCACAACTGTCGACGAGGCTGTACAGTGCAGACGGCCAGACAATGTATACCTTAGAGAGGGGATATAGAATGCAGCTGCGCAGCGGTCTTCGTCTGCTTTGACAGAGCCATCTGTGTATACTTGTAGGTGATTCAGGTAAGTCGTGTTCAAATGTTCCCGGACTAGTGACTTGGCTTCTGCAGATGGAATGCAGCTCTTTGACTGCAATCGTGGTACACTTAAGTTGCATGTGATGTCCTCGAATGTCCAGGGTGGTTCTATTCTTTCCCTCTGTCTCGAGCAGCGCAATCCTAAAACGCGAAGCGTGTTCAGTGCTGTATAAAAATGGGAGCACGGCCTGTTATCTGTACATTATATATAACTGGCCTTTGCCGGGCGTAGACTCACTCAATTGTAGTAGCTGGATCATGAGAGCCTGGAAAGCCTGCACTCGTAGAGAGCGTGACTCAGCTTCATAGAGCACTTTCTTGTCACTCTCATACCTTCATACTTTTAATGCTTAATACTTAAATACTTTTAATGAAGTAACCCGTGAACCAGGTCATTTTGGGTGAGCATCTTTTGTGGACCATTAAAGCAATAATAAAGGCAAACATTGAAGCAATCTAGTCTGTTAGATTACTTTTCTAGAAATCTTGCAACATTTTTTTTTTTTTTTTAATGCAGGGAGATTAGGTAGCTTCAAAAGAAATCTAATTTGAACAGGCTTACGAATTTTGCATCTTCAGTCGCTTTTAACAAACAGGCTCTCTTGCATTGCTATGCCGCTCATTTCAGGCACCATACTGTGTTGGGTGCCTGTTTGAGACAGGCCCACAACAGGGTGGGTGTCACACTCTTGCTCATAATGCCAACAGAGCGGTGTGAAGAGGTAGCACCAGTTAAGGGAATGTGATAAAGTGGTGAAACTATATTTCCTGTATTTATCAGTGGTTGACTACTGTTACCAATTATAAATATTTAAAAATTAAATTATGGGGTTTTACTTGCCAAAACCACAACCTGATTATGAGGCATGCCGTAGTGGAGGAGTCGGGATTAATTTTGACCACTTGGGGTTCTTTAAGGTGCACCTGCTTAGCAGCATAACACCATAGCCACTACCAGGATGTCTACTTATGTCTACCAACCGGTAAAACCAGGAACTCTCAGGGATTTTGCATAGTCTGGAAATACTCAGAGAAAACTTAGGGAATTTGGGCTTATATAGGAGAAAATTAGCTGTAACTGTATTGAAAGGGAACGCAAGTCGCGCTAATGCTGGTTTGAGTAACAGAGAGGAATCGTAATGAATCGTCTTTGAGGTTGTGTTGTTGGCTGAAGAATTTGCCAGTGTACCGTCAATGATCGATTTTCCGGACACCCGATTTTTGGGACATGCCCGACAAATCGGACGGCTTCGCGGCACCACCACGTACACCATAGAGTCAATGTACAAGAATGTCTGAAATTTTGGATGCAAGAATCTTTTGCCGTCTGATTTTCCTGACTTTTTGCTGTGACCGCAGGTCTGAAACGGCATTAATCAAAACCACCACCGCCGCCATTTTGATCATTTCGCCGCCTCGAACGGGCGCTCTCGCATGCAGATCCGCTGGCAGTCGTAGCCACCACCGCAGCAGCGCTAGACTGAGCTGCTTCGACGTTGGCTATTAAGCTTCTTGCCGTTCAGTGCCATGTTTTTCATTAAAAGAATTCGTCGCTGTCATTAATGGCACTGACTTGACTAATGGCCCTTCTTTGAAGGAGCTCGAGCTGAAAAAACAAAAGTGTTGGCTGACACCGAAATGCAGGTGTCCCTCATCCAAACCAAAATAAACTCTTCAAAGCAGTGAAATGCAATATTGAAATGTTGTGTGTGGGCTGAGAGTATGTCAGGACAGTTGAGGCTGACTTTCCAGCTGCTGAGAGAGAATCTCACTTGTGACAAAGTTCAGGCCTCATACCAATGAGCTTACTATCAGTTGATAAAAATAGCTCATATTTAAAAATATTTGCATCTGTATGCATCTCTTTTTATTTGTATTTGAAAATGTTCAACTCGATTTGTAATGGGCTTTACAAATTTTGTTGAAGATATTTTATTTGCTGTGCATTTTATTAACGCCTCCCTTCTATTTTCTTTTTGAATAAAATAAACACTACTCCTCACTATTCAAACTGGATTAAGTCATTTTTTACTTTTTAACATGGCTACTATAGTCGGATACAACTTTAGAAAAAAGGGGGCGTTTACTCCTCCGAGGCGGGTGCACCAATGGGCGCGCATTCTGGACCGACGTCATGCGCCGGACGGCCGGTGACTTCGCCGCTTCGGTCATCTGGGCGGGGCCTCCCCTTTTTTCTAAAGTTGTATCCGACTATAGAGTGTGACAGCATCGGGCGACATCCAGCCCGTCTTGACATAAAACAGAGTTCTGTGTCCCTCACGGAATTTCGCAAAAGCACTCAGGGAAAACCTGGAAAACTCGGGAAACTTGGAAATGTCAGCTTTGTAGACACCCTGCACTAAGCACCCACGGCGGGTTTCGCCAATTATATAAGCGGAACATGTTATGCATGAGAGTTTGTGTACGTCCACCGCAGCTGTACCAATGATTTTTTTCCCGTCCACGGCGGCCGCATTTCAATGGAGACGAATTGGAAAACACCCGTCTTCTTAGATTTAGGTGCACGTTAAAGAACCCCAGGTGGTCGAAAATTCCGGAGTCCCACACTACGGTGTGCCATAATCCATAATTAAATTTTTTTTACATTTACTGATTTTCTTTTTTACAGAGCCTCTGGCCTCAGTAACGTGATGTTTTGTAGACTTTGCTACTCTAATCTCACATTTTAACTTTATTTAACACTTGTACCAATAAAGCAGCACCTACTATAACTTTTTTTTAGCCAAAACTTGCACCATTGTGATACCATTGATAGAAATGTTTGGTTGAAATGGGAATTATTTTTGGTAGACCTAGTGTTCTGACACCAGAGGCATTGATGAAGAGTGTCGGCCACATGGCATGCTAGTGCCTTCATATAGTTTTCCATTCTTCACATTTTTCAACATGTCTGCACAGAAAGTGACAACCTCTCAGGTTTTTCTCAATGCCTTGACATTTCACAGACCATTCCAGCATATTATCATGTATATTTTTGTTCTTTGAGCATGCTAGGCTTCCTAGGCCTGCTGATTTTAATCATTACCTTATCCACTAGCATATATGATGTTGCAACAAGCCACTTGTAGTGTGATAGCATGTTAGCAAGTCTCTGTGGTATCAAATCTCTTACGTGAGGGAAGAGAAGGGTGTTGTGAAAGTTGTGGTGGTTTATTAGTGCTTGTAAAAAATGCCTATTTGCCTGTTATAGATGTAGATGACCCTGCACTTGAAATCTTAGGATGTCCATAGAAGGGCTAGATAGGCGACTTCTTTTATTAATGTCAGTAAGAAGTCTTTCACCAGTGTCTTTTTTTTTTTTCTTATTGCTGGTACTATGTGACTTTTTCGTTAAGTGAACAAGCCTCATAATAAAGACCATGGCATGCACTAGAACTGCCAGAGCTACTGGTTACTAAGAGTGGGATGTTCAATGTTCAGCTTGAAGTGAAAAAATTTGAAGCGTTGATAAAGGATAGGTTTGTCAAGAGAGCTAATTGTAAGCTGATCCTCAGCGCAAATACAATATTTCATTACCATTCAGTGATGCCATCTTTTGCTACTTATGGTTGCTTCTCTTTGTTCTTGTTCATGCTCAAGTATTTTGTTGTTGTATTCCCCTATCACTCTGTGCCTTGACAAGAGCCTGTAATGTATCATAAATAAGTAAATAAACAATGGTCACAAAAACCTTTCTATTGGGCCATTCAATATATTGTTCTTTGACAAGCTGTTTTTGCCATGTTGCAGCACATAAACATATACTTTCTTCAGACCTGTTCATTTGTGTTTTATTTAATGTACATTACAAGGGTTCTTTCAACTCAAGCCATTGTTTTCTTGCAGCTCAGTGACAGCTTAGTTTGCTTGCCTGGGTAAGACTCCATCTTTTTCTTCTTTTCCCTATGCTGTCGTTCTCATTTAGTTTTCCATTAAAGCTGCAGTAGCATGTGTAATGTTATGCGACATCTGCTGGCTTGCAAGATTTTCGCAAAGTCTTTTACAAAAGCCCTGTTTACTATTTTATACATTGTAGTCCTTACATGAGTGTTGTGCCATTGACATCAGGTTTTGTAAATGTTGTTCAGTTCAGTTATTGTGAACAACTTGTCAGGTTTGTAAAGTCAGCCTTAATGCATTAGTATTAGGAGTGTCAGGAGTATTAGGAGGTGCAGCGGTGGCGTAGAGGTAGAACACCCGCCTCGTGTGCAAGAGGTCCGTGGTTCGAATCCCGGTGCCGGCAATTTTCCACCGGATTAAAAAAAAAAAAAGTCCCCGTGTTGATAAAATTGCACTAACAGGCCTGGAGTGTGGTCTGATCCCGGTGACCAGAACCGGTAACGCACTCCCTCACCAGAGCAGGATTGGCCACCCTGGTGCAGTACTTGGCCACAACATCCTATATGAACACAACAATCAAACCCCGGCCCTCAGTCCCCAGCAGCTGCGAAGCAACTGACCACGGCGGCGGTCAGACCTGCGACGCAGCAGAGGGTGCTAAGAATCACTGGCTCCGGACAGGCCGCCATTGGAATATGAACCTGGCAACGTTTAACGCTAGAACGTTATCTAGTGAGGCGAGTCTAGCAGTGCTATTGGAGGAATTACAGGGCAGTAAATGGGATATAATAGAGCTCAGTGAAGTTAGGAGGCCACAAGAAGCCTATACAGTGCTAAAAAGCGGGCACGTCCTGTGCTACCGGGGCTTAGCGGAGAGAAGAGAACTAGGAGTCGGATTCCTGATTAATAAGAATATAGCTGGTAATATACAGGAATACTATAGCATTAACGAGAGGGTGGCAGGTCTTGTTCTGAAACTTAATAAGAAGTACAAATTGAAGGTGGTACAAGTCTATGCCCCTACATGCAGTCATGATGACCAGGAAGTCGAAAGCTTCTATGAAGACGTGGAGTCGGCGATGGGTAGAGTGAAAACTAAATACACTATACTAATGGGCGACTTTAATGCCAAGGTAGGTAAGAAGCAGGCTGGAGACAAGGCAGTGGGGGAATATGGCATAGGCACTAGGAATAGCAGGGGAGAGTTATTAGTAGAGTTTGCAGAACAGAATAATATGAGGATAATGAATACCTTCTTCCGCAAGCGGGATAGCCGAAAGTGGACGTGGAGGAGCCCGAACGACGAGACTAGAAATGAAATAGACTTCATACTCTGCGCTAACCCTGGCATCATACAAGATGTGGACGTGCTCGGCAAGGTGCGCTGCAGTGACCACAGGATGTTAAGAACTCGAATTAGCCTAGACCTGAAAAGGGAACGGAAGAAACTGGTACATAAGAAGCCGATTAATGAGTTAGCGGTAAGAGGGAAAATAGAGGAATTCCAGATCAAGCTACAGAACAGGTATTCGGCTTTAACTCGGGAAGAGGGCCTTAGTGTTGAAGCAATGAACGACAATCTCGTGGGCATCATTAATGAGTGTGCAATGGAAGTCGGTGGTAACTCCGTTAGGCAGGAAACCAGCAAACTATCTCAGGAGATGAAAGATCTGATCAAGAAACGCCAATGTATGAAAGCATCTAACCCTACAACTAGAATAGAACTAGCAGAACTTTCGAAGTTAATCAACAAGCGTAAAACAACTGACATAAGGAAGTATAATATGGATAGAATAGAACATGCTCTCAGGAACGGAGGAAGCCTAAAAGCAGTGAAGAAAAAACTAGGAATTGGCAAGAATCAGATGTATGCGTTAAGAGACAAAGCCGGCAATATCATTACTAATATGGATGAGATAGTTCAAGTGGCTGAGGAGTTTATCTATAGAGATTTATACAGTACCAGTGGCACCCACGACGATAATGGAAGAGAGAATAGTCTAGAGGTATTCGAAATCCCAAAGGTAACGCCGGAAGAAGTAAAGAAAGCCTTGGGAGATATGCAAAGGGGGAAGGCAGCTGGGGAGGATCAGGTAACAGCAGATTTGTTGAGAAATGGTGGACAGATTGTTCTAGAGAAACTGGCCACCCTGTATACGCAATGCCTCATGACCTCGAGCGTACCGTTATCTTGGAAGAACGCTAACATAATCCTAATCCATAAGAAAGGGGACGCCAAAGACTTGAAAAATTATAGACCGATCAGCTTACTGTCAGTTGCCTACAAACTATTTACTAAGGTAATCGCAAATAGAATCAGGAACACCTTAGACTTCTGTCAAGCAAAGGACCAGGCAGGATTCCGTAAAGGCTACTCAACAATAGATCATATTCACACTATCAATCAGGTGATAGAGAAATGTGCGGAATATAACCAACCCTTATATATAGCTTTCATTGATTACGAGAAAGCGTTTGATTCTGTCGAAACCTCAGCAGTCATGGAGGCATTATGGAATCGGGGTGTAGACGAGCCGTATGTAAAAATACTGAAAGATATCTATAGCGGCTCCACAGCCACCGTAGTCCTCCATAAAGCAAGCAACAAAATCCCAATAAAGAAAGGCGTCAGGCAGGGAGATACGATATCTCCAATGCTATTCACAGCGTGTTTACAGGAGGTATTCAGAGACCTGGATTGGGAAGAATTGGGGATGAAAGTTAATGGAGAATACCTTAGTAACTTGCGATTCGCTGATGATATTGCCTTGCTTAGTAACTCAGGGGACCAATTGCAATGCATGCTCACTGACCTGGAGAGGCAAAGCAGAAGAGTGGGTCTAAAAATTAATCTGCAGAAAACTAAAGTAATGCTTAACAGTCTCGGAAGAGAACAGCAATTTACAATAGGCAGCGAGGCACTGGAAGTCGTATGGGAATACATCTACTTAGGGCAGGTAGTGACGGCGGATCCGGATCATGAGACGGAAATAATCAGAAGAATAAGAATGGGCTGGGGTGCGTTTGGCAGGGATTCCCAAATCATGAACAGCAGGTTGCCATTATCCCTCAAGAGAAAAGTATATAATAGCTGTGTCTTACCAGTACTCACCTATGGGGCAGAAACCTGGAGGCTTACAAAAAGGGTTCTACTCAAATTGAGGACGACGCAACGAGCTATGGAAAGAAGAATGATAGGTGTAACGTTAAGGGATAAGAAAAGAGCAGATTGGGTGAGGGAACAAACGCGAGTTAATGACATCTTAGTTGAAATCAAGAAAAAGAAATGGGCATGGGCAGGACATGTAATGAGGAGGGAAGATAACCGATGGTCATTAAGGGTTACGGAATGGATTCCAAGGGAAGGGAAGCGTAGCAGAGGGCGGCAGAAAGTTAGGTGGGCGGATGAGATTAAGAAGTTTGCAGGCACGGCATGGCCACAATTAGTACATGACCGGGGTTGTTGGAAAAGTATGGGAGAGGCCTTTGCCCTGCAGTGGGCGTAACCAGGCTGATGATGATTAGGAGTGTCAAAGTGGAAAAAAGTGCACGCGTGACAAGTGTGTGGAGCCAGTCACATGGTAGAGGTAGGAAGGGGATGAGAGAGCTTAGAAGAGCATGAGGGGTCTAGAAGCTAGTCGAAGCTGGGGAGGAGGGAGAGGGAGAGCAACGCAGCTGGCGAATGGGCTCTCAAGAGAGGGAAAGGGCAGTGGTGCTGAAGTGCCGGTGCCTCAGTCTGCTCCGGACCACCATTATTTGCACTTCGCTCCTCGAAGAGGCATGACGTGTCCCGAGTCAGATAAAATGATCTGTGAAGCTAAAGAGGTGCGATGTAATGTTAACACACTTCTCTCGCATTTACCGCTAAATTGCCACTGTCTTTTTTTTCTGTCCTTTTCATATGATGCTTGAAAAGACTGCAGTTGAGCTAATAGGTAATCATAAGTAATATATATATTACTTATGATGATTACCAGTTACAACTTAGCACAATGTCTACAACATTGTGTATTGCAGGTAGATTAATCACACTGGTATAATTATATGCACAGTAGAGCCTCATTCGCATGTTTTGGAAAAAACACGAAAAAAATGTACTAACCAAGAAAACGTACAGTCTGAAGTAACTAAAAAAATTTGACAGACAACTATTGTTGACATTTATGCAATGTGAAGCGTCGTGCAGATTGTTGCGGCCCGAGACACCGACGCGTGTTGAGCTAGTGGTGCTCTGGCGGCCCGAGACACATTTTGTTGTTTTCCTATCGCGTGGTGTTTTAAGAGGGCGATGGGAAACCGAAACGAAATCAAGCTGGTGGGCAACGCCAGATGCCACCAAAGTGAAACGTGATGCCCACATTGCGCCGCCTGCAGCAGGAAACAGCAGTGCATTTGGATTATTGCTAGGGGTGTGCGAATATTCGAAATTTCGAATACGAATCGAATATTTTCCTTATTCGAATCGTATTCGATTCGAGAAATGCATATTCGTAAATTCCCGAATATTCGAAGATGGCCGAATAATGGTCGAAACGGCGAATATTCGGACAGACTGCGAATAATTTAGCAATTAACGAATTATATGCTTGCTCCACATTCTCCTAAAAACATGTTTATTCACTGAGAGCTTCACATGATCCGCTCATTATCTGTATGCTCTGCATCAAGATGGCAAGTTGGGCCAGTTGGTTGGGATTCATAGTAAGGTTCGTTACAGTGCAACACAAAACAAGGACAAAAGAAGCTACAAAACGACGACAGAGCGTTACAGCACTGTGATCTTAAGTGCTGTAACGAACCTTACTATGAATGTGTACGCTCTGTTCCAGTCTATCTGCATCAGGCCCGTAAGACATGATCAGTTTCGATTTTTCTTTTTACCAAGCTTTATTCCAGGGCTCTTTCATAACAATATATGATGTACTTTCGGGCTTTGTAAGTATGCGCAATAAAATATGCACCTAGAACATGTTACCTGGACAAATGTTGTCACAGTGGATAGAGAGCCCTTACTTTCTGAACATGTTGAGCAGTCAATTTTCTTCGCGATAATCTGTAACAAGCGTTTACCTGACAGAGCATTAGCTGACATTACCTGAGTGCATTACCTATAATGAGTGTCTCTTCAACCTGAAGCAGCCTCGTAAAATGCAATATTATTTTTAAAAGGGTAATAAAGCTATTGTTACCTGGTTTTGCAATTTTTTAATGCTACACATATATTCGATATTCGATTCGATATTCGAAGACAGTTTTTCGCCTTATTCGTATTCGATTCGTATTCGAAAATTTCAATATTCGCACACCCCTAATTATTGCCTACTAAAACCGTGCAGAATGCGACCAATGGCACTACGCACCCCACGCTGTAAAACAGATAGGTGAAGATCCTTATCGCAATAGGTTTGGCAATGATAGCTGTGAATGCGGTGTGCAATCACCCAGGTGGAGATTTGCTGGTACCGGAATAAGAAACTGTGCGCACTGGCATTTTAATGTGAGACAGGCGGCCGAGTATTGCGGGGAAGCTGCTGCAGCGGGCAGCTATATACTGTTCTGAATCAAGTGTGTTTTCTTGTCTACATGAGATCTAGCAGCCGGAAAATGTATTATACAATCACAGTTTGGCAACATACTGAATGTTGGTGCCAAAAAATTTTGTTTTCCAGAAACGTATGAACCGGTAAGAAATAAGCATAACCCTATTGGGTAATTTTTTTGTGTTCTCGATTGCCAATATTGGCACCGGGAAAACGTACGAATTGGGAACGTATCAACGAGGTTCTACTGTATATATTGCAATCAAATTTTTCAAGCTTTTCGTGATCATTGTAGGTGGGCTGTATGTGTAATTGAATAGTTGAAGTTCTTGAAATCTTGTGTTATGTATAGCAATATAGTATCCACCACACGTAATGTAAATACAGGCACATTGCTGAGCAAGTTCTGTGTGATGCCGGTGGTAAGGTACCGGAAGGTGGGAAGGAACAAAGTTGCTGGGGCGTCAAGGTTAGTTGATCCACCTTTATTTTTTCTGATTTCTGTGTACAGGCCACAGCTTGATCTCGCACTTCACCGTGATGATGAAGTTGTATGGCACCAAAAACGTTACGAATATGACTTTGAAGAAATTGAAGAAATCGCTCAAGGAGGATTTGGGATTGTGTGTAAGGTAGGCAGCATAGCGGTATTTCTTATTTAAGTTGCATAGTTCTCTTGCAAGAGCATTTTAGGGAAGTAGATCTGTTCATTGATTATTTTTGTATATAAAACTTTAGGCAGTAAGAAGAACAGACCGCCAGATTTATGCTGTGAAGAAGATCCCCTTCAAGTATGTCAATCTGAAATTCCTAAAGCAGGTAACTTTTGTTTTAAGGCAGACTCATACTTTTCTGCAGTTGCTTTCTTCTGATTTTAAGTTCCTGTTGCGTGACTGCTTTGTCTCTAATAACAACAACAAAAAAAAAAGCTGGGGGCGCCTAAGCAGTTCTTATGATGTGTAAATGCGAGAGCATTACTGTACATGTCACTGAGTGTGGCGCTGAGTTTGGTGTTGTGGCAAAAAGTTGGCAAGTTTAGTGCTGCTGCGTTATGTTTCCGAGTGCAATGTTGCTGCTTATGACGTCGCAACAGCGCAAAACAACAAACCAGCCATATGGCAATCTCTCAGCTGATTCTTATTTGCGGAGTTCTCATTGAAGTAGTGTTTCACTCACATTGTGGTAAATGTTCTTTCTCGATGGTACCACTTTTCAGCACAATGGCACCATTTTGCCATGCCATTGCTGTACTATTCTGAGTGGCACCATGGTGTTGACATTACAATTCTTCATTGGGTTCGTAGGCGAGCTCTACCTCATACTTTGGGGGGATGTCGTAGTTGTCATCTAACGGGTACCTGACGTGCGTTGCATCTCATCTATCGCCCATGTGCTCCGGCGACGGCAGCTGCGGATCCCCGAGAATTCAAAAGTCGGCATGCTTTGCTCTGCAGCCCCTCTCTCTGTCATCTAGTGACCCACCGGCCAAGCAGAGCCCAATCGTACACAGGCTCGAAAATATTCATTACTGTCGCCTGTTGCAACGATAGTGCAGTGGCTAGCTCGCTCGGCTATGGAGCAGTAACTGTGGCGGTGGGGCAGAGGATCGAATCTGCACTATGGCCATTATTCTTTTTAGTTAAATAAACACGACGTAACTTGTGTGACCTTTTTTCTGCCACAACTTTCTGATGACAGCGAGGTCACACAATGAGCCAAGCAATGCTCTCGCATTAAAAAAAGGGTGGCTGGGGGGAGGGGGGGCAATCGAGTGTGCAGTTAAAATGCTAACTGTTAAAGCTGTCATTTCAAGCAGGGAGGGAGGGGAAAAGGAGCATTGCTTAGTGGGAATCCTTCGTTAGAGCAGCACTTGTATGAGGCATGCATTTGTAAGGTGTCATATGTTCTCACGTGCTATCCCTTTTTCTGCAAACTGCTACAGTTGTGATTATTTCTTTTCTATTTTGTTAGGTATTAAGAGAAGTGGAGCTATTGGCTCAGCTTTCTCACTCTAATATTGTGGCTTACAAGTCAGCATGGATTGAAAATATGACAGATTTTAGGACGAAGTCACATGCAGCCACTGTTGACAGCTCTCAAAGGTTTGTAAAGTTGTCTTATGTGTATTGCTGGTTCCACGGTGCTCTTACTATCATTTTTTTATGTTACTTTAGAATGCTAACAGCAAAAAAATTAGGGCTAGTTTATGTAGCCTAGAGAGAAATTTAACTGGTGCGTTTTTAATATCCAGTGAATTTGGAACATGCATTTCTGTGCTAGCATCTGTAAGTTTGACTTGAGAAGGCCTATGGAAGTTGTCAACATAAGTTAGCGGCTAATTTAACTTACATTGTAGGGTTTCTGTATTATCGGTACTAACACACTTTTTCTGTACCGGTATATGATTGTACTATAGTTATTTTAGTATGTTACATAGCCCAGATCCTAACGGAGAAAACTAGGAATTCCTAACATAGCAGAGTGTGGGTGTAGGCCAGTTGGTGATTCATGATTTTGGGAAGTTACCGCGAGCAAAACACGAGACTAAGAAAGGGACAACACGAAGCGGTTCGTATTCATGTTGCCCCTTTCTTCAAGTCTCGTGTTTTATTTGCGGCAACTTCCCAAAATTAGGAATTGCTGCCCATCTCACCAATACTATCATGAATCAACAGGCTGCTATGCTTTGACTGCCATTCTGGACTGCCATTCTGGTAAGAACTTTAATAGAAAAAATTAATGCAAGCTCTAGTTCTGTGCCGTAAAGTAAATGAGGCAGTGTTATATAATTTCTAGAAAGTGCTACAAAAACCACAAAGGGGCAGTAGTGGTACCATTTGAAGAGATTTAATTAATGATCTTAGTGATTAGTTTGCTGCATGATTCAGCAACAGATGCAGATACTATTGTCAAATACTAATGCCAACCTTATGCCACATTATTTCTAACATAAAGTGCAATATTTATAAGAATTAAAAGCGCTCGTCCATATATGAGCTGTCACAAGCACGTTGTGATTAAGTGCCCAGTGGTACTGGTTCGTGACCTGCACTTAGGTGTCGTAAAAATTGTTTAGAATATATTTTGCAGTAGCATGTGCTGGCAAGTATAACTGACTATTTTAGCATAAACTGCCATCATACTGTTGTCTTGGATACTGACTGCCACAGACTACGTATGTGTGGAGTTTATTTGCCACTTCCATCCATTCAGCATGTATACAGTAGTCCCAAAGCTCCAAGACAAGGCTTCAAAGCCCTAATCACCAAGGCTAAGCAACTAGCGCGCGACTCCCCTTTGATCATAGCTGGTGACTTCAACGCGCCGTACGACACCTGGGGCTACCCATATAACACTAAAAAGGGGGAGGACCTCTGGCGTGAGGCTCTAAACCTAAACTTGATGCTAGTCACGGACCCAGCGTTCCCCACCAGATGCGGAACATCGTCGAGCCGTGACACGACACCGATCTCACCTTTGTCAGGAGCATTGCAGCGGTCAAGTGGACGAACCTCGGGGTAGACTTTGGTAGCGACCATTATATCTTGGCCACGCACCTCCAAGTCGACCAGAAGAGACGGCGGATGTTCCAGTACACAGACTGGGACAAATTTCGCAAAATTAGGGAAGAGCGAACGGAGAGTGAGGACAAGGCTAGCCTCGAACAATGGGTTGCACAGGTTAGACACGACATCAAAGCTATCGCCAAAGAGGTTTGTACCGACCTCCCGGTGGAAAAGAGGGACAGCTGTCTGGCTCACCTGTTGGAGGTCAAGCAATCGCTCCTCGCCAGGTGGAAAGGACAACGGCTCAACCGCAGGCTCAGAAAAAAGATATCTGAATTCAACAGAACTATAGAGGAACACTGCAGAGCCCTCTGTAAACAGCAATGGGATGAGGTGTGCAACTCGATCGATGGGCAGGTGCGCAACGGGGGCACCTGGAACCTCCTAAAGCATCTCCTCAACGAGACGAACACTAAAACCAACCAACACAACACACTGGCGTGCACTCTACACACAGCAAAGCGAGAATATTCGAGCAAGGAAATTTTATCGAAACTCGTACAGAAGTACCTATCAGTCGCATCGGGCCCTCACCACCTTCCCCCGAGTACAAAGGCTCCGAGAACCCTGAGCTCGACGCAGAATTCGGGATTGAGGAGATCAGGCAGGCGCTTCACGCCCTCAACAGCAGATTGGCTCCGGGTCCGGACAAGATCACAAACAAAGCTCTACGGAACCTGGACGAGAAGTCCATCGAATACCTTACGGACATCATTAACCAAGCATGGAGCAGTGGTAAAGTCCCGGAAATGTGGAAATCGGCCAACACCATTCTCATCCCCAAGCCAGGCAAGCCGCCCAGCCTCGATAACCTCCGCCCAATTTCGCTCACATCGTGCGTGGGGAAAGTTGCTGAGCACACAATCCTAAACAGGCTTTCACGCTACCTGGAGGACCACGACATTTACCCACACATGATAGGCTTCAGGGTCGGACTCATGACACAGGATGCGATGAAGCTCATCAAGCATCACATTATTGACTATAATACGCGGGACACCAGAGCCATACTAGGTCTAGATCTGGAAAAGGCATTTGATAACATTCTTCACTCGGGCATTTTAAACACAATCTCGAGCCTAAACCTGGGGAAGCACTTTCATTCGTACACGAGATCTTTCCTGTCAGACAGAGAAGCCACCCTTAAGATCGGGGACCTGACTTCAGGCATGATCAAGCTGGGGTCTAAGGGGACACCACAAGGGCAGTCATATCCCCAACCCTCTTTAACCTCGTCATGATTGGTCTATCCAGGACACTCTCTGCTATTGACGGTATCAGTCATACCATATACGCAGACGACGTTACCATCTGGTGTACGGGAGGTAGTGACGGACAGGTACAGACGGCCCTGCAAGAGGCGATTGATGCTTCCAAGAGATACCTTGAGTCCACAGGCCTTTGGTGCTCACCGCACAAGTCGGAACTGCTACTTTATCGACCCAAGCGCAAAGGCCTGAAACCAAAGGGATGGAAGCCTCTCGCCGAATGCGACATAAAATTGCGCACAAAAGACGGAGGCTATATTCTGAGGGTGGATGCTATCCGGATTCGCGGCATGATGGTAGAGTCGAGTGGTTCAAACAACCAGACAGTGCTGCGACTCACTAAGACGACGGACAATGCCATCAGACTAATCAGAAGAGTGGCCAACCGGCAGCAAGGCCTCAGAGAAGATAACCTCGGGAGATTGGTACATGCGTTCGTAATGTGTCATTTCACTTACGTCGCGGCCATGCACAACTGGCAAAGATCGGAGAGGGATAAGCTCAATGCATTAATCAGGAAGGCAATCAAGAGAGCTCTCGGCCTCCCCATATAGACTCCCACGGAAAGCTTACTTAAACTTGGCACGCATAACACGCTAAAGGAAATAGCAGAAGCACAGGAGAGGGCCCAGTTCATCAGGCTGTCTACCACACAAGCTGGAAGACACATCTTGCAGGAGCTGGGCGTTCCCCCCAGAGTAATCAAAACAAAGTTCTGCAGCATCCCTCGAGAGCAGCGGGACCGCATCACTGTAGCCCCGATCCCACGAAACGTCCATCCAGAACACAACGTGGGAAGACGTCGGGTGCGCGCGAAGGTTCTCCTGGAAAAGGCTCGTGAACGGGCTTTCGCAGACGCAGCGCGCTACGCCGACGGTAGGCCTTCGCTGTAGTTAGCGTAAATCATGAAAGGCAAATAATGAACGCAATCTCGGTTCGGACGACGTCCTCTGAAATCACAGAGCAGGCTGCAATAGCAACGGCCTTATTGGACGACAAGAGGACATCAATCTACAGTGACTCGCTATCAGCTGTTAGGGCATTTGCCAAAGGAACCATATCCGAGCTGGCCTTAGGGTTATTAGGAAGCAAAGAGATCAAGCCACACACATTGATCTGGTTTCCAGCCCACATGGGATAGATCGAGGGTGCCCCGCCCAACCTCAATGAGTCAGCACACGGAGCTGCGCGAGGGATCATCAACCGCGTAGCTACCGGGCAGTGTGACGCCGGGGGTACTGACAATCGGGACTCTCCTTCCTCCTACACCAAAATTATTAAGCACTTGGCTCAAACGATCTACCCCCTCCCACATTGCAAACTCAATAGACCTCAGGCTTTGACACTAAGGCTTCTACAGACGAGGGCATACCCAAACCCCCTACTTCTTCACAAGATGTACCCCCGAAATTCAGACGACAAATGCATGTGCACTATGCAATGACTTAGCGAATTTACCCCACATGCTGTGGCGATGCCCCGCATTACGCGGCGATGAAAGTAACACTTCTTCACATTGGGGATGCTGTCCTACACAGCCCCAACCTCAAAGAACAGTTATGGGCTGTCCAACGGGCCCGCGATGCAGCGGAGAGGCTCGGCCTCTCTGTCCCGATGTGGGAGCGGCCCGCTGCGCGCTAGGGCGCGCCCTAAAGGACCCTAATAAAGTTTTTCATCCATCCATCCATTCAGCAAGTTTACCGGGACAGCATGTACAAAACTGGACAAAATGAAGTGGAAATCAAGCTCAACTCCAACCAGGATGAAACAGCTGATTGATAATTCAATGCTAAATGCTGATGCACCATCTGATAGGTTAAAATCTAAACACTTTTGTGACTTGGTGGTCTCTTTTCTTAGGCCTAACTGCATTAGAACAAACACCTGTCTTAATGAGGGAAAAGGACTGTCGATAGGTTATCCTCAGCTTGAGATTAGACTAACTGAATGCTGATTTTACCATTTATTTATTTATTCTCTATTATTATTATTATTATTATTATTATTATTATTATTATTATTATTATTATATATTTTTTGCTGTCATGACTGAGAAGAGCAAGAAGCAAGGATGAATTAAGATAGAAGTGGCAAGGGTGGGACTCCTATGCCAATTGCGCCACCTTGGTACAAATGCAAATTCCTGCACCAAACTGTGCCAAACACAAAAAATTGACTGAAGTTGTGCCACGCTGTGCCAGAACGGATTTGGCATGTGTGCTCTGGCAGTGGCCACGAACAGCGAGCAGATTCATTCTCCGAAAAAGAGTAAACTCTCCCCGTGGTGCCTTGCGCACAAGAGATTCAGCGACCATTGCCGGCTCACCCTCACAGACTTTCACTCGCATATGCAGCATATGGCGCATAGCAACAGTGTTATCACCCGTGGACCTTATATGAAACAGCTCGATGTTGGCATAAATGCACTGGAATGTCCATATAATTGCTATCGCAATGATAAACCGCAGTAGTTCATAACTCTGGCTTCTCAGTATGGTCTGTTGGTGAAGTGCATTTCCAGGCACTTCACCCACACTGATGAGACATAAAAAAAAAAAATCCTTGATACAGTTCTAAATTTCAGACTCACTATTGCATAATGCATGTTTTTGTGATTGCTATCATTAATTAAAAATCTAGGGGCACTATTGCCAAAATTTGCATGCTCTAGAAGGTTTCAGTGTCTGAGTAACCTGCTTCAAAATTGAGCTTAAGACGTTGCTTAAGACAGTTGCAGTACAGCGTGTGGGTTAGTTTATTCTGTTTGGTCATGGTTTCAAAGTGCCGCTGCCATATTCCATTATTCCACCAAAATTCAGATTGGCCTGCTCCAAACTGCTTCAATATCTTCAAGACAATCTGACCTCCGCTCTCGCTGACTTCAAAGGAAAGTTAAAAAATGCAAAACATCACTATTTCAGCACAACATTCCCCGACTTCATTACCAACAATCCACACAGGTTTTGGAAATACTTTCGCCCGTGTTTAGGTGTGTCACCCGAACGGTCTCTAGAAGAGAAAACAGCTCGAGCAAACACATTCAACAAATTTTTCTTCTCGGTTTTCACTTCAGACAATGGCTTACTTCCCTCCCTACCCTGCCCACCTAAAACCATCGATTCATTAAGCATTACGAATGCCGGTATTCCTAATCTGTTGCTTAATATCGACATCAAGAAAGCTAACGGGCCAGATGATATCCCGAACGAATTTTTAAAAACGTATGCAGAATGGTGTAGCCAATACCTTGCCATTATATGCCGCAAATCACTCGAGTCCGCACAACTACCAGATGACTGGAAAAAAGCGAAGGTAATTCCAATACATAAATCCGGCGACAGCAATGAACCTTCCAACTACAGGCCAATCTCACTTATCAGCACATCTTGTAAAATATTGGAACATATTATCTTCAAACACATCACTACATTTCTCGAGCAAGAACATATATTAATACCTCAACAACACGGCTTTAGAAGTGGCCTCTCAACGGTAACACAACTAACCGAAGTGGTCCATGACCTTGCGCTCAGCCTAAACAACCGAAGCCAGACAGACATGATCCTCCTCGACTTCAGTAAAGCGTTTGATTGTGTAAGCCATGTAAAATTAGTTGCAAAACTGGAGGCTGCAATCGGAGGTGGTCAGATTACTGCATGGATAAAAAACTTCTTATCACATCGAACACAATATGTTATTATAGATAACACCCCTTCCAGGTCTGTAGCTGTCAGCTCCGGTGTTCCCCAAGGGTCAGTACTGGGCCCATTGCTATTTTTGATCTTTATTAACGACATTACTGCTAACATTGAATGTGACATTAAGCTCTTCGCGGACGATTGTATTATTTATAAAGAAATTCTCAGCTACGCAGACCACTTATTATTAAACAGAGCACTCGATTTGGTGTGCAATTGGTGTAAAGAGTGGCAAATGTCAATTAACCCCACTAAATCTGTATGCATGTCCTTTACAACAAAAAAGAAGCCTTCAGAATTTTCTTACGCCCTCGGTGGCACTTGCCTGAATAAAGTAAATAACCACAAATACCTAGGTTTGACACTCTCTTCTACCCTTTCTTGGAACTTACATATTGATAATATTACCTCAGTCGCATTACGCAAGCTTTTTTTCCTTAGACGATGTTTACGCCTTGCACCGAAACACACCAGACTACTAGCCTATACAACTTTTGTTCGCCCCGTCTTAGAATACGCTAACATCATCTGGTTTCCACACACATCAACTAACATATCAAAACTAGAAAAGGTGCAAAGAAAAGCTGTGAGGTTCATTTTTAACAAATACAGTCCCTATGACTCCCCTACAAGCCTCTTAGCTGATGCAGGTCTTAAAACACTATCTGTTAGGGCCAGACACGCCCGCTTAAAATTCATCTACCAACTAATGCACGACAGTTATAAGATAGACTGAACTAAGTACGTTACTTTGTCTACATCACGCCTGTCACGAAAAAATCACCCATTTACACTAAACCAGTACAGTATTCGCAATGACACGTTCAAGTTTTCCCTTTTCCCACGTGCGATCAGAGAATGGAATCTCCTCCACTCAGACATAGTTTCCTCTCCGTCGCTTTCATCTTTCATCAACCTAGTGGAGACATCAAACAGAGAAGACGCCACTTAACACACCCACATATCTTAATCTTAACCCACATATCTGTAATACTTATTTCTGTGCGTGGAATTTATGCATTTCAAACCCCAAACTCGCCGCTTCTGCGCGGTTGTCTGTTGGCTGTATAAGTTCTCTGATCTTACAAGTGTCATTCATTCGCTATTTTTTATATAAATTCTAGTAATACAATATTGTTATATGGTTATACTAACTACATTGTTATATTGTTATGGCCATATTGTTATACCAACCAAAAGTATTGTACTAATGGTGATTTCTGCAGTAGTTAAGGAAGTGTCTTTCCTTTTTTTTCTTTTATGTACCATGTAACATGACCTGTTTGTTTCTTTCTGTAAAATTGTGCCCACCTGCTTTGGTCTCAACTGAGACTGGCAGTATTACAAATAAATAAATAAATAAATAAATATGCAATTTTATCTGCTCCAAAATGGTCCAAAACGCAATTTTACTTGTTCTGAAAATTGCTCCAAAATGACTGGGTAGTCCCAACCCTGAAGTGGGCATGCAGTGTGGGTGCTGCCAACATGTTAGACAACGTAGCTAACTGATTGAAGCCATCTTGGCAAACTCTAATGCGTTGTCTATGGTAGTCAATATCATTAATGGTAGTATGATAGCACTATGCTAAAATACTCTTAATAACCATAATTTCAGGCAGTGAAGGTGTACTTACATATGTAAGTGCTGAAATAGGGACTAAATGATAGAGCAACAGATGTTTCCTTTAACTTAGCTAAAATTATAAAATAGCCTTATATTTGCAGGTTCTAAAATTGAACATGTTCATAAAAGGATGTTTACTTAAATAGGCCCTGCAATGCTCCCGTGGAAGCTTGTTGGGCAGCACCGATAGCGTCACCGCGATGGGGTAATTTCGTGGACTTTGTGCGATGGATGTGATATTTACCTGTGGCACTATCATCATTTTTGAAGATATTATGTGCAATCCTGGCCCATTGCCGGATACTAAAGAATACCTTGTCGCTGACAGCCAGCCCTGTAATACCCTTGACACAGGGGCACTTCAAAATTTTTTGAACTAAGGAACATTTGCCTGAAAGGCAACACATGGCAAGGGTGTACTATCGGTGTCAAATGAAATGTGCACAGCAAAGTGCAGGGCTGAAGCATTCCATACCATTAATCTGTGATGACATATTTAATTCTGTTGTTGTAGCCTACAAGTTTTGCAGTAACACTCATGTAATTATGTACTGTATTTATATTCATTTTGTTATTCACAACCTCTAACATTGTACTTGCCGATAGTGCATGTCATCCAGTCATCACCATCGACATGTACACATCTGGTTTGGCAGCACTGGGTGGTAATGCTTCCCCTATACTGCAATATTCTTTTGTTTCTGTTCTGATTCTATTTTAGTTGAAAGCAAGAAAAGAAAAATCAAAGATAACAGAAGCTAAAATATCGCAGTATAGGGCGTGTGTTATCGCACAGTGCGGCCGAACGGTATGTGGTGTAGGCGCCAAATAATATAGCGTAACTATCGTATAAAGTCAAGCCTTACAAAAATTAAGCTAGGCCTTCTACTGCCGCCATTAGATAGCCACCACAACATTGCTCTTCTGTGCTTATTCCACTAGTATATTTACACTAATAAACGAACCCGGTTACAACTACAAATACCGCACTTTTTTTCATGCAGATTACATAATCAGTTCAGTTTTATGTGCATATACAGTAAAACAAATGCATTTAATTCATTTGCACTACTTCGTGCCATTTGTCTCTGGAATGGCCTCCCTGATAACATCACCTCCATATCTAAACCCGACACGTTCTGCTGTCAGTTACTCATGCTTTACCCATTTAATACCGTTCACAAATGCCCAGTCTAGTGTTTTTTACTGCACATTTTTGCAAGGTTGTATATTATTTTCATAAACAGTGTTCCTTTTGCTCTGTTAATGGTAACCAATGTTCGTGTGCCTTCAGATATTGCTTTGTATTCCCTGTGCCTTGAATATAGTATAATATGGCAATCTTTTTATAGCACTATTCCTGTTGGAAATTTGTAATTTTTATGTCTTTAGCGTTTGAACTGCCCCCTTGCTTTATGCCCTGCCATAGGGCCCCATAAGGTTCTTTTGAATAAATAAATAAATAAAATAATATGCAAACAGTGTAATACAGTTTGCCCCGTCATCATTACTGCGCAGCCATCTTTTCTCATTTTCAAATAAAAGAGAACTAGAACAGAAACGAAAATATCGCAGTATAGGGCATCGTCGCGCAGTGAGGTCAAACCAGATGTGTGTGCTTGTCAATGATGTTGACTGGACGGTGCACCTTGTAACTTCAGTTATGCTTCAGCCATGTGCTCTGCTTTTCGCATTTCATTTAACACCGATAACCCTGGTAAGGGTCCCTGCTGAGTCTTGCCTATCATTTTATTGCTTCTAAAATTCTTTTTAGAGTTAGCAGACCCCCAATTTGTCTCGCAGTGAACTCTTATTGCAGACATAATTTCAAACGCATGCAACTGGCCATCATTGATGTCACCACTGTCGGGTCACTGTATTCACTTTGGGCAGCTTTGTCCGCATGGTTGCCCAGCCATACAGCTTCATTGGCGCAGCATGCTCACTCTATGGCATATAACATGGACCCATCAAATCTGGCCCCGGCAATGGGCGTCTACATGGAGCCGCGTCTCCAGTGGCCAGAGAATGCAACATAGCCGCTCATCACCTTATGGGAAGATAATTTGGATGCACTGCTAAATAACACTGATAATAACGAATGTGTGAATTGAATTCTAACACTGCGACAAGTCTTCTGTGCTTAATCCCTTCTTCTTTTGCTATGCGTTTACTAGATACATTTTTTTAGCATTTTGGCAGTTTCAGTTTTGCAGCAGTGAAAACGTATAAAGAAGGCCATGCCATATCGTGTATCACCGGCAAAACTGCTTTTTGTTAGAGTGCAAAGTAAGAGGGTTTACTTCAAAGGACTTTAGTTCGCCCATGTGTCAGGGGTATAAAGCTGTCCAGGTCTTCTTTATTCGAAAATCTCAGCTTCATCAGCAGCAAAGTCCTCATCAGAGGTTGATAAATCTTTCGGCAGAAAAAATGCACCGCTGAAACGAGTGCAGCAGCAGTGTGCAGGCAGACACCATATTAAAACTCTTGTTGCCGGACTAACAGAAGTCCGCCTTATTTAGAAAATTTTACGTGCCATTGTCATCCTGACAGCAGAAGAAAAAGCTGTTCACATCTGACGTGTCTTTCGCATTCCTGGTGTTTATTTAAGGGCAAAAAAAAAAGCAGACGGGACAGCTTCATCACTGGCAGTTTTTACAAAGATTGTTGCAGAGAAGGCAGTTATCCTTCGTGCTTAAAGGATTAATCTAAACCTTCAAGGTACTCTCTCAGACATGCAACACATTTGTCCCGGTGCTTTTCGCTTGAACTCTGAGGAATGCATGTCCAAACTTTCAACTCATCTACTGTTCGATGAAAACTGAACATTATTGCATTGTGAATTCTTGAATGTTTTCTTCAGTTCTAGTTGTCAAAGGATGCCGAGGTTATGCTTGGTCTCCAAGCGAGACATTTATTTAGTTATTTATTTTATTTATTTATTTATTTTGTTTTGTTTTACTCTTGGCATTTCTGTATTAGAGAGGGGAGTGGGTTACAAGAGAAAGAATGGGGGAAATAAAATTTGAGATATACATATTATGTGCTAATTATACAATGGTGCCTGAGGGTTCATTAACTATATTACAATATTTGAACTGCAAGAACCATTCATAGACCCTTACCTGGCTCAAAGCTTTTTCTTTCAAAGCCTATCAAAGCATTTTGACAGTTTCTTTGACTGCTTTCTCCAAGAGGAAACAATGTGATGCTTATACACATCTTTTCATGTCTCGGCCATCACAGAACAGATAGATGACGACAGAAAGTCAAAAGGAAGCAACGTAACAAGCAGACATGATGCTTGGCCAACTGATGCTGACGCTAGTTTAATATGTGCACTTAGTGCAACATATCTCTACTTCTGCCTCTGTTAAAAAAAGTTATTAGTTTTGAATCCTCCCTCACTCAAGTAACTGAAGGATGTTATACTGTTTCGATATTGCTGTTGCTTTTCAGCTAAACCAAGCTACGCTGGAACAACTGGCCATAGACGTAATCCTTCATCAGCAGCTACATCCTTGTGAGGGCAGCAAAACATTGCCTTTGTGCGTTCAAATGAAGTGGCATTGCCTTCATGGTTATAACATGTACCCCAAGAAGGTGGCACACTATTATATTGTATTTATATGTAGGAAGATATTTATCAGGCAGCAGAATCACCTGCACATATCCTGCACATTTAGTGGCAGTTTAGGTGAGTTGGTGCCACATTTTTGATTGTGTATTATCTTGGCAAACAGAAAGGGACAAAGATAAGTATTACTTTTGTCTTTGTCCTATTCTCTTGCTAAAAATAACATGTCTGCTTTCACTGCTGCACCCCATCAATGCTGTGTGCCAAAGAGTAGTCCTCAAGGGGCTGAAAGTTACAATTCAGGTGGAAATACATTCGTGGAACACATTAGGCTATATACACTTACTTGTTGATTAATGGCATCCTCGACAACTCGCCGCAGTGCGCGCAGTGTGATTTGTCAAGGAGGCCACAACACGTACCTCCTTGTGACCATGACATTCTTTGTGAAAAGGTTGCTGCAATAAGCCTGTCGTGTAATTCACCTTGATGTCATTATTTTTCTTCACAGTACAGTTCTTATCTCTTCTGGTGCTGGCGACAACACAAGCTCACTGCCATATGTTGTTGAGTCGTCCACATCTCTCGACACAGTGCCAGCAGCACATTTGAAGCAGCTTTCTTATAGCACTGTTGTTCAGACAAACGATGTTGAAAAGTTGGATCACTGGGAAACTGAGCACTGCGTTTCACTGGAAGAGCCAAGCAAAGCGACGCTGGACTTCGTTTGTGGTAGGGCTTCTGCAGAGGGATGGAAGTGTTCACGCCAGAGCTCAAAGAGTGATAGCGAGCTCAGGAAAGATGCTGATGGACAAAACATAAATGGAAGAAAGACGTCAAGTGATGTTGCGACCTCCCCAGTTGTGGCCACTCCCCGAGAGCATATTTTCAGACTTCTTAATTCTTCTGTAAGTTGGTAATGTCTCTTTTTATTGTTGTGCTATTTTTTTACAGTAAGCAGCCTAATGATTATGCATAAACCTGTGCAGGCTAAAGATGTAAAACGGTGACTTGTAGAAATATTTAGCAAAAATGTTCTAATTGTTTTTTACACGCATGATATTTTAGGTTAAATTAATGCAACCAAGTTGATTGCACAGCCAGATACTCCTACAGAGTGTGAGGAATGGTGAAAGAACTGATTCCCATCATTTCTATGCATTGTAGGAGGGAGATCAAGTTCAAAGGCATAATGGAAGGAAAGATTAAGCCAGACAGTACTTATTGATAGACTACACTGCTGAAATAGTATTTTTACTGAAACATTGCAGAAGTGAAGGATGGATGAATGGACAAATACAGAAAGAAGGGCACCCAAGATCTAGCTTGCTTTGTCTGACCTTCTTTCTGTTTGTTTTTCTGTGCCCTTCATCCATTTATGAATGTTTCACCAGTTGGCCAGATAAAAACTTAAAAGGTGGGTAGTAGCACAACCTCAAGATGCTCGGCAGCTCACCGTAACATCACATATAGTGGCAATAGTAGCTGGTAGTGCTAATTGTTTTGAATGTTCGAAAAGTTTTGTGTCATTTGAAAATGAAAGCAAAAATGATCTGGCAGCTTATGTAGGTTTTAATCTTAAGGATGACTCAAAATAGATTAAAAGATGACAAACAAGATCATGGCTGTGTTTGGTGTCAAGTTTGGGAGCGCAGGAGGTGATAAGGAATTGAAGTTTTTCATGTGTTGCTGTATGTGTTAAGTAATATTTAAGTGAACTTGGTTGCTTAGATTTTGTCATTTTAATGCTAGATGGAAAATCATTTGCCATGGCACCTGATGCTACCAATGGCTGTCTTATTGGCTGTTGACAAACTTATGGAAAATACTTGAAAGACACTGGCAGCTATATTTCAAAAATTGATTGATAGAATAGATGTACTTACCCGTCAACTTTTACAAGTTTAATGTAAAATGCTCGATTTTTAGAGATTGTTTACAAATGTCGTATTGACAGCAATAATTTTATTATTTTTCATTTGCATTGTTTAGTGCAAAACTGATTTCGAAAAAGTACAAAAGCACGTCACCAGCCGATTTTTCTAGACCTAACTTTTGTGGGCTTGCTCATATATTCATACTTGCTTGTGGGAGTGCTGCGCTCTTGTTGAACTGACAAAAAAATTTTGGCAGCTGCTATGGGAACATTTTATAAGCTTCATAAACTGGAGATGTTTAAATAGTGATATTTCCAAATCAAGCCAAATATGAAATGGTTTTTCATTTATGAAAAAGTGAAATATGAATTTTGTGTGAAGTGCATTTTATGTTTAAAAAAGGGTTTATTTACATTATTTGACACATGCATGTAATTCCATTAGCAACTGGACTCTTAGTCATCTAAGGAACATTAAAACTTCATTTAGTTACCTGGTACGCTATGACAGTGCCGATAATGAAACAGATACGGCATGTCACCATCATGAAAAAAAGAAGTGTGATACTACAGCACTGCACAAATACATAATAAATTGCTGCACTTAAATGGAGACAACAAATTCATATATAGGCTGTCTAAAAGTGAGGCATCCTTATTGAACAACTGGAAACTACTGAGCAGAAGTTATCTGCCTAATGCGTTAGCTCAGGAACTGGTGCCTGCCTCTGCACAACCGTGGCTCTCCTGTGGCTGAATCATTTCAGTACAGTTCTCGCATGCATCGGTATTACTCCCTCGTGACTCCAATTAAGAGTTATTATCCCGTATAGTGAATTTTGAATTAAATTAGGATAAAATAACAGAGGTTGTTCAAGTTGTATTCGAAATTTGGAATAGTCACAACCTCTGTCATAAACATTTCAGTCTTTTGAAACTGTAGAGCAGAGTACCTGCTTGCAGCATCTCTACAGAGTAGCCTGTGGTGTATGTATTTTTTTTTTCTTCAGCATTTTGAACAGTAAAACACTCTTTAGTATTTTCACCAAATTTTTGTATTTTTGCCTCTGACTGTAGCTTTTTCAAAATTTTAAGGCTGGCAGGTCTGGATGTTATATATTTATGTATATTTACTATGATTGGGCACAAGTACCAGTGTGGAAAGAGCAAGATAGCTGAAAGATGTTAAAAGCAGGCCAAGAGATGTTTGCTTTAGTGGAGGCTAAGGGTAAGTCCAAAGTAAATTACTTCTCATGCAAAAAGTACAGGGATTATAAAAAATAAGGATTTTTTTGTGTATACACATTTATCTTTGCAGTGCATGGCTTTCTTCAAGACAAATGCTGCTGATTACAGTCCCTGTCGTTTTCATCTATGCAAATAGTCTTTTTTGTTCTCTCTCTCTCTTTCTCTCTTTTCATGTGGCATGTATGGGTATCTTCTTATTAAAGGATGTTGGAGGCATGCTGTACATTCAAATGGAGCTATGCTCCAAAAACCTCGCTGACTGGTTGGCCGCACGTAATCAGCAGCTAGCTGATGAAGAGTCAGGTAAGAAGCCCTAATGAATACTAAGCCCTAGTGATCACTTATTACTATTTTTTCAGTTTATCTTTAACAGTGGATTTGCCTAAGCTTAACAGAGAGAGCTCTACAGCAAAGAAGTACCAGTAGAGCACATTACTTGGGCATGGCCTGCCTTTCTTTCCTGTCGGCCTCTTCAATCTTAATTTGTGTGGCTGTGCTGTCAAGTCCTTAGGCATTACAGAGGGAAGTACTTGCATAAATAACCAACTTGAAAGGAGAACTAGAGGGTGTAGCATAAAATACTATGCAGTTTATGTGAGCTTATCGAACAAGAGATGTCGGAGCCAACATTTCCGCAAGCAGACTTTGACAATCCCCTTGTCGAAACATTGGCTCCTGTTGATCACTTCATGCCTCCATCTTCCTGTGAACCACTGTCTTGTGTGGAAAACTGGCCCATCAGTTCTTATTAAAATTACTCATATTCTAAAGCTGTTTAAGAACTTAACTGTCAGACTTACCTATCAATGCAAGTTTTAAACAAGCAGTTGACAGAAGAGGAAGCTATAGCTCGAGCCGAAATTCGATGCTACCATACATACCAAACGCAGAAATGCTTTTCAAAAGTAACCACTGGGCTGATTTTAATGAAGTTTGTTGCATTTGAGAGCAAAAGCCAAATTCTAGTGACTGTTGGATGCGGAAGTTCAATTTAACCCTTTCAGGGTAAATTTTTTTTGCCGTATGCGACCGCCCAGGGTTGATTTTTTTCATTGCAGATTTAAAGAACCCCTGAAACGGTTCGGACAAATTTTGTAGACGCGTAGGGTACAGCTTAAGTAGAACATTCGCACCACAATTTAAGTGAAGCGTTACGTATTAATGGAGCTACAAGCAGTTAGAAGTTACCCTCCTCCCCAGCCACGCTTTTCCTCCTCAACTCGTTCGCCGAGCGAGCGGGGCTAAGCTCCGCCTTCACTGGTCCTGCGTCATGATGCGACGTCACATCGTCCACTTCCGGTTGTTTTGGAGCCTGCCCCCGCCTGCGCGAAACTTCTCCGCTAGCCGCTTGGCTGTCGACCCCAAGCGAGAGCTATCGAAGCAGCGTGCGTTGCGAGCATTCTGTCGTAGCGCCGAACGTGTCTGGTATTCCGTTAACCACAGGCAAGCTGGTCATTTCGGCAAATGACTGGAGGCATAAACTCAAGCTGATGAAGGAACGTTGGCGTAGACGTACGTGAGCGGCCTGATCGGTTTGCACGGTCCAGACACTTGTTGGCGCAGCGCTTAACCAGCCAAACAAAGCGCTAATATTGCTCTAACCAAGTGTAAAACATTTTAAACATTTATAAAAACAACGTGTTGATGATCACACCCCTGCGAAAAATACGCACCAGCAGCAAAAAAGAATACGCTTCTTTGCTGCTACTGTGTATGGTTGAGCTCTATGCCACCAGGTGGCTGCACCGTGCAGACCATTCACATTTGCCCTTCTGCTCATCTCGGCTCATCCCGTTACGGCACAGTCAAGCGGCCAGACCCTGTCCCCTTGCGCGTATGTTTGCCCTAATACGGGACTCGTGAAACGCTATTGCGTTAGTAATCTTCCGGTGTAAAGTGACGGCCACAAACGCGCAAATCCTGGCGCCGATCGTATAGCGGCAGTCCGATGCGCAGTAGCCATTTCGCTCGTACGCTGCCTTGCAGAGGGACACGATGTCGCAGCTTGACATATTGCCAGTCGCTACGTTTGCAGTCCACAAGGCAACATATTCGAATCATAGTGCTCGCGAAAAGACTGAGACCAAGTCTGACCGCGGAGCTCTCGTCAAAATGGAGTACGTTGTAACACAAGCAGACGACACTTGCTGTGTGCCGGAAGTGCTTAAGTGTACTGGAAAATTGTTCTTGTGCATTCTCTTTATGCTACTTTCTTTTTATAAAAACAAATTAACTAACATTCCAACTATTACGAAAATCACTTGTTTACCATAAAGTTGGAAAAATTATCGATCACGCGCCCTGGTCAGCCAATCGGATAGCTCGCCCCACTGACGTCATATGGGTGATTTCGGTCGTATGGGTAGGGGCGGCTTAAAATTCCGCCGAGCAGTGCGCTGCAATCGGCAGCGACGTGCATTTTCAAAACATTATAATAAATTACACGCTTTACGCAGAGCACTTAGATGTGTCAATTGATGATCAGAAGGACCTACTCTAACGACTCAGTACATTTGTAAAAAATCGTCAAAAGCGTTTCAGGGTCCCTTTAAATTCTCCAGAGGGACCTGTTTGAAAAAAAAGAAAAATATTTTGTGTTGGTATATGTGTACTGGTTATTCATGAATAACAATAAAAAAAAAGAAAATAAACTTATAAGAATTAAAAATTTGCGGCATTGTTATACGCATAGTTCAAGGCTTAGAAAATGTGCACACGAGAATATTTTGCAAGTCTCAAATGTTCCTGCTCTCGCACTAATGTTTACGTCGATAGCGTAATTGAACTATGTAGGTGAGCACACTCATGAAAACTGTGTGACAAACTTCCGCTAATCTTCATCTTATTGCCAACCAGAGGCGATTAGTTTTCGGGAGTCTCCAAAAAAAAAAAAAGGAAACGCATGCATGGTGGCATCCCTCGTATGTGCACCCCTGTGAGCACTAAACAAGCGAAAAACAAGCCATCGCCCTTTGAACGATTAGTAACGAGATAGCCATCAGTTTTGCTAGTGCAAGAAGCCGAAACCGCCCGCAGAACAAAACACAAACTAACTGCCGCCCACCCGCATGTGCGCCAGTGCGTGAGCGGTAGTATATAGACGCGTCGGAGCAAACATACTAGCTCTAAAAATAACCATGCAACGAAAACTGAGAGAGGGAGACGCGAGAAAAAAAATTCCCTGTATTCCCATGTAGTAGCAGCACATGCCCAGACAGAAAAAAAAAGGAAAATTGGCGTGCTTTTTAAACGTACAGATGGTGCCGTAAATATACAGCATCGACCATTTTGGATTTGTTCGCCACGCCATATATTTACGTCATTGACCCTAAAAGCGTTAAGGCCTGAATTTCTTAAAGGAATTTTCAAAAATTGGCAAGATTGAAGAACATAATTGCAAGAAGTTTAAAAATTCGTAGCTCTGCACCAAGAACAGATAGCACAGTTTCATAAAGTGCATCCATTAGAGCATCCAAAGTGGGCAGATTTGGTATGTCAATTTATATCTTACATTAATTTCTTGCATTTTTTTGAAGGGTTTTGCAAAAGTCGTATTCACATATTAATGGCATACTTGAGAATCGTGTAATACATCAATTTTGTCTGCTTTAGATGTATTATTAGATGCAATTTACAGAAGTGAGATATTGTTTTTCATTGCTGAGTTAGAGAGTTGTAAACTTGATAGTTTCATTTTCTGAAAATTTGCGATATTCAACCATCATTATTTAAAAATTGATGGCCTAAATCGAAAATTCATTACCAACATTCACTAGGCCTTAAAGTTTTTCCTTTTAAATGAAACCTCATCAAATTTGGTGCAGTGGTTGCCAAAGAAAACTATTTTTCCTTTCCTGTGTGTTTGGATGGGAGGCTTCCTCTTAACTCTAGCTTGTCATTCGCTAGACCTATAACTGAGCTGTTCCAAAATGCATTAGCTTTTCACAAAAAATTGTTCTAAGATACACCTGCTGTCACTCATTCTCTATGTAACAAACTTCCCTTGTTGGTGTTTGGAGGGTTAAGCAGAAATTTGACCCTTCCTGTGATTTTTAACTTGCAGCTAAGAGTAGCATCAGCATCATTCCACCAGCAATGCGCATCTTCAAGCAAATATTGAAAGGGGTGGAATATATGCATTCCAAAGGATTCATCCATAGAGATATTAAGGTAGGTGGAATTATGGGTCAGTGCCTCTACTTATGAGTATCACTCTTGTGCACATGGCCACTGGTATTCTGCTTGTTGTTGCTGCTCCTACTTTTTGCTATATTCTTTGTATATTGTTTGCACAATCTTTGTACAATCTTGTGTAAGCTCAACAGTGTTTGCTCCCTCCGGTAGCAGAGCTTTTACGGTGCACAAAACTGCTGTAGTAAGCTTTACCATAAGCTGTCCAGAAAATAGTACATTAACTAAGGCATTCCCGCACACACTTTTCGTCATGTTCTTATATGTTATCTTGTTATCTTTAGTATGTTTAAATATCTATAATGCTGTTGTGATGGGTTGAAACAATCCTAGGGCTAACAGGGGGATAGAGAGCAAAGACAAGGTACAAACAGGGTATTGAAATGGAACTGAACCACAAACCAGAACTGAATCAGAACATTATAATTTTGTTTACTGTGGAAACAAACTTAAAACTGATATTAGTTATGGTTGGCCACCTGCTCTGGAGCAGTTTATCCATGCATTGCTTGCAGTTGTGGCTCTGCCATGCTACATCATTTGTAAATGCATACAAGCTTGATGTCATTCTACAATTTGCTGGGCTGCTAAGCACGAGGTCGCGGGATTGAATCCCGGCAATGGCGGCCGCATCTCGATGAGGGCGAGATGTGAAAACACCTGTCTACTTAGATTTAGGTGCACGTTGAAGAACCCCAGGTGGTCCAAATTTCCGGAGCCCTCCACTACGGCATGCCTCATAATTAGATTGTGGTTTTGGCGTGTAAAACCCCATAATTTAATTAATTTTACAAGTGGCAGCACCGTTATTGTGGCTTTCAACATGTTGTATTGGGAGGCAGGCATGTTAGTAATACATTCATGAGCATTTGAAATTAGTGACCGTGAAATAGTTCTCCAGTGGTGGGAGACCTTTATATTGGCTCTCCTTACTAAATATCACCAAGAATAAAAAAATAACAGAGGGCTGTATGTGAACGGTGATCATTTTATGTTGTTGGGTGTTGCTTATGCTAGTCATAAGTATTTTTTACCCTGAAAAATTTATTAATAAAGTCTAATTAGGTAATCTTTAACTTACTTAATAAGACATCCAAAGAACTGTATCGATACCCCCCCTCACTTTTTTTTCTTTCCTTGCAGCTCAGAAGCACCATAAGCTTTTCCAAAATAAATTTATGCTGTTTTCCTGTAATTGTATTCTTAGTTTGTCCAAAGGAACATAAACCAGTTTGAGTCATTATTTTTTCATTGTAGAGTGGAATCAAAACTGAACCATTTTCACTTAGCTGGAACGAAAATTGGAGCGAAAAAAAAAAAATGCCTCTGGTTAACACTCTGGGTACAAGGTCCTCAAATGAGTAGCGTACTTATAGGTGAACGTTTTTCGTTCTTTTTGTTTCTGTTTCGTCTCAAATTGCTGTAATTAAAAGCTTAGTCAAAATAATTGTGGCAGAACATGTCGTGACAGTTTGATGTAAGCTGGCGTTAATTTCTTGATTGGCCTTGTCCGTGGCCAATGCCAGCGCTGCGAACGGCGCTGCAATTACTTCAGCTGGGGAACTCGCCTTTGATGTCTGCTAAGCTCCAGCTAGAGTAGCTGTGTGTCCATTTGTTTTACGTATGACACACAGAAAAAAAAATTAAAAGCTATGCAGATCCAAGGCACATGTTAGAATCTATGTGAAGTGAAGCTTTACTGAAGCAGGTAATAAATCCTTTACAAGTTGCATTGCATCTAGTTGTGTTTATTTTCATGTTATGCAACATGTAATGCAATCCAATGTTTATGCCCTGCACAAGCCATAACTTTATTTTTCATGTAATGTTTATGAACACTGTACACAAGGTCAGCACTGCCACTCATGAATAACATTGTTTTGCGTACTATTTTTATCCGGCCAACTAACAGAGGTCGTTTTCCTAACTCCACATGTGTGTGTGTCTGTGTTTGCATGCATGTGGCCTCATTTCGGTTACTGAGTGACTAATATATATTTATGACCTCTGCATGCAAGTAGAGATGTTTCCATTCCTAATAAATGTAAATTATTAGAAGAGTTTTTTTTTTCTTTCAGGAGTCCTTAGCATTGCTCACTGGAAAGAGGAGCAATGTGTGTGTGTATGTGCGCGCGTGTGCATGCGTGCGCACATGTGTGTAGTAGTAGTAGTAGCAGTAGCAGTAGTAGTAACTGGATTAATGGGCCAAACGTATTTAGAAAGATGGGAAGCACAACTTTGCGGTTATCTTTGGTTTACTTACCCAACAGTTTCAGTTGGTGGGATGACCTCTTCGAAGGGATATATATATATATATATATATATATATATATATATATATATATATATATATATATATATATATATATATATAAACAAGAAGAAAGGGGGTTAACCGAGGGGCCCTTCTTTTATTAGTCATATCATAAGAAGCCAACAAACACTGACACTAAAGACAACATAGGGCAACCTACTTGTGCTTAATAAATGAAATGAAGAAACGATAAATTAATGGAAATTAAAGTGGATGAAAAAACAACTTGCCGCAGGTGGGAACCGAACCCACAACCTGCGGCAAGTTGTTTTTTCATCCACTTTAATTTCCATTAATTTATCGTTTCTTTATTTTATTCATTAAGCACAAGTAATTTCCCCTATGTTGTCTTTGGTGTCAGTGTTTGTTGGCTTCTTATGATATGATTATATATATATAAACCTTAAATAACAGTTGCATTTGACAAAACTTCGAGTGACCTCAAAGTGTTGTTCACAGAAGTGATGGCCTTAGTAGACCTCCTAGTAGGGGACAGTTCAATTTCACAGCCCGAGTCCTCTCGCACCACCAAGAACCTGGCGCCTCTCGGGTGGTAGTCTTCCTTGGTGTAATTCCCCTAAACTTCGCTATCACTAATACTGCTTCACCTTTTCGGTGCTACTGCAGCTTCTCCCTTTTTTCACTGTGAGTCCGAGCATAAGCGCAGCTGCACATGACTGCTATTGATTATGATTTTGGGTGAATGTGGCTCGGCCTCATTTCGGTTACTGAGTGACTAATATATATTAATGACCTCTGCATGCAAGTGGAGATGTTTCCATTACTAATGAATTAAATTATTAGAAGAGTGATTTTTTTTTCTTTCATGAGTCCTTAGCATTGCTCACTGGAAAAAGGAGCAACACTCCGATACATATCATTCATATGCATTTCACATGCCGTTGATAAAAGACTCTACCGAACTGAAGTCTGCAGATATTTTACAGGGTCAAAAAAGTATGCAAAGCAATTTGAAGCGAGGTGAACATACAGCATCATATTCATTCTCTAGGCATAGGCTATCCATAGCTTAGAAATAATTTAGTTGGCTAACCTCCATCTCTTTAAAAAGATATTGTAAACTTCGTCCTGTGTATATCTTTAAGTATATTGTGTCTGTGCATGGTTTTTACAGTGGAAATTTAATATATGTTGAAGTGCAAAAATAAGGATGAGGTAGGCACCTCTGGTGCTTCTAATGCGTTGGTCCTCATATTGTCAGGATCTGCAGAAATAAAGCTTAAGTATGAATTAAAACCCGTGCATGTCTGTGCCAACAATGATGCAGTAACTTTTTAGCCACAATAAAATTTTAAGTGAAAGAATAAAGGAAACTCAAGAGACACCTCAGGTGATGTGTAGGTGGCAGAACTCTGTTAATGACACTTTATATAGGGGGGGGGGGGGGGGGGGGGTTAGACTTCAGCATTGCAATCATGGGGAGGGCACTGGATCAGGCCCTGGAGCCCCCGTAGTCTGCACCTATATGTGTCACAATCATGGAACAGAATATCTTCTCACAAAATCTATGCCATACACGCACATGTGTGCACTGGAGGTAGCAGACGACTCGAGGGGTGATTGACACTGAGCATAATTCCGAAGGCCCGTCAGGCGGCAACTTCTCACATCTCGTGGCGAGTAGTGTTCTAGAATATTCCGCACACTTTAATACAGGATTGCACACTGTCAAGATATTTAGAACTTGAGGAGGGCAGATCGACCTACCGTGCCAAGCAAGCTACACGCAGTGCACATGCGCATCACAGCAGCAGCAGAATCCTTAACCCTTTGAGTGAGGGTCGATTTTTTTGCCATATGCGACTTCCCAGAGTCGATTTTTTTTTTATTGCAGATTCCGATTCTTCTTAGGGACTTATGTTTTAAAAAATTACCATAATTTTTCTAGAGTGATCATAAAGTGAGAAAAAAATATTTTGCATTGGTATATATGCACTCTTCATTCATGAATAACAACAATAAAAAAGGATATAAACTTATCAGAATTAAAAATTCAATGCATTTTTATGCACATAGTTTGAGGCTTTGAAAATACGCACATGAGAATATTTCGCAAGCCTCAAATGTTCCTGCTCTTACACTAATACGTACGTCCATAGTGTAATCAAACTGCGTAGGTGCGTGCACTCAAGAAAACTGTTTGGTTGTGTGCCCATCAAAAAAAGCAACACGTGTGACAAACTTCCGCTAATCTTCATCTTATCGCCAACCAGCAAGGGCAATTAGTTTTCGCGAGTCTTAAAAGAAAGAAAAGAAATAGAAACGCATGCACAGTGGCATCCTTCCTATGCACACCCCTGTGAGCACCACGAGCGAAAAACAAGCAGTCACCCTTTGAGCGATTAGGAACGAGATAGCCATCAGTTTTGCAAGCACAAGAAACCGAAACCACCCGCGAAACGAAATCCAAACGGCCACCCGCCCGCGCGCACGTCAATGCACGAGTGGTAGTATATAGATGCGTGGGAGCAAACTAGCGCTAAAACAAACCATGCAACGAAAACCAAGAAAGGGAGGCGCACGAAAAAAATTCCGTGTATCCCCACATAGCGGCAGCACATGACAGAAAAGGAAAAGTTAGGAAATTGGTGCGCTTTTTAAACGTACAAACGGCGGCGCCGTAAATATACGGAATTGACCATTTTCGAACTTGTTCGCGACACCGTATATTTACGTCTTTGACCGTAAAAGGGTTAAGTTGGTGCAACACACAAGTGGACGCCACTCAAACTTGTCGGGGCTAATTGCTTTGTCACATGAAGTTTCCGTGTTAGTTGGTTTTAGGCATAAAATGTAGAGGTAGATGATTGCTACTTTTAACAATGCATTATTTTAAACTTTCAGGCAGCTATTTTTTTGTGTCTCAAGGTATCTCTGAAATAAATTCACTCTTAATCAACCAATCAACCTTTTGTATAGTTTGAAAAAATAATCAAATGGTCACCTTGGTGTGGTGTGGAGACCTAGTTTCCATTATGGCACCTAATGGTGATAAAGCTTCATGTATGTCATGTGGTGTAGGCTTCAAGAGCTTTGGAATGTTAGTTATACTGTGGAATTAAATTAGCTAAACATTATTGGTTGATGTCAGTGACATATTTTATAGTAGTATGTTGGTTGAGCTAGTTGGCTAATATTTCTCGAACGTTAAGCTAGAGCAAATGCGACAAAGATAATGTTCCCTAAAGTGATATTGTGGCAAACATTTCCAGATTTTTGTGTAATTAGAATTATTGTTTTCATTATCCTAAGGTATGGAGGCATGAAAGTAAAATACTGTTGAACTGTGTAAAGGGTGTTTTGTAGTTTTATATTTCCTGGATGAACAATTACCCCAGGGCAGAACTTATTTCTCCTCCATAATTTAATTTAGAAGCTTAGTTGCATGGTCCGCTCTAAGTTGCTTCTAATATTTGGATCACACACAAAATAATGTGGCAGTTTAACCTGGAGGCAAAGCATTGGTAGCGATCGCGAAGTATTAGACAATTACATGAAGTAAGGTTAATAGTTTTGCCAGCTGTATAAATTGCACTAAAGATTTGCTTATTAATTAAGCTAACAAGCATTCTGTCATGTGTGTACAGATAAACATGAACAGATCTCATTTGATGACTGCGAGCGCTTGCTGTCACCTTGCTGGCATGATGAAGAGCGCCGGCAGTGAGCAACGAACACTTCATTTTGCTGCTCACTTCACCACGTCTCTGAAGCTTTGATAATGTGACATCCAACGCTAGGTGCGTGGGAAGACCGCATGTGAAGCCCATGAGCGATCTCGGCTCATCCTTACCTTTGCACCTACTGCAGATCACCTCCAAGGTACGGCGCACAAGTTGAATATGTGCAGCCATGGCCGCACTAGAGGAGAAGATGCGCACTCTCCTCCTTTAGTGCATGCTTGATCACGTGACCTCCAATATAGGGCAGGCAGGAAGATGGCGCACACCGAACCACTATGCTTCTCGGCTCACTCTCGCACCCTTACCTTTGCACCTGCATCATATGACGCTCAGGCTACAGTGTACAGTCGAATCTTGATAATTCGAACTCGAAGGTGCCCGAAAATTTGTTCAAATTAAAAGAAATTCGAATTAAAGGAAGCTAATTGAATGGAGGACTTATGTGTAGTGGCGCATGTGCAGTGAGCTAGCATAAGTGGGATTTTGCAGAAGATTTATTCACACGTATTTACAAATTACAGTCAGTTATTAGGTGGATCGATGCTCGTACTGTGATAGGAGACGGCGCGTGCATGCGTGTATAATTAAAGGAAACACACCATGTCCCGTGACAATTGCCCCCTTCGAACTTCTGGTGTGCTTCACTGTGTACAGCTTTTGTATTGGGGCGAAGTTGACTTTCGGGAAGCGACATTATGCATTGTGCCATGCTTTCCACGCTTCGAAGCATTGGAGAGGATTACAAAGGCGTAGTCGGTGCCATTGCTAACAGCAGTGAATTGTTTCAATGAGAAACACGCGCCGAACAGCAAAAAGCTTGGTAGCAAACGTTCAAGTAGCTAGGCATAGCATTGCTGTGGTGTGGCTACGGCTACCAGCCGATTTGCGTGCAAGATCGCCGGCTCGAGATGGTGCGATAATCAAAATGGTGGTGATGGTGGCTTTGGTTAATGCTGTTTCAAACCTGCGGTAATGGCAGAAAGTTCGGAAAATCGTACAGTGAAAGTTTTTTTGCGTCTGAAATTTCAGCCATTCTTATACATTGACTCTGTGGGATACATGGCGGTGCCGCAACACTGACAGAAGTTGCTAACCCGTCACTAACAGAACTAATCGGTGATGCATGCCTGCAAGCACCTGTGCACAAATTTCCGCCACGTCTTTTTTTTTTTTTTTTTCATGCATGACATTGAAGAGTCTCTCCTAAGCTCTTCTATGGTGAGGTCAGGAATGTTGGACGTAGGTGCCGTCGTGCGATTGGGAATGCTGCTGAGAGCATTGTCAAAGTGCAGTATGTTCGAATTAACTGTCGCAAATGCTTGCGCGTTCGAGTTACCGGGAATTTTTACCCATTGGAATACATGTAAGTTTGATGGGACCGTGGTGTCAGTTCGAATAAACCGAATGTTTGAATTAAGCGTGTTCAAATTAACGAGATTCGACTGTACTTGAATAGGGCAGTGAAGTGACCGTCAGGGGCTGTGCCTTGACGGAGCTGTCACGGTAGGTGGCGACTGTAGCGCCACATTTGGCGTAGCCAAACCTTTACTTTGTGTTTTGTGACACAATTTGTGTATAAACGGTGACGCCTTGCTTCAGCACTGGGTAAGCCACGCTTGAGCCTTTGCTGTACCCCTGGATGTAGCACTGGATACACTCGAGTGGACGCTACAAGGAAGCCCTCGCTTCTTAAGGCACCTACGGACCCTGAATGACGTAGCCTATGGCAGCGAAACTTGCACAGAGTGGATAAACCACTTAAGGAGGATTGTGCAGTTTTTGAACTACACTTAGAGCCGCACTTAATTGTGAGGGGCTATGTGCATGTAATCAACAGCAAAGAAGTTTCGTCTACCGCGAGGAAAGCCTTTGCTTTCGTCAGATGCCGTGCCAACAACCATAACATTTGCCCCGGCGTGCTTGCACGTGTTGCCAAGAAGGAACCAGAGAAAACGCAAGGCTGAACAAATCAACAGGCAGCTTAAATTGTACTGCTTTTGAGCGCTGGAGAGCGTCAGACTGTAGACGAGTCTACTGATGTTTGCGAGGTGATTTGTGTGTATGAGCACAAAAATGGGGATGTAAATTCTGCCGTGACGGTCACCATGCTCAAGAATGTAACTCCTGCTGATAAGCAGTGGGTTCTGCATGATATGCATGATGCGGAAGGAGTTTGTTTTACTTCATGCACCTTTGACATCGTCGCAGGGGAAGTGAGAATCAAACAGGCCATGTTTTGTACAGAAGATAGCTCTGGTGGTTTTTGTGCGAAGACATTTTTGCATGGTGAGCTGGTGGCAGAATCATTGCTGACAACAATGCAGGACACAGCAAGTGCTTTCAACAAGCCAAAGAGTTAAATCTCTGTAATGCTGCTGCTGCGAACAACGGGATCCTTTTGACCAGCAGTCTTACAGACCACTTGCATCACCAAATAAAAAACAAGTGGAAAGCCGCTTTCAGCAAAAATTGCCTTGGTAGAATGACAAAGGATGGAGCATTGCGTTGCATGCAAATATTTGAGAAAAGCGCTTCTGACTTGCTGGTCACGTCTCCAGAGTCGGAAGTCGCCAAAATATACACCAAAGAGAACATTGCATAAATTGCAAGCATGCATGTGCAAAAGCAAGCGTCTTGCATCAAAGACAACGAAGCTCAGCGAAGACCTGATGAAAGCCAATAGAGGAAAGCCGATAGTGCTGCGACTATAGAAGTGCTTGCCGAAAGGATTAAGCATTTCTCATCAAAGCAGCAGCTTGCTGTTCGGCAGTGTTTTGAGGCTTCAAGGAGGAAAAGTGCATGTTGGATGATCTACAACTAGGTGTGGATTGTGGAGTGCATGCTGCTTAAAATGTGTAGCCCAAAACTTTAGAAATATATGCAAAAGCAGGCAATTCTAACCCTTCCAAGGGGAACGACAATAAAGAAACGCAGCTGAATACAGGAGTAGTTATGGGTTTAACAAGCAAATGCTGATCACTCTAAAATAGAGAATGGTGCCACTAGATGAACTTCACAGGCATGGAGACATTATCATTGATGAAATGAAGCTCTCCAAACATCCTTCAGTGACCACAGGAGGAAAAATTTGAAGGTTTTGTCGACTTCGGCGCATACACACCCGAGGACCAAAAGACCCTGCCATGCCATCATGGCCTTGTTGTAATGTTCGTACTTGTTAGCTGTTGGACGTAGGTGCTTGGTGTCTTTGGTAGCCATGAGAATGTCAAGGGTGAATTGCTTGCGAAAATTCTGCTTGAGGCCACAATACTCTCGGAATAAGGTGGGCTTCTTATCGACTATATTATATGTGATGCACCCTCTTGGAATAGAAAGATGTGGAGAGTGTTTAATGTAAAGGCATCAATGAAAAAAGTTATCTGCAAGAAGCAACACCCAGTTGACAGTAGCCGGTTTCTGCATTTTATTTTCTGATTTCCCTTGTCCTGTCGACAATATTTGCAACTGGCTTCTCGACACGACTTTCATGGACAGGTGTCCATACGGTTTGTGAAGGAAGCCTTGTGCTTGACAACAGGGCACTCACATTGAGGGCAATGCCTGGGGTATCAAATGTTCATATTGCACCGAACAACTCTGAAAAAATGCGAGTGGGTTATGCTTTTCAGCTCTTTGGACATAGACCTCTGCAAGCATTCTTTCTCTATTGCACACAACTAGAGAGAAGCTGTGGCAGCGTAAAAGCTACTGCATAATTCTTTTCAAGAATTAACTTGCTGATTGCTGCAATGATGTCTAGGTATCCAGCAGAAGCTCTGACAACCAATTCCACCAGTGTACGAAAGATCCAAAATATGCTTGAATTTGTGAACACATGGGAGCGCCAGACTGACAAATTTTCTAAGTGACTCAACAGCAGAAGGACTAAGGGTAACACTGACAAGTACGCTCGAGCTTCTTGACTACTTCAATAAAAAGGTCGGATTCAAATATTTACTAACTTCAAAGCTTAGCCAGGATAAAGTTGAGAACTTTTTTGGTATAGTGAGACTTTTGTCGGGCTGCAACAGTCGTCCAACTCCGCAGCACTTTTTACTGACTGTTCATTGTCTTTCTTTTTACAACTTGGCACAAAGCGTCACGAGCAGCAATGTAGAGGATGATGTGATGGGGGGGGGGGGAACTGTCTTCCTGAGGCAACCGACAGAGAAAAGGATACCACTAAGGGAAAGATTTTGGAGACGGAAGTTGTACACAAAGGAAAATGCGGACGTTCTGACTACATCTTTGCTAGCAGAAACTCATCAACACGTGCATCATGTGAAGAGAAGCAAGTCAAGATTAATATACTACGTTTCAGGCTATGTGGCAAGAAGGTGCATGCTGCCGACCAAATGTCTTGATTACATTGCCCGCCTCTTGCTCTCAACTGAGCAAGGGCTGCTTGTTGGCTGCTTCTACATTTGTACAGTTGAAAGATCAGGGTGGTTTGTTGTAACCTTCAGTTGAATTTTTTACATTTATTACATGCTTAGGTGATAGTTTCACAAGTTGTTTTTCTACTAATAAGGTGCACAGTGAGAGTGTAATGGATATCTTGGAGATGATTCATTCTGCTAGGCTCTTAAGTGTTAGTTTTAAAGCACGTGCATAATGCTTGACACCCCATGTTGTTGGCTTTCTTAAGCGCTTTTTAGTAAAGGGGCTGAAAAAAGCCAAACCTCCAAGCAGAAGTCAACTAAGCACTTGAAGCTAAACAGGCTGAATTGAACACATGTTAAACCATTAATTTGACTGGTACTTATGTATACTTCTATTGTGCATTTCTGTATTACGTTCCCAATTTTGTCATACCATGGCAAACATTTTAAGATGCCTCTAATATCATTGTATATTTGTGTGTATATTTCTGTATGTTAACTTCTGTATTGTCTTGATCTTGAACATTTTGTTTGTTTGTTTTGCTTTGTAATAGTACTTAAATTCTTGGCATCCTCATACCATAGAAGTATGCAATAAAAGTTCGAAGGTAATGATTATCTGTTGCAGTGTTCTTTTTTTTTTTTCGTCGCGTTTCCATTGTGCAAAATTTTAACAACATACCAGTAAGCATTAACTGCTGCAGTGCACACAGCATGCACCACCCTTTCTGATCGGTGCAAGAAAGCATCGATTTATCACGGTTTTGGCTAAAATTGAGAAAAATGGCTGTGGCTTAGGTAAGGTTAAGCCTAGGATGCGAAGCATACTAGCCTTTATTTTAGTTGTTGAAGCACTGTTTAGCCTGGTGAACTGCTGTTGCTTGGCTATATTTGGTTCGGCTAGACGAAGAAACAACTCATGCATTACTGCTTCGCCTTCAAGAGTGGAACGCGACAGCGTTCCCGTTGACCCGCCAAGGGGTGTAAGACAATGGGCTACAGGGCAGCGACTACGCGCCCCGCATTGGACGCGGTGAGCGTCGAGCAAAGCAGCGTTCGGCGCGGCAACGAAATGTGCGCCTGAGCAAGAGACGCACGCCTTAGAAACAGCTCGTTTCTAAGGCAACACCGCATTCACTAGAGGCGCTTTTGTACCGCTTTGAAGCATCGTACTCGTGGCTCAGTGGTAGCGTCTCCGTCCCACACTCCGGAGACCCTGGTTCGATTCCCACCCAGCCCGTCTTGCAAGAGTTGAGCCAAAGCCACTTCTCCTCTGTCGTGACGTCACGGTGTCACGTGGTTTCATGGCGACACCGCCGCGCCTGAGGAGCTGGGTTGAGCTCTCGTAATATGCTTTGCATAAAATTAAATTTCAGATGCTAGAAAAGTTAGTTTGACTTAAAGGGCGCGTGCCGAGTGTGACTGAATGAAAGAAGTTGTGGAAGTAGCATTTAGAGCGCACATGCCGCGCAGGCTTCCATATGCGCTTCCCGTAGTTGTCGATCACAGTGCCGCTGCAATAGTCGTCGAAGGAGTACAGTCGTTCCATTGCCCTATTCCAGTACACTGTACTCAGGCTGCTCTTTTTTATTGCACTTGCAGTTTATATAGAACATAACAGCGATGGCAAAAATACGCCTGGAATGTCCATATAGTTGCTATATTGCAATGAAATTGTGTACTAGGGGTGCAGGTAGGCTCTATGCATGCTTGTACCACATGCAGTTGACAGGCAAGCATACTGTCGCATGTTTGCCTTTTTCAGCATTTATCTTCCTCTATGCGATTCCACATACCAATATGTAGACCCATGTGTGTCAGAGCCGTCCATCACAGCAGTGCTTTTTGCTTTTCATGTTGCTGCTGCGGCCATTTGTTCTCCTTCATATAGAGTGATCACCGGAACCACTAGCACAGAATCAGAATCGGAATTTATTGTTGGAAGTAGAGATAATGGTGCTGTAGTAATGATGACGCGCAGTGTGATTAGGCACCAAGTACAGGCCGGAAACTCAAAGCTCCCAAATGAGTTTAGGGCCATTTTAAGTTAATTCCTGCAGTAGCATGTGAAAAAATAAAACAAGGCCAATGCTGTCTGTCGGACTGCCAGTTGTGCAAATTTTATTGTTGCTGTTAAGGTAAGGTATATAGTACATTTTTCTGATATTGGCAGTGAATAATGGTGAAGGGTTGGAATTGTGAGGACTTTGTCATTGTAATGTAACATGGATTCAATGATATCCTGAATGAGAATGTTTTTAGCAATTGTTTTTAATTGTCTTTCACCTGCTGGCAGAAAAAGTTGGTGGATGACTTTTTTTTCTTTGCAGCCCCAAAACATCCTGTTTAATTTGGAAGGTACGTCGGTGAAGCTCGGAGACTTTGGCCTTGCCACTCGCAGTAACCAGCAGGAGCCGTTATCTCGTCAGTTTCCATGGGCACCTCACACGGGTCATACACAAGGTGTAGGCACCAGCCTGTATGCTGCACCGGAGCAGCGTGAACAAGCCTCTTATGACAACAAGGTGTGCCTTGCTTCATATGTTATGTGCCCTTTGTTCAGTGTCACACTGCATGAGGTTATTGATTCTTGCATATATGCCTCACACAAGCTTCACACAAGCTTCACACAAGCTTCACACAAGCCTCACACAAATTAGAAATAAATTTCTAATTTGCTGCGCATAAAACTCTCTCATTACTAATTACAGTAAAAGCTCGTTAATTCGAACCGCAAGGGGAAGCCGCTTCAGTTCGAACTAATGAAAGTGAAGGAGAGCAACAGTACACTGCGATTTGGAAGCAGTAGGGAATGTTAGAAATTTGGCATGTCAGAAAGTGATGGCGTGTGCCGCGGGCACAACCATCTTCAAGTCGAAGCTCTGGGTCCGACTGTGCCACACCACCGATGTCCACCGAAACGAACGTTAGCCGAGGCTTAACACCATCACAATGAATAGCGACGGCCGATACCTCCTAAGCTGAAAACAGAGGTACACAACCGATGAAAACTGCCGAGACAAAGACGCCGAACATGTGAAGGTGGCGAAGGCCCTGATTCGTTGGTTCTTGATTGCAAGCGCAGCTGCGATGTACTTGATTCGCTGTGTTTTGACGCTTGCCGTGCCATCTCCGCACAACATTAGCAGCTGTACAAGATTTGCAAAGCCTCCGAGATTCGCAGCGGGCAAGAAGTGTCGGAGGTTACGTAGAACGGAGAGGCGGCAGCCGCCGCTGCCTTCTGGCTGACCCGGCGTCGGTTAGATTTTTTTCCGATTTTAGCTTCTGTCGCCGTTCTCTCTGTTTAGGAGGCATTACAGCCTTGTGTGGAGACAGTAGACGCGTTTCTCTGGCCGTGTGCCAGGCGAGCGTAGTTCGAATTATCCGTGAGGGAACCTTCTCACGTTCGAATTAACGGACTTTTTTATACATAGACTTCTGTGGAGCTTGGCTGGACCAAATCGTACAGTTCGAATTATACATAAATTCGAATTATTGAAGTTCGAATTAACGAGCTTTCACTGTAATCTCTCTCTCCAGTTTTCTATAGTATGAGGACCTGAAATGAGCAGCAACATGCCTACATGGCAGACATTGGGAATCTACAATGGGACAAATTTCAACATCACTCCTGATGCAGGTGGTGACATTAAATGATGACTGAAATTAAAGCAAGCAGTTCTGTGTGGCAATTGTATCTAGCAATAATGGTAGAGTTGCCATCAATCGAGAGGGTGCCACATGCCTAAATGAACTAGATTTATGGTATGTTTTAATTTGGTCAGAAGCTCTGGCTTTCACTTTCCATACACAGACAAAATATTAATTTAATTTGAGTGCAAATATTAAATTTTTAGGGAAGTGACAGGAAGTATCATAAAAGGAGATTATGTAAATGCAGTCATCTTCCATTAATTCGACCTTGATGGTATTGACCAAAGATAAAAATTATCCAGCGAGTCCAATGAATTCCTTCTGTGCCATGCTATTATCCTGAATTCTGACCAAAATAGGCCAATCTTTTCACTGAAGCTTTTTTTTTTTTTTAAGAAGCAGTGTGGACAATATTGTTACGTAGGAAGACGCAGACGAAAAGCTATGTACAAATATATTTACAAAGAAAATACGCTGCGCTTGGCCAAGAGGCAACAGCCCGCGCTAGCTTCTAATCGTCGTCGTCTTCACACTGCTGGCCTTTCGTGATCGCACATATTGTGCCGTAGCACTACCCCCGGCTGCAAAAGCGCCGTCCCGGAGCGACTAAAGATCGGACTCGGAAGCAGTGTAGTAGGCCTTGAGCCTACTGACGTGTACGACATCACTAGATGCCACAGGAGAGGACGAGGTTGAGCCCAGAGGAGCAATTTCGTAAGTCACAGGCGTCACCTGGCGCAGCACGCGGTAGGGCCCTGTGTATCGCGAAAGAAGCTTCTCTGAAAGTCCGACGTGACGAGAGGGCGACCACAGGAGCACGAGCGCACCAGGTGAAAACTGTACGTCACGATGGCGGGCGTTGTACTGACACTGCTGAGTGGTCTGTGAGGCCGTAAGTCGAGCACGGGCAAGCTGGCGTGCATGGTCGGCGAGGGCGATGGCGTCGCGCGCATACTCGCTTGTTGAGACCGCAGCAGGAGGAAGTGCCGTGTCTAGGGGCAAGGGAGGTTCGCGACCGTACAGTAGATAAAAGGGAGAAAATCCGGCGGTGTCGTGCCGGGAAGAATTGTACGCAAATGTTACGTAAGGAAGGGCAATGTCCCAGTCGTGGTGGTCCTTGGAAACGTACTTGGCCAGCATATCGGTAAGAGTACGGTTTAACCGCTCTGTCAGGCCATTGGTTTGAGGATGGTATGAAGTAGTCAGTTTGTGTTGAATGGAGCAGGAACGCACAATGTCAGCGATAACTTTCGAGAGGAAGTTTCGACCACGGTCAGTAAGCAGCTGTCGCGGGGCGCCATGAAGCAAGATAATGTCACGCAAGAGAAAGTCCGCGACGTCAGTGGCGCAGCTGGTAGGGAGAGCCCGAGTGATAGCGTATCGGGTGGCGTAATCAGTGGGAAAGGGACCGAGCAGGTCTAATCCAACACGAAAGAACGGTTCCACAGGGACGGTGATCTGCTGGAGATGACCGGCAGGTAGCACCTGAGGTGTCTTCCGACGCTGGCAGGGATCACAGGCAGCAACATAGCGTCGAACGGAGCGGGCGAGACCAGGCCTATAGAAGCGGCGGCGGACGCGGTCGTACATGCGGGTTACCCCAAGATGTCCTGCAGTGGGTGCGTCATGCATCTCAAAGAGCACAGTCTGTCGTAGATGTTTTGGCACGACAAGAAGAAGAGCAGGGCCATCAGGGAGGAAGCTCCTTCGGTACAGAATGCCGCCCTGGAGGACATATCGGCGAACGGATGCGTCGGTAGGTGTAGAGCGCAGACGCTCGATGAGTACTCGCAGCGATAGGTCTCGGTACTGCTCATCGGCGATGTTAGCGAAGGCAGACACAGAGAAAATGCCGTCGGCGGTACTACTGTCGGCGTCGTCAGGCTCGTCTACCGGGTAGCGAGACAGGCAGTCAGCGTCCTTGTGTAGTCGGCCAGATTTGTAGGTGACAGAGAACGAATATTCTTGGAGGCGTAAGGCCCAGCGACCAAGTCTTCCTGAAGGGTCTTTCAATGAGCATAACCAACAAAGCGCGTGATGGTCTGTGACAACGGAAAAGGATCGGCCATATAAGTATGGGCGGAATTTCGCAACCGCCCAAACTAGGGCCAGACACTCACGCTCAGTGATGGAATAGTTGCGCTCCGCGGGTGAGAGGAGCCTGCTGGCGTAAGCGATAACACGGTCGTGGCCACGCTGGCGTTGTGCCAGTACTGCTCCAATTCCGTGACCGCTGGCATCAGTACGGACTTCGGTAGGCGCAGAAGGATCGAAATGGGCCAGAACTGGAGGCATTGTGAGAATGTCGATTAGATGAGAGAATGCAGAGGCCTCGTTATCGCCCCACTGGAAAGAAGCGTCTTTTTTCAAAAGGTCGGTTAGTGGTCGTGCTATGGCGGCGAAATTCCTCACGAAACGGCGGAAGTACAAACAAAGGCCGATGAAGCTGCGCACATCCTTGACACACTTCGGAACAGGGAAGTGCGTAACTGCATGGATCTTGCCTGGGTCCAGTTGCACTCCGTTCGCGTCAACGAGATGTCCAAGGACGGTAATCAGGCGACGGCAGAATTGGCACTTCGATGCGTTGAGTTGCAGACCGGCTCGCCGAAAAACGTCCAGGACTGCTGAGAGGCGTTCGAGGTGCGTAGCGAACGTTGGGGAGAATACGATAACGTCGTCCAAGTAGCACAAGCACGTGGACCATTTGAAACCGTGAAGAAGGGAGTCCATCATGCGTTCAAAAGTGGCAGGAGCGTTACATAGGCCAAACGGCATCACCATGAATTGATAAAGACCGTCGTGTGTTACAAAGGCAGTCTTCTCGCGGTCGAGATCGTCCACGGCAATCTGCCAATAGCCGGAGCGAAGGTCAATAGAGGAGAAATAGCGAGCACCGTGGAGGCAGTCAAGGGCGTCATCAATCCGAGGTAGGGGATACACGTCCTTTTTGGTAACCCTGTTAAGGTGCCGATAATCCACGCAAAAGCGCCATGAGCCATCCTTCTTTTTTACCAGCACAACCGGTGACGCCCAAGGACTACATGACGGTTCAATAATGTTCTTGGCAAGCATTTTGCGAACTTCTGCGTGAATAACTTTACGCTCAGCTGATGACACTCGATACGGGCGGCGATGAATAGGAGGGGCATCGCCGGTATTAATGCGATGTTTGACAGCTGTAGTTTGGGCTAAAGGACGATCGTTAAAGTCAAAAATATCGTGGTAGGAAAACAGAACGCGGTAGAGTTCACGAGCGTGCTCGGAGGGCAAGTCGGGGGCAATCATTTTCCGTAAGTCAGCGATGGTACAATTTGTCGACTGCGATGGTAGAGGAGTATCGGATGAAGTGTCGTCTACTGCAATGGATGCTACTGAGTGATCCTCGAATGAACAAAGCTGGGCCAAAGACATCCCACGTGGCAGCACTCGTGTCGTCAAGCCAAAGTTGACCACTGGCAGGCAGACGCAATTCGCCGTAATAGATAAAACTGTATGGGGTACTGTGATCCCGTGTGTAAGGAGGACGTCTTGCATAGGAGCCGCGATGTAGTGACCGTCGGGGACTGGTGGGGATGACACTAGGTCAACGTAGGTCAGTGCCGAAGGTGGCAAGCGAACGTAGTCGGCGGAACTGAGGCGACTGGGGTGTGGTTCAGCAGGATCCAGAACAGGCAGGTCAAGGCGGAGAGTACTGGCAGAACAATCGATGAGAGCAGAATGTGCGGAGAGGAAGTCTAAGCCGAGGATGATGTTGTGGGGACAGTGGGCGATGACTGTGAATAGCACGATTGTTGAGCGATCGGCGAAGGAGACGCGGGCGGTACACATACCAATTACGGGGGCTGTTCCGCCATCGGCGACACGGACAACAGGCGTCGTGGCGGGCGTGATAATTTTCTTGAGCCGGTTGCGAAGGTCAGCGCTCATTACGGACAAATGCGCCCCAATGTCTATGAGAGCAGACACAGAAACACCGTCGACTTGCACGTCAAGAAGGTTCAGATGAGTGGGCAAAGTCAGTAGAGGATTTAGCGGCGTAGGGAGCAATGCAGCGTCACCTCGAGGCGCTGCATCGTCTAGTTTTCCGGCTGGGAGCGGCGTCCGAAGGGAGTAGGCGAATAGGAGCGACGGGGCTGGGGAGAGCGAGATTGTCGTCGTTGGGGCGAAGGCGATCGAGAATAGGGGCGGTTCGTTTCAGGAGAATCAGTGGCGGCATTATCGGAGCGTGCGGCATAGGGACGAGAAGGGCCACCTGAGGGGCGAGAGTAGGCAGTATAAGTAGACCGGATCGGGGAACTCCAGCGACTACGACAGTGCCGAGAAATGTGCCCGATTCGATGGCAGTGGAAACAAATAGGCTTGTCGTCAGCAGTGCGCCATTCAGATGGGTTGCGGAAACGTGGTGGGTAAGAAGATGCGGGACGGGGCGAATTCGAAGAAGCCGAGCGGGTATCAGGGCGATGGGCCGAGCAGATGGTGTGAAGACCCATGTTTTCAAACTCCTGGCGGACAACTGCCTGGATCAGTGAGACCGTGACTGTAGATGTGGTGGTGGGACTGGAGTCGAAGGCAGCCGGATAGGCGGCCTCGATCTCACGCCGGACGAGCCTGGTAACATCGGCAGTGTTGTAGGGACGAGGAGCATCGGCACAGGAAGATGTCGCTGGGGTGTTGGGCAGACGGGCAAACTGTTGGTCAATACGTTGGCTTTTGGCGAGTTCCAGGCGGCGGCACTCTTTTATAACAGCATCCACCGTGGTTACGTTGTTGCAAACGAGCAAGTTGAAGGCGTCATCAGCAATGCCTTTGAGGATGTGGGAAACCTTGTCTGACTCAGTCATGTGGGTGTCAACTTTGCGGCACAGAGCCAAGACGTCCTGAATGTACGTGACATAGGGCTCTGTTGACGTCTGAACACGGCCGGAAAGCGCCTTCTGCGCGGCAAGTTGTTGACCGTAGGGGTTGCCGAACAAGTCACGAAGCTTTGTCTTAAGTGAATCCCAACTGGTTAGCTCATCTTCGTGCATGCGATACCAAACTCGAGGTGTGCCACCGAGGTAAAAGACTACGTTGGCGAGCATAATAGTAGGGTCCCACCGGTTATTGCGGCTGACGTGTTCATACAGGCAGATCCAGTCATCGACGTCTTCCCCATCTTGGCCCGAGAATACGCCAGGATCACGGGGAGCGGGGAGAGTGATGTAGGTCGTCGAAGTGGCAGCAGGTGTCGGAGCATGCGGAGTCGGGTTGTCGTCGCCGGGAGCCATGAAGGAAGGCTCGACGTACCGTCCACTGCGAAGCTCCGTGACGAGGTACGGGGAACGTCCACCTCCACCAGATATGTACAAATATATTTACAAAGAAAATACGCTGCGCTTGGCCAAGAGGCAACAGCCCGCGCTAGCTTCTAATCGTCGTCGTCGTCTTCACACTGCTGGCCTTTCGTGATCGCACATATTGTGCCGTAGCAATATTTTAAGCATATATATCAAATCTCGACAATTTTTTTCCAACAGCAACACTTACAAGCACTATACAAGAAACTTAAAAGTATAATCAGTGAGAAAGTAAGAACGGCAAAAAAATGAAAAATAGCCTTGACAAGCCCAGCTTGTCCTTGGCCGATTTTACCAGAAAGGCATGGACGAACCTAGCTCGTCCATGGCATGGAAGGGGTTAAAGAAAGGGTCAGAAAAAAATGTCTGATTACACCACTGCCTCATTTGGCAATATTAACCCAATTCTAACATACCCTGTAATATAATGCGCACATGGTTTTGGGGGGTTTTTGGAGTGTTTGGAGGAGCCAAATATAATGTGCACCCACTTTTATAACAAATTTTTGCATGCCTCTGCTTCTGGCAAATCAAAAATAAGATGAATCCTAAAGAGGTTATCTTCATGGAATAAAAATTTATTTACACGTAGTGTCCATTGTCTTCAGTTCTGCACTGTTTTATCGCTGTCTATGAACCACAATGCGTCACTTTCCTTGTGGCATGTTGCATATAATATTCCACATTTGAAGGTTGAAATTTATTTGTAGCACAAAATAAAACAAGCATACATATTCAGCAGTACATTAGGACGTCCCAAAGTAGAACTGTCCAGGGAACCTTCTGTTTCACAATGCATAAAAGATAATGATAAAAACAGCTGCAGGCTGCATCCAACAAGTGATTACACACTGCAGACTGTCGTATACTACATGCAAAATTTCAAGATAAAACAATAAAATGGAAGAACTGTGCTCATAAAAAAGGTTATTTCAATATGATAAGCTAACAGAGGCATAAGCACACAATATCAAGATCGTACAACTCGCAAATTTATAACAGTACAATGCAAAAGTGTTTGTTTAAAATCAATATAAACACCAAACGTGCAGAAATTTTGCGTTGTAGAAATTGCTACTAAATACTAAAAAGCACAACCACAGAAAAAGAAAACAAAAATAGAAAGGAAATCTGCAAGAAAATGAAAAAGGGAAAAAAAAGAAGTAACAGAGAAAGCTGCTCTTCTAACGATTATATTTTGAATTTTCATTTAATGGAGTACAAAGAAGAGAAAATCTTAATGTCTTTAGTAATTGCATTCCAAACAGTTGCACCACGGAATCTGAATGTAAACTGTGATGATGTGATTTTGGGTAAAAGGAAGTTACTCCATTCAAACTACCTAGTGTTGTATGAATTAACGATGTTGCACTAAGAAAGGACATCTGTAGGTTTGTCAAGATGAATGAAGCGATACATGAGAAGTAACAATTTATATTGAAATAGATACTGGACGGGTAGAATACGGAGAAGTTGGTACATAGGCAGGGAATAGCAGCGCAGTGCTCTAAATGTCACAAGTTTCATTGCTTGGTTTTGAAGGCATTCTAAACACTTGAGGTGAGTAGGATATGCGTTTCCCCATGTAGGCAAACGGCATGGCAAATGGCTACCTATATAAGCATGATATAACGAAGTAAGAATATGTGGCACAAGGTGTGCATGTGTTTTGATGATAACATGGATACCAAATTACATTTTGTGCAGTAATGAACTGACCCGACAGTGGTATTTTAGGTGTTTGTCAAGGGTAACATGAAGAATTTCACTTCTTCAGATATTGGTAGTCTATAATTAAAAAAACTTGTTATGGGACTTACTTTTGGTGGGCTATAAAACGGGACAAACATTGTTTTAACTGGATTCATATGCAGTTGGTTTAAGGTGCACCACGTGTGGATGTTAGAGAGGTCAGTATTGAGTGCAACTTGTCGAGTGGTTAGTGTGTTCTGAGATGAGTATAATGTGGTATCGTCGGCATATATTAGGCACTCTGAATTGGTCAGTACATTGAGTAAGACATTTATAAATAATAAGAAAAGCAACGTACCTAAGATGAACCTTGAGGAATGCCACAGGTAATTAACCCTTTGAAGGTTGATTTTTTTCGGCATATGTGACCGCCCAGGGTCTATTTTTTTATTGCAGATTCTGATTCTTCTTAGGGACTTATTTCGAAAAAAATTTGCTGTAATTTTTCTAGGGTCACTGTAAAGCGAAGAAAAGATATTTTGCGTTGGTATATATGCACTCTTCATTCATGAATAACAACAATAAAAAAGGAAATAAACTTATTAGAATTAAAAGTTTGGTGCATTTTTATGCACATAGTTCAAGGCTTTGAAAATCTGCACATGAGAATATTTCGCAAGCCTCAAATGTTCCTGCTCTTACACTAATACGTACGTCCATAGCGTAATCGAACTGCGTAGGTGCGCGCATTCAAGAAAACTGTTTGGTTGTGTGCCCATCAAAGAAAGCAACACGTGTGACAAACTTCTGCTAATCTTCATCTCTTCGCCAACCAGCTAGGGCAAGTTTTCACGAGTCTTAAAAGAAAGAAAAGGAATAGAAATGCATGCACGACGGCATCCTTCCTATGCGCACCCCTGTGAGCACTAAACGAGCGAAAAACAAGCGCTCACCCTTTGAGTGATTAGGAATGAGATAGTCATCAGTTTCGCAAGCACAAAAAGCCGAAACCGTCCGCGAAACAAAATCCAAACGTTCGCCCGGCCGCACGCGACCGGTAGTATATAGAAGCGCTGGAGCAAACTAGCGCTAAAACAAACCATGCAACGAAAACCGAGAGAGGGAGGCGTGCGAAAAAAATTCCCCGTATCCCCACATAGTGGCAGCACATGACAGAAAAGTAAAGGTTAGGAAATTGGTGCGCTTTTTAAACGTACAGACAGCACCGTAAATATACGGCATCGACCATTTTCGAACTTGTTCATGGCGTTGTATATTTACGTGATTCAGTGATTCAATAATTCAGTGATTGAATTATTGATTACTCCAAAAGAGCAATCAGAATCAAATGAAGAAAAGATGTGATCAGTCAGCATAGAAGAGTCTGAAAGATCCTAGCTGAAATCCGAGTTGAGGAGAAAAAGCCATAGCTGAGTAGACAAGTTACATAGTCAGAGCAAGACTGGCAGTTGAAATTGAGAATGTTAATGTGTATGTCTCCGCAAATTATTATATTTTTGTTTTCATTAATTAACGCATGTAATATATATTTAAGCTGAAAACAGAATTTCGCATATGAGGTTGACAATATAGCACCTACTATTGTACAGCTATTATTGACTGGTAGGGAATCGTGGTCAAACTCTAGCCAGATGGATTCGCATAACAAGTCCTGAAAAGCAAGATTATAACGTCAAACGTAGAACACTGATGATCTGATGAAAACAGCCAAACCGGACCAGGAAACAGAATTTTTCAAACCGGCCATTCGGCCGTTGGCTGGGCCGAATGGTGCAAGCCCTCGGGGACGAGAGGCGTCGATTTCCATGGGCGACGGCATTCGAAGCACGTTCCTCATGCATTTTCCATGCCAATCCCAAAGAACAGTCCACGAATGGTGGCGCCGGGGCAGATCACAGCGTTTTCGATGCACGCGGCTGGCTGCACCTCTTCTTTTTTTTTTTTATCCAGCGGCTGTGCCCGGACTAACCACTTCACATACACGCCCTTTGCGACTTCTCTTTGCCCCAAACACTGGCAATCTATCTTGCATGCCTTTCCTTTCTTTAATGCTGTGCGCTTGGTACTTCCAGGTCCCGAACAGCATTCGAGTTACAGCGTGGCATATCATTCTTGACAGGAAGCTAGCAAGCACACAGTTTTCGAGAAAGGAAATGCCAGCAAGACAGATGATTATTGTTTGGGGACAAGATACACACCCAAATAGACGTAAACTTTTTTGTAGAGGCCTCCATAGTGCGATAAACATGACACACCTGTTATGTTAGCTTAGCACATAAAATAACTTATTTTTTGAATGAGCTTTTGTAGGTAAAGCTTGAAAACAGTAAGTTGTCATTGCAATCCTATGCAACCATGGTGATAACTTGTTCTGCCGTCATCTTGTGACAACAATGGTGATGACACTGGCTCTGACAGCAGGCTGTTGCTAACAGCACGAGTACAGTTTTGGTTTCATATCCGTTTGTAATGCAGGGGCAATTTTGTCACCAACTTTCTTGGGAAAATGGCACACATTAAAATTGGATAAATATAGTAATTGTTCATTGTAATTTGCCATTTTCACATCAACATCTGCCAAAGGCAGACTGACAATCAGCATTTTTGGCTGGAGATAATGTGTCGGACAGGTTGACTGTCCCTTAGCACTGCAAAAACAGGCACTGCAGTCATTGGGGCAGGCACATGTGTGCTGAGTAGTCAAGTTCGAATTGTCCAATGAGGAACAATGTCATGATCAAAATAATTATACCATTTGCCCATAATAGGGTCCAGCCTCTCCTTCATTTACTAACTCTGACCCATCAGTGCTGTTGTCTGTTTATTAATTCTTTTGACCTTATGTTCACGAGTCTTTTTGCATTGCAAAGCATATACTTCTAAAATACAAAATACTGTCGATAAATGGTCACTAGCATCAATTCTACTGCACCTGAAACAGTCTTGATTTAAGCCTCCCAATTGATTTCATACTTTCTGCCAATCCCAGCATAGTTAAGGATGTAGAAGTGATAGGTAGGGTAAAGTGCAGCGATCATAGGTTAGTGAGGCATAGCATTCACCTCAATTTAAAGAGAGAAAGAGTAAAATTGGTCAAGAAGAAACAGGTCAACCTAGAGGCAGTAAGAGTAAAAGCAGACAAATTCAGGCTGGTGCTTGATAACAAGTATGCAGCCTTAGAACAGAGAGATGTAGATGACATAGAGGTAATGAATAGAGACTGAAGAAGCCGTAAGAAATGGACGCAGTCTGAAATCAGTTAGAAGGCAACTTGGCATAGGGCAAACCAAGATGTACGCACTGAAGGATAAGCACGATAATATCATCAGCAATCTTGAATATATAGTAAAAGCAGCAAAAGAACTCTATACTGACCTGTGCAGTACCCAGAGGACTCAGGATAACTCCATTCGAAGCAGTAATGAACAGGATACAGAAACTCCTCCTATAACTAGTGATGAGGTCAGAAGGGCCTTGCAAGACATGAACGGGGAAGAGTGGTGGGAAAAGATGGAATAACAGTCGATTTAATCAAAGATAGAGGGCACATAATGCTTGGAAAACTGGCGGCTCTTTATACGAAGTGTCTATCGAATGCAAAAATTATACTAATCCACAAAAAGGGAGACATTAAAGAATTGAAAAATTATAGGCCCATCAGCTTACTCCTAGTATTATGTAAAATATGTACCAAGATAATCTCCAATAAAATGAGGGCAACACTGGACTTTAGTTTCAGGAAGGGATACTCTATAATGGACCACATCCATGTCATCCAACTTCTGGGGAAGTTTTGTGCTATGTGAAGTTCAGTATATTGGGAGTGGCTGCTATTCTTGTTTGATGTAACCGTAATTGCTGTATATTCTCATTGTAACTTTACATTGTTCAGGAATTGTTCCATAGAAGGGATAATTTGATGCAAATGGATTTGATATGTCAGGTTCGTCTGTAGAAGGCACTTTTGTCTGTTCTAAGCATTTAACTTTCAAAGTAAAAATATGCAAAATGCCTGTATGCAGTATAAAACATAGAGGAGTCCCCAGTAGATTGCTCAGTCAGCCCACACATTTAATCGTGTAAAGCCAAACGTGTTGCCCGGGTGTTCAGGTATGTCGACGATTTCCTGGTTCTCTTAAATATCAGACGAAGTGATTGTCTCCCTGATATCATTTGCAGTATTTTATCAGTTTTTCAGCATTGCTCTCGGCATCTTAGTTTCACCCATGAGGCACCACAAGAAAATTCCATCAAGTTTTTAGATTTGACTCTAACCTTTCACCCTCAAGGTCACATTTGCTGGGCTTATAGTTCAAGAACTAAAGAGACGTTGCTACCGTACCAATCCGCTCACTCGAAACTGGTCCAGCGTGGCATAGCCTCTTTGTGCTTGTCGAATGCGGTGGAAAAGAGTTGTACGCATCTAATGCAAAACAGTGCCGCCCAGCAAGAAAGGAGACTGTTAGCGGCAGGCTATCCAAAGACTTTGATCACTGCAGTGGCTGAACCTGTGTACAAGCGTTTGAAAAAGAAAAACAGGGAGGATCGCGAAGTGCGAGACAAAATAAAAAAGAACTTGGTGGTCATGCCGTATGTACATGGCATTTCTCATCGATTGAAAAAGGTTGCGGCAAGAAACGACGTCAGTTTGCTTTGTTCTGCGCCTTGTAAGCTTGCAAAACTTTGCAGTAGGGTCTCACAGCACAGGTCGCGAAAGAGTACGTGCAATACCAAGCATGTTGTGAAGCACCGCACGTGCGACACATGTGTAGTGTACAGTATCCCTTTGACATGTGGTAGAGATTATATAGGACAAACTGGTCGCTGTGTCAATGATCGCATGCGTGAGCATGCAAATCTAATACCCACAGACACAGGAGGTAATCTTCCGCTGCATTGTAAGGAGTGCGGTTGTGATCCTATCTTCAATGACGTTTCAATCTTGGCGAAGGCTAAGACTCAGCAGGAAAGAGAACTGATTGAAGCCTATTGCATCTATAAACTTGGCCCCGAGAAGTGTGTAAGCGCCCCATCTGTGTTCCTAACCAAGAAAGAGCTTTTATTTATTGATAACTGTAGACGTGTATAGATAAGGTGTTGACTGTGTTTTTGTTTGGTTGTGCCTACGCATGTTCAGTACGGACTTGGGGGGCGTCGTTTTCATGATTAAAGTTCAGTTGTTAGTCCAGCCACCTTCCTGTCTCTTTGTCTATGTCTGCCTCTCGATGTTTTCCTACTCTAAAGTTTGCTGGCATTCTCCTAGCAAAGCCAAACTAAATTGAAGTTGGCAGCAAATGGCAGTTTTCCTGCTGATTGACTCTGCAGCCACTACTACCAAATTGCCAAGTAATCTTTGGCATGAGCTTTATTTTTTACTGTTGCCAGATCGAAACAGCATTGTGATGTTTGTAAAAGAGAAATACATACATGCCTGAAATCATTTTTTTTCTCTGTTCTACAGGTTTGGAATTCATTAGTCTATTGAGAGATTATTGATGTCTGTATTAAGGACCTATTCTAGTTATTTTTTGAAACAACTTCTTGTACAGTCTGTTTCACACTTAGGGGGAAACTCGGAGCACCTTGGACTGCAGTGCGGTGAACGCTTGAGTCAGGCGGTGGCAGCAGCTCGCACGTGCGCAGGTGCTCGAGGGGCGAGGTCTTGAACCGCGTCGTCTGCTGCAGCGGCACGCGCTGCCCGCATTGTCAGGAAGTGTGCTACTGCGCGGATTTCATCCTTACTGCGTGAAATGAGCGGGTATTCTTTACTAAGCATTGTGCGATGCCCACTGATGCACCTCGAAGGTAAGTTCATCGCTGAAAGGTGCTGGTCAATCATAGACGATGTACTGATTCCATACGTTCTTGACAGCCCGTTCCCACAAGGCGACTATATATTCCAACACGATAGGTCGCCAAGCCACACTGCTCGTGTTGTGCAAGAACTGCTCGAAGAGCCCGCCATCACTCTCCTGGAGTGGCTGCCCAAATCCCTGGGCGTTAACATCATTTAAAATGTATAAGGCTTATTGAAAGTATCGCTGGCGCACCAGCCTCTCTATCAGTCGCCCGAGGATAGGCTTTGGTCCACCATTGTCAGCAAGTGAGACGTGCTGCGAATGAACACGTCACTGATCAAGTCACTCTACACTTCACTGCCTTCCAGAATGAGTGCTGCTGCTGGGGACATGACGAGATACGAAGTGAAGTTTGGAGCGCGACGCGTCCAATTCCCTGCCGGCGGGCAGTGTCTGCCTGGTGTAGTGAATTATTGTCGAGAACAATCGCTTCCAGCTCATTGTCTTAACCTAAAACATTCCTTTATTCGTATCCATTTGTTTCGTCGTGTTTGGCCCCCATAGTTATCATTGTTGAGTGCTTTGTTTTCCTTTCAAGTCAAATAAAGACTGAGTGCATTGCGTGCACATATTGGTATGTCTTGTCACTGTGTGTTACGGTAGCACACACAGTGAAGAAATATACGTGCACGCACTCGGTGCCTCGGCCTTTTCAAAGAACAGACGAAGCATGCTGCCAAAAGAAGTTTGTAGAACTCCATTGTAGCCAATGAAGGCCCAGAGTTTGGCGTCACGCAATGTTTAGTAAAGAATGTCAGCTCAGTTCCCGCAGTAACGATGAAATCTTTGCACTACCTCTAACAGTGGCACTCTTCCCGACAATGCGGCGAGTGCGCGCCACTATAACAGACGACGCAGATCACTACTCCGTCCCTAGAGTGTCTGCGCCTGAGTGAGCTGCTGCCGCCGCCCGACTCCAGCGCTCGCTGCAGTGCTATGCAATGTGCTCTGAGTTTTCGCCTAAATGTGAAACAGACTGTACATGTGAGAGACCGTATAAAAATTTCTGATCTCTATGTCTTCGCAAACAATTGCAACCAAGATTTTGTTTTTAATCTCTTTATACACAAAGATATCCCTTTTCTACTGTGTACTGAGTGTTGCATAAATATGAGTGCCAGGTATACATGACTCTTCCATATAAACCGCTGATTAGTTTCAGTTCAAATTATGCACAGAGGTGTGCAAAAAGTTACGCAGTGGGTTCAGGTTAATACCACGTTTGTAAGCATTACTTGCCTGTTCCAATTCACAATAAATTCACAGTTTGTTATCTGTGGTGACACCACTAAAGCTGCTGATTTTGCCAGCAGCTACCGTTAGGTAGCGGCAACTGTCATTACTGTGGTGAAACGTGCCTTTCACTATATAGCGGTGACAGATGGCACCACTGTTGCACTGCAGCAAAATCAATACCAATTTTGAATGACATTGCCACAAATGGGCATTTCGGCTTTATTGGGGATGAAACGGGCAAGTAATGCCAAATATGCTTACAACACAAAGCTAGATATGGACAGAGGCAAAAAGCAACATGGACAGCGCTGTTAGGGTAGTAACGCTTACAAATGTGGTATTCAACTGAGCCTATTGCTAAATACCATCTTTGTGCAAAACTCGAGCTCAAATCAGCCAGAAATGTAGCTGGAATTTTAGCAGCAGAAGTTTAGCTGTATACTTGGCCCCCATTTCTATTTATACAACGCTTAGTACATAATTAAACCATTGCTGATTTCAAAGTCGTCATTGCAGAGACTGTGGGCGGTCTCACAAGTGCTCTTGGGCCTAAGGAACAATAGTACAGTAGTGCAAACAATCACAAGGGCATTTATTGCACCTTTCGTACACTAACGCCTGCTAACCGAATTCCTATCCACAAAACATGCCGATGGGCGCGCGACAAATCTAGGAAGTCCAACTCACCGTGACTGGATATTGAATGAATATGTTCGGCCCATGCTAAACACTAACGCCTGGTTGTTCGCGTGTACGGTCATGCGAACGGTGTCGCATTTAAACGATCATGTTTGTCCTTTCTGGTGTGCTGCTCCTAGGCCTCACAGGTCCGGCAGAAGCATGGATTGGCTCACACGCGGCACATCCAGACTGCTTGCCGACCCCGAGTGAAAAAAGGAAGAGCCTACTGCCTGTCGCACCCAACTAACCTCGTTGTTAGGTAGCATTAGCAGCGCAGCACTTGCGCCATCTCTCGTAATACGCTGCAACCAAACCGACCCCTGGCGGCACTTAGCTATGGGGAGAAGCTGGATTACAGGACACACGAGAGCCATGCGAGGAAAACTACACAGGCGACGCTTGAGAGTCGTGCATCCCCACAAAACATATTTCCTAAAGGACATGCAGAAAGGCACTAAACTTAATCTTGCCACCTTTATAATTATAGCAACATTGTGTTCCTTCTAAGTTAAGCATTGTTAGGTGCTAACTGTGTGTAAAAATGCAAATGCAGAAAAATAAACCTGCCTACTTTTCTGTTAGAAACACCCTTTGGGGCAGCATATCACCCAAGTATTGCATGCTTGTTTTTTTATTAAGTAAAGATTTAATCAACCTTAGACAAGTCTTGGCAGTCTTCGTTTTTATGATACAGTTAAACCAAAATATAAAGAACATGAACACAATGAAGTAAATATAAAGTTTAGTTGATCATGCTTTATTTCAGTGGTGTATTCTCCTCCTATAGACCTTTTTCACAGTGATCCCAAGGTCGCCGCCATGTTTGATCATGTGGAGACTCATCTATTGCCTGCACAGTAGTCTCCATGTTCACTATGAATGTACAGGCGTGGCCACTACTAGCAGGAACATGGAAGCCCGTGGCATGCTACTCGGAGCGTGCCACCACCCTAGCCTCATAAAGTCTTGTGACACAGCTGCAATCAAATTGATTGACGAAAAGCCCGGTGAATCGTCTGCCGAGACTTCACGAGGCACAGTTGGGGCTGCTCCTTGGAGCGTTGCCGCGGGTTCCTGTGTTCCCGTGTTCCCACTAGCAGTGGCCGTGCCTGTACATGTCACTGGTGTTGCTCAGAAAACCACTGTTTCGGCAAATGTCGTAGACAGTGACTGAGTGAACTACTCAAAGCTTTAGCCACAGCTTCAGAGGACATGTGTAAACGCCTTCAGAGCTCATTATGCATTGTACAAACTGTACGAGCACTGTTGCGGTGCTTGTACTGGAAGTGGGGCTAGAAATGTATTCCAAGCTGGCCAGACTTTCCACTTCTGATAAATCAGGATGAGTGTCTTTTGCTCTTCGTTCTACATTTGACAATTATTTTGTAGCAGCGCCTTGTCATGTTTCTGACTCGGTAACGGTAACATTCCTTGATGCGGTCACTATCTGATTGTTTATTTTCTGCCTAATCGCTCACGGGTGTGCTCAGTGGTGACAGATTTGTTCTGGCTGCATACTAGAGGGGCTCGGAGCAAAGACGTACTATTGCTAGTCACAGAGAAAAAAGTATTGCTCCATGTCGCTAGTCACTCGCTTACTCTGTGGATCATCGCGAAACGTTCAGCTTTGAACTTACGTGTGCTGAAGGCGTTGATGAACAAAATTGCCACCATGTCGACTGGCATGTTATCAAACCTTTGATTGCCGAGTCCATACTAAGCAGCATTGGTTAAGCCTAGAGGCATAAGCAGTGTGGCTTGTGGAGTGGCTGGGGACAAGCCATTGTGGGAAGCTCGTTGCCAGTATGCTCGTGCTCGTATACTTAATCGGTGATCGAGCGTGAGGTAAGATGCACAGGCTAGACTAACAGCTGTAGTAGCAAAGTACGGATCCACGTGCAGTTGCCTCGGTGCCCAAAAGTGTTGGTAGCGCGTGCATGTTTTGGCCTGTGGCAAGCCAACATACTGATCCTGCACAATAACACTGATCACATGGTTGGTTATAAGTGGCAATCAATAGCATGTGTATGTAATATATTGTCCCCGTACCTCCTAATGGCACAAACGGTTTGTCAAAATCTGCAGATGACCCTTTGCTGGCCCATCGGAAGCATTCTGCTTATGTTTCTTTTGCATAAACCTGATTGGATCCCCCCCCCCCTCCCAATATCTGCATGTATGCTTCTAATAAATATTGGACACAACATTTTTGTGTCTGATGCAACTTCATAATAATGAGGTTCGACTGTATAGGTTTTTGTTGAGTATCATGTGTAACAGCATAATGATTTGCTTGTTGTAATGTGTCTGGAATGAGTAACATTGCTAACACTATATTTTATTTTTTTAGGTGGACATATACAGCTTGGGTGTTGTGCTGACTGAGCTACTGTGCCCCTTCTTCACAGTCCACGAGCGCCTCACAGAGCTCGCAAAACTTCGTAATGGAAGTCTGCCATCAGCACTAAAGGAATATTCACAGGACATGGTATGGAATTTGCACATAAGTCATAGTGAAGTTTACTGGCTTATTTAGAGCAGGTAGCCTCTTTTTCAGTGGTAAAGAATTTGTTTTCAACTGTTCTGTTGGTGTTTATTTCCATTTGCACTTATTTTGAGTCGGCTTGTTCTGGGTGGCAGCAGGGGAGGTATTCCGTAAGTGTCCACGTAGTGAACATGTCCTTTTCATCTACTGCTGAAGTGCTGATTGGATGGGGTCACCTGTTTTCTTCTGACGCGTGCCTTAGCCCAGCCAATCAGAACTTCAGCAGCAGACAAAATGGACATGTCCACTAGGTGGGCACTTACAGAATTCACCCTGATTTTATCCCTTGTTCATTTCTAGCCTTTGTCCAATGTTTGCAATGTTTGAAGTGGTTGGTGTCATACCAACAAGCCTGGATATCAGCCATTTTGCTTTTTCTTACTGTGTAAGCAGCGCTTCTATTTCTACAGCATCGTTGAGCAGTTGTGTGTGATGTGCTATTGAAATGATTGCTGCATTTGTTGCCGTGATGGAGCACACTTTCAGCATTAAGAGCTGGGTTGAGTGGCTGTTTGGGCAGCTCAGACAATCCCAAGCAACCACAAATATCCTTCCAATGTCCTATGGATATCCGTTTCTGATATAACATACATCAGATGAACGTTCGCAAATCTCCAACAGACGTAGAAACAACTTGATTTGGGTAAGTTGGTTCAAGACAAAGACAACAATAGAAAACTGGCTTCAAGTATTGGTTCAGGAAGGCAAAGACCACTGCAAAGACTGCAGTTCTCTGTAAGAATACATGAAGCCTTCAGGGCAGTCAACTGAATTCTTGTGGCAGCATGTAAGGCTTTCCTTGGGGAAACCAAATCCGAAACCTAGGCATTCTAATAACGTCGCCACTCTGGGTGGAGTGAGTGTTCCTGATGGCATGAAGGTTGTTCTCTGCAAAGGGCCAAAATTGAGCTATGAATTGCACTTGTCTGCTCATCAGTTTCTGGCCATGGCCAGAGATGTGGCAGACAAGGCCAATGAACATGAAGGGGACCACGCAGCCAGAGAAAGCATTGACAGTGTTCTAAAGAATGTGCAACACAGGATGGCACCTAAACTACCATTTAAACAAGTGGTGTCCTGGATGAGGGACAACAGCATGAATGTCCTGCAGTCCGACAAGGAAGGAGGGTTCGTCGTCCTACCAGAATTCCTCCTAAGAGAGAAAGCTGCCAAAGCAATTGCAAAGAAATTTCAAAGCAGTCTAATTTGATCCGAAAAAGCAAAGAAAAGCTTCTCTCGAGCTACTTGCAGGTCTCAATCTGGAACCTCTAAAGAAGATGACTAGCAAAGCAGAATCTGGGTTTCTGGAGGTGTTCTTTACATGCAAAACACATAAGCCGAACCACCCATCAAGGGTTATTGTGTCCGAAAAGACTTCATGGCAATTGCATGTCGGACGGTTTTTGCAAAGCCATCTAAAGAAGCTGCCAGTGAATGAGCCCTACCGAGTGAAAAGTTCTAAAGAATTTGTGAGTGAACTAAGGGGACCTTGGGCTGCAAATTATAATGGTATCAATGGGTCTTTTGTCAATGTGGAAGATCTTCCTTCCTTCACTTCCTTGTAACAGTTTGCTGGTTGCCGTACGTGAAGTAATCAGTGAAACAGGCAAACAATAATTTCAAAACTCGGTAGGTATAAATGCTGACAATTTCATAACGCTCTTAGAATTTTATCTTCAACCAACAGTCATGAATCATGACGGAACTTTTTATATACAACGCACTGGGGGTATTTGTATCAGTTCATCCATCACACCCTTGCTTAGTAATACATTTTTATCTAGTATTGACCAACGCACTTGCGATGCTTTTGTTGGCTTGCCAGTTATGCGCATTTATCGCTACGTGGATAACTACCTGGTTCTTCTAAAGCAGCGGCCTGGTTATTGCTTTGACCAAGAAGTGAAAAATATTCTGAGAATTTTCGGTATGCATGGTGGGCGACTAAAATTCACCTTTCAACTGTCGAGTAAAACTAGCATTCAATTCTTAGATATTGTTGCAGGAAGAAAGCAGGCCCAGGACTGTAAAATAATGTATATTTACTACTGGCATATATGGCGTTCAGGCAACGGCCAGTCTTCGTCTTCCTCTAGTTCATGTCACCTTCTTTCCCTTCATCATAACATCACCCTCCTGGCGGGGTTAGCTCCATCCCAGTGCAAGTTATAGAGCCTCACTTAATGGAGGGACATAGGGCTTGAGCCTGGCAACGTGAACAACATCGCTGGTGACGTTGGGAGGCACTGAAGGCTGACCGACTGGGGCGATCCCATATGTCACAACGGACAGTTGACGTAAGATCTGGTACGGACCAGAATAATGGGAAAGTAGTTTTTCCGACAAGCCAACGTAACATGAAGGCATCCAGAAAAGGACAAGGGAACCAGGGGAAAAATGGTGTTCCCGGTGCTCAAGGTTGTAGTGTTGCTTTTGAGAAGCTTGCGAGACTGTGAGGTGATGACGGGCAACCTCTCGGGCCTGGGTGGCTAAGGCAATAGCATCGCCAGCGTAACCAGAGCTGGGTGATTGCACTGCGGAAGGTAACAATGTGCCGAAAGGCAAGGTGGGGTCGCAGCCATACAAAAGGTAAAATGGTGAAAATCCGGCAGTGTCGTGATGGGGATGGGATGGGATGTCGTGATGGAGTAATGTATGGTAAAGCAATGGGGGGGTCTCAGTCGCGGTGATCGTCGGAAATGTACATGGCCAGCATTTCAGTTAGTGTGCGGTTGAGTCATTCGGTGAGGCCGTTCGTTTGAGGGTGGTACGCGGTAGCAAGCTGGTGTTCTGTAAAACAGGAGCGGAGCAGATCATTAACGACCTTCAATAGAAAGTAGCGGCCGCGATCCATGAGTAACTGACGAGGGGCGCCGTGGTGCACGATGACGTCGTATAGTAAGAAGCCGGCGACATCCGTAGCGCAGCTGGTTGGCATCGCTCATGCGATGGTATATATCGTGGCATAATCTGTTGCTACAGCAATCCATTTGTTTCCTTTAATGGAAATTGGAAAGGGGCCAAGGAGGTCGAGGCCCACACGGAAGAAGGGCTCTGTAGGGATATCACTTGATTGAAGCAGACCAGTAGGAGGCATAGCAGGCATCTTCCAGCGCTGACACAGGTTGCAAGAAGCAACGTAACGGAGCACAGAGCGATAAATGCCGGGCCTGAAGAAGTGGCGCTGCAGGCGGTCGTAAGTACGAGTGATGCCCAGATGTGCAGCAGTAGGAACGTCGTGAAGTTGCTGGAGCATGGCCAGTCGAAGGTGCTTGGGAACGAATAGGAGGAGCTCTGGGCCATCAGGACGAACGCTATGACGGTATAAAGTTCCATCGCGCAAGATGAACATCCGTAGGGACGGGTCATTGGGCGACGAGCTCAGGCGTTCCGTAAGTGTTCGAAGAACAGGATCTTGGCATTGCTCATCGCCAATATGGAGGAAGCTGGAGAGGGATAGAATGCTGATCTCCGAGTCTGTATCGGTATTGTCCGGTTGATCCGCGGGATAATGAGACACAAGCAGTCAGCGTCTTTATGCAGGCGCCCTGACTTATACATAATAGAAAATGTATATTCTTGTAGACGCAATGCCCAACGTGCAAGTGTACAGTTGGGTCCTTCAAAGAGGAGAGCCAGCAGAGTGCATGCCTATCAGTTACGACACAGAAGCTCCGACTGAAAAGCTACAGCTTAAATTTCGCAACCGCCCATACGAGCACGAGACATTCCCTCTCAGTAATGGAGTAATTTTTCTTGAGCATGGTAAGAAGGCGGCTGGCGTAAGCGATGACACCGGCTTGGCCCTGTTGACGCTGAGCGAGAACAGCGCCGATGCCATGACCACACTCGCATCCGTTCATACTTCAGTGGGCGCAGAAGGGTCAGAGTGTGACAGAATCGGGGATGTGGTAAGCCATTCAATCAGGGTAGAGAAGGCTTTCTCCTGCAGTGGTTTCCAAGAGAAAGAGACATGTTTCTTAAGAAGGTCAGTGAGAGTGTGAGTGATGTCGGCAAATTTTTTCACAAATTGCCGGAAATAAGAGCATAAGCCCAGAAAACTACGGTCATCGTTTGTTGAACAAAATACAGGAAAATTTTGCACGGCGTGAACTTTCTGTGGATCAGGTTGGATTCTGGCGGGGTTTACGAGATGGTCAAGCATGTTAATTTCACTGCGACCAAAGTGGCACTTGGAGGAGTTAGCTGAAGCCCAGCCCTGTGTAACACGGAGAGTATGGTTATGAGGCGCCGCAGGTGGCTGTCAAAGTTAGGAGAAAACACAATCATATCGTCGAGGTAACAGAGGTATGCAGGCCACTTCAAGCCGCATAAGAGAGAGTCCATCATGTGCTCGAATGTAGCTGGTGCATTGCATAATCCAAAGGGCATGACTTTAAATTGGTACAGACCATCCGGTGTGACAAAGGCAGTTTTCTCGCAGTCCATCTCATCGACGCTAATTTGCCAACAGCCAGAGCGGAGGTCAATTGATGAAAAGTATTGGGATCCGTGAAGGCAGTCAAGAGCGTCATCAGTGCCAGGCAGGGGATAAACATCCTTCTTTGTTATTCTGTTGAGGTGACGGTAGTCAACGCAGAAGCGCCACGAGTTGTCTTTTTTCTTTACTAAGACAATCGGTGATGCCCACGGACTGGCTGTTTCAATGATGTCCTTGTCCATCATCCTGTCTATCTCTTTCTGTATGATGGCCCTTTCTGTTGCGGAGACACGATATGGCTGCCTATGAATGGGGCTGGCGTCACCGGTGTTGATGAGATGCGTGACAACTGACGTCTGGCCCAGTGGACTATCGTCTAAATCAAAGATCTCCCGATAAGATGACAGGAGGTGACGAAGAGCTGTTGTTTGCTCGGGAGAAAGGTCAGGGGCAATTGTCTTAAAAACATCGTCCGCAGGCGTCGAGTACGAAGGAGTGGGTGGCAAAGTGCCATTGGTACTGAGGAAGGATTCAGAGGTCAAAGAATAAATCTCAAATTCTTCCAAAGGAGGGATATGTGCTATGGCGATACCGTGTGGCAGCACATGCGACGAAAATCCAAAATTGAGGATGGGCACGCGAGCGCAGTTTTCGTGGATCTGTACTAAGGCGCTCGGTAAGGCAATATTGTGCGACCAAACCACGTCAGTAAGCAGCGACAGGACGTACTCGCCATCAGATATGGGAGGACAGGGCATCAGGAGGACATTTGTAGCTGCCTGTGGAGACAGCCTTGCAAACTCAGCAGAACATAAGCGGCGTGAAGCACAAGTTGTTGCGTTGGCAGGAAGCGGCACATCCAACTGTACAACTTCTGTGGAGCAGTCAATTTGGGCAGAGTGTTTCAAAAGGAAGTCGAGGCCGAGAATTAGGTCATGCGGATAGTGCTCAAGGATGATAAATAAAACAATGGTATAATGGCCCCCAATGGTCATACGTGCTTTGCACATTCCAAGAACAGGTGAAGTACTCCCATCGGCGACTCGCACAGTGCGTGGTACGGCAGGCATTAGAACCTTTTTGAGCCTTCAGCGGAGAGCAGCGCTCATAACTGAAAGCTGTGCTCCTGTGTCAACAAGAGATGTGACAGGAACGCCATCAACTTCAATGGCCAGTAGGTTTCCACGTGTAGGCAGGGTCAACAGAGGATTTGTGGGCCGGGTAGGAGGTGCAGCTTCACCTCTGGGAGCTGCACCGCCTAGTTTCCCGAAGTGAAGCGACCGGTTGCATACGGCGGTGAAGAGCAGTGAACGAGAGGCAAACAGGAACTACAACCTTGCGGAGACAGGGAGTGGCTGGATCTTGGTGGAGCACGGTCGGCGTTGATGTTCCTAGTCAGCGTATAGGGCAAGAAAGTATGATTGTCTGGCACTTGGCGGTAGTGACTTGGACACGACCACCAAGGAGGTGGCAACCAGTCGTTGAGGCAATGACGGACGATGTGTCCAATACCGGAACAATTAAAACAGATGGGTCTATCATCTGCTGTGTGCCAGTCAGCTGGGTTGCGACGGAGTGGCAGAAAGCTTTGCGTCTGGGAGCGAGCGGCCGGAGAAATCTGGTAGGTGTTTCTATAGTGGGCCGAGCAGAGATGGAACGCCCAAACTTGCTATTTCCTCCCGAACGACCGCTTGTATAACGGAGATAGTGGGCACGCTTTGCCGACAGTCGGAATGAACTGGAGCTGGAGTCATGGCCTCAAGCTCACGGCGAACGATGCGCGTTATATCTTCCAGTTCTGTTGGCTGAACGAGCCACGGCAGGTCTTTGCAAGAAGATGTCGCGGCGGTATTGGGCAATCTGTAGAAAGCTTGAGCAACGTGGTGGCCCTTTGCTTGTTCGAAGTGCCGGCACTCCTTTATAATTGCATCCACAGTGGCACAATCCTTACACATCAGGAGATTGAAGGCATTGTCTGCATTACCTTTTAGTATGGGACCAATTTTGTCTGCCTCGGTCATGTTGTTATCAGCCTTGTGACAGAGGGCCAGCACATCCTGTATGTATACGACAAAGGATTCTGTGGACGTCTGAGCACGGCACGCAAGTTCTTTTTTTGCTGCTAGCTGACGACCGACAGGTCTGCCGAACAGGTCTCGCATTTTTTTCTTTGCAGACATCCCAGCTCGTTAGGTCAGCTTCATGTGTAACGTACTATTGCTTCGCAGTTCCTCTCAGATAAAATATCAGGTTTGCTAGCATCATTGTTGGATCCCACCTGTTGTTGTCATACAACGTAAGCCAGTCCTCGACTTCGGCGTTGTCCGTGCTACAAAATGTCCCCGGGTCTCGCGGATGAGTGAGGATGACCGTTGGTCTGGGCTACTGAGGCGTTGTTGCTTGTGTCGGTTTATTTGCCATTGTGGCGGCAAATAGATGACGTCCACTGCGAAGTTCCGTGATTGTACCCCACAGCTTCCACCAAAATGTTGCAGAAAGAAAGCAGGCTCACGAGTGTAAAATAATGTAAATTTAGAACTGGTGTATATGACGTTCCGGCAACGGCCAGTCTTCATCTTCCTCTAGTTCATGTCACCTTCTTCTTTCCCTTCACCATAACAATATTAATCTTTCATTTGCTTCAAATCACCATGTTTGCTGGGCTTATCAACCTAGGTCTAAGAAAGGCATGCTTCCCTATGACAGTGCTCATTCGAAACTCGTGAAAAGAGGAATAGCCATCTCCTGTATTCAAGCTGCAATGAACAAATCCTGTGAGCACCAAATGAAAAATAGTCTCCTACTGCAGACAGAACACCTAAAAACAGCCGGGTACCCATCTTCCGTCATCACAGCCATGTGTAAAACACTCCTTTAAAAAATAAAGCACTTTAGAAGAAAAATGGAAAACCAGGAAAAAGAAAAGATATTTTCATGTAATAGAGAGTTTTAGAATAGGGGCCCCAAACATTTTGGGGCCCCAAAGAAATAGCGTCGAACCCACTGCGCATGCGCGAGACGCAAACTGTGTTTGGGTTTTATGTTGGGAACGCTATTTCACCGATTTAGCGGGAGCTCAAATAGCGTTCCCAAAAGCTTTGCGTCAACAAACATGGCGGCACCCATCGAAGCGACGGCTCTGACCTAGCACCAAACTGGGTTCGAGTCGCGGTAACGAGTGAAGTTCGCAAGCTAGGAGAAGTGACTGCAGTTATCGCTTTCTCTCAACTAGCGGATGTTATGAAGATTGATTCATTAGATGCCGCTGATTCCGAATTCGAGTGTGGATTTTATGGCTCGTAGGCCTAACACGGCTAAGCTTGGCTGGTGAAGGCACGTAAAGTTGGTTTTGTTGCTCAAAACTAAGCACAACTAATTGTTTGCTGCTTGAAGAATAACCTCTAAATTGTAATTAAACGCAAATACACGCAAGTCAAAATTACTATTCATATCATAAAATGGAATATTTTATTTAATTATTTTTAATCGTTTTTCTTAGACGCCGTAGTGGCGCTGTCAGCGCAAGACGCTATCCGCAAACGCAAAGCCCTGTTCTAAAACTCTTCACTCCTGCGTGCCCCATGGCTAACACCCGCAAAGCTGTTTGGGGCCCCAAAATATTGGGGCCCCTATTCTAAAACTCCCTAATACCATATGTTCACAAGGTATCCCATAATGTAAAGAAAGTGGCCAATGGGCACCAAATAAACTATTGTTTTCCGCTCCCTGTAAACTCTTGAAATTAGAAATGGTATGAAAAATTGGAAATGCCAGGAATGCACCACAAATCACGAAAATCAATTCACGAAGCCTACCTCTGACGTCATTTATGTAAGAGGTAGACTTCGTGAAGCAGCTATAGTGCAATGTATTCAAGCACCCAACCAATGTTATATAACAACTGGTCAGGTGCTTCAATGCATTTCACTGTCGCCGCTCTGCTGCAAATGAACAGAAAGGGGGGGGGGGGCACACCAGATTCAAGATACGATAAATATTTTACTGCCACCTTATGTTGGGAAGTCCTCAAAGCGCACATGAATACTGTTCATAGCAACAAATATACGTGCTGATAAAAAGAAAATTTGCAGATCTAGATATCATGACCGAAGTTAGAACAGCACGAAGGCAAACAAAAATAGAAACTCCTTTCAGCATGTTAGAGTCTAACTAATGTGGGAAAGACAACTAAATGAGGTCTCATGTGATTATTATACTTATTTTACCTATTTTACTTTCTTGTACTATCAATCCTTACCAGGATACATTAGAGAGTATTAGAATAGGAGCCCCAAAGAGATTTGCGGCTGTTAGCGTTGGGGCATGCAGGAGTGAAGAGTTTTAGAATAGGCCTTTGCGTTTGTGGATAGTGTCCTATGCGTGCTGTGCCACTATGGTGTCGAAGAAAAACTATTACAAATAATTAAATAAAATATACCATTTTATGATAAGAGTAATTTTTGACATTCGTGTTTCCACATTTAATTACAATTTAGACGGTTATTCTATTAGCAGCAAGCAATTAGTTGCACTTAGTCTTGAGTAGCCAACTTCACAAGCCTTCACCAGCCAAGTTAAGCCGTGTTAGGCCTATGAGCCATAAAATCAGCAATCGAATTTGTAATCAGCAACTTCTAATGAACCTATCTTCATGCATGCTAGTTGAGAGAAAGCGATAACCACCGTCATTTCTCCTAATTTGCGAACTTCACGCGTTACCATGAATCGAGCCTAGTTTAGTGCTAGGTTAGAACCATTGCTTCAATGGGTGCCATCATGTTTGTTGACACAAAGCTTTTGGGGCAGCTATTGGGGCTCCCACTAAATCGGCGAAATAGTGTGGCCAACGCAAAACCCAAACACAGTTTGCATCTCGTGCATGCGCATTGACTTCGACACTATTTCTTTGGGGCCCCAAACGTTTGGGGCCTCTATTCTAAAACTCTCTATTATAGGTGCATGCTTCAGAATAAAGAAAAAAACTCACAAGTGAGAATGAACATGTGGTGGAAACTGAAGACAGCACAATGGCAGTGGAAGTGTAAGCATCAAGGCTTGCCTAATACAGTAAGGTATGAGAACTAGCTACACAAAGGACGGCAACAAGGTGGTACGAAGACAAACACTGTCTTCGTCCCACCTTCTTTGCCGTCCTTTGTCTTGTTTTACACCGATTAAACAAGATTACTTTATACAGACATAAACAACAGTCTACACAGACTAATGTAAGATATCATTCAAACACAATTATGATAACATGTCAGAAATAGAATACATTTTCAAAGATAGGAACATATAAAATGTGATGCATCTGCAAACTCATTGGGAGGGAAAGGTTTAGCACAGAAAGCTAGCACTGCCATTTCTGCTAGTTCAAGGAATTTATGTATTGTTTAACTATATTTAAAATTTATTGTGCATACAAGGAGAAGCTTTGTAAGAAAAAGAAAAGTTATGTGCATCACACTTGAAACTGCAAACATTTAGTGCTTTGGCTACAAGAATGATATATCGAGACAGTCATTACACATATCCATAATTAGATATGGGTATTTCCACCAAAAGTGAATTTTTTATAATGGTATAGCCAGTACTTGCACGTAGTGATTGTAGAATACTGAATTATTTTTACCTCTTTAAAGAAGAATACATTCAATTTAATGCTATAAGGATCTTTAACTCTTTCAGGGTCGATTTTTTTTGCCATATGCGACCGCCCAAGGTCGATTTTTTTTTATTGCAGATTTAAATTCTTCAGAGGGACCTATATTGAAAAAGTATTTACTGTAATTCTTCTAGGGTGACCGTAAAGTGAGAAAAAAATATTTTGCGTTGCTATATATGTATTGATAATTTATGAATAACAACAATAAAAAAGGAAATAAACGTATAATTAAAAATTTGATGCATTGTTATACACATAGTTGAAGGCTTAGAAAATGCGCGCACGAGAATATTTCGTAGGTCTCAAATGTTCTTGCTCTTACACTAATATTTGCGTCCATAGTATAATCAAACTGCGTAGGTGAGTGCACTCAAGAAAACTGTATGGTTGTGCTCCCGTCGAAAAGCAAAATGTGTGACAAACTCCTGCTAATCTTTATCTTAACGCCAACCATAGACAATTAGCTTTAGAGAGTCTCCAAAAAAGAAAAGGAAACGCATGCACGGTGGCATCCTTCATATGTGCACCCCTGTGAGCAATAAATGAGCAAGTAACAGGCGGTGGCCCTCTGAGAAATTAGTAACGAGATAGCTATTAATTTTGCAAGTGCAAAAAGCCGAAACCGCCTGTGGAACCAAACCCAAACTAATCGCCGCGCCGCCCGCCCATGCGTGCCAATGTGCGAGTGGTAGTATATAGATGCGCCGGAGCAAATAGCTCTAAAACAAACCATGCAACAAAAACCCAGAGAGGGAGACACGAGAAAAGAATTCCGTGTATTCCCACAGAGTGGCAGCACATGCCAGGAAAGAAAAGGTTAGGAAAATGGCATGCTTTTAAACCTACAGACGGCGGCGTAAATATAAGTCATTGTCCATTTTGGACTCGTTCCCGGCTCCGTATATTTACGTCATTGACCCTGAAAGGGTTAATGTCATAAATTTATTTTGGCTCAAAAGGTGATTTTGGCTCGTAAGGCCCTTGAATTTTTTTTTTTGGTTTAATGTGACGTGCAAAATAAGAAGGAAACTAGAAGTGCTTGTCATGTGACAGTTCTTTTGCGGCTCAATGTGCGCACGCACGGTCACATTACCACTCTCATTAATGGACTTCCGACTGTGGATATGTGCATTCTTTCCAGTCATTCTAACCTGTCCAAAGAAGCATTATTTAATTGTTCAGACTCCCATTGCAGCGCTACCCAGTGCCTGTTCATGACAGCTACTCCTCATTACTACATGTATATTATAATGTCACCCTTCCCCTTGCTGTTTTGCTTGCAAAAGGTGACAAAACCTTGGTAAAGATGGATCCCTGTGTTGAAGCATTAGTACTACTAAAACCTTTAAAACATTTCTTAATTATTGTTCACTGACAATGAAAGGTTTAGCAAGTTTTGGAATTGGAATTATAACTTCAAATCCAAATGCTTAACAGTGAAACATACCCTGGTGATTTTTATGGCAATGGCACCAAGCAGAAAGAAAATGAAGTTGTAATTAAAGGGGTCCTGAACCACCGCTCGACGACGATTTCTTGTCCAACTCAGTGAACAAGGAACCCGTACGCGGTTCCGAAACGTCAGATTATTCGTCAGACTTGGTCAGTGACCGTAATTCCTTCATTTCCATGCCTGACCAGACGAACTTTCGTCGAACCCTTAATTATGACACCCCTCAGGCTTGGTGAAAAAATGCAGCCCTCGGATAGCATACGCTTCTGTGAACTTCTCAGCCAAATTTTGCAGTCATGCGCAGATGGGGAGCTCACAAGCAGAGTGCAAAGTCACATATTTCTCAAACACTTTGTTTTCAAACGAGAACTTCTCCTTGCCCGCTTCGAAGCTGCCAGCAGCTTGCATATGTCATCATATGCAAGGTTCCCATAGATGGCTGCTATCAGCTGATAGCTGACATCAGTCAAGAAGGGTGTTTGAATCAGTCCAGTTCTTCCTGCTGTTACTGTGTGTATTTATTGATGCAGTTTAATGAACATGCTAAAGTAATCGAAAATTTGCTTTTGAATTTCAATAAGAATTACATATTTTGAAAGAAGCCGACTATTGTCTGCTGATGCTCGGCTGCCGGCGCAGGAATTAAACTTGCGCCACTCTTCTTATTGGTGCCGTAGCTGTTGGGCCTCACTTATTTATATTAGTTTTGAACACTCAGCTAGCCTCGAACCAACCTAAAACTTTTTTTTTAAGTCGGACTGAATGTACACTCCTGGCTGCTCCTGGCTAGATGCGTTGGCAGACATTGTTTCATATTGAGCTATTGATGGTGCTTCAAATTGTGCAAGTTGGGTGTGGCTACTATCTGTCGGTCAAGCTCGTGCAGGACAAAGCCAGTCGGCAGCATGTAGCATGGCCAGACTGAAGCACATAAGTGTGAGAGTGCACTCCAGCCCATTCTTGCACAAAGCAAATGTTGTGCATATGCACTACAGTTGCATGTAGCTAGGGCCTGCAACATAGCATTGATACCATGGCCGCCACAGGGTGCCGGGCCGAGTCTGCTCGCTGAGCGCACTGTGGCTTGCTGAGGACAACTGCATTTGGGACGTTGTAGGCACCAAAATCGGTAGTAGTGATGTCCACATGAACATTCAAAATCAAATTCGAATTGTGCGCCACAGTGACGTTCAGTAAGTGGAGTGTGGGCACACCCTGCTCCGCCATGGCTCTTGAATTGCAAGGCATTGAAGAATGTAGCGGAAGCACCGTAAGGGGGATGAAAGGTGATCTTTGATGGTCAATAGCTCCGCTTCTCCTGAACACATTGAAGTAGTTTTTGCTGCAAAGTATTTCTGAAATGGTCTAGTTTAACTTCAAATGCATTTCTCAACTTCAATAAATAGTTTTTTGGGGCCCCTTTGATAGTGATATTTAAAAGAAAGAGCATTGTGTACAGTTGCATAACGTGTCTATAAAAAAAGTGTGTAAGCTTTGTGTTACCTTTCTGTCATTGTGTTGCAGGCGATAGCCATTTCGGCAATGTGCCACAGTGATCCTAAAGAAAGACCAAGTGCAAAAGAACTCTTGATTTCGCCACTATTCATTGCCAAAGACAAGGTGAGCCACAGATTGGAACTGTATATTTAGGGCTGTTTGAATATTCTACATATTAATTTAAATTGAATACTGATTGCTCATGTAATTAGATATGACTTTCAAATGCATAGTGTTTGTATTGCAGATAACATACCGTATTTACTCAATTGTAACGCGCCCTCAATTGTAACGCGCACCCATTTTTTGTGACCGAAAAAAAAAAAGAGAAAAAAACACTTTTGATTGTAATGCGCACCCGTTTGCCGTGACCAAAAAAAAAAAGAAGTCCTTTACAGTACCATGCACCTCATTCTTTCATGAAGAAATACAACTTTCTCTCAATTGGAAAAAACTATTAATCGAGTTACTCCCAGTGCACTAAAGTTGCGATAAATGAAAAAAGTCACAGTTTCACCCGAAAGGTGAAGCGTCGATTACGATAGCAGATAAGTACACAGCTATATGAAAAGTAAGGATGGTAGTATTATCGGCCATATAATCTTCTAAACATTCGCTTACTTGCTAAATTAACAAGCATGGTGTCACGTGTGCACAAGCAAACATGAACACGTCTCACTCAATGACCGTGGAAACTCTTTATCAAAACGCTCGAGCAAAGAAGTGCGGTAGCAGGAGCGAGGGAATCGACCTTTGTGTGTCCTCTCACTTCACTGCGAACTAAGCAACGAGAACACAGCACGGTGCGCCTAGATGTGTAAGCTCTTGTCTCCATCGCAGATCGCTTTCAAGATAGGGGCCGCGCGGCCGTGCCATAAGTAGCAGCCGCCGGTGTAGAACATCTCTCCTGTTTGCACCAGTCCCGCACGCAAGTTTCGAGAACACCGAACGCCCATGATGCGGTCCGATTACTGTCTGTCGCCGCACACGTGATCGCTTTCCTTTTAATTGCGGCATTGTGATGAACTCGGCATGTCTTTGCAGTCGACACTTCCATGCTGATAGAGCAAACGCAGAAAACAGGAAGACGGACGGTGCATTAACCTAAGCTAAAGGAAGCATTGCCTAAGCACGCATACTGCAGCACATAAAGGAAGCTACGGCAGCTAGGCTTGAATCGCGTACGAAGCAGCCATTTTGAAATGCCGATGGCGATATGGTACCATAGATTTAGGGTCGTACTCATTTCTAATGCGCACGCAATTTTTGTACCCATCTTATAGGAAAAAAAGTGTGCATTAGATTCGAGTAAATACGGTAAATGGCTGAATAGATAGCTTGAATTAATGCTGTTGCAGCCACCATGTTTGAGTCCTTATAACGGAACGAAAAATCCAATCCACTACCTGCAGTTAATTTCTGCCTGCATTATAGAAGCTTCAAGTGGGACTCCACTATGACATCTATGGCATCATGTCCAAGCTATATTGCTGCCAGTGTGGCCTCCAATATCCATATACATAGCAACATCCCATGTTTCCCAAGTCACAACTGGTATCGGCACCACATCAGAGTACACATGAATTGCATTGCATCAGGCCTGCTTGCTCTTTGGTGTAAAAACTTGTTATATACTTCACACAATGAGTTCGATAGCTGTGGTACAAAATGAGTAGCTTCCAGCATAATGCATTGTGCCCATTATTCATTGCTTGGCAGTAAAAGTAAATAGAACAGATAGAAATGGAAGTTTTGTAGGTGTGGCAGCAATCTATTGATAGAGATAGACCTGACTGAACGACACGTGTGTGACTGAACAACTGAACATGACTGAATATGGCCGCACTCGTCACCTCAAGCTCCACAGTTGTCTGTGTCAGCATACTATCTTGAACGGCACAATGGGCTCCCACACCACAGGGTGGCAAGCACTCCAACCTATATACTATAAAAGCCAAAGTAGGCAAGCTGCATGTTCTCCTCTTGTCCACTATAAATACAACATTTACGTAATTAGCCTCTATACTTTGCCTACGTAACATTTTCTGGTGGAGCTACAGTGTACACCGTATTGCTTCAGGCAAAGATACAGCAGCAAAACGGAAGTGTAGCAACATTTGTGGAAGGTATGTCTTGCCTTTTCCAATGCACAGATCCCTCTTTGTAGGAGGATAAAATGTTGGGGCTCTTGACAGTTGGAGTTACGCAGGAGCTTTTTGCTGCCTTCTCCCATGACTCTCTTGCTGTGCCTTTGGAGCGCATGAATTGCTTGCAGAGACTCATAAGGCTTGCCAGTTGGGAAGATCTCCAAATGCTCCAAGTAACTCCAGCCTTGGTACCACAACTTTGTTATGAAACTGTTTGTGAAGAAATCTGGCAAACTTTCTTAGACCCAGAACGTTACAAACAGCCGCCCATGCCTCCACGACAAAGCACAGGACGTCCTGTGGGATGGCATCTCAAGGTTGCAAAAGCATAGGCACAAAGAGATCCTCAGCTATGGTGGCACCACTACGGGGCCTCAGCAGAAGTTCGGCTAAACATTCAATCACTTGTCCTCACTAAATTCCAATGTTTTCTTAAATTTTATAGGTGACACTTAATAAAATCCTCAAGGCAGGCAGTCTAGTGAAGGTGTGAAGCGGTGAACAGGGTGAAAAGGGAGGGCTGCTTGCTCGGTACTTGGTGCCAATTTTATATCTGGAAAAATGGAGGGGGGTGCTTGCACAGGTAATGGGCACTTGCTTGGGAGTTCACGATATATCATGTTTTATACACATCTTACAAACGCGAGCTCTCTATCAAGCCTGAAAAGTGCTCCTTTCCAAGAGCCTGGCATTTAACTGGCCCCTGACAAATTGGTTTACATCTACAATTTCCCACCAACCACAGACAAGGCTGACCTGTCCAGTGCTTCCTTGGTCTGTGCACATAGACAACTCCTTGACGAAGTATCTCTATAAGATTGCTGGACCTTTGATGTGGCTTACGCATGACAATGTACCTTTTCTGTGGGTAGACAAGCAACGGCACTCATTCAACAAATTGCACTATCACCTACAAGCTGCTGCAGTGCTCACTCGGCTCATTTAAACGCCGCCACAGAAACAGAAATGTGCACCAATAACGTAGGCCGCAGCACCGTTGTTGTGAAGTGGCGAGGCAGCATGAATTATTTATGTTAGCCGCAGTCTCGCCATGGCTGAGACCAACAAGCCCATGGCAAAAAAAGAGTTGTTTGGGCAATTAGCGCTTTTCAGCCCTGCCTTAACAGCAGAATGTTTTGGGCTGTCGGCAATCTCCATCCCCTGTGTTGGCTTGCTACTCAAGAATACTTTGGACAAGACTACCTTGTTACAGACTGTGCTCACAGAAGTACAACATTACTGTTGTCTGCCGACCCAGAAGGAAGCACAACAATGCTGATGGTCATGTGCACCACTTCCAACAATTAATTAATTAATTAATTATGGTGTTTCTACGTGCCAAAACCACTTTCTGATTATGAGGCACGCCGTAGTGGAGGACTCCGGAAATTTCGACCGCCTGGGGTTCTTTAACGTGCAGCTAAATCTAAGTACACGGGTGTTTTCGCATTTTGCCCCCATCGAAATGCGGCCGCCGTGGCCGGGATTCGATCCCGTGACCTCGTGCTCAGCAGCCTAACACCATAGCCACTGAGCAACCATGGCGGGTAACACTTCCAACAAGATTGGACCCTGAGCACAACTTGCTGTTTATTTTTGTCAGCACCATCAGGACAGCTGAGCACCATCATGCAAACTAAGTTGTTACCACTTATTGATGTTGCATTGATGTTGGTATATCTTGCATGCCGGCATGTTAAGCCATTTGTCATCGTACTGAATGTGCAACAATGTCCTTTACAAGAAAAGCTGTGGAAGCGACCCAGAAATGTATCTGCTTGTATCATTGGTGTTGTGCCAACAGATTTTGCAAGCTTGCCATGATGAGCCATGTGATGAGCCAACTTATGGTTCGCTAGAATGTTAGTCAGGGTGCGTCAGAATTATTTGTTGCCCCAGCTGTTTTCCTTCACCCAACAATATGTGACATATATGCTGTGATTGTCAGTCCCACAAAACACCACACATTAAACTGGCTGGCCTCCAGACTCTCCTCCAATGCCATTTCAACAAGTTAAAACGTAGCTCTTTAAAAGCTTGGAATTGGGCTAACTGAAGTTCTATCTTATTGCACTAGCGTAAGGAAACAGCTTAGACAAGGATGAACATAGAAAAACGAGACTACACAGGTGAAGCGCAAATCTTTGGTCCATTCCCAAAGAAATCTTTCCACAGGAGATGGATTATTGTTGCCGCTGGTTACTCGACATAGATTTCAAGACGTGACCTAGTTCATCAACCAGTGCATAGTTCTGCAACATGGTGCACCCATTGTTCTGGTCACTGAGTCAGCTGTTCCATTGACAGCCGATTTGGTGCAAGCTGTCTTTCAGCTACTGAACAAAACACTGGCTCATATGCTTTCTATGTATGTCACTGCAGAGCATAACACATGGGAGAAGGTTTAACCACATGACCTTTACTCACATTATGGCTGTGCAGGAAACAACCAACTTTTTTCCCTTCCCTCACGTACGCAGTAGTGTAATCGTCAGGTTTGACATGTTGAAATCTACGCCCCTGAATGAAAGACTAGCCGGCAGAGTGTTAAATTTGATAATGAATATCTCGGAACAGAACTACCTGCTCCAGGAGAATCATATGAAGCAAAGTCTTTAACAATGATTTGCTTAACGTTTGAAACATAAATGTATACCATACTTGTGATGTAAAAAAAATTAAGTGTGTGTTAATTATGCATTTGATGACTCTACTTGTTTGTGGAAACTGCCTGTGCAAGCATATTTTGCATAGTTAGCATAGCATTTGTTACGTTTCGCCTACGACGCGCGGTATAGCCGGCGCGGATGCAACGGACGCCGGGGCTTCGTTCAAAGCGGCGGACATTTTGGACCGTTCGGAGCTGCCGCAACGCATCCCCGCCAAGCGCGTCCAGGCATGTTTCAGTGCCGTGTGTCTTCGTGTGTGCGTGTGTGTGTGTGCGTGCCCATGCTTGTCAAAGCGCGGCAGCCGGGGAGAGGAGCTCCCCAAGTGTGAAGCAAGGAGGTCTGACCGGCGCCGGCCCGGCTGATGTGTCACTACACTCGTCTCAACATGTCTCTCAGCGTGTCCGTGCCTCGCTGTCACGTGGCCTCGTCCCATGACGTTCCCTCTTGCCCTCAACTCCGAGAGTATAAAAGCAGCTGCCCCCGGACGCCAGGAGAGAGGCTCCGATTTCTTCTGTCGAGCAACGTGCTCTCCCGTCTCTCCACTTCAGTCGACCTGACCGGCCGCTCTTTTGCGATGCTAGAATAAACAAGTTGTTCTGTTAGTAGTCGACTCATGCTTTGCCGGGACCTTCGGATGCTTCCAGTTGTGCCCCAGGCCGCCAGGCCAACGCTACCCTTGGGGCTTGCGACCCATTTGCAACAACTCGTGCCAGCGGTGCGACTGCAATAACGAGTGTCAGCACTGAGGTTCCAACAGCTGGTGGCAGCGCTGAGATTGCAACAGCTGGTTGCCAGCGGTGAGATCGCGACAACGGAGGCCAGCAGCGAAGATATGCGGTTGACTGTATGCTGAGCAGCACAACGACCATTCGGGAGCAGTGCAACGAGCCCTGTGTGATGACTGGTTGCCTGCGGCGGAACGACTGCGCTGAATTCTTGGTTGCGAGGTTTGGTGAGTGCGGGACTTTCTTCCGAGTTTTGCCAGGCTTTTGTTAGTGTCAGAAACAGAGCTGGTAATTGTGGTTGTCGTTGCTGCTGGGTTAGTTTGCGGCAAGACAATAGTAGGCAGTAGAGAAAGCAGCATTCAGAGCAGCCATGGATTTGAAGTCGTTGCGCAAACCGAAATTGCTGGAGCTTGCAAGAGAGTTGGGTCTGGATGTCTCAAACTCAGAAAACCAGAACTGCTAAGGGCTATTCTTGAGTTAGAAGCTGAGGATGACGAGCTGTCGGAATGCCTTGAGACCATTGAGGAGAGGGAGACGGCAAAAAGACAGGAGCGCGAACTTAAAGAACAAAGAACGAGAGCAACAAGAGAAAGAAAGAGAGCGCGACCGTCAACACGCTTTGGAAATGAAGCGTCTCGAGTTAGAGATGGAACGCGCTCGTTATGGAAGTCAGGCACACGGTGCAGGAGAACGAATATTGTTCAAAATGACTGACCTGATGCGGCCGTTTAAGCTTGGAGAGGACATTGGTTTGTTCCTGGTTAACTTTGAGCGAACGTGCGAGAAGCAGGGGTTCTCTCGGGAAACGTGGCCACAGCGCTTGCTCACTTTGTTACCCAGCGAGGCGGCCGACGTAGTCGCTCGCTTGAAAAGAGAGGAGGCAGAGGATTTCGACAAAGTGAAATCGAGTCTGCTAAGAAAGTACAGGCTGTCAGCGGAGGCGTTCCGTCGGAAGTTTCAGGAAAATGAGAAAGGCAAAAGTGAGTCATATACAGAGTTTGCGTACAGGCTTATGTCAAACATGCAGGAGTGGCTCAAAGAAGAGAAAGCGTTTGGTGACCCCGAAAAAGTTCTGCAGTGTTTCGGGCTGGAACAGTTTTATAGTCGGATACCTGAGAACGTGCGGTACTGGGTCTTGGATAGGCCAGACGTTAGTACGGTGGCTAGAGCCGCTGAGCTAGCCGAAGAGTTTGTGACGCGTCGGGCTCGCGGAGCTAAGGACGGTCAAAAGGGTGAATTTGGCTCCAAGTTTGAGAGGCCTAAGTTCACGCCCATGAGAGCAAAGGGGGACACACGTAGTGCGGATGCGAGTGAAAGCAGTCCGGCCGAACGTAAGGAGACGGCGGCAGCCGAAGCCGAACGCAGAAAGCGGTTCGAGACGAGGCAAGTGCGCGTGTGTTATACGTGCCAGAAGCCGGGTCACTTTTCGGCGCAGTGTCTGGAAACAAAAACAAAAGTCGTGTTTTTGTCATTATGCAACACTGACGAGAACATGAAGCTTTTGGAGCCTTACATGCGAGACCTCCTCGTGAACGGGAAAGAGTGCCGAGTGCTTCGCGATTCCGCAGCTACGATGGATGTAGTTCACCCCTCTTACGTAGAACCCGATATGTTCACGGGCGAGTGCGCATGGATCAAGCAAGCCGTGGAAGCTCATAGCGTGTGTCTGCCCGTAGCAAAAGTGCTTATTGAAGGACCTTTCGGAGCGCTTGAGACGGAGGCGGCAGTGTCATCTATGCTGCCCCCCCGTACCCGTACCTATTTTCGAACAGGTCCGATCACCTCCTGCGCGAGAAGGGGCTTTTGTTTGGTGAGGCTAGCATTCAGGCCTTAACCAGATCGAAGGTTCGGGAGCTTGCTGCAAAGGCGGTAGTTGCGGGGCCGACGTTGTCGAACAATGAGAAAGGGTCAGAGGCGCAGCAAGCTGATATTCAGAGCACGTCCAAACTGAATAAAATTGAGCCTGTAGCGTTGAAGGCACCAGATACTGGAGAGGAAATGCCCGATGCGGCAAAGTTAAAAGAGCTATCTGCAGACTTGCTCATCGCGCCTACGTCAGACGGACTTAATAGGTTGCTAAAAGTCAGCCGGGCGGCTTTGATAGCCGAGCAAAAGAAGGATGGCAGCCTAGAAAACATACGCTGCATTGTCAAGGAAGGTATCGCCAAGAAAAATGCTCGCTTTGTGGAAAGAGGTGGGGTCCTGTACCGGAAGTATCTAGACCGCAGGGGAGTGGAGTTCGATCAGCTGATCATGCCTCAGTGCTACCGTCAGGATCTGTTGCGCTTGTCGCATGGGGGTTCGTGGTCCGGACACCTAGGAGTTAAGAAATCTAAGGACCGTCTCTTGCAAGAGTACTATTGGCCAGGGTGTTTTCGGGACGCAGACCACTTTGTGAGGACATGTGACGCCTGTCAGCGGGTGGGCAAACCAGGGAACAAATCGAGGGCGCTGTTGAAGTTGGTACCTATCATTATGGAGCCTTTTAGACGGCTCGTTATTGATACAGTGGGACCTCTGCCGGTAACAGCCACGGGGTACAGACACATTTTGACTGTGATCTGCCCAGCGACAAAGTTCCCTGAAGCAGTGCCGCTTAAAGAACTCAGCTCAGTTGAGATAGTCAATGCACTACTGTCCATATTTGCGCGAGTTGGTTTTCCTGCGGAAATCCAGTCAGATCAGGGCACAGTGTTTACTAGCGCTTTGACGACAGCCTTTCTCGAAAGGTGCGGGGTAAAGCTGTTGCACAGCTCAGTGTACCACCCACAGTCGAATTCCCTTGAGAAGCTCCACTCCGTCATGAAACGCGTGTTGAGAGCATTGTGGTTTGAACAACAAACTGACTGGGAGCTGTTTCTGCCTGGGGTGATGTTTGCATTGAGGACCGCGCCGCATGCGGCTACGGGGTTTTCGCCAGCTGAGCTGGTGTACGGTCGCTCGCTGCGATCTCCGCTTCGCATGCTTCGAAACGGATCACTGCCCTCTCCAATGGCTGCAGACCATCTCTTTCACAAATGGCTGCCTCCTGCGCTGGAGTCTCGCTTTGCAACAATATTCCTTTGAGGTGCATTACAAAAAGGGGAGTCTCAACGGTAATGCCGATGGCTTAAGTCGAAGCCCCTAACGTCGGAATCAGCCTCAAAATTGTTTGTTATTGATGTTTTCTTCCTGAGGCAGGATTTTTAACATATTGCTTTTGTGTAGTGTTTCAAAGTGATAACGTGCTTTCTAGTGCAATTTTCCAATTTGTGGACGTGTTCTGGGTGCTGCTAGACTACTGTAAAAAACTAGGCAGTAGTATAAAAGGGGAAAGAGCCTGGCATGGCTTAGTGAGGGTTGTGCCGTGCTTGCTGACTGAGCGGCTGAGTTTCGGCGCAGTTCTAACGCTTGCTGGGAACGAGAACAAAAATGGCAACTCTCCCGAAGTCACTTTGCAGTGTCCTGTGTGAACCTGAACGTAAGAACGAGGCCTTCTCGGTACGCTGCGCTCAAGGAACGCCGAGGGACGACCGACTTCGGTTATGAGCATCATCGAGCGACATCCCTCCAGACAGCGGATGCAGTCCCCTGACCATCGGGATCTCCTTCCCCCAGCGGGGCGGTCTGTTACGTTTCGCCTACGACGCACGGTATAGGCGGCGCGGATTCAACGGACGCTGGCGCTTCGTTCAAAACGGCGGACATTTTGGACCGTTCGGAGCTGCCGCAACGCATCCCCGCCAAGCGTGTCCAGGCATGTTTCAGTGCCGCGTGTCTTCGTGTGTGCCCACGCTTGTCAAAGCGCGGCAGCCGGGGAGAGGAGCTCCCCAAGTGTGAAGCGAGGAGGTCTGACCGGCGCCGGCCCGGCTGATGCGTCACTACACTCGTCTCAACATGTCTCTCAGCGTGTCCGTGCCTCGCTGTCACGTGGCCTCGTCCTGTGACGTTCCCTCTTGCCCTCAACTCCAAGAGTATAAAAGCAGCTGCCCCCAGACGCCAGGAGAGAGGCTCCGATTTCTTCTGTCGAGCATCGTGCTCTCCCGTCTCTCCACTTCGGTCGACCTGACCGGCCGCTCTTTTGCGATGCTAGAATAAACAAGTTGTTCTGTTAGCAGTCGACTCATGCTTTGCCAGGACCTTCGGATGCTTCCAGTTGTGCCCCAGGCCAACGCTACCCTTGGGGCTTGCGACCCATTTGCAACAACTTGTGCCAGAGGTGCGGTTGCAACAACGGGTGTCAGCACTGAGATTCCAATACATTTTTAATTAAAATTAGCATTATTTGTACCTTTGAAGGCCCCTGTATATAAACAAATGACGGTCTGCAGGACACAGATTTTCCTCTTGTTTGGCACAATTAAAAAGTAGCACTCGTTTTGCAAGCCTCTGTACATTGCCATACGTTACACATGAAACAAGCTTCACAGCACTGCACCCTGAAATAAAGTTCAAACCTTCATATTATTTTTTTAATCATTCTGAGAACTTGACCCCCCCACTTACACACCTTCCTCATCCTTCTTTTTTTTCTTTTTTTTTCAGATCATCAAGGACTTAAGAGCTGAGCTGAAAGAAAAAGACAGACAGATATCCTGCATGGCAAATGAGTTGTCTCTCTTGAAAAGTGAATTGTCGAAGCTGAGCTTGGAACTGAAGTGGCATCAAGACAACTGTGACTCTCTGCGGTTTTCATAAAGTGCCAGCTAGGAATATGCCTGTGATATAATCATTTGATGTGTTCATTTACATTACGTGCCAAAGTTTCCTGATAATAAAATAATTTTTAGATTTTGTTTCAGTAGAGTTGAATGTTTGTTTATTTATTCCACCCTTAGGGTGCAAAGTACATTGCAGAGGAGAAGGGCAATTCGCAACAATAAAAAGAATACAAAGCACATTTTATACAAGAATATAGAGCAACCGAGGAAAAAGATTTAAAATGCTAACAGTTTTCTTACAACATAATAAAACAATTGATGAACAATAATATCAGGTGGAGAACCAAAACAGGATACTAAAATCAATGAATGGATAAAACACAAGAACAGTAATTAGGTAATCAGCATTGTAAGGACAATTTGAATGGAATCGGTGATGCTTGTCAATAATGCAGGTATGGAATTGCATTCTTTACAAGTTCTTGGAAAATATGATTGTGTGCATGTTACTGTGTTGCAATGGGGCACTGTGACTTCTTGTTGGTGATTACGGTGATGAGAAATGAAGGGTGCTGGTTTAATCCATCGAGAGTGAAGATTATAGTTATGGTAGCAAATCTTATGGAACCGACAAATGCGGGTGTGCTTTTGGTGGGTAGCTGGTGGGATGAGCTTTAAAGATGTTTTCATTTGGCTGACACTAGCTGAATGATCATAGTTAGCCAAGATGAAATTAGCTGCCCAATTCTGCAGTTTCCAGTACGTGCGCTAGTGTGACCTGTCCAGAGTCCCATACAGATGAAGCATATTCCATGTGTGGTCGCACATAGGTGGTACATAATAATGATTTTAGTGATGATGGAGCAAGAAAAAAGTTTCTTCAAAGGTGACCCAGTTTGCTTTCGATGCTGTATGTTCTGTATGTAATCTCCAGGACAGAGTGTTAGTTATTTGGAGGCTGAGATACTGGTAAGATGTTATGCTTGCAAGGGGATGACTGAAGAAACTAAGCTGGAAAAGTTGTATTCAAACTAGATACCCTCATAGACTTACACTTTTTAATATTTAGTTCCATTTTCCAAATATGACACCAATCAAGTATGCTATTGAGATTGAACTGGAGTGAGTGAATATCAGAATCGTTAGTTATCTTACGGTAAATCACAGTCATCAGCAAATAACCAAATTATGGAGGTAATAGCAGTAGATAAGCCATTTATACAAATTAGGAATAGCAGGGAGTTAAGTACAGATACTTGAGGAACCCCAGAGCCAACTGGGTAGTAGAGGAATTAGCATCACTAGCGATGATAAATTGAACACGAGAAGAAAGAAATGCACAAATTCATTTAGGAACTGCTGGGTAAATTTTTAGAACACTTATATAAAAGTAGTGAGTGGTTAACATTATTGAATGCTTTGGCAAAGTAGAGAAATATGCAGTCATTTGTAAAAGCACAGTCCAAATAGAAGTGCAAGTCGTTAGTGAAGGAAAGTAGACGAGTATCGCAAGAGAAAAACTTTCAGAAGCCATGTTGAATTAAAGAGAAATAGCTGTTATCCTCCAGAAAATTAACACGATGAGTAAATATTATATGTTCCATTATTTTGCATGGTATTGATGTGAGAGATATGGGTCGATAGATGGATTCTGTTTATATCCGGCTTTATGTACTGGTAAAACCACTGCAATCCTCCAGTCTTTAAGTAGTGCGCCATCCTGATACGATTGTGAGGAAATGCATTTAAGGATGATAGAACTACATTCTTTTGTATTCCATAAAAATTTGCTATTGATGCCATCAATGCAAGAAGATAGTTAGTTTCAAATTGTCAATAATCGGTATAACGCCATGCGAGTCAAACACTATGGGATCCATAGCGAAATGATTGCACATTTGAAGCTCGGGACGTTGGGTGTCATTGGATGAACAAGAAAATGACTTGACAAAAGCATCATTTAGTACAGTAGCACAAAGATGGTCAGGAACAGAATTGCCGATGGGTGCAAGTTATGACACTTTATTGGTGTTGCCAGGTTTAAGTATACTCCAGAAACGTTTTGGATTAGTATTGAGAATGTTTCGGAGGGTTGCAGTAAAGAAGGAGAATTTAGTAGACTTTAGTGCTTCTGAATATGCTGAAGCAGCTATCTTGTATGCTGTCCAGTGGGCAGGTTTTATTGAATGCTTTGCAGTTTGAAAAAGTCTTCTCGTTTTGTTAGAAAGCCAGTTTAGATATTTGTTATACCATGGAGCTTGATTATTGGAGTACACGCGCCGAAGGGGGATATGACGATTGATCAGTTTGGACACTTTATTTCGGAACGTACACCAGTTTGTTTCCACTGAGTGCTCGAGATAACCTATAACTAACCGATAACCGATAGTCTCTGATGTTCTTGGAGTGTTTTGGTGATGATGCATGTGACAAATCAAATGTTAAATGCAAGATATTGTGCTTGCTTAAGCCAGGCATATGTATTACGGATGACGTGGTTTCTTCTGATGATGTTAGTACTAGATCTAGAAGGGAAGAAGTTGGAGTAACACGCGTGGGTGAAGTAACGATTTGTGTTAAACCAAAATCCATGCAGCTGGTGATAAAATGGTTGGCTTCAGTAGTCGGTAGGTTAGAAAAAGGGCACTTGTGTGACCAAACAGTGTTAGGATAATTGAAGTCCCCCATAAGTATGACTTGCGCATTGGGATAGTGAACCACGATTTAAAGTAAGCAGTCATGCAAGCTATCGCAGAAAGATATATCACTGGAAGGGGAACAATAGTAAACACCAACAATCACTTTCTTGAAATCCACATTAAGGCAACACCACACAGATTCAATATTCAAAATGATTGCTATGCAGCAGCAATCCAAACACTCGTTGATTGAGAGTAAAACACCACCCCCTATTTTATCAGTGTGGTCACCACGGTAGACAGCATACTTTTTATCACACTGAAACAATTCAGAGTTTAGTATTTTGCTGCTGAGCCATGTTTCAGTTAGAGCAATTAGATTGACTTTCAGATTCTTCATGAAATAAAAATGCTGTACTAGTGGGTTTAATGTCCCAAAGCTACACACGGGCCATGAGAGATGCTGGAGTGGGGGGCTCTGGATTCATTTCAACCACCTGGAGTGCTCTAGCATGCACCCAAACTATAGTACACATGTGCTCTTGCATTCCTCCCCCATCGTTATGCAGCCAGGAATCGAGCCTGCGACATGGTCAGCAGCCACTGAGCCACCATGGCGGATCATGACTGAGTATGATCAAAATTGCGGTGTGCTTTTTATCTTATGCAGGTTTGGTTAACTGCAGAATTTGCATAGTGAAAAGTTTATACATTTAATGATGTGGGGCCCTATGCACAAAGAAAGGAATATTCAAAACCCTTTGCCTGGGACCCACTACTGCTTGGCCAACACATTCGTAATGTTTGACAAAGAGTTGCTTTTGTCCTTTGTGGCTTGACCTAGCTCTCCCACTTCCAAGGATGGAGGTTCTCATAAGGGACTTGGAACACAGGAAAAACTAGAGGCAATGAAAATGACACACGACATTCGTCTTCCAAGTTTCATTTGACAATGAAATGCCGACTAGCCCACCTATCCATCCTATTGCAATGGAGGTTCACAAATGGTGTCAAGAATTTTTTTTTTTTAGTAACTCCTACTTGCTCAGGCAATTTCACAGTGAGTGCTTGTCTGGATAATGTCCTTGCTTGTTGCTGGTAAGAGTTATATGTATGGTGCTTGTGTAGATAGTGACAATTTTAGGCTCAGAATAGTAGAATATTCTCTGTTGGTTGCAAGTGGTGGAGTGTGCATGCATGTAATGTTCTTCAGCTGCATGTACTTTGTGTCCTTTTCTCTATAAATATAGCTCGTATCTTTCAGGTGGCTGTATTGAGAGTCTTGGTGCTTCTTTTCTGAAAGCAGCACTGTATGAAGCCATGTTGCTGTTTATCTCCTGGTGACCATTGCAACAAAACTGTTAAAAGGCTTTGCTAGCCAAGGTAGTGGAGCCTTTGGCAGCATCTTTGAATTTTGGCACACCAACCCATAAACCTGTGAAAGTTTGGCAGGAACCTCCTATAATTCATACTATTTGCATATTGAACAGTTAAACAATGTGCTTTACCTGTTGGCACTGTGCTGACAACCGATACTTCGAAGCTAAAAATATTGGAACACATGGCTCATATAATTTAGCCTGGAATTTGCTGCAATATCTGGTCGCCCATTACGTTACAACTAAGCTTGCGGGCTTATGTTTCTAAGAAACAAGTTGCACTTATTTGACTCAATATCTTGTAAATTAGTGTACTACATGAGCTGCCATCATGTGCGTAACTTTTTTTTTTTTTGTCATAGCATGTCGTCGTACTTGTATGAAGAGTTGCCCACCGAACACTTATAATGTGACCGCGCGACATCGGCACATATTGCATTCCACACCAGGCGATCACAAGAAAAAAAAAAGAAAAAAAAAACTTTATTGAAATAAAGACTGCTTGTTCACTGCGGTTGGAGCTCCCCTTCCAGGGCTCCACCGCCCCAGGCGTTCAAGTATGCACAATCGCGCACACAGGCACTACGCGAGGGGCGGTACACTGCGTGTAGACATGGCCGTTTTTGAAGCGGCGCATTTCTGGCACAGAAAACATGTGCCACAACCCAGTGGCCCGGGCTGCACCGGGTCCCACTCCTAATCGCACCCTTCAAACGAAGCCTCGTTGAAAATCCCCAAATTATTTAATTCCCTGAAACACGCAGGTACCCAACAGTGTTTTTAAAACCCAATAAATCGCTCATCTTGTGTTTTAAGCACATTTATGCCGGTCTACAACGCGACGGTTAGTTCGCTGGCGATCTCGGCCACAACTCATTTACGTGTTTATGGAAAAGAACCCGTTGCTTTCACGTTCACTCGTGCCCCACTGCCGGCTACGCCGACCACATGTTCTGTGTGCACATATGACCACGCCAACCACACGTCCATGCCAAAGTGGATAGCCTATGCTCTCACCCTCTCGCATGATCCCCCTCGCACGTTCCTCTCCCTCTCTTCTTCTCGCTGAAAACCGACGCAGGCGAGATTCTTAACGGCCTCGCACGCTGTAAACATGGCGGACGCAGGTGCACCAAGTCGTCACGAGAAAAGCTTAGGTTTGTTAACTACAAAATTCGTGACGTTACTGCAAGAAGCACCTGATGGAGTATTAGATTTGAAAGTGGTAAGATGTGTGATTAACTTACATTCTTCCCTTTACGCATCCTTATGTCACCTACGTTGATAATTAGAGTGCCGGGTTTGTTGTGTGCAACGCCAGGCAATTTTAAATGCCCGAATGAGGCTGCGTATGCATGCTGATCGTTCATTTTATTGTGGGCGAAGTTTCCACGAATTGAAAGGAACATGCTGAATGCGCCGACTTTGAAATGACGTGTTGCATTGTTACCTGCCTAAAATTTTTGAGTTCGCGTTCTAGTTTTTGCATAACCAGCAAATAGTGCATGCGTCTCTAAATCGCATCTTTGCATCAACGAATGCCACTACTTCACTTGTTCTCTGATTCTGTCAGTTCGAATGTCGCATTTCCCTGTAATTTTTCGAAGGCAAGCTTTCCTCCCATGCACCCGGTTTATGATGCAAGTTTCGATAATGCACACACGATTACAACGCTCATGAACACGTGTAGTCATGTCTTGGTCGTTAACCTTATTTTAAACAAAACTGTAAATGTGTTGGCGCCGACTAGATTACGTGCGCGATCAGCATAACCCCAGAACTTATGTTTATTGTAAATTTTGGTTTCTGCACTTTCCGCGTGCCCAGCCGTGTGTGTGTGTATATATATATATATTCGCTAGTCAGTTGCATTAGATTTAAAAAGAACTGCGGACGTATTGTGTACCTATTCAACTGCTGCACTGAACGATTCTGTTAGCTCCAGTAATTTGTGTGAATGTTCGTTAGCATGAAGTACGTTCTATTCACCCGTGGTGAATGGCATCGGTGCAGCACAGAAGCGGTGCCGAAGGTGCTGGCGCAGCACTTTACCCGCGCGTAACGCACTTTACACGCGCTGTGTCGTCTGCTTGGACTAATCACACAGTAGTCTTGGCACGCCCGGCCACTTTCCCCCTGCAGTACCAGTTTCCTGTCGGCGTTTTCAGTGTGCGTGTCTGTACGGTTGTTGCACGATGCATGTTCGATCGGGATCAAATTTCTCGACCGCGATTGGTTCATTTGCTCAAGCTGCGTAAGAAAGCCAATCGCGGTCACTAAATTCTATCGCGATCGGATGTGCATCGTGTGATCTCCGTATAAGAGTAATCTAGCGCTACACCATGTACGCCACCAGCAATGTCTGACAGTGTGAATAATCGTCTTGCACGCTACGAAAAATGTCACTGTGTACAAATTTGTAAGTTGCGCACACAACTCTGCCATTAAGATTAGGCGCACGTTCACACATTATTAAAGCGCAGCTGCATTGGAATGTGCTTCCGCGAGTGCCTATCCGCAAGACACCTCACCATCAATCAAAAAGGTTTATGGCATAACATTGCTATGGTTGCTAGAATATAAAGAGTAGAGGTAGAGTAGAGGTTTTAGTGATCATAACACCCCAATTGAGGATAGTGGTGGTGAGGACACACTTTTGTACCAACGAATCTAGAGAAGTGGTACAGTGGAGCGCCATGTGTTGTTGGGCGAGGTTTATTCTTATCTGCATGCCGAAATCGTGCTACAAGTTTAGGAGGGTGTACAGATTTCAATAGCATGTGCACCTTTAGGTCCATTCAGTTCATTTGCACTTAATGAAGTCACGCAAAATACATTGTATTCTTTGCTTCTGTTTTCAAAAGTGCACCATTTCAACATGTACACGTTGCCATGCATCCGTTATAAGGACAGGCTTTGTGCAGACACAGTTCATAGCATTCCCTCAAATTGTGGAAGATTTAAGAGGTGCCAGGTTTGCTCTGCATGAACACAAAGCTGACACTTTATTGGCATGAACTGCACAATGTGAATCACACAAACCTTTTGTGTACCTTTAAGCTAAAAAAAAAAGTATTTACATTGAATGGATTTATTCTACACATTGTATTCCTTCTTTATTATGTGTATCTCTTCCCCTTGTTTGGAAAGGCCTGCTGTCGGTGATTTCAGAGGAATAGAAATTATATGCAGATGATAGGCATTTCAAGTTCTCTATGTGCCTTCCCTTGCAGGCTGCCGATATCCTAGCAGTCAGGCAGAAAAGAAGGATATACGACATCACAAATGTCCTGGAAGGAATTGGGCTCATTGAAAAAAAGTCCAAAAACAGCATTCAGTGGAAGTAAGTAACTGTTTCATTGCTTTCCATTATTATTACACCATTCTTTATTGCGTATGCAAGTGATTGAAAGGGCAATCTTGTACACAGGATGTGTGTTTTAACTTTATGATATAACTATTTCTTGCTGAGAACACAGCTACTACGTATACTACTTTTAATTATGAGTTATGTTTAGTAGCCATGTTCCAGCAAGAAGTTGTTATTTCATAAAATTAGAAAACATCCTGCCCAGGATATTTCATTTTCAAAGAACTTATGATTGCTATGCTGCCAAGAGCACCAGAATTGACAGGACAAACAAGCGGCACTGTATAGATACGTGGCTGCATATGATAGTGGGCACAGCGCTTGAAGGGACAATAAAATAAATTTTAATTATGGCCATGTCGTGTGGGTTACTGAAGCACCATTCTGCTGTTATTGAGATCTCTCTATTTGTATAGGGTGTCCAAGCTAACTTTCTAAATATGGTGGTGTGCTACAAGAAGACTCAAATAAAGGCATGTTGGCCACTCATGGAGCAATGCACACTGTTTTTAAGATCCTGTCTAATCATGAATACTCAAGATTCATTCAAGATCTTTGCTATCCTTAAGTTTGAAGAAAAAGAATTAGACAGTTCTAAAGTGCCCTAGGAAACATACAATTCAGGACTTCTTAATTTCCAACCTTAGTTTTTTCTGTCATAAAGAATGCTTGCAAAAGGTTTCAAAAAGGTGGCATGAGCACACATGACTACATGCTTGCATGCTGCAATTTCATTGTTCTCAAATTTGTTGTGCATAAACAAACAGGTCCTTTTACCTAACTTGCCTCTGTTGAGATAATGATAGAGCAACAACACAGTAGTCATCATCTGCAAAATTCATGCTGATGATTGGTCTTGCTTGTGCTGTCGAAAGCAACCGACGTGGCAGTTTGTGGTAGTGGTAAGCAGACTGAAGAATCTGAAGTCAAAAGGTGTTCCCTTAGTTTCAACTCTACCTTAAAACATTCTCTACCTGCAGGAATGACCAAACAACACTCTGTTTCAATATTATTGGGGAAAACATGTAGGGACATGTTTTTCTTTATAGGTGCCACTGATCACAACTAAGGGAATGCCTCACATGATGTCTGCCACTGAAATGGCTTGAAAAAGCCATTTCAGTGCCACTGAAATGGCTTTCAGCGACACTGTAAGCGAGGAATATTTGTTGGACAGGCACAATGCATAAGACACATCTGCAGTGACGATGGTGATTATGTTCACCATTTAAATAATCTAAGGGCAACACTAACTAAAAGAAGTTGCCTGAAGAGCACCCTAAAACAGGCCTACAGGGACACATGTAAATTAGAGGGGAGCTTAGCATTGAGTAGAACTTGTTGCTGGGCAATACGTTGTTGCGCCAAAAGGAAAACAAAGACTTAGGAGGGCAAGTAAGAAACAACAGGTCGAGCACTGAACTTAAACTGATTTTATTCTTACAGCAGAGCAGGGAGAATTAACAAATGCGCATGCGTACATCAGTGTTGTCTAGAGTGATTACGGTGATGTTATTAACAGCTGCATCTCATTGTCAAACAGAAAAACAGATGTATCACTAATACAACTTGTGCCTCTCTCTTTTATGTGATATGCCTCCAAAAGTTCTCTTGCTAATGTATCACCACTTCTACCAAGGTTGTGTGTGAAGGTTGTGGGATCGTTCCCCACCTGCGGCAAGTTGTTTTTTCATCCACTTTCATTTCCATTAATTTATCGTTTCTTTATTTCATTTATTAAGCACAAGTAATTTCCCCTATGTTGTCCTTGGTGTCAGTGTTTGTTGGCTTCTTATGATATGACTAATAAAAATCGGGCCCCTTGGTTAACCCCCTTTCTTCTCGTTTACCACTCCTGCCAAGTATCCTAATCTCTACATAATAGTTTTGCGGAAACCCGCAAGGTGTAGAGAAGTAATTATTGAAGGGAAAAATCAGACATCCACCCGTTCGTAGCTATTGCTACAAAGGAAACCCATACGGGTTCCTCGAAAGAAAAGCGTCACAGTTGAAGAAAAATTCGTCCTAGTCCGGCACTCGAACCCGGGACCACCGCCTTTCCGGGGCAGCCGCTTACCATCTGAGCTAATTAGGCGGCTAGCAGATGGCAGGGCGAAGTCGAATTTGTCGACAACACGAAGCAAGGCAAGAGTTTGATGTAATAGTTCTTTGTAGCAATAGTTACGAACGGGTGGATGTTTGATTTTTCCCTTCAATAACTATCCTAATCTCATGCAGTAGTGGCTGGCATCTGCCTACCAAGGGAACTATGCAATGCACCAGTAAATGTGCATTACCTTTGTTAATTATTGACAATTCATGCTCCCGGGCCCGGTCATTGACATATCCCCCCCTTTGTCCCATGTAGGACTTCCCACATTTCAGTGGTATCTCATATAACGCCCGTCGCACATTTCACATGTAGTCTAGTGCAGTTTTTCTGGCACCCTGACATTTTGTCAACACGGCGTATGTGCGGACAAAGTCCAGCCGACTTGCATGGTGCCGAGAAAACAGCTGGCACACCAAACCTAGTAGTGACTTTCTTCAAGTTGTGGGAAAGCTTGTGGACGTATAGCACCACAGCAGGTTGGCATCCTTTTTGGTCAGGGCTAGGCATATGCCTTTTTCCCTTCACCTTCTGGAGCAATGTTTTTGACACCGCCCCTACGACCAAGCTCTGGTAGCCACTGTTGGGTTACCTTATGCAGCCGTGCGAATAGCTCGGTACCATGTACCATTTTACCACATGAGACTGCAGCTGTCATTCATACATAAAGTGATGGGCAAATACTAGCTTTACATATCGTAGTGCAAGCTTCCTCTGTCATTTGAGGGAAAGCCCATGACATTTTCGTTTCCACCTCTCATAAGTGCACATGCATACACAGACAAGAAATATAAATGGTATCAACCTAGATGCAATCAGCTAGAGTTCCTATCTCGACTTGTGTGTGTATAGCCGACGTGATTAGTGCTTATCAACTGCTTGAACTTTTGTGCATTGCATCGAGCAGAAGTTCACTGGTGCTTCTTTGTTGGCAGAGGTGCAGGACCTGGCTGCAATACTCTAGAGTTAAGCGAACGGCTGACAGCGCTACAGGGTGAATTAGAGGAACTTGAGCAAGCTGAGGCAACTCTGGACGAGCATAAGGTCTGGGCTCAGCAGAGCCTGCTCAATATCACCGAGGATGCCTCAAATGCAGCTCATGCCCATATCAGCACACGGGCATTGCGAAGTTGCTTTCCAGAGTGCACCTTGCTCAGCCTTCGAGGACCACGTGACACATTCATTCGTGTACCTGACCTGAGGCAGGTATGTGATTTTGATATAAGTACCCCCTTTGCATTAAAACTGATGCCTTGAGTGAGGATATGGTTTGTTACTCAGCCGCTGTATAGATTAAGAGTATATACTGGGCGTTCTTTTTTTTAAGGTCCAACATATTTTGGACCAATTCTTGTTCTGTAGTATGAAATAAATAAATAAATAAAAATTGCCTGTGGCAGAAATCAAAATTCTAACCCTTGATCTAAATTACTCGATGAGGCAACCATTAGTTCTACGAGAAATAAAAATGCTTCAATTAATAATTACCATAATCACACTCTTTAGCTTTTTAATTAATTACTTTATGGCACATATTTAAATCTTCAAATTATAGATGGTGAGTTCATAAGGCATATCCACTTGGCACGAATTCTCAGGACTGCATCAGTTTTGAGACACTAATTTTCAGAGTACCCAACGAAATACATTGGCGTTCCAGTTACATCTTTTAGGAAAGCTCTGTTTCATGCATTGAAGCACATAAAAACTACCTAGCACATATGACCATGTGCTCTGGTAATTTGCATTTTAACCGAGAAAAGCTTTTTTGAATGTGAGTTTCACCATTGCAATATTTTGGTTTGTGCTTCAACTTCACCCCATAGCATATTGGTGGGAAGTACAAACCAGGGCAGTGGCAGATGGTGGTGTATGCATAGAGGACTAAAAGCCATGATCGCCAGAAGTTCGTAAGAATTTAAATCCTGAAGGTATGCCTCCTTAGCCCTTTAAGGAAGAGAAATATAAATTCCCAGGAAAAATGTTTATTTTCTATCTAAATGTGCAAAACAAATCAAGAATAAGCATAATCAATGAAAAACATATTTTGCTGAATTTTTTTTTCATGACTAGGAGGAAAAAAAACTCTAGGCAGGATGGGAAACTGGAAGTGGGCTTCACCCCAAGCTGCCTAAGGCTTCATTTGGAGGTTGTATGGCCAACTGTCATCATGTGTGAACCTTAGGTGTACGTTCCATTTGCTTTACATCACGTGTGAGACCGCTGCAGCTGGAGATCTGACATTGGTCTGTCTCCTCTGACAGTGCTTTCAAAGGAAAGAGAGTCACATGCCAAACTTCTTCATCCCGTGTTTCTGCTCCAAACCAACAAACGATGCTTACTGCTTGTCATTCAATGTTGGCCGAATGCACTTAGCCAGAAACTTCGTACTCACCCGCTGTGGTTGCTCAGTGGCTATGGTGTTGGGCTGCTGAGCACGAGGTCGCGGGATCGAATCCCGGCCACGGCAGCCGCATTTCGATGGGGGCGAAATGTGAAAACACCCATGTACTTAGATTTAGGTGTATGTTAAAGAACCCCAGGTGGTCGAAATTTCTGGAGTTCTCCACTACAGCGTGCCTCATAATCAGAAAGTGGTTTTGGCACGTAAAACCCCATAATTCAAACTTCGTACTCAATACTGAAACTCTGCAAGAATTTTTTTTTTTCCTGGTATGTGGCATGTATGCAACACTCACCAATAAAGGGTTAAGGTAGATCGACATTGCGCACTTCCATGTTACTGGAAGTGTACATAAGTGGCCATCTACACGTGAAGTGGTGGAGTGGGCCATAAATCTCTTTCATGAACGTGAACTGGGAGCACCACTTCCACGATGCATGTTCAGTCACTGTGAAGCCAGCGAAAGAAGACAAATACATTTGCTGAATATTATTGATAGGCAGCTTTATTGAGCATATTTCACTAGTTTCGTGATATGTCTCTACTATTCTAGGTACTTGTACCCAGATAGGCAGCATTCCGCAAGGTTTCTATTGGGAAACGCAGCACAGAGCCTTTGAGATGTCAAGCCTGAAGAAAGCAATAAGTGCAGCTGTTTATTATTGGGGGTATTGTGGTACTTAAGTCAATGGTATTGTTAGATCTTTGGCTGTGTTTGTTATCACGTTTATATATGGAGTGATCATTTTTAAGCTTTATGGAATTTTGAAAAATAGGCTATTGAAGATAATGTAATTCTATTCCTTGAGCAGGATTAGTCAGAGAGGCGGACATTACTTGCACGAGAAATCAAAACGCATATTCAACTAGTTTACGATATTTCACTAATTAGCTTCCTAATTATGAATGAATTCTGGGGTTTTGCATGCCAAAACCACGATTTGATTATGAGGCATGCCATAGTGGGGCACTTAGAATTAATTTTCACCTGCCCCCAATGCATGGGACACGGGCGTTCTTGCGTTCAGCATCCATCGAAATGTGGCCGCCACGGCTGGGATTTGATCTTGTGACCTTGTGCTTAGCAGTGCAACACCATAGCCGCTAGACTACCGCGGCGGGTTGCTTCTTAATTAGTTACTTTACAGCACATATTCCAATTTACGGATTGTAGCCAACTTGTGGAGTTCACAAGGTGGATCCACTTGGAATGAATTTCCAGAATAACATTAGTTTCTAGATATGTGCCATCAAGTTAGCTGTAAAAATGCACTGTTGTTGCACTTACTTTTTTAATACAATGCTCTTTTCTGTATTGAAGCACAGAAGTAACTGGAATGTCCATGTATTTCGTCCAACATTTTGGGAAATAATATATTAAACTGGTGTCATCCTGGAAATCAATTTCAAGTGGATACGTATTGCAGGCTCATTGGCTAGGATTTGTAAATTGCAATATTTGCTGTAACTAACTAATTAAGGAGTTAATTAGTGAATTTTTGGTAATTGGATTAAGAAGCATTTCAATTTCTCGTGCTAGTAATGTGCCACCTCTTTAAGTAATCCAGCTCAAGAACAAGAATTATGCTATCTGCCACAGGTAATTTTTAAAAAGAATGTAAAACTGAATCACCGCATATACAAAGAAAACAAAAACCGAAAACCAAATGCTGCGGATACACCACCCATTTTTTTTACACAGCAAGTTCAGTTGCTTTTTATGTCCTGCCAAGATGCTAGGAAATGAAGTCTAAGTACGAACCAAAATATTGTAGTAGTGGAACTCAAATTCAAATTTTGTTCTCAGTGAAAACGAAAATTACTTAGATTAAAATTTCTGTGGCTATTAAGTTGTTATGCTTCTGGTATATCTGCTTTCCTGCATGTTTTTTCATGGACCACCTTTGTGTGTTATCGGTATCTGCCAAATTGAAGCTTTTATTGTAGATCCTGTGCACAGCACAGAGGCGAAGCAATACTTTAGAAGATAGTGAGTTTTTGTGACAGTTCTATGAAAATAATTTCTGGTTTCCTTTCGTGACCATTTTTGTTAAAAATTTAACAAAAACGCTATGCCTTGAGCATTTTTACTTTGGTGTTAAAGGGCCCCTCACTAGGCCCCATAGCAAATTTTGGTTATACGCTGGAAGTTGTCTGCCGCAAAATTTTTAAAAATATGCTCGTTAATAGTCCAGATAGAAATATTTCAGTGCTGCGAACCCATGATTTCAGCAGGCGGGCTCCACTGCCAAGCAAGACGCTCTCTCCACTGGCCCCGTTGTGGGGTCTGAAGTGGGATATCTCTCACACCGTACTCTTGGGACAAAGGAACGACAACACAGTAGTGCACACAATCACAAGGGCATTTATTGCACCTTTCATACATCAATGCCTGCTAGCCGAGTTGCTATCCACAAAACATGCCGATGGGCGCGCGACAAATCTAGAAGTCCGACTCACCGCGTCCTCGTGAGCGAATATGTTCCCCCCATGCTGGATCCCAACGCCGGGTCGTTCGCGTGCATAGTCACGCGAATCGTGGCGCGTTCGAAGGCGGCCACGCGAGACGGTCTCGCCGAAGCATCGGTCGGCGCGCGGGTCGGCACGTCCGACCCGCTCGCTTCCCGAACCCAAAGAGGAGCAAGCGCCTTCCTTTCGGCGCCCAAGTAACCTCGCGGCGTTAGCCGCGCAACACTCGCACCATCTCTCGGACTGCGCCTGTACCATTCCGACCGCCGCATGTGCGGCGAAGCCGCACTACAGGAGACGCGCTATGCGGGAAAAACATCAGGGGAGGCGCGAAGGTCGCGCATCCCCACATCCCCCCAACCTTAAATCACTACATATTCCGGCGAAACATGTCACTCGGTCTCACATCAACGCGCGCTTCGCGACAAGGTGGTACATGTAACAGTGGCCGCGCCGAAGAAATGTCCACACGCTGTCCATAGCATGCGAGCCGACATTGTCCCTGGGTGCACCGCTGGCGTCCGCCGGTCACAGCTGCAGCCCCGACGGCACGATCCCAAGCCAGGATTCCGGAGACGACGACGCAGTAGTCGGTACGAGCAAGCGTCGCTCGCGCCGACGCGCCCTGCTGGCAAGAGCCGCCGTAGCTGTCGGTGACCGCCGGCTCTTTTGTCCGCCGCCGAGGGTTGTGAGCTGGATACAGGAGGCCGCCGAAGTCGCCGCGCCGAACTGGCCACAGCATCACCATCGCCCGGGGTGGCTCGATCGTAGTCCGGGGCAGCAGCGCAGACGATGTGCAGGTGACGGCAAACCAGGGGTGACTCCAATCACACTGCGTAAACTCAACACACTCGGCAAACACTAAAGTAGTGCAAGGGAGAGGAATTCTGCATGCGTATCGCCCATGTGGTACGATGTTCAACTCGGCTAGCAAAAGATCGGGCAGCTACTCAGATGCTAAGTTCACGTGAACGAAGCACGCTTCCTTGAGTCGAACGAGTAATTTCAATTCGTGCGAGGCTAAATAGAATGAGGTAAGCAAAGTGCAACACCTCAACGCCACGGTCCACTAGGTTGTGTCCAACCACGTGCGACAGGCAGCTTCGTAAAGCCTTAGGCCTAAAGCGTCGCTACTCTGACAACAACCGGCATCCAAAAACAACACCCAAAATGAGCACAAAACAGGCAGCCACGAGGAGACGTCAGCTCTGTGAGGTGGTCCTACTCCGCTCGGTGCACACAGCATCCGAGTTGACGGCGCCCACCGTCCCAGACGGTGTCGGAGCGCCCGGTGCCAGGCCGCAATACCAGTCAGCCCGTAGTGGCACCCGTGGCCCGCGGCCACCCGGCTCCCAGAGCCGCGACTTCATCCGAGTCAAAGAGATAGAAGAAGCTATTTACATAAGAAATTCGGACCACCCACGAGGCTTCCGTACTCACTCGCTTCAGGCTTGGCAATGCTCCGCGGGCGCTGAGCCTCGCTCTCCCAGGATGCAGACCACGTGGCTCTCGTACCACCGAATGCCATTAAAAAAAAAACACTTGCGAAAAGGCTTAGCATGTTGACATGTTCAAACACACTACAGCCACCGTCACCTCGCTCAAGAAAGCACGCCGCCGAAGCTAGCGATCAAAATTCACGCTAGGCCTACGCTTCGGTTCAAACAAAGGTCTCGAACGAAGCAACACTTAAAATTATCGTCCGATGCCCCAAGAGTCCCACGTTGGGCAGCCAGATGTGGGGTCTGAAGTGGGATATCTCTCACACCGTACTCTTGGGACAAAGGAACGACAACACAGTAGTGCACACAATCACAAGGGCATTTATTGCACCTTTCATACATCAATGCCTGCTAGCCGAGTTGCTATCCACAAAACATGCCGATGGGCGCGCGACAAATCTAGAAGTCCGACTCACCGCGTCCTCGTGAGCGAATATGTTCGCCCCATGCTGGATCCCAACGCCGGGTCGTTCGCGTGCATAGTCACGCGAATCGTGGCGCGTTCGAAGGCGGCCACGCGAGACGGTCTCGCCGAAGCATCGGTCGGCGCGCGGGTCGGCACGTCCGACCCGCTCGCTTCCCGAACCCAAAGAGGAGCAAGCGCCTTCCTTTCGGCGCCCAAGTAACCTCGCGGCGTTAGCCGCGCAACACTCGCGCCATCTCTCGGACTGCGCCTGTACCATTCCGACCGCCGCATGTGCGGCGAAGCCGCACTACAGGAGACGCGCTATGCGGGAAAAACATCAGGGGAGGCGCGAAGGTCGCGCATCCCCACACCGTCTAGCCTCCGCAAGCGAAATTCGTTCCCTGCATTCTCCCATATCGAACCTTGAGGATCGCGTGACGCATACGTCACAGCCTTCGCTTTTTTTTTTCTCCTCGCTTTTTTTTTCCCCCCCGCTCTACGCACTGCACTCCTGACGGCATCGCACGTGAGCTGTTGTCTCATTTGCCCAGCGCACGATTTTGCACACTGTGCACAAGGAAACATGACTAGCGGTATAATTCAGTGCTTCACGAATACTGAGGCAGAGCAAGCGGATCGCAGAGCATGTTCACGCACTGGAACATGGTAGAAAATGGCATAGTTATGGTACATGTGCACGTGACCGCACGACCGTGGCAACAAGCAGACGAAGTGGAAGTACATCTCTCTTACTTCAGTGCGAAGTAAAACAAAAAACACGCAGACATTCCCATTTGTGTTTTATTATTTCGCTGAACTTCAGTTCGTCAATTCAAGCAACAGATCATACAAGTAACAGTTGTGCTTTGAATAATTCTCGAAGTCACGTGTAACCACGAGCAACGTCACACTGCGGACCCGAGTACGTAGACGCAGGGACGCGAGTAGGTCACCGTCCAGCTAGGAGCACAGTGGTCATGAGGAGAAGGGAAAACGGCATTCGGATTGAAATTTCAGACTTTTCTGCAGCGCGTAGCGATGTAAACCTTGCAGACACGATCGTTATTGCACAATGTATGCTCTGCGCTTGTCAGCTCAAAATGGCCAGACCTGGTTGCCAGAAAGGTTCACAAACATCAAAGTATATTGTGAAACTGTTTTATAATGAAAGCACAATTTTCAGACAACGCAAGAACGCAAAGGCTGAAAGAGCATGTGAAACAGTCGATCTTTAGCAAATTTTTGTTTTGCATCTTTTTTCCACCAAATTTGTGAAATTCAAATGGCCTTCATGGGCAGCAATAAATTTTTCCACTCAAGGTGTTTTGGGAAATACTGTGCAAGTATAATGCTTAAATATGTGTATTTTTTAAATATTTTTTTATAGAAATGGACATTTGAGTGCCACACTTGGGACAGTTGGCGTGGAAATACTTTTTTTTATTAATTTTCTGAGCCAATTTGTTTTCTTTATATTGATGAAATGAAGTAGCCGGGGGCACACCGCTTCCAACCTTTTCAATTAAACCCCATTTAGACCTACCTACCTACATAGATAAACTGGCATATCCTTTTACAAATGTAATTAAATTAACAAAACATATTTTTATGTTTTATATAGGTATGGCACAGCTAGGGCCCACATTTTGTAACATTCCATTTCACTTTTTATATTTATTGGGTCGCGCCAAGGGTGGCAGCCTCCGAGCTACGTTCAAACCAATGACAAAGGATCATAAGAATGTAAATGAAGTTGATTGTTAGAAAATACAGCTCCAGAAACGTGCAACCATAGTGAAAGCAAGGTATGTCATGTGACCACTGACCACTTGTAAGCAAATTCAATGGTGCACACCTATCAGAAAAACAAAGCAAGTGAAAAACCTACAGTAATTCATTGTGGGACTACTAGATGAGGTTCTGTCAGGTCTCACGTGTTTCAAAACAAGAGACCCATGCGCTACAGTATTGTTGGTTTGCAAGAGGCTACGTGCAAAGTAATCACACACCTATGGGAGAGCCATACGGATCAGCATCTTGTGATAACACTTTGAGTGATAAGAAACAAGATAGAACTCACTTTTTCCTACACCAATAACTCGAAATGACTTGTGTGAGGATGCCCAGTATAATGTGCACAAGCGCGGTCATGAGTATGCGGCAGTAAACAAAGCAAAGCAGGAATACTAAACCACCACGGTGGCAGCCACCATAGGCTAAAGCGAAAAATCAGTCCTGGCTGAGGTTGAGGGGCAGCAACACAAGGAGAAACTTCTTTAGACGGGAGGTTGCAGCACCTGCAGAGCAATGCTAGGCAGTGCTTCACTCTGAAAAGGATTTTCCTTTATACGTTTGGTTGCTACCGTACATGTACATACGTGACCATTTGGGACTTGTTTCCACCACTGTAAATGTACGCTGGTCACCCTCAAAAGGGGAAATACTGATATTGTTAATGATTTGTTACTCTTTCTAGAAATTCTGCAATCGTACCGTCCGATCTGATAAGGTAAAAAATGTCAGATGCAAAGTTTTTGTGTCAGTACTTCTATAAGAGGTGGCCTTTTGTAAAAACCCTAAAGCTGGGAAATTTGGATTCTTAAACAGGCAGGTTTCAGCATGCATAAACCGTTTACCTTTTGTGAAAATCTCCAAGAAATTAAAAACACAGCTATCATAGTACACAAAAACATCCAAAAGCATCATGATATCAAGACTGCGTTTTTTGCTTGTTCTTGTCAGTTAGCAGCTCTAAAAGGGCAACTTCTGCTTTTTTTTTTTTTTCCACACCAGGGACAGAGTAGCCCTGACTTGAGTCCTTACAGGTGTTGCACTGCAGCTGCCGTGCAGACTGAACTGGGCAAATTTACTGATGCTAATGTGGGGTCGTATCTACCTAGTAATGTTTTCTGTATTATTCATTGGAACTCGGTATCCTCTCAATGTTACAAGTAATGTCTCATTCTATTTGTGTTCTAAAATCAGATGCACTCGTTGTTCTTGCATAGTTCCATTGCCATATGATGTGCCTTCGCTGGACTGCTTCTTAAAAACTTTGTTATTCTGTGTATTGGGTACAACTACAGCGTTCAAGAGCTGGATCTGCAGTCATACAGCATATTTCAGCATCAACAAAATTAGTGATCCAGATATTCATTAAAAAAAAAAAAGAAGAATGTTGTAAGCTTGATGCAAATAATTGTACACTGAAACACAAAACAAAAAATGGTCGGGTGTAAATAAAAACTGAAAAGACTGAACCTTAGGTTTATGTAATTTCATTCACTAATGGACGTGCAGTTAACTGAGCAACTTGTGAGAAACAACTGACAGGTGATTGTATCTGGTGCACAAATAGCAGCAGTAAAGCAAAGGAACAGTGCATCACCAGGTGCATATAGAGTGTTGTGTTCATTGTAGGAGCTAAGTGTAATACTGCAGCCCCACACATCAGTTTAAAGGGATGCATACATGGTGAGATTGGCCATATAATTTGTTTGCCTAAGTCCAGATTACAAATGTGTAAGCTGTCCAAAGGTGAGGCATCATTATTGTATGACTGGAAATGATTGAAATGACCAACAGTTGTGAAAGGCGAGATGTCTCTTGTTCCATCACTGTTTATCATTTTATGTCTTCAACTTTCTTTATTGTGCTCCTGTGCACCTCTGAAATTATTGAGCAGGAGTTATGCGCATCATGCATTCCCTTAGCCACTGATGCCTCTGCACAAAACTGCAACTCCTCTGCAGCAGAATAATTCGGAACAGTCTCCACTCTCAGTTTATGTCACTGTAGACTCAACTAAGTGGTATACAGGAACAAACATTTGACAATTTCAAATAGTAAATTCTTGAATCAGTACAAATTGAGTAGCTATTACTTTAAAATTCGTATTTGAAATTTTGAGTGCTGTTCACACATTCCTACTGAAAAGAAGAGAGATTGCACCATGAAGGTTACTTTGCTTCAAAACCTTCATGCCAGTAGTTTATCATTGTTGCTCATGGCACTGCTGTTTCTATGCTGGCATCAGAAATGACTAGCACAAGGTAGTTATTGGATCATCCATTCAAGGGCACATTTTTGGAGGACATACACCACTCTGTAGCATTCATTTGTTGAATGTCTGTCAGTCATGTTGTTCGGTATGCATGACCATAGTGCCCAGCAGAGCATATGATGTGAATTTTGTTGAGATATATGTAGTATCTTTAATTATCACTGGAGTTGCTCTGTAGCAATGCATTGCTAAAGAAGGCTTTGCTCTTGTGCAGGTTGCAGAGAAACAGTACTGGGTTTATGCGAAGTCTGAACAAGGATCCATCAATGTTCTGCTTATGGACAAGGAACTTGACGATGAAGGTTCACCGCCAGTAAGTTTGATTTCATATGAAAGTAGTAGCAGTTAAGTTTGCTGGCAATTTATTGTGTGTTGGCACTTTATATATTGTTTGAGCGTTGGTGTTTCTGTACTTTTTCTTTTTTTTCTTCTTTAACTGAATAGTTGATCATTCATTTACAGACATGACAGGCGTACACACTTTAGGTGGTACAGGAGGTATCCATCTGGGAATCATCATAGTGAATTTCACAGTTGCAGCACCTTTTGAAAATTCTCCAGGCCTGGAATGAGAAAACCATGTGCACTATTCTGACATATTGCTGTAACTTGAGAACCAGTGGACATAACTGCATGAATTTTTGTAGTTCTACTAATGATTTTGCTATGAGTCTATCCAGAAAATTTCATTAAAATATCTCAATAAACAAAAAAGTTGGTGTCCGAGGGTACCTCTCCCCTTAACATGTCCCTAAAGGAAAGTATGCAAGCGTTTTTTATTTCGCTCCGGCAAAATGCGGCTGCCTCGGTCAAATTTGTGACCTCGAGCAATGCCATAGCCTTAAAGTTATAGCAGCAGGCAGGGAAGTGTTGATTTGATCGTGACCGCTTCCGTTGTATCGCATAGACGCTGTGGTGTGCTTTAATTCTTGCAGCTCTGCTTCTGCACGCCCTGTGTAAGTTGTCCACTATACGTATTTGCATGGCTTTATTTTTCAGAAATAGCAGAAACGCACCGTACCGTACCTTGAACTTAAGTTTATCCGGCGTATCCAACGCTCGCCGCAGGAACAAGAACTGCGCTCTAAAGTGCACTCTCGAAGTGCATGACAACATGCTGCAATCTTGGTCTCCGTTGTACTTTCGTAGATGCACCGGCTGCACGCTGCTGAGTTCCACTATACGCATAGGCGGCATCCAAACACATATCCCAGCGATGCTTTCCTTTGAGTAATAGCGATGAATCTCAAAGGCTATTTTAGGTACTGCAAGCGCTGATAAACGACACGGCCGCTGTGTTATAGACATTGCCTGGCGCCGCTTCTCGGCAGAAGACCAAGCAAAGAGCATAGCCTCCAAGATGTAACATGAAAAAAAAAAGAAAAAAAAGACAGTTTCGTCTGAAAAGTGAAGCATCGATTGCGATAGCAAATTAGCAGACAGCCGTACGAAGTAAGGCTAGAACTTTTATCGGCTGTATCAACTTGTAAACATTCGCCTGCTAACTACAATACTGAAAGCATGGTTTCAGCGTGCACAGCAAACATGAACACATCACACCACGAACACTCGCCGTCAAAGCGCTGGCATGAGGAAATGCGGCAACAGTAGCAAGCGAAGTGACGTTCATGCTGGCTATCGCTTCAGAGCAAAGTGAGCACCGAGAACATACAGCTTGCACAGAGCTATGAGTCGCCAATGCAACTAGACTCTGCCCCCAACGCAGGTCGCTCTCAAGATACAGCCGCGCGCAGCCGCCACATGGGCAGTTGCAGCCAGAGAGAATGTGCGCCCCCCCCCCCCCCTCCCCCACCCCCTGGCACCTTGCAACATTGGGTGCCTTGCGCGTGAGAGAAGACGGCACGCTTCCCCTTTGCATTCGTCCCTTTCTCGTGGGCAAGATTAAGCCGCAATCGTCGCCTCCCCTCGCATGCTTTCACTCACACATACAGCGCATGGTGCGCGGTGATGGTGTTATTGCCCTTGGACTTGATACGGAACCTGGCGGTAACACCGATGCCCACGCCTACAGCAGAAATGCGCTTGGAGTGTCCATATAATCGCTATTGCAACAAATAAATAAATAAAAAACACACAGCACCATGTCCACGTTTTTGGAGAGTTTTAAAATAGGGGCCCCAAAGAGCTTTGCGGGTGTTAGCATTGGGGTATGCAGGAGTGGAGAGCTTTAGAATAGGGCTTTGCTCTTGCAGATAGTGTTTTGTGCTGACAGCGCCACTACGGTGTCAGAGAAAAGCTATTAGAAACAATTAAATAAAATATACCCTTTTATGATAAGAGTAATTTTGACTTTTTTGTTTTTGCATTTAATTACAATATAAAGGTTATTCTATTAGCAGCAAGCAATTAGTTGCACTTAGTTTTGAATAACCAACTTTACGTGCCTTCACCAGCCAAGCTACGCCGTATTAGGCCTAGGAGCCATGAAATCAACAAACGAATTCTGAATCAGTGGTGTCTGATGAATCAGTCTTCATAACACATGCTAGTTGAGAGAAAGCGATAACTGCAGTCACTTCTCCTAGCTTGCAACCTTCACACGTTACCACAAATCGAACCCACTTTGGTTCTAGGTTAGAGTCGTCGCTTCGATGGGTGCCGCCATTTTGTTGATGCAAATCTTTTGGGGCACCCACTAAACCAGTGAAATAGCGTGCCTGACGCAAACCCCAAACGCAGTTTGCGCCTCGTGCATGCGCAGTGGCTTTGACACAATTTCTTTGGGGCCCCTATTCTAAAACTCTTTTATCTTGAAGGTCCTGAGAGGGAGAGAACCGACATGCAATAGACAGCTGTAGTTGGAAAGAGCAAAGCTACACAGCGACGATCATCGCCAACATACTCCTGCACACTAGCACTCTCCCCATCCATGATGGCACGGAGTTCGAATTATCGATGGTGTTGCGGATTTCAGGGTGAATTAGCGGGATGTGTTACATATTGCTTTCAATTCATTGTTGGATGGAATGCGGCGGCTACTTCGAATTATCTGAAATTTAGAAATAACAAGTTGTAAATTAACGAGGTTTTACCATAATGTTTAGTCACGACCTTGTGAGCAGAAACGTGATAGCATGGCAAAGCAACATCCAGCGATACAGTGTTCTTGTGAGTGCAATTGTTTTACTTGGGCCTGAGATACTTTTGACTCCACGTGATGGCATTAACAGGCTTTTATTAACTTAAGTGTCTATTATTGGGAGAGTGTTGACAGAAGCTGTTCAATTTTAATGTTGCCATGCTTATTTTTTATCATTTAGTCGGAAAAAAAAAATATAGCTGTGGCCATGATAATGGTCAAAGGATGGTGTGATTCATAGCTGTTTCTACTTAGTTGCAGGTTCCTCATGAAGAAAAAGCTCCTGATTTGGCTGAGGCCCCTGCTGAAGCTTCTGCTGCAGTTACAACTGCTTTAAAGCAAGAGACAGAAAAAGCGGTCCCCATGGAGACCGAAGATATCCAAGGCGAGGAAGTGGTCTCAGCTGAGTCAGAGCCGGCTGAAGCTGCCTCTTCGGAGCGGGATTCTGCAGATGATGAAAACCCTTCAAATACGATGCCAATGACTCGTCGCAAATCTCGCCAACAGCAGACACCTATCAAGCGAAAGCTGAGTGACAGCAAAGCCCCAAATGTAAGTTGTCTGTGTTTGCTTTGTCAGTTGCTTCTTGATTTTGACTTATAAAGTTTTTGTGACTGTGTTACGACCTAACAGGGGCCCCTTGATGAAGGCATGCCCTCACAAGGGTGTCCTCGCACTCATCTTTCCTTGCCTTCATGGAGTTAAATGAGAGCAAGGGGTGTCACCGACAAAGTTGAGTCCAAACGAGGAAATCACCATTCAAGTCACTACAGCTAACTGCTTTGCATTTGATCGTAATTTGGTTACACTAGGCCGACAACCTGCATTTTTGTGGGCCGTTGACAGCCATTGTGTTAGTGCTCTTGTCACATATACTCTTAAAGGGGCCCTAGAACACTTTTTTAACTAATCATAGAATGGCCTCACTGTAAAGGACGCCATCTTGTGAATCTTATGCTGCAAAAATGTTATGCATCCTTCAATTGTAAGTGGAGCAGTTGGACCAATATCCAGCTTTCTCCTTTCATCTCCGCTAGCACACTGGAAGCTGCACAGTGGAGCAACCAAGAGGGGCAGAGCCCCTGCCAAAAGTGAAGTGTCACAACGGCGAAAGGGCTCGTCACGGCACCCCGTGGCGGGATGCACTGCATGCAGCAGGGAACTTACAATTCCCTGCTGCATGCAGTGCAGGAATATTTACCTCGCATGTTCACAGCAGCCTCTACGACAGATCGGCAGAGTTTTCTTACATCATCATCATCATCATCAACCCAATTTATGTCCACTGCAAGACAAAGGCCTCTCCCTGCAATCTCCAATTACCCCTGTCCTGCGCCAACCGATTCCAACTAGTGCCCGTGAATTTCCTAATTTCATCGCCCCACCTAGTCTTCTGCAGTCCTCGGCTGCGCTTCCCTTCTCTTGGCACCCATTATGTAACCCTAATAATGGTCCAACGGTTGTCTAACCTGCACATTACATGACCTGCCCAGCTCCATTTTTTTTTTTCTCTTAATGTCAATTAGAATATCGTGTATACCCGTTTGCCCTCTGATCCAAACCGCTCTCTTTTTGTCTCTTAAAGTTATGCCTAGAATTCTTCGTTCCATCGCTCTTTGTGCACTCCTTAACTTGTTCTCAAGCTTTTTTGTCAGTCTCCCAGTCTCTGCCTCATATGTCAGCACCGGTAAAATGCACTGATTGTGCACCTTCCTTTTCAGTGATAATGGTAAGCTTCCAGTCACGAGCTGACAATGTCTGCCATATGCAATCCAACTCATTTTTATTCTTCTATGAATTTCCTTCTCATGATCATGATTCCCTGTGATTAATTGACCTAGGTAAGCATACTCCTTTACAGAATCAAGAGGCTGACTGGCGATCCTGAACTCTTGTTCCCTTGCCCGACTATTCATCATTATCTTTGTCTTCTGCATATTAATCTTCAATCCCACTCTTACACTCTCCCTGTTAAGGTCCTCAATCATTTGTTGTAACTCGGCTGCAGTATTTCTGAATAGAACAACGTCATCGGCAAACATAAGGTTGGTGAGGTATTCGCCGTCAATCCTTGCTCCCAAGCAAGGATCATGAATGATCCATTATGAATTCATTATATTATGAGTGTTCAACAAACATCCATTACTGCACTTGGTCAGCAGACCTTAAACTTTGCTCTTCATGGTGTCATTGATAATTGTACTGAAATATGTAAATATGCCATGGGTGCATTTTGTGTGTGTGTGTGTGTGTGTGTGTGTGTGCGCGCGTGCGTGCATGTGTGTGTGTGTGTGTGTGTAAAATTTGTAGTTTCTGCCTAAGTTATGATTTGGCATATTGGTTGTTGTGGTACGTATGAATGTGGCGTTTACTATTTGTACAGACCTTTTACTGTTTGTACATGCTTTTTTCTCTGTGATTTTGGGCTGAAGACCACTGTTGTTTTGCCTTACAACATTTCTTGATACATGTCTGCAGGGTGCAGCCAAGAAAGTGAAGGAATCTGTTGTGGAGGCACCAGTGACTCGCATGACAACTCGCAACTCTCCTCGTAGTTCACCTCGCAAGACTGTGCTATGTGCCAGTCCTCAGTCAAGCCCATTGGTGACACGGAGCCAGAGGGCAGCGGCTGCCTCTGTAGGCAAGGTGACTGAGGCATCAGACCGAGCACGCCTTTCACCGAGTAAGTTTGCAGTCTGCATCAGAATCCAACCCTTAACCCTTTGAGGGTCAGTGACGTAAATATACGGCGTCGCGAACAAATCCAAAAATGGTTGATGCCGTATATTTACAGCGCCGTCTGTACATTTAAAAAGCGCACCAATTTCCTAACTTTTCCTTTTCTGTCATGTGCTGCCACTATGTGGGAATACAGGGAATTTTTTTTGCGCCTCCCTCTCTCAATTTTCGTTGCACGGTTTGTTTTAGCGCTACTTTGCTCCCGTGCGTCTATATACCGTATTTACTCGCATAATAGTCGCACTTTTTTGTCAAATAAATGACGCAAATTCAGGGGTGCGATCATTACGCGGGTTAAATTTCCCACAAAAAAAAAAAGAATGTTTTTTTTTTTTTCATCTCGCATTTGCTGCGGGATGACAACAGGTCAACAAATAGAGACGGCTGCCCCTGTATGTAATGTGGGAACCAAAAAAAGATGGCGGCCGGCGAAGCAAGCCGAATGCGCCGAACTCGATTTTTATTCTTCTCGTGAGTACATTACATGCATTGAAACAGTTTCTTCCGTATCAGTAATGAATAATATCGTTAATATCGGCAATTTTGCGGCAATAACATAGCCATGTCTACTTTGAGGGGACAGAAACAGATGAGCGCGCTTAGCTGCCAGTGACATAGGAACACATGACGGGCATGCTGCGGAAACTGCGGCATTTGTCTTCACTACTATCCTAATACGGCACGTTTCCGCTAAGAGTGGGCGAATATCTTAGCCATGTTACAAGCGTCGGTGTCTAACGTATCAGTGTAAACGTGCCTGCTATCATTGCTGCTCGAGATTTGTTGCGTGCCCACGAGCACAGACGAGAAGAATCGAAAGGCGCCTTTTTTTTGTTGTTGTTGACCACAGCCATCACAAAGCCTACATAATAAAGGCGAGTTTGGTTGTAGCCTTCTTCTAATCCTCCTTCTTCTTCCCCCTCTCCTTTTTTTTTTTTTTTTTTTTTGTCATGGAAGTGCGGAAAGTGATGAAAGGAATGAAATGGGGCATCTGCTTGAGAATGGTTGGTGCGTGCAGACCGCTTGGTTTGTCTTGAAGAGTCGTTTGCTTAGCATTCGACAGATAGTGCGATTATTATTAGCTAGACTTGGTGTACGACATATCACTGCGGCAAGTTTCGGGTGCAATCATTACATGCATGGGAAATAAAAAAGAGCTAATTTTGACGACAAAATTAAGGGGCACTTAGCCAAGCACTTAGCGAGCGGAATCCTCGGACACAGGGATAAGCTTTCCAAGCATCTGTGCTTGGGACTGCACTGCAATGTTTACATCCAAGCACATCACTCAAGCAATCCTCGGACCCGTGGTTAAGGCTTTCGAGCATCGGTGCTGCGACTATGCACATCAGGTGCATACTGTTTATACCTATGGCTAGGCATTTTGTACATTGGCACATTGGACTCTGTGATTGAGCACATCCTGCACAGACTCCTCGAACCCGCGGTTACACATTTGGCACAGTGGCCCCACTGATCCAGTGATTGAGCTCATTGTGTGCGGACTCCTCAGGCCCACGGTTAAGCATTTTGAAAATCAGCCTTTGGATTCGGTGATCAAACACACCTCACACAAACACCTCAAACCCACCGCTAAGCATTTTGCAAATTGGCATCTCATGCTCCTGCGACCAAGCATATTGCGCACCTAAGTCGGGCTTTTATTTTATTATTGCGAAAGCATTGTATCGTATGTCCCGTGAGCCAAAAAAGCCGGTGTTGTCCGCAATGAATGGCAGGAAAAATCATCATCAGCGTGGATTAAGGTGAATTATACCCTTGTCAAGCGGCCAAGTTAAGTGCATGTACACTTCGGGACCTTGAGTGACACGTAAGGCTTAGCGCTGCTAAACAAGAAAACAGAGTGCACTTGCAGTAAACAACAATGGCGACAGACTAAGAGCTTGTTTTTTGAAGTTGTAGAGTAAAAAGAACAAATCTTCAAAAAAGTGATTGTTTTGCAGTGTATTATAAATAAAAACAAACTTAGTCTGTATTTTCTCTACAAGAAAAAAAAGATATTTATTATAAGAGTGTTGTAAGTCAATGCTAGCCAAGACTAATGCCTAGCCAATCCAGAACAACATGGTGGCATGCAACAATGTGGCGTTTGATCCTGCTAAAACAGAATATGAGCAAGTTCTCTTCTGAATATTTTTTTAAAAGCTGTTCAATGACTAAAATGAACTAATGTGCCTTTTTTTTTTATGCATTACATTTTGTACCATTTAAGCTGCTGGCAGCGAGGCTACGCACTCGGCCAGCAAAGTGCGTTCCGTGAACTCACTCTGACCGGAGTGCACTCTTCTGCAAGTGACGCTTTACTTGCCAGGTTTAGGTTTGTGAAAGTGCGCTTAAACCGAGTGACACTCTCCCTAAGTGCACTTAACTTGCCCGCTTGACAGGGGGAATAAATTGAACTCAGGTGGATTAAGGTTAGTACAAATTAGAGCAATGTGGATTAGAGTTTTAATTTAAAGTGATAACTTAGAGAAGTCATCATGCTTTTACATTCAAATACCTACTAAAGTGACTAGTTTATTTATTTATTTATTTATTTATTTATTTATTTATTTATTTTGGTCACGGTTTCTCAGCTACAGTGCAGGTCGGGGCTTTCTTGCTTTTTTGATGATGTGAAGGTGCCATGAATGTCAAATCTAACTATCCTCGCAATTTTCAAAGGAGAAAACGTTTTTACAATACAATGTTCTCAAAATAGTAGTTGGTGCCAACATCAGGCTGCAAAGACACAAGGTAGACCTCCCCATAAGTACTGGCTTGCAAAGCATGAATGTTTCAGCTGCATTGCTGCCCATGTACCAGTGCCTTCCTAATGTGCAGCTAGTTCCTGAACTATTGTCTAGGAAGCAAAATTCAAAATGCTGCTAAAAGCCTTCGTTCAACCATCTGGCCATTGCTACAAAAAGACAAGAATGTGGCATTGATTGTGATAGAGACTTTATGTGAGTGATGATAAAGGGTAAGCCTCCCTGTGCCACTCTCAGACAGCCATCAACAAGGCAGTATGCAAATACAATTCTTGGGCCGGCTATGCTTTTGTGGGATATTGTGCAACATTTGGTCTGCATCTTGGCCAACATGCTCTCCACTGAGCAGTGGAGAAGGATTTTCGGGGGGAATAAGGCAAGCAAAGTCCTTCAGACTAAAGGCAAAACACTCCAGAATCCTCGCATTCGATAGGACATCAATGACTACAGCCCTGGTGCCTTTTGATAACTTCCAATCTGAAACACAACTTTGATAGCCATTTTCTCAAACTTGTTTCTGTCGCCTTCCGTTCAGCTTGTCCCGCTGATTTCTTAGCGACTACTAGGTCTGTTTCAATTTCGTTTATTTATTTTTTTACTATAGTGTTTGAAATACAGTTCGGGGCACAACATTCTTGCTTTGCCAGTACAACTTTTTCTGAATTAAGGATTCAAATAGTTCACATTCTGAATGCCTGTTGTACTTGGAAGCGTTTGGGTGCGAGCTATTTGGTACAGATCATTCATTTTAAACAGCACCAAAATATGCACGGACAAGGAAGAGCACTGGACCAACGCTGGTCCTGTGCTCTTCCTTGTCCGTGTTTTCTTTTCTTTTTTTTGGCACTGTTTAAAATGAATGGCCTGTTGTACTGTTACGTCATAAAAAATGCGAACTAAAAAAAAAATCATGGTGTAATTAAAAAATCTAAGAATGTCACGCCCTCAACCATTCGTTTTGGAAGGCACAGTACTATGAACAAGTCTTCTATCACATTTTTTAAGTTGTTCAGGCTTGGGACAAGCCCAAGAGGAGAAAAAATTTAGTATTAACTTTTTGAGGGTAGATTTTTTTCGCCATATGCGAGCGCCCAGGGTAAATTTTTTTATTGCAGATTCCAATTCAACTTAGGGACTTATTTCGAAAAAAATTTACTGTAATTTTTTTAGGGTGACCGTAAAGTGAGAATAACATATTTTGAGTTGGTATATATGCACTCTTCATTCATGAATAACAACAATAAAAAAAGAAATAAACTTATCAGAATAAAGAATTTGGTGCATTTTTATGCACATAGTTCAAGGCTTTGAAAATGCGCGCGCGAGAATATTTCACAAGACTCAAATGTTCTTGCTCTTACACTAATATTTACGTCCATAGCGTAATAGAACTGCGTTGGTGCACGCACTCAAGAAAACTGTGGTTGTGTGCCCGTGAAAAAAGCAGAACATGTGAAAGACTTCCGCTAACCTTCATCTTATCGCCAACCAGAGGCAATTAGTTATGGCGAGTGTCAAAAAGGGGGGGGGGGGGGGGGCTACGGAAACGCACGCACGGCGGCATCCTGCCTATGCGCACCCCTGTGAGCACTAAACGAGCGAGAGACAGGCAGTCAACCTTTGAGCAATTAGTAACAAGATAGTCATCAGTTTTGAAAGCGCAAAAAGCCGAAACCGCCAGCGAAAACAAAACCCAAACTGCTACCTGCCCGTGCACGCACCAATGCGCGAGCGGTACTATATAGACGTGCGAGTGAACTAGCGCTAAAGCAAACCATACAAGAAAAACCGAGAGAGGAGGCGCGCGAAAAAAATTCCCTGTATTCCCACATAGTGGCAGCACATGACAGAAAAGAAAAAGTTAGGAAGTTGGCGTGCTTTTTAAACGTACAGACGGCGCCATAAATATACGGCAACTTTGAAATTTCCATAACATCACAGAAACATTACCATTACCTCTGCCAATTTTAATCAATATGCATGGAGAAGTAAGGAAGTTGCTTTTGAAAGCTATGTCCCCCCCGTAAGTTGTGACATTATATACATCGAAGTGAATGAGAGTTATAAATCTACACTGTGGGGCTGCTTTAATAGTCAACACTTTGCTTTGTGCATATTTTCCTCCAGCTTTTATTATGTTGGTTTTCATTTGCTTGCATATCATAAAAATATGTAATTCTAGTTACAGGAAATGCAGAAGGAGTTACAGCAGCTACAGAAAAAAATGACACGCAGAAGGACTTGGCATCGGAAGAGCTCTTTGACTTGAAAGGTGCGTTTCCCATCCCTTGCCATCATCTTAGCATTTTCATTTTATTTAAGCGACTAGTTCGAAGTGCCTCTCCATATTGTACTGTTGCCAGGCATACAGGGTTTTCTCCATCCCCTCGCGCACTTCTTTATAAACAGTGGTTTCCTGCTAAAGAACTGCTTCTGAGCAGGGGTGTTCAAAGGGTACTTGAAATCCTTTGAATTAAATATTTGCTATTTGCTTATATTAGTATTTTTCTAATAGATTTTGAAGGCTTCACTTCATCAGGTGTGCAGGATTAAAGGGACACTAAAGGCAAATACTAAGTCGACATGGACCGTTTAAACACCATTTCAGAAACCTCACAACGCTTGTTTCGTGCCAAGAAAAGACTTAGTTTATAACAAAATGGCATCTGAAGGGTCCGAATACCTTTTTCGCAATTCAAATCTCCCACCACCCAACTGGGGTAGTGGTGACATCTCATGTGTCATCACCACCCTTTGCTGCCGTCGGTGAGTAAAGTGGTGCTCGACAGACGGTGGCACCAAGCCAAGACAGTGGTGGATTCGCCACTGCAGCTGCTTATTGGTCAAGTGGCGTAGACTGTTCGGGCATCTCGAGACATCACATGGAAGTTGAATTCTCTGCTACTTGCAGTTTGTGCGAGTTTTGCGAGCCAGCAAAATCAGCACAGCATTATGCGATAACTATTGAAATGCGAAGGCATGGGTGGCGTGGAGTCGAGCGAAAACGAAACCTTTCGACTGCCGACATCGTTGTCCGGGTTATTTCAGTGAGTTCTTTCTTATAAAAGTGAAATAGAACTGGACAAGTAGCATTTTATTTTGTCTTACAATACAAGGATGTTTTATGCAACGAATGATTAAGTACTAGTGACAGAATTTAACTGAGGAGTGCTTTCGTCATCGGACAAGTGCTTGAATGTCCCAGGGGAGTCTCTAATCATCTCCTGCATTTACCTCAACTTGATTATTAAGGCCTTGTTCACGATAATATTGACGCCTTAGAGATTCTCGAGGACTAATCAATCACTTTAGCTTGACTTACTATTTGCCTTTAGTGTCCCGTTAAACATTAAGTACTGACAAAACATTTTCGGCTTTCTTTGGTTTTAGAGAGGCTGACAAAGGTTCGTAACGGGCCATGAAATTGTAGTGCCAATGGAACGACCATGCCTGCAATGATAGAAACAAGCATGAGTTTATCCTTTAAACGAAGAATTAAATTGGCACAGGAACTCATGTAAAGTCACAGAGTGACCTTCCCTGGTGAAACATTGTCATTAAGGTGAAGCTATCAAGGCCACCGTCTTGCATGCAGATCATTCTTCCACCAGGCGACACCACTCAGTCACATTTACAAAAAGGAAAACTGCTCTTCGCCCTCACAGCATGCTCCGGCCTGTTCCGTTGCGACTGGTGATCTGCTGTACATGTAGTTGAGAAAAATGCTTCCCCTCGCCTTCTTTTCAGACCAACTGGTGCCTGGTACCATTGTCGTTTTGTTGCTGCACGTGGTGGCCTTTGCACTCCTGATACTTTCAGCAATGGCTCGGCTGAACCATTGTCTATCTAAAAGATTTAGTGCCACTGGTTCGTCACTGCCGCTTTTGACATTGCCGTCTCTGACTGCAGGCCACTGGTTCTTGAAAAACCATCTTGGTAGATGGCCTGCAGACTGTAGTGCTCACTACCTCAGCTTAATACACCTTCAGTAATGAGACAGACGGAGACTAGAAGGGACAGAAGCTTGAGTATCAGAAGCTTGAATATTGTTGACAGTCAGCTAGGTTTTTCTGTTTTTCTTTTTTTGTGTTCACTTTTTTAGCACTCTGGAAAGTACGAACCTGCTAAACGAAGGTTTGAATGGCAATGCTTCATAGTTAGGCTTGAAATGGTGTATATACCTTTGTGGCTGCAGTAATGGTGTTTATTCATGTAAATAGATAGGTAAAGAAACAAGAAGGGAAGGAAATTACTGCTGACCGCAGTAACTGTCTAGTTCAGTCGGCTGATGCCTTAAGAGTGGTCAGCAACGGCGGTGGAGGGTTGGTAAAAGGACAGAATGACAAGATATCAGAGAGGATACAATAAAAAAGAACTAATAGTGACTGAGCGATTAAGTAAAATAAAAAAGAAATATGGTCTGCTCGTGTCGTCTTCATTGTAAGGGTGTGCCTGGATATAAGTATGTTCCTGCTTGAAATGGTACCTCTCCAGTTTGAATGAGGTGACGACAGGGACACCACCACCTCCTCCGATACGCACTCGCTAGAGAGCGCACGCAGCCTTGTGCGCATGGTATTGGAGGTCACGTCATTCGAGTTTCAAAGCCACAGTACAGTGAAATGGTAAATGATGTAGTAGCACTTTAGCACATGCATACTTCGCTTTCACATGCTCACCGCTGCTAGCATTCATCGTGCCAGCGTTATGATCAGGATGATCATGGCAAGCACTTGCACAGCCCTCAGATGTTTTTCAAGCTTTGACGACAGCATTGTCATTGCTTTCATGAAAGACAGTGTGTCTACCTCCCCATGACGCAGGTGTCCAATGTCAAGAGCTCGCACTGGCCTTTGGAATAAAAACACAGGCTCTACAGAAGCATGAACTGCAGAAACAGATTATTTGCTAAAAGTAACCTTTTCTAAATGTCATCAGTCTACTTAGTGTAATTGTGCACATGTTGTCTGCCTTGTTCGCACAGTCCGTATTTTCTTCTTTTTTCCCCCGTTTTTTCTGCTGAAATCGGAGACTGTCGAACGCATGCGCGCTGCTGCACATGCAATGGCGGAAAAGCTTTGGAAAAAGAAATGGCGGTAAACATGGCTCAGCTGCCATACACAATCATCATCAGTCGCAACAAGCATGACAGCACTCACTGCAGTAATTTTTGAGGGTATGGCGGTCACTTGAAAAAAAAAAGGGCTAATGTGGGGGTGCGAGCATTTTGCTAGTACGAGTATTAGGCAAGTAAATGCGATAGATATTTCCAACGAGAAGACCACGTACTGGAAATTGTGCGTTTCAAGACTCGGTGGTAATGTGCATTTACATTTGGCATTGAAACATGTGACAATTGGTTTGTTGTGCATGCTGGGAAAGCTACAGGTCACATAGCCATCCACACTTTTCGCTGCAGTTGGGGAAATAACGGCTCACTCACTCACTGTGTGCTGCTGATCCTATCGTGATTCATATGTTCAACCGGCGTCGTGCAGGATAGGGCAAGCAGCGAACACATGCTGACACATGCCGTGGTTCTCGTTCATGTTTGGCTTATGGCCTGGAGCCTGGAGGGAAGTAATGCAAGCAGGCTTTCGAAGCAAATATGATAGACACTTTAGGGACTTCTCTTGGTGGAAAGTCGGTGAATTAAAAAAAAAAGGAATCGCAAGTAGATCGGGGAAAACAAGCCTCAAGCAGCAAAGAACCTTGATTTGCTATCATGTTTTGGCAGTCGCATTTTCTTGGATAACAGTGCACATCAAGCGCAATTCCACAGGTCGCTTCGCCATTAATCTGAAATGCTGTGTGAGGTGGTCCCTTTCTTTCTGGACCGAGGTCTTCACCTTTATGTGGCGATTTTTTGTGCTGTATGCTCATACGTATAACAAGTGCGCACATTTCATGATGAAACTGCCTCAGCCTTACTATTTCTAGATTATATCATAAGAAGCCAACAAACACCGACACCAAGGACAACATAGGGGAAATTACTTGTGCTTAATAAATGAAATACAGAAACGATAAATTAATCGAGAGGAAAGTGGATGAAAAAACAACATCTGGCAACATTGACGCCTTCAGGTAGAATGTGTGCGTTTATTGACCGGTTCCCTTCACCCAAAAAGATCACATTCTCGTGACGTCTGCGGCAGAAAAGATGTTCCACGTCCGCCGCCAAGGTCTGTGAGTGGTGGCGTTGGGTAACACTCCCAGGGTTTTACAAGGAAACATAAATACCCAATAAAGTGGCCGGGGAAACACCACCACGGCAGCTCAATTGGTGGTGCATCGCACACGAAATGCGAAGGTTGTGGGTGCGTTCCCCACCTGCGACAAGTTGTTTTTTCATCCACTTTCATTTCCATTAATTTATCATTTCTTTATTTCATTTATTAAGCACAAGTAATTTCCCCTATGTTGTCCTTGGTGTCAGTGTTTGTTGGCTTCTTATGATATGACTAATAAAAATCGGGCCCCTCGATTAACCTCCTTTCTTCTCGTTTATTTCTAGATTAGTATTCCATACAACAGCTATTGCGCTGTAGTACTAAAAACACAACTTATAACACGGGAAATATGCAAACAGCATTGCAATTACAATAATAACTTCTCATGTGTCAGTATTTCACATACCTTCTCTTAGTTTTACACAAAATTTTGGGGGTAATTTCATTATTGGCCTCCGCAGCTAGTGGTTACGGAGAAGGGCTTGGAGCACAGCACTCTTTGTAATAATAAAAAAGAATGTTATTTTCATTGACCATTTTGGCGCTTTTTCCATCTCCTTCTTTCTATAGTTTCTTTCTTTGCACCACAGTATATCAGGTTAGGTTTGCACCAACTCACCCAACATAGTACTCTGCCATGCACATCACCCCTCACCACATGATTAGAAAGCGTCTGAGAGTGCTCGCTTGCTGCAGTTACATGATTTTTCTTGTCGATGGTTGAAAAAAGTTTCGTCTTTGTCGCAGTTGATTTTCACAGTGCCGCATACCGAAGAAAATCTATTTGCTAAAATTTAAGTTGGTTACCACACAGGGCTGTTTTTCAAGGAAAAACTCCTGTCTACACTTTTTCTTCCTCATATACGGTCTCCTCCACAATCGGGAAAGAAGGGAAGCGCTGTGGCTTTCCAAGATTCACTCAGAAAACGTTTCTGTCGTCACAGTGCCCCTAGCACCCAACACCTAGCCACCAAGAAGTAATGTATCGTTGCCATTCAACCGCCTTTAGCACCGCCCAACCCTTGCAGAGTAGGGGGATATGCAAAGTCTGGCTATAATTAAGGTGAAGCTATATTGAATGGGAACAATGCTTCATTCTGCTAGTCTGTGGTTGAAAGTATTTTTGTCTCAATACATATACCTTTCTCACACATGTGCATTGACTAAACCAGTAGCAAAATTTATTAGTTATAACTTTGCCCTCCACTCTAGCAGAAGTGTTCAACAGTTTGAACGGTGAAACTTTCGCCATTCATACTGTTGAGCATTCCTGTAAAAGTGGATTGCAAAGTTATTGCTAAGAAATGATGCAGACCAGCTTTGAACAGCATTTGCAGAGTGCCTATACAGGGCACCTGTGTATAACCTTTGCAAGCACAAGCATGCACTTGTGTGCACACAAAACAGTGTAAGGAAGCACTAAATTACTGCAGCTGCAAATTTGAACTATGTTTCCTTTATGTGCTCACTAATACCCTGACATCCAGAGTGAGCTGCTCGTGGGAAATAGTGCATTACATAGGGATTCCCGCACTCCTGTCAGTGCTTTCTCATGAGCTCCGCTTGTACTAAATACGGTTACAAGTTGAATATCCTCCACATGATATCACGGAAGCTCTTAAATCGCTTTCCTTTAGCCTTCCTTTAGCCAGGTAGTAGGACTACTACCATGGTCAAGAATGCTCAGTTGGTAGAATAAACAGCTTGCCACATACTGAAACATTGACTGCCTTGAAAACTGCTTCACGTCATCAGCAGACCCATCCGTACAATTCTTTTAAAAATTATATAGGAAAAATTCCTCTTCTCATTGACTACAATGGGGTTTAACGTGCCAAAACCACTTTCGGATTATGAGGCACGACGTAGTGGAGGACTCCGGAAATGTGGACCACCTGGGGTTCTTTAACGTGCACCTAAATCTAAGTACACGGGTATTTTCGCATTTCGCCCCTATCGAAATGCGGCCGCCGCGGCCGGGATTCGATCCTGCGACCTCGTGCTCAGCAGCCCAACACCATAGCCACTAAGCAACCACAGCGGGTTGACTACAATTAAGAAGGGCAATGACAGGCATCACAATTCCTGATTAGTTCTCAAGAAAAAAGGGGGGGGTAAGCAAACATAAGTTCTACTCGTGCTACAGCAGACTTAATTGTGAAGGCCACGGACAATATCCGCATTTGCATGCACGCCGCTGTCTATGAAACCATGTTCCTGGCTGAATTCCAAATATTCCCCATTGACGGCATAAAAGCCAAATTACCTTTTTTTTTCATGCATCGAGAAAAATTTTCTAGCCCATAATTTCTTTTCAAATGACGAAGAAAACCACAGAACTGTGGAGGAAACCACCATGCATTAATGGGAGCTGCGTGTACATGTGGCCGCTGTGCCAGCTTGCGTCTGATTGCAGAAAAATGGTTGTGGAACTGAACCACTCAGTACAATAAAGCATTTTGTCTCTCTCTTCTGACGAATCATGAGTTGTGGCCAAATCTGCAATTTCCAGATATTGGTGTACGAGTCTGGGACCTAGGAGAGACAAGGGCAAGTTGAGTGTGTACTTCAAAAATGCTTCCACAGTCACCCATGAATGAAAGTGGGCGCCCAGCAAGTTTCTAGAATCTTATCCGCAACTGCTCCTGGGCACAATATGTTAGGAATGGCCTGCCGAGGTACCGACATGCAAAGTTTCTCAGCCAGCTGCAGCAGCAGGATTGGCATTTTCTGGGAAGCCACCGTCATTCTCCAGCCGAACGGCGACCGACTGTGTGAGGAGTTCAATACACCGAGTCAGCAACTCTTTGTCGCCGGAATGCCAAGACGAGGTCGACGAACCAGGCTTTGTTAGTGAACTCGCCACCACCGATCCGGTCTTTCGGGAGCGAGGGAGTTCCCTAGGGAATGTATTTGGGGGCACCGTCCCACACGCCTTTCAAGACGCAAGACAATGGAGAACCGGCGGCGGCCACTGTGCGAGGTCCACTCGGGGATTAAGAGGCATCTGCTCGGGGCAAGACACGTGTCAGCGAGAACTCGCTCAACTCGGGTTCTGGGAAGCCATAGTGCGTACGTGTGTGTGTGAGCCCTTCTCCAAAAAGGCAGGTCAACTTCGATGACGTTGGACGCTACGAATTGGCGGTGAACTGCTGTTTTCCCTCACCTAGGGATCTAGGGAGGACAGAGTGTATATAAGCAGCTGTTGTCGGCTGCTAGAGTGTGCTCTGTGACCGTGCTCGTGAGCAGTGTGCTCGTGCTCGACCAGCAGTGTGCTGGTGTGTTTGGAGCTACGTGCTCATATGCTGTATGCTTTGTCTTGTGTGCTCCATTTGGGAGTCGCGCTAGACTGTCGAATGTATCGCCTGTTTGAATGTAAATATCTGTGAATAAATCGTGCTCGCCTAGTCCTGTCCCCCCAAGTTCCTCCCTACGACCTACAATGCCTACAAATAGCGTAACCTGCTGGCTAGCTGGCTTGTAATGATGTATGTACCATGCAAGGGGCGTGAAAAGTCCCGAGTAAATTGATTGCCAAGATGACAAGCAAAAAAAATTGCGTCTCCTACCCACAGCCAATTACATCATGCAGTGAGGGAAGTGTAGATAAAGACTTGGTGTCATCGCATTATGTATTGGTATAAGCAGTTAAATGGCAAATAAAATAAACTGAATGCACCATAGCACAGTAAAGCTACCACTGGAACTTTTTCTGTGCCTCATATGCGCACTTGTCGCAAGGTTTTCGTTTCTTTGTGATGTGCAGTGCAATAGCATGCTATAAAACCTCGTGCCTGAATTATCTAAAATTCACAGCACAGCTCAGGCAGACAAATGTGCTGTAGTTGCATGCATTCATTAGCAGATATTCTGTTTTTGTACTATGCAAAAACAAACACAACATGGAGAGTGCTGTTGGGCAGTGCTCTCACAGCACTGCATGGGGTGCACAATAGGCCTATACTCTCAATAAGACACAGCACACAAGTCTGCCAAGTAATCTGTAGGATTAATTTTGTTAAGTTTATGTCGAAATGGTAGAGATCACACCTGTTATGGTTTTCTCGTTTTTATTTTCCAGATATGAACCTTGCTGACGATGGTTTCTTGGAAAATGGTAAGCTGATCCCATTTATGCAAATGAACTGTTGCAAGTTATTTCAATTTCAAGGTATCTTAGGAGTAGATGCATTGTTTGTTTCTTGGCAATCTGCATGCTTAGTGATTGGTACACTGCATGCTTAGTATTGAGAGTGCTAAAATGCCCATGTTGCATGCCCCAAAACCATGCAACTGTTATTTCGAACAAAATCTCTCAGTACCATGCACTGTGTTTTGGACAAAGCATAGCCAAAGGTGAAGATGCGATGCTTCACTAGCTACTGCAATGTCGTGTACTCTAAAGATGACAAAGAAAGAAAGATGTGTGGAAGATGTACGGCCAAATCAGACGTGCGCGCCTGTCAATGGTGATGACTAGACGGAGCGCACTATAGCTTCACTTATGCTTGGGCCATGCGCTCCACTGTTCACGTTTCATTTGATGCTGATAGTACATGTTGTAGACAATGTTTACTCCAGCAGTGTACGCACAGGCCCTTGCAACCCTTGAAAACCTTTGAAATTGAAAAGTATGTTTTCAAGGCCCTTGAAAATCCTGAAATTTTTTTTCCCCTTGAAATCCTTGAATTTCTTCACCCGGCACAGCATGACTTTGTCGCAGTCACACTCTCTCGTGCTTTCTGCCATCCTCCTCCCCCTTCTCCATTGGCGCTGTCAGACTTGTGTTTCAGAAGAGTGGCAAGGAGATGGGAGGAAGGTGCATGAGGCTTCCTTTTGTGCCATGCACCAGGTGCGGCGGCTTGCTTTATACAGTGAAACCTCGTTAAACCGTAGTCGGCCGGAGCTCGGAAAAAGTACGTACTAAACGGTAGTACTGTTTAAGCGAAATAGCATGAGATCGCCCACTTACCTGTCGAAAACTGAACTCAGAGAGAGTACGATGAAAGGGGAAAAAACATGCAGTATTTATTCACTTCGCGGGACGTAAGTGTTATTTTCGTTTGATGTCGCGGCGGCCTAGCCCAACGACAGCGGCCTCAAACTTACTGAAGCTGCGTGCCAGCTTCTCAGCCAGCCCCCCTCCTCTCGGCAAACACTCGCACGGCAGATTCCTCGTTGGCGTTACGTATTCTCCGTGCACGCGCGCAGTAGTGCTGCATAAGTCCCGGGGCGCCTTTTTCATTGCCGGGTGCCGGAGTTCGGAAAACTTTTCGTTTGGAATAGTTACGTTATCGCGCCCCTGTTCTCCTTGCGACGATCGCATTCACGAGGCTGACGTAACGCGCAGCTTCTGCCACTGTCGGGCCTGAATAGCCCGTGCTGTCGCTTTCCGTGTCGTCCTCATCACTGTCGCTAGTTGACACTTCGGCAACAACAGCGGCAACGATGGTGAAAAGTCGAACCTCGTAACCGACATCTTTTCGCGGTCGCAGCAGCGCTGCCGAGCAACTTCGCATTCCAAATGCCACACACTGTAGTCAACAGCAGATCCACGTCGCGGGCCAGCGCCGACTTCTTCATGTCACGTTCGGTAGCACGGACGATGTCTAATTTTTCTTCTATGCTGAGCACCCGGCGTCTTTTTTATCCTAGCTTCGGCATGACGCGAGTCCTCGCTTGCACAACGCCGCAACCGCAACGCTCTCTGGCACGGCGTCCATGCGGCGTCGAAATGATGTTGATGTTGATGCGGCTTCACGTACAAACGCACAGGGCGCTTGGAGGCCGTTGTACCGATCTCCGAGGCTTGTTGTTCTTCCGGGCCGCCCGATGGAGACGACTCACCGCCGTGTTTGCGCGACGAAAAGTGGAAACGCTACGTTTTAACCGATGCGTACGCAATAAGCTGGTACGGTTTATGCGGATAAAAAATACATTATGTTCAATGGCCGCTGAGTCGGGGAATTGACTTTACTACTTTTAAACCGAAACTACTGTTTAAGCGGGTACGGTTTAACGAGGTTTTACTGTATTGCGATAGCAATCATATGGACACTCCAAGCGCATTTTTGTTGGTGGCAGTGTCGCCATGCTCCGTATAAAGTCCAAGGGTGATAACACCATCACCGCACGTTGTATGCGGTATGTGCAAGTGAAAGCACGCAAGGGAAGCCACCTTCTGTCACGCCAAAGGCCGTCGGGGGATAGAGGTGCAGCGGCATTGTACTCTGGCAGCAACTGCATATTTTGCAACCGGGTTCAAGGTAAACTGACAATTGCTGCGATAGGGAGGAAAGTGGGGAGGGGAGGCGGGCTTCAACTCCGTCAGCAAGCACATACTTTGCATGGTTGCACATGGTGGCATGCGCACCATGTCTTGAAAGGCTTCTGCGGATGGCTCATACCTTTGTATGCACTGTGTTCTCGCCGCTCTTGCATTTAAGCGATAGGCAGCATGAAGGTCACTTCACTCATTGCTGCCGCTACACTTGCTCACAGCAGTGTTTTGACAGCGAGTGTCCGCGCTCATCGAGTGTGATTTTGTTCATACTTGCTTGTGCACGGTGACACCATGCTTGTTAATTGAGTTAGTAAGCGAATGTTTCCAAGTTTATACGGCCGATAAAACTACCATCCTTACTTTGTATAGCTGTCAACTAATTTGGTATCGCAAACAATGCTTCGGCTTTCCAGTGAAACTGCAACTTTTTCTTTTTTAACACGGCCCTCATGCTTTATTTTTGAAGTTAATCTATAGCAGGTGCAAAGTCATCTGATTGCGAGCAACGCTATCGGCCACGGCAGCGGAGTGTATGTGAAAGCTTCGCAGGTTTTGTTTTGTACCATCGATGTAAAGATATCATCAACATGGTATAAAAGCATATCTTTGGTCGCGGACTCGCAAATTTTTTTAAAAGGGGGGGGGGGCTTTTTAATCATGAAATTCGTTCCTTTTTTCCAGTTGCGCAATAATGCAAAAATTTTTACGGCCTCTTTCATGCAAGAAAAATTAGTTAGCGACTGTACATGTTTGCAGAAAAGGTCCAATTTCAATATGATGAAGTGCCGATATTAACAACTTTGTTATTTCTAAGTTAATCTATATTGTTTTGAAAACATTGTTATAGTATAAATTTGCTGTATGGGATGCCGCTCGGCACCCTTTAAAGAGCTTTGACAGGGCCTTGAAAGTTGCTGAATATTCTTCAATTTCTGTCTATGAGACCTGTACGAACCCTGTCCAGTTTCCAGGAATTCAAAGAACACTCGAAGGTAATATTTTATATTTGACTTTCAGTCCACTTCATAAGTTGTTAGCTCATCAGAACGTTGACAGCTAGAAAGGCCTTGATTTCTCCTACCAATTTCATGAAGATGTTCCCATTTTGCTCAGCATACCAAATTCTTTCTTTTTACAAGCATTATTACGAAGCTCTCCAACTTCATAACAACAGAAAATGTTTTTAGTGTTATAAGATCCACTGGTCATTTGCATCAGGGAATACACTTGATTTCCCTGTGTTGCATGGTAGAATGAGTTGTGATTCACTGTTCTGTGCATGTTCTTCCATTCGATGATTCTTTGACTACACACATAGCTTTTGGGGGGAGCAGTAGCTGCGAGATGTTCAGCTGACCCACCTCCTCTCTTTCACTTTTTTGACGGCTTTGAATATTCTGGCTTCTTTAGGTGTTCTGCGTCAATTTCTGCGCCAACGTTGTCAAAACCTTCTTTGTCAAGCTGTAAAGTAGACTCGTTGTCCTCATCAAACAAAATTTTACAGAATCTTTTATTCCAGTACGAGGAATTTGTATTGTTTTTCTGGCATAATTTTGAACAAAAGCTTTCATCTAAAATAAACCAGGCCACACATAAAGGCACAATGTATACAGATTTATTCGTTTCAAGCGGCTATTGAACATAAGAGCGCCACCCCCAAGCATACGCTGCTAATTGGCAACCAGCATTCCGTCACGGTACACTGGGACACATATGTCCCAATGCCTCTTTCTTGGTAAAAAAAGTATTTTGTGCTCATTTAAATTCAAGAATTCTGGTCTGTTACGAACCCTCGATCTCTGCAATGTATATTCTATACATTATCTTCTTCATTGATGAGAAAAATCTGAAAAACAACTATTTGATTTGTTGACGGCAAAGCTTCCCATCATTACGTGGCTCCACCACTGTTTCGTCAGTGTTTTGTCATGAGTTGTCAACCGAAATAAAATTTTGCTAGGGGAAGGTAACTTTTCCGTTAGTTGCCCTTAGTAGGTTTGCAGGGGCAAAACGTGTGTTGAGATGTGTTTCAAATTCGGGCACACATGTGTCCCTTCTACACTAAGAGGTAATGCACTCCCAATGCACGGGACATGGGCATTTTCGCATTTCGCCCTTATCGAAATGCGGTCACCGCAGCCAGGATTGCGGCATGCCATGTGTGAAGTGGCTATGCAAGAGGCTGCCAGTGCCTAGTCTGATGATGCTGTTGCTGTAGGAGGAAATAATGTGGCTCAGGAAATTGAAGCGTCATGGAAGGCACTCAGAGACTCCAGCATTGTTGCAGCCAATGAATTGTTCTGCAATTGTGTCAGCGCTACGCCGATACAGTGACAGTATAGGAACTGTCCGATGGCAATAATGTGGTCGCTGTCACCAGACGAAGCTACGCGAGTGATGACAAAACTGCTGTGCACTGTGATACACAGGACTGGGCATTCTAGTAATGGATACACTTGAATCTCGTTATAAGGGAAAGCTGAAATTACTTCGTTATACCGACCAGTGCCATTTACTGCAGCATATGCCCAATGGTATGCACAGCTTTAAATGTGCAAAGAAGACTACAGCTCTGCAGCGCGCCATACTGCTGCGTAGCCGCGTATGTGATAAAAATTTAATAATACAGCAAAGGACTATTCGGCATGGGCAAAATGCGATTTTTTAGCACCTGACGTGACAGCCGTTACAGTAGTGCCCTTTTATTCCGATGTGATGGTCGTTCGCTTCAGTGTTCCACTTGGCTCACTGATATTGTTGTGAAACCTGTCTAAGTATGCAGCTGACAGAGCTTGGCACAGTGCCAGAAATGCAAGCGTATACGTAGACACATTCTACCTTTGAAAGCGAAACTGTCTGATCCACCACTTTCTCATGGCCCTGTGGCTTCACTGTGTGACTGTGCTGGCTTGGCTTGGATGGCTCCTGCTGGTTTCACACAATCTCAGAGGTCATGCCTAGCTGCGTCAGCACAGCGCAGTGTGCTGCAGTGAGAGAGAGAGGCACCAGTTTTTAGCACGCCACGCACAAGCACCATCATCATTGACATGTGGTGTGACGCAGCTAAGTGTGGCCTCTGAGATTGCTATCTCGAAGGTTGCGCCTAGCTTCACTAGCTATGTGCCACAGGGAAAGAGAGGTGGGATAAAATTAGAAAGAAGTGCAGCTTGTGCGCAGCCACCATGCACGCAGCTACGCGTGGCAATGAGAAAGACCACTATTTTGCTCGACAGAATATTCTATGTGGTAATATTGAACAGAATGAGTGCAGAATTCAGCAGAAAGCAATTTGCTCACTGCCTAACGGTCAGTATTTTTGCTTTTGGACATGAATATAGTTTGTTGAATATAGCATTGGCAGAACAATTTGACTTTGCTAAAACAAGCTTTAAAGTATATCGATTTCTATGGGAATTTCGAGGCGAATTGCGTTTACTTTGTTGTAGCCATTATTGTGTTTATCCCATTTCGTTGTATTGAGGTTAAAGTGTATAATAAAATAATTGTGCCTCCAACTTCAACTTCATTACAACACGGTTCAAGTGTAGATACCATGGAACCGCAGTCATGTGGATATGATACTCTGTGCACCATTCATGAACTGGCCTGCTATTGACATCATTTATTTAATGATGTACTTTCTGAAACACACTTAGTTATATACAATAGTGAAGCTAATAAGGGTAACAGCAGTTGGTTGGAGTTGATGTTCATTTAATCTATAAAGAAATCAAACTTGTAGCATTACGAGGGTACAAAGCCATAACAAATGTAATAGAGAAAAATTGTCTAGGTACATACGATTTGGCGTTGCGATCAGTGAACTTGCCCAGTTCATCCACCGCAGTGGCCACTGCACAAATGTTGCCAGGGCTCCCCTGACCTCTCTGCGTACACCTTACACCCCCTTCCCAACTTCGCTGCTTCTCCTTTTTGGTGCAGCAACAGGCAAAACAGGTGAAAAAAAAGAAAGAGTCAAAACACAGTGCACATGTGCACACACACACACATGCCTGCATACAGGCGGGCACACATAAATTATACTGACCCTTTCATTAATAAGCATAGTTGCTGACTACTAACAAGTATGACGGACACCTTGAACACATCATGGTTTCAGAGGCAGCATGCACATGCATACGTAGCAAAATTCGAATCCTTTCTATCTACAAGAAGCATATATTTCCTCATTGCCGTGGAGCTGCGGATTTGCAAAGGCAAGCTTTCTGGTGCTTTTAATGGAAAAGCATTAGGTGCCCCACTATGCGAAAATCTGGCGGCGGCGGTGGTGAGCGATGGTACCAAAAATGGCCGACGGCACAGAGTAAGAACATATCGAAAATGCTCAAATTGACATCAATTTTCTTGGGGAGGTCCCTGTAAACAAAGTAAATAATTGGCTTTGAAAAGAAAATTTGGGAAATTTTGGTCTATGTGGTAAAAGAACCCAGGCCTCCGGGGTGAAAGATGAGCGATCTTCTCAGACACCATAGCAGCTCCACCGTTCTGGTTGTCTAAAGGTGTGCTTAGTGCATGCATCATTGGACGCATGACGGCGCAGCCAAATAGGATGGCGCCAAGTCATAAGTGTATAAAATAAAAAGCATTAATGTCCAATTGAATAATTGCTGAGCAATCCTTTGAGTTTTGAACTCCTCGTGGAGAAGTGAACATGTTGAGATGCTTGATGCATTTTGATTTGGCCTTATCGAGGTTAGAACACAGGCGAGAGCTTATGCAAACTCGCAACGCAGGGAAAAAAAACATTTAATGAAAGGTGCTATAATGCTTTTGCATACCCACACGTAAGCAATCGTAAGTACGTCTGCCGAATTTTCTTTCCTTTTTCTTTCCACCCCGCACGGCCAGCACTGCGGGTGGATGGATGGATGGATGCTATGAGTGTCCCCTTTGGAACAGGGCAATGGGTTGTGCCACCAAGCTCTTGTTATTATATTGCCTAGTGTCCTACCTATGTTAAAAAAGGAAAAAAAAGTAAGGAAAAAAGACACTCTACCACGAATTCCTATCGCCAAACTTTCTGAGCCTCTATTGTGAACATTGTTTTTGTACTCCTCCTATGTTTGTTTTTGTTGTTTCACTAATTTTCTTCTACCAATCTTCCAATCATCTCTTACTAATCTCTATTATGGTCATGTTTACTTTCCCCCTGCTCTCGTTGAACCCAAGGGTTTCAGAAGCCAGAGGTGCCTAAATCGACCGCTGGGCAGATATCTTCACATTCTAATAAAATGCACTCCATCTCCATCTCCAGTTATACTGCAGCAAGCACGTGCTTCTTCCTTGTATCTCGCTTTACAAGTGCGTGCTCTAAGGAATTTTGATATCGCCTCGAATAGTAATGAGCTTCCCTTCGAGTTATCGTAAATTGTTTCTTTCCTGGTTTGTCTTTTTTTTTTCCTTTTAAATAGTTACTAGCCGGTTTCTTATCCATTGCCGCCACCCATAAGATTATCTCAGCCTCTCTGACTTTCTGCTTGACGTTCTTCGTTGCCATGTTGCTCACCATACCAGTCATATACTTGCTGGTAAGCTTCCTAGCTCTTTTTGTCCACTCTGAATCAAATGTTTTTCCTGTACAAATATCTGAACACTCTCCCAGCCCATTTACTTTCTTTCATATTCCTCAGTCATTCTTCAATCAGTTTTGCTCTGAGCTTCCTTCACTTCAAAACTTGTCCAGCCCATATCATCTGGCACAGCTTTATTTGTTGTCTTATCATGAGCGCCTAATGTGAGGCCTTTAGGTGCCATCAAGTCCTGATTGTACCCTTGATTTCAAGCAAACAACCATATTTCCAAATGTAAATGTAAGTCCTGGAACCATTATACCTTCCCACATACTACCCCGAAGAACATCGTGCCTATTGTATCCCCACAGCGCTCTGTGTTTCGTTATGGCCATATTTCTCTTCTCTTTTGCTGTTATTGTTTTTTTCCTGTGTTTCCATATATCTATTGCCTTCGTTTATCCACGTACCAAGATATTTATATTCTTTTACTCAAGGTATTTACTGGCCCTATATTGCCACTGTCTGTTCACTGTTTTCATTGAATACCATAACACCAGATTTTTTAACGCTAAATTTCTGACCTAAATTCCCGCCTTCCTGTCCACAGATATTAGCCAGACGTTGCTTATCACTTTGCTTGTTAGCTAGCAACACAATGTCGTCCACATGAAACAAACCTGGAAGTTGTTGCTCTACTGCTGTACCCACCCATTTGTACGAGAGACTAAGCCCGATATTGCTTCCCTCTAACACTTTTCATTCTTTCCATGTACATCATAAACAGCAGAAGGGGTAGAGGACATCCCTGTCTCAATCCTTTGTTGATATCAACTTGCTCCTCGCTCCTCATTTCTCCCCATTCAACGCAAACTGTATTTTCTAGGTAAATCTCTCTCAAAAGCTGTAAACATCGTCACCTAAGCCTTCCCCTTCCAGAATATCCCACAAAATTTTGCAGTCTACGTTGTCATATGCTCCTGTAATGATAAAAGAAGCCACATACAGTCAAATCTCAATATAATGAATCACGTGGGACCGCCGAAAATCGTTTCTTTTGAAATATTGTTGTGATGAAAAACTTGCAGTTATAAGTTAGTGGACAAGCCTAGAAATGAAAATGACGTACCTTGGCATAGATGCGTGTGCAGACAAGCATACTCTCGAATAAAAATGTTTCACTCACTTCAAAGCTGCTTTATGTGAAGAAATCTGTGATTTTCTTCTGGCATGTGCAGCATGCACAACCCATTAGGGATGCATCTACATCTTCCATTTTGCACCATACCTCATCGCGTACATCATTGCACCGAGCGATAAAAGTGCGGACTTTGTTCATGTGCACTAAAACATCAATGTTTGACCCACAGTCGTCTTCCTTTGGGTCGTCATTGTCACTGGGGACGTCGTGAACGTAGTTAACAATCTCTTCGGTTGTGAGGTCTGCCGCCATTAGTGCTGTGCTGTCGCTCTCCACGTAGTTGTTGAAGGAATAGACGACGGCAGCAGTTCCGCAGCCTCAGTCCACAGGTCTCCTGGGTCAACGTTACTAGACTAGCTTCAGTTGTAAAACTCTCCGCCCGCGCGCTTACAGCCGGTGTCGCCACTTCTGTGACAGCCGCCAGATGGCAGCGCCGTTCCATCGGGCTCCACTGCAGACGCCTCGCCGCAGCCTTCAACCCGTGCGGACGGGCAGTTTGCGCGTGTTTCACGCTCGCTGGCGTTCTCCCTTGTCCAAATTAGTGATACCATGAGAAAGCGGTATCCACCTAGAGCAATAAGATTTATCGGGCCAGTTGGTTCATACTGTAATAAGGGTAAACTGCACGAAAGAAACGCATAGAGCGAAGCGCGGAAGCTGTGTTTTTTCCTGCCGTCTTAACGTTTCGCGCAGTTTAGGCTCAGAAGCCTGAACATTTGTCCAAAGTGTGTGATTAGGATGATCTTCATCCCCACCGAGGCTTCTCGCCACGCCAAAGAAGCGCAACAAAATGAAAGATGAGGTCAGTCTTTGAACACACAAGCCACACACACACACACAAAAATATCATCTGCTCTTCCACTCCGTGAAGATGGTTAACCAGCGAAGCTGAAACGTGCGGCCCGTGTTTATCACTGGGTTAATCTAGAGGATTCATTAAAGTATTTCTGAATTATGCGGTAACACACACAATCGGCTGCGACGGAGAGAACGACGTCAATGACGATATGCCGTAGTCCGCCGTTGTCGCTTGCGTTCGATGTCTCGAGTTTGCTCGGTGGCGTGATTAGCTGCTTTCGCCCGATTTGTGATTATTCAAAATTAAGTTTCTTCAGAAATTAAATCTATCCGTTACGTAAGACAATGAGTGGCTCATACTGCCTTAAGCAATGGCCCCTCCCACCGTAAACGCGGCCTCCCCATTACGATGACAGAAGTGAAATTCTACGCTGGAATGATGAACGGCAACGCAGCCAGCTGTGGAAGACGACGATGAACGTAGGAGCAGTGGCACGAGCGCGTGTGCCGGTCGGCACAAGGAATAGCCGAATTCATGGCCGTGGTGCTAGCATTACGCAAATTAGGACCATCAATTACGTCAGCCGTGATAGTTACTGATTCTTTATCATTGTGCTCATCCCTTACTGCTTCTAGTGATTCTCGCGTGATGAGGACATTTCAATCATTGGTACCTGGTTACTTGAGAAGCGTGCGTTTGACTTGGGTGCCCGGCCATAAAGGACTAATCATTAATGAAATTGCAGACTCTCTAGCCAAGGCATCGATAAGTGGCCCGATTCTTCCTTGCTGCCCTTTGACTGCTTATGTAACTGCAGCTAGATTTCGCAGGAGTATCATTATATAGTCAGTATCAGGCTCCGAAATTACTAACTCTGTGGAGTACGGACGTCTCCTGCACCCTTAGAACAGAGATTTTTGCCGAACACGGAAAATTGAAGTGTCCATCCCGTAGCTGCGCTGCCGTATACCTGCATTGAACTTCTACCTCCACAGGTCTGGTCTGGTCCCCTCACCACTATGCTCATTCTGTGGCGAAGCGGAGACAATCGACCATTTCTTGTTGTCTTGCAGACGTATTTCTATTATAAGAAAACGACTACACGAAATCCCGCTTCGCTCTATTGGTCTGACTTTATCAGTGCCTGTGATCCTATCTTTTGGAGCCTCCATTGTTGGGTTCAGCAACAGAAATGTTTGCTTGGCGATCCAAAATTACCTCATTGAAACTAATCGATTTCCATGTTAGATTGATCGTTCTCCCTCCCAACCATAGCTTTCTTTTATTTCTTATCTTTTATTAATTATTATTATTATTATTATTATTATTGTTGTTGTTGTTGTTGTTATCTTATACCCGGTTTTCATCTGATTATTTCTTTTTTTCTCCAAACACAAAACGTTTACTTTTAAACTCACACGCCCAAATTGTTAACTCCCTTGTTATCATTATTATTTTAGGCACCTAATTAAACCGCCCGATTCTTGGCCAATCCCCCACTGTGGGTATGTGCCACGGCCACTCAGGACAACAACAACAACAACAGAATCGCTCTGTTCCACGCCGAGCGAAGCGTCGCATTGCTGGCGGCACAGAAAAAGCAGCGCGCCGAACTGTCGACATCGTTCCGATAGCCGCCTATGCAGCCAGGTGCGCAGCACCTCGGCGTCGTCTGCTTATATTCTCAACAAACTTGGCGAAAGCTACAGTTTCGCGGATTACATGCTTGCTGAAATTCGCCTTCAACAACGAACCACACAATACGCTGCACCGCGCGCTTAGTCCGGCCCGCCCGCGTAGCCGGCTAGTGAGGAAGTGAAGCCGGGCGCGACTGCAGCGCCACGAAGGCGCGGGCGGGTGGCGGTTCCGCGCAACGGCGCCGAGTTTTAAAACTGAAGCTAGTCTAGTAACGTTGTCCTGGGTTTTGTTGGTCACCTCCAGGTCATCTTCAAGCTGCACAGGCACTTTGACAAGCCCTGCTTTTTGCCAGCAGTTGCTAATGGTAAACACCTTCAAGTTCCACCAAGCTCCTGTGAGCATTTCCGCAGCCTGACAAATATTGATTGCAGTCAGCTGCTTTAGGCAGAGGTTGATAAACAACCACTGCACAAGGTGCTTACGAAATTCTGCTTTCACACTCTTTATAATGCCCTGGTCTAGGGGTTGCAGCAAGGATATGTTGTTTGGCGGCAGAAACTCCAAGTGAACATTCACAGTGTGAGCAGAGCAGTTGTCGACAACCAGTAGAATTCTTCGGTTATCCCTCCTCATTTGGTCATCAAGTTTGATGAGCCACTCAGAAAAGAGCTCTGGTCATCCAGGCTCGTTTGTTGGCGTGGTAGTCGTACGGTAACGACATGACGTTTTTCATGCGGCGAGGTTTCGCATATTTGCCGATGACGAGCAGTTTAATTTTCTTCGTGCCTGTTGCATTGCAGCAGAACAGGACTGACACGCAAAAATGCGACTTCTTCCCTCCTTTGCACTGCTGCCCTTTGAAGTGCATCGTCCGGTCTGGCAGGAGCTGATAAAAACATGGGGTCTCATCTGCGTTGGTTGTCAGTATAGCCATCTAAATCCTGTATGTGGGCATTCATTTCACCTAATAGAATAATTCTGGTATTATTCCTGAAACCCCTAATATCAGCACTTAGGCATTCCACTAACTCGTGGATGCACGAAGGCGAGCGCCATCTGGTGGAGGTGCAAGGAACCCAGCAGCGCGCGTTCCTCTATGATTGGATGGCCTATTCAGCAAGAGAATAGCCAGGTTGCAGCCACAGTCACGAAACCTGGCAAGGTTCACAAAGAGAAGCTTTGCATTTAATAAGAAAAAGAAAGCTTAGCTTGGATGGCAGAGCTGACTCGTGATTTGGACCTTACCAGGCTCCTTGCATCAGGGTCACAGCAGTGCACGAATTACCATCATCACTTTCTTCTAAATTTGCTTTTACTGACCTTTTTCAGTTCGTCTTTTCCTGTTTCATCCAAAAGCACTGAACGCTAGCCATAACACACTGTGCAGTTTTGGAACGTTTAACCCCACAATTTGAGCTCATTTGGAAAACCATTCTTTAAAACTGATGGTAGCGCTAAAAAGGAACGGACACACGAAGAAAAGACGACACGACGACGAAGAAACGCTACTGACAACTGGTTTATTTTTCGCAAGAATTCTTGCGAAATATAGAATTCTTGCGAAAAATAAACCAGTTGTCAGTAGCGTTTCTTCGTCGTCGTGTCGTCTTTTCTTCGTGTGTCCGTTCCTTTTTAGCGCTACCATCAGTTTTAAAGAATGCATCACCAACTAGCCCAGCACCAAGTTTTATTGGCAAACCAGCTCTAGGAGGAGTGTTCATGAAAGTAAAATTGTAAACCACCTGACTGTAGCATGAAGGTACAAAGAAAACCCATGTGAGTTTCTCAGAACAAAAGCTTTGCAGTGCAAGAAAGATTCATCCTGGTCTGGTGATTGAACTCTGGACAAACGCCTTTCCATGACAGTCACTCTGCCATCTAAGCTAACCAGAAGGCTAACAGGCCAAATTGATTGACTTGAAGCACAGGGAGATTTTTCCTTTCGTTGTTTCTGTGCAAATAGAGGAACCTCAACCTCTACTTTTCTGAAACATAAATCAGAATGATGTTTCGACATAGAGATTCAGGTGCTTGAGGAATACTAAGAAAAAAGTTTTATCTGCAACATACAGTTTGCATGTAGTACAATTGAACATCTATGTAACCAATGACCAGATATAATGAAGTAAATATAAAGTTTGGTTGGTCATGTTTATTTCAACAGAGTATTCTTCAGTTAGCATAATGAAACAAAAAATTTGGGATCTGACACAGTATCAATTATGGTGAAGTAAATGTTTAAAATAGCCTAAAATGTGTAGTACAGTGAAACCTCGTTACACCGCAGTTGGCCGGAGCTCGGAAAAAGTACATACTAAATGGTAGTACTGTTTAACCGAAATAGCCTGAGATCGCCCACTTATCTGTCGAAAATGGAACTCAGAGAGAGTCTGATGAAAGGGGAAAAAAGACATGCGGTATTTATTCACTTCGCACGACAAAAGGGTTATTTTGGTTTGATGCCGCGGCAGCCTAGCACGATGACAGCGGCCTCAAATTTACTGAAGCTGCGTGCCAGCTTTTCAGCCAGCCTCCCCTTCTCGACAAACACTCGCATGGAAAATTGCTCGTTGGCGTTACGTATTCTCCGTGCACGCTCACAGTAGTGCTACAGAAGTCTCGGGGCGACTTTTTCGTTGCCGGGTGCTGGAGTTTGGAAAACTTTTCGTTTGGAATAGAGTTACGTTATCGCGCCCCTGTTCTCGTCGCGATGATTGCATTCATGAGGCTGATGTAACACGCAGCTTCTGCCACTGTAGGGCCTGAATCGCCCGTGCTGTCGCTCTCCGTGTCGTCTTCATCACTATCGCTAGCCGACACTTCGGCAACAACAGAGGCAACGATGGCGAAAAGTCGAACCTCGTAGCCGACATGCCTTCGCAGTCGCAGCAGCGCTGCCGAGCAACTTCTTCGCATTCCAAATGCCACACACCGTAGTCAACAGCAGATCCCTTTTGCGTGCCAGCGCTGACTTCTTTGTGTCACATTTGCTAGCCCGGACGATGTCTAATTTTTCTTCTATGCTGAGCACCCAGCGTCTTTTTTATCCGAGCTTCAGCATGACGCGACTCCTCGCTTGCACGACGCCATAACGCTCTCTGGCACGGCGTCAAAATGATGTTGATGTGGCTTCATGCGTAAACGCACAGGGTGCTTGGAGGCTGTTGTTCCGATCTCTGAGGCTTGTTGTTCTGCCAGGCCGCCCGATGGAGACGACGCACCGCCGTGTTTGCGCGACAGAAAGTGGAAGCGCTACATTTTAATAGATGCGTACGCAAATAGCTGGTATGGTTTATGCGGATACAAAACACATTATGTCTAATGGCTGCCGAGTCAGGGATTTGACTTTACTACATTTTAAACTAAACTACTGTTTAAAGGGACACTAAAGGTTACCAGAAAGTCAAATTAAAGTGATAAAGCAATGCTGTAGAACGTCTAAGGCGTCAATATAATTGCGAACAGAGCTTTAGTAACCGAGAAATTGAGGTAAATGCATGACACGATTTGAGACCCCCCAGCGACATTCCGGTACTAGACCGATGACGAAAGCACTCCTCATCATAATTTATGTCACTATACTCAACTACTCGAATTAAAAAGATCATTTCATTAGATTATGAGACAGAAGAAAATGCTACTTGTCTACTTCTATTCAATTCTAAGAAAAAATAACATTTTGACGTTACCCTTGAGTAGTATAGGTGATCGAAAGGTTTTGTTTTCGCTCGACTTTGCGCCGCGCGCGCTTTGGAGTTTCAGTTATTTTTTTATTGCGTTGTGCTGCAGTTGTCCTGCTGGCTCGCGAAACTTGCATTTGAAACAAGCAGCGAGAATGCCACATCCATGTGATATCGTGGGATGCGCGAACGGTCCGCGGAATTTGGCCAAGGGCAGTTGCAGCGGCAAATCGAATGTTACTTATCACTGTGTGCCAACAAGTGAACCTCTCCGTTCGAAGTGGTTAAGTGCCGTACCTCTGCCACAGCGCGCTGGCAAAGAGTCGAAAAATCACGTAGTGTGCTCGCTGCACTTTCGTCCAGAGGATTACGATTTCAATGCCGACTTACTTAAGTTGTGTGAAGTGCCTTTCAAAGCAGGCCGTCATCGTAGTAGTACGCAACGACGCCGGCAGCGCGAGCCCTCAACAGCAGGTCACGTTCATCAGTGCTTAAATCGCTGAACTCGAGCCCAGCATCGCGAGCTAATGTGTCGTTGTCAGGGTCATCCACTGCAACAAGCGTCGAAGTCGGCGTCATAAACTAAAGAACCAGCTTGTCGTGCGCTTTCCCTTCCGCTAGCCACCATAGTTTCGCTTTCGCGCTGCTTTCGGCTCTGTCTTGGCTCTTTCTGGCCGCGCGTTTGCGTTTTGTGCAGAAAAGCCGTAGTGCCGTCTGCGGGAGCCGCTTTACTCACCGACGGCGCAACGTCACTATGAGACCATGACGTCAATACTCCTCGATCGGAGGGCGGGTGATTTGAACTGCGCTAGAGGTACGCGGACGCTTAAAGTAAGTCTCTTTTTCGCACGAAACAAGTGTTTTGAGGTTCCTGGGATGGTATTTCAACAGTCCACGTTGACTTAATATTAACCTTTAGTGTCCCTTTAAGCGAGTGCGGTTTAACGAGGTTTTACTGTACTCTAGTGGCAAACATGTTGAGCACAGTCAGTGACCAATTTTTCAAATGCCAAATTTTTCGGATTATTCGGACTTTCCCGCGACACTAGCTTTAAAACCAATGCATAACAGCATTCAATATTTTTGGAAATTACTATGATTTGCTAATCAACTTTTTCATTATCAGTGTTCGGCTGCCAATGCCAATTGGATGTTTGTAGCTAATGGTTGATTTTATAACAGATCAGCTTTTAATATGAACCAGAAGCCTTTGAACACTGACCCAAAAAGTTCCAGCTAATTCTCAGTGAGAAACCCAAATCGAACTCGTCAAGAGCACTGCTTCATGAGAAAATTGAGATAAGCCATATTAATTACTATGCACACTTTTTAGCTAAGCATTGTTGTAGAAATTCTGCATGTGATTCACTGTAAATGCTGGGTTATCATATGTAATTTTGATTTTTCCTTTAGTGTCTCCAATTACATCATTCTTGTGCCTCAGTCCACCACTCAGTGAGCGGGACTACTTCTTTCACCTGGATGAAAGTGAAGGCATCTGCGATCTCTTCGACATCTTCCCCGTGTGACATGGTGACCATGTCTTTTTCATGCTGCGTTTCTTTTTTCATGGCTGGCAGTGTTGATATGATGTTGCTGTTAGTGAATTGAAGCGATTCTTCTCTCGCGAAGTGTGGGTATGTGTCAACTTACAATTTGCGGGAACATTAGAGCTTTAGCAGAACAGTACCACTGCACCGTTACAGCTGCCTCTTTGATGATCTTGCGTGACTTGGTTAGCACACACAAAACTGGCAGACGGTAGAGGTGGTAGTGGTATGCTAAAGCTCCCGATTGTGCTGCATGAATGCGTCAAGGGTGATGCTTGTAGTTGCTCTCATGGCACGCTGGCCACTCGGTTTCATCGCATCCATCATATTGCATAATAAATCTACAAAGTTGTGTGATATTTCCCATCTTCATTAGAGTTTCTGAAGTGTACTGCTTTCCACTTAATATTTTTTATGATACATAATGTAACACTCTTGCAAGACATTGCATTGTTTTTCTCGCTATTATAAATAGAAGTTGTCTCCGGCATGTCTCAGTAGAATCTCGAAGATGCATATCTCATGGAATCACATGAAATATTAGTATCATCAAAAGAAGAAAAAAGTGTGTGCATTCATTTGTAATTCACAGCTGAAAATGTTCCAGATAATTTCTTGCTATTTCTTGGACACAAGGTGAATCACAAATATTTGAATAATTAGGCATTTCAAAGAAGAGAATTTCAGGGGGGAAAAATTCGTCAATTTCCTTTGTGTCATCACAAAAGGTTCTTTACCGGGCTTTTGCTCTGTCCTGTTTCAGTGCATTGATGTCAATTTGACACTTTGTTGTAGGTGGACATTTCATAATCTGATCTGATATCAGATCTAAATCAGATATGTGTAGTGTGTTGCTGATTGTATTTCACTTAGCAGTTTAGGTCACTCTGTGGGGATCCAGTTTGGCAACTTGTGCCCACATGTAGCTTTCTCCGTTTCACTCAGTAATAAGTGCATGGATAAACCTAGTAGAAAGCAGGTCCACCAGTCATTTGCATGCACCTCATTGCTGGCTTGATTGCTACTACAGCATTGAAAGTGCAGTGCACGAAGAGGCAGTGTTTTCCCCCCGAAAGAAAGCTTGAATGCAACATCTAGAAATCGCAGTACAATATTATATCGACGTCTCTGATACGTTAATACCTCCGTGCCTTTGTTGTAGAACGGGTCACTTTCAACCTTCTTCATGGCCGCATCTGGGACTTTGCTGCTCTAGATGTCATGCGAGTGACTGAAAGTTATGAAAATGGGGCTGAGTTGGGCCGCAATCTCTTTACTTGGTAGCCATCAGAACTGAGGATACAGGCTGTAAAATGAATGGCAGCAACACCGTTCATGGCCGTGGTATTTGGGACGTAGCGCTACTCATGTCCGAAAAATTTACTCAGGTGATGAGTAGCACCTGAATTCTAGTTCATGCTCAATCAGCACATATTTCTGGAAGCTGTAAAAATTGACCTGGTGTGCTCTACCAGTAACTCATCAGTGCCATGGCATGCCTCAAACTGATGAGAGGGTGCAGCATTTCAGCTATTGCATGTTGCCCTTTCTAGCTGCTGTAGCAGCTGCCATCGCTAACAGTGGCTTTCAAGGCTCAATGCTTGCCGAGCTGGCTGTAAGCATTGTTTAGGTATCCATGTTCACTGCCCCAACAATGGCCATAATGGCACGGCTCGATGCTACAGAAGGCAGACAGCATGGTGTGGGAAGGGTGGAGAAGGTGAATGAGAAAAATGGTTGCACCAAGCTTGCCAGGCTGGATAATCAGTCGAGCTGCATGGCAAGGGCACTAATGAGAGGTTCCACAGTTCATTAGCATGAAGAGTCTTTGCGACAGCAAAGGGCTGATCTTCTCCACATAAAAAGTTATTCTCATCATAGCAACAAAACAACAAAAAAGGGTGTAGTGGCCTTCAGACCACATTACTGCTGTCAAACTCAGTCATGTATAACATCACCCACATAAAAAGTTTACATTCTCATCAAAGCAGAAAAAGAAAGAGAGTTTGAGACTTTCTCACCACATTACTGCTGTCAAGCACTGTCATGTATTTACATCACCCACAGTGGCCATGAAGAATGTGGACCTCATCCAAAATCTTGCAAATTGTGCGCAATGTGATTTGGCCAGGGAATTCTACGAATTCATATCATCCCTAAATTTGTGCCTGCCATGACCGTATGCTCTAAATTTTACTGTTATTAAATGTTCTACTCTCAGTAGAGGTAATGCAAGCCTAAATGGAATTTACAGGCCATAATCTGTGCATCTTTATATCTGCCAAATTGGCTGTGTGTTTTGTCACTGTTATTGTGTAAAGCATGCTCTTGTGTGACAGGACATTGCACTGGAATTGTGCTGTTTTATTTTGAACTATTTTAATTAGAGAAGGATCTAGCAAATTTTAATTGCTTACATTTAGAGGGAACTGCAACAACGTAGTAAAATTGTCTGCTGGAAGACATGCAGGTCTTCATTTGTTTGTGGATGTACCATCTATCTCGAAAGCACCTAAGCTGATGCACTGGTGGCCCGAGTAGGTGGTGTGTGAGCATAACAGGCGACATTATTGTTTTAATTATACTGTGGGCTGTGGCTATGAGCTGATACTTGCTGTGGATTTGCCGGTGCTGATATTCAGTTTGTAAACTCATCAAGGGCTGGAAAGTTATGCTTTGCAGATTAGTGCAGTAGCAGAGTTTGTTGGATAATTGCAGAAGACTCAAGTTTTTGCAGCATGGCTTTTCTTTGCTGCACATTCCTGTTCTCAGCAGAAACCAAAGATGTCACTCTCCAAAGAACTTGTACTGAAAGCCATGTATTTTAATGACATCCTTATAAGCTATTGGGTAATCAACATTTGCAATTAAAATCACCCACACTACGGCAAGTTGAGGTTTGAACTATGTTGTGCATATGAGTAATTTGGAACAATTGCTGTGTGTAGAGTACCATCAACAGTGTATTGTAAAGTGTGCCTGCCTTTTCAAGCTTCCTAGAAATTCTAATCCAGCAAGGAAAAGGCAATGGAGGGATAGGCTTAATTGAGTAGGAATGCTTTCTTGGCTCTTTTTTAAATCAAAAGGGCCATGGACAGAATAAAACTCTGTGGGCATGCTTAATGGCAACTTGCATTTCTGGAGGCATTGAGCTGCAGCTCAGTAATGAGCACAGAAGGTTGTCATGTTGAGTCACTGTCTCTGTATAGAGTGAAAACACAAAGCATGCAACTAGCACAGTGTAACTTTTCACAGAAATGTACCTATATATTTTTTCTGCTATTTCTTGCATAACCAGTTTTGTTTCATGCAATTATGAATTGAATTTTTACTCTTGTAAAGGCAAGATATTTTCGTTTAAGACATAAGAGTGGCATAAGAAATTTCATTTGGTATAGTTCATAAAGGCACCTCTGTAACATATTTGTGTTCATTCCATTTTTTTTTTTTTTTTCTGAAGCTTCAAAGCAAGCATCCGAAGTCTGTTCACTTGTGTGGAACAGTCACTGAATGCCTCGAATAGAAAGGGATATGGGTGTGTCATCTACTTCACGCTTTTTTTTTTAATTGCATGATGCTTTTGGTGTATTGATTTGCATGTGTTCATTACAGCTCACAAAACTAATTTTGGTGACCTAAAATTTAAAAAAGTTTATTTGGACAGCTGAATAGTAGAGCAATTCTTTACATCTTTACTCATTTCTCAACAACTTCGCTAGTATAACACTAATGTTTGTCTACAGTAAATGACTACTCAGTAGTTAACAATGTTGCTAGTCATGCCAAAGCACTATGCACTAAACAATTGTACTATATCGCTACTTGCATGTAACAAATTCTTGAATTTTAACTGCTTACATACATGCTGGCAGTTTACACTAATTACTTGTTATTGCTGTGCTCTATTCCTTTGAACTTGCATAGGCACAATTTGTATGCATCTTTCCTTCTTTTATTGGGTTCAATTGAAAGTATACCTGAAATTTCTTACGATTCTTATTAATCTTTGTAAAAAAATTTAATCTACTAGGTTAATTATGTTTATACCTTGTGTATGAGATTTTAACAACCATGCAAACATCTTTTGCCTTCAGAATAAGGAAATATTGAGCAAAACACTGCATCATTTCTGTAAATAAACATCTTGCAGCTTTACATGATTTTCTGCAGTGTGGGTTCAGAACTGATTGTGTGTGCCTTAATTTATGCGTCGCAGCTGCTCTTCTGCTTTTTCACTTTGAAGGTTTTGCATGCATCTGGGTCTTGTGTGTGAAGCAGTGTTTAATACAGCTACAAGTCTCATCATTTCTGTTCAACTGAAACATTTTGCATGCTTTGTGTGGCATAAAAGCGTTATACTTAAATGGACACTAAAGGCAAATACTAAGTCTACTTCAGCTGTTAAAATACCATTCCAGGAACCTCGCAGTGCTTGTTTCCTGCCAAGAAATGACTTAGTTTACGAGAAAATTGCGTGTGAAGGGTCCGTCTACCTATAGCGCCATTCAGATCGCCCGCCCCAGATCAGGGAGCGGTGATGTTGCACACACCATCACCAACCTTTACTGCCATTGGTGAGTAAAACGGCACCCAGCAGGTGGCGCAAAACGCAAAATGTGGCCATGGACGTTTTTCTGCGCAAAACGCAAATGTGTGGAAATGAACAAACCAAACCAAGACAGAGCATTGGATTCACTGCTGCAGCTGAGTTTTGCAAGCCAGAAAAACCAGCGCAGCGCTACGTCATAACGAAACTACTGAAAAGTGAGAGCGCAGGCACTGCAGAGTGGAGGAAATTAAACTTTTCGACCGCCTGCATTGTTGTCAAGGGTAACGTCATTGAGTTATTTCTTAAAAGAAATCAAATAGAACTGGACAAGTAGCATTTCCTTTTGTCTTATAATGCAATACAATGATCTTTTTATTATGAGAGATTGAGTACTAGTGAGAATTATAATGAGTGCCTTGTTCATTGGGCTAGTCCTTTAATGTCCCGGGGGAATCCCTAATCATGTCCTGCATTTACCTCAATATTACTGAAGCTATGTTAGCAATAATTTGATGCCTTAGATGTTCTCCAGCACCAATCTATCACTTTAGCTTGATTTAATATTTGCCTTTAGTGTCCTTTTAAATGTGTGGGCGAGATCGTGTCTGAAAGAACTGTGTGTATTGATATATTTTTTCAATTGTACGTGTGCATGCATGTCGTTTCTTTTTGTCGGAGTAGTTGGGTCATCTCATGAAATGTACAGATGAATTATATTTATCTTTTCTATTTATCAAGTGCTTTCTGTTTGTGTGTGCATGCCTCATTTGTGTGGTGGTGAAAGAAATGTTGCAACATCTTGTACATGATATAAGTAAAACAATTGCCAGCAGAAGAGCTCCTGTGCTCGTTCACACATCATGTCAATGTGTGACACCTTCATTCAACTCATCTTCACTATTAAAAATATTTTTATTGTGCAGAGATCCACTGTTTTTGCAGTATTCAGAGTAAATATACAGACTTTGTTGTTAATTTTGTTGTATAATTGTTTCTTAGTGCCTGCATCTGCACTATGTTTAAATCACTGCATTTAGACATTGTTTGCAGGTGCAAGCTTTCACTTCCTTTTGTAAAATTGGGTTCTTGTAAATAATTTGTACAATACAAATTATTCTTTTCTACACACTGTTGTCTGCTCTTGCTTGTTGGTGATTGGACACTTTCTGGATTGAAAAGTTCATCACTGGAATACTTTTACATTGTACATTTGATGAAGTTTGGTGATGTTCTGCTCTTTGTTTTCTTACACTTCAACCCTTTAACTCATGTTCCCAAGTTGAACATGTCCTACCAGTTTGCACTAGGATCTCCAAAGACGAATTCTACGCATCCAGGCTACGGTTACTTTTATTGCTTTGCACCACATGCATCTCAGAGCATGTTGTTTTTTGTTGCTTGTGTATTTTATTTAGCACTGTGCGTTCCTTTTCATTGTCTTGTGCCTAAGGAACTGTAGCTTACATAAGTGTTAAGGAAAAACTTTTAATATATTTTGGGTTAGTAGTAGCAATAAACTGCGACAGTTTATTGAATCAGGATATTGTGATCAAAGTATTGTTACGATGCATTTGGACAGGACCGTGTCAGCAAGGGGGAGACGAAGAGGAAGTGGTAGGCTGTCTCCTGGAGCTGTGACCTTTGTACCAGCGCGCGTGATTAACACTAACGTTCCCCATGTAAATAGTTGTAATTTGTGCATTTGTGCATCGGGCTTCCTCTTCATAAGATTTGGTGGAGGTGCGGGGTAACGACTCGGAACGGAGCTTCGCAGTGGCCGCCGCTTCGGTTCTTCACTGATGTCGCAGGAGACGGTGCATAGTTCGGCAACGCCTGCGTCGACTGTCGTACTCGCGCATCCGCGTGATCCAGGAACCTTCTGCGGCACCGATGGTGTCGTCGTCGACAACTGGCTGGAGATGTATGAGCGGGTGAGCAGCCACAACAAATGGAATGCCACGGTGATGCTGACCAACACTTTTTTTTACTTGGCGGAAACTGCGCGAGTGTGGTTTCAAAACCACGAAGAAGCACTCCGTGATTGGGATACCTGCAAGCACAAGCTGCGAGATCTCTTCGGAAATCAACTGTATAGGAAGGTCGTCGCCAAGAAAGAGTTGGCAACACGAGTTCAGACGTCCACTGAAGGCTACGTCGCCTATATGCAATACGTGCTGGCACTCTGCCGCGAGTCTGAAAAAGTCGGGCATGTCTTAAAAAGTATCGCCGATAACGATTTCAATTAATTTGTAAGAACTGTACTTCGGTTAATGACATGATAGTGGAGTGCAAGCGTTTCGACCAGGTGAAAAGCCGTCGTATTTATCAGTCATTTGCACGACTTCCGAATACGGCTGCAACATCGTCCCGTGAAGACCGACAGGACTCTACTTCGCGGCAGCAGCAGCCTTCAGAGCAGCTGACGAAGATCGTGCGCCGTGAGCTGGAAGCCATGTGTCCCGCGGCTCTGTATTCACCTGTCAACGATACATGCCTTCCTATGGTTCCCATTGTTCAGGCTATTGTGTGCCAAGAACTCGCCGATGTCAGCTTGCAGTGAGTTTGCGCCGTGACCAGTTCCCGGCCAACCGAGCCTCTTTCGCTCGTGCATTGTCAAAATCAGTGGATCCCTCGAGGTTATCGCAACATGACGGAGTGGCGAACACTGGATGACCGACCTATTTGTGTCAGTTGTCGTCACGTAGGTCACGTCGCTCGAAACTGTCGTAACAGCTCGTCCTCGGTGCCGTTCAGCCCTCTTCCAGACGGCGGTTTTCGCTATATCAAGCCAAGTCAAACCTGCACGCCACTAACGGTACGACCGCATGGCGCCGTCGATCACCGTCGCCGAGCAGTCACCAGTCCCGTTCGCCGCAAAGTAGTCGCCCGTCGTCGAGGTCACCCTAGTTCTGTCGCCTTCATTGCGACCTGGGCGCATACCTTCGGAAAACCTATAGACAGTGGCGTAGCAACAGAGGGGGGCCGTGGGCCCCGGGTGCAAGGGGCCAGTGAGGGGGTGGGGTGTCATATACGTCTGAAGGCACCCCACTTTCCGCCGGCTACACCCGGAGAGGGGGGTGGCAGACGACCTATGGGCCCCGGGTGCCAGACGACCTAGCTACACCACTGCCTATAGATGCAGTTCCCTGAGGTAACGCTGCATTGTCGACGTCTCCGCCAAAGCATCTCACCCTGCCGACCAGACGTAATATAGTGCATTTGTCCCGGCGCTTGTTGATACCGGAGCCCATATCTCGGTGATGAGCAACCGTCTTCATTGCAGCTTGAAGAAAGTCCTTACACCTGCCGCATCTCGCGCTATCCGGGTCGCTGATGGAGCAACGCCCATTATCCTTGGCGTGTGCACTGCCTGAATAAATGTTGCTGGTTTCAACATTTCCGTTTTATTTGCTATTCTGGAACGGTGTTCCCATGACTTGATCTTCGGCCTCGACTTTTTATCGGACCATTCAGTACTGATAGAATGCGCTGCTGGCCTCCTCCAACTCGAGCTGCCTATTCAATGCTGTGCTCCAAAATCTGCTGAACCTCGTTTATGTTCTGTTGACTTCGTACGGTTGCCGCCTCAAGCCTCCATGTGTATGCCTTTGACATTCTTCGTATTTGTTCATGACGGCGACTATGAGCTGACTCATGTCAATGTTCTCCTGCTACGCACAGTTGCCGTCCCTCATACCATTGTGACTATCGCCGACAACCGCGTATTCCTGTTTTAAATTTGGTTTAAGTACGCAAGTTATTCCGATAGGCATGTCGCTCGGCAAGGCAATCTCCCATCAACGGTTCTGCCATCTCTGTATTAGATGTTCCTTTACGATCGAAATACTTCAATCAACCTCCGATCCGGTTATTGGCAGATTTCAGTTGATGAACTCGACCGTGAGAAGACTGCTTTTGTTAACAATTTAAGGTTATGCCTTTCGGACTTTGCAATGTCCCAGCAGCTTTCCAACGAATGATAGACTCTCTCCTTCGGGGCATAAGTGGTCCACCTGCTTATGCTATCTGGTCGATGTCGTCGTTTTTTACCCTACATTTGACAGCCACCTCAGTCGCTTGGCCGCTATTGAAGTCTTTAGGGAGGCTGGCCTTCAACTCAAGTCTTCTAAGTGCCATTTTGGACACTGCGAAGTCAAAGTTCTTGGCCACTGTGTCAGTGCTGCCGGTATACATCCTGATCCTGATAAGATTCACGCGGTCAAGAACATTCCTTGTACCCTGCTCAGCAAAAAATGTGCGCAGCTTCGTGGGCTTATGTTTCTGTTTTCGTCGGTTTGTTAAAAAATGTTGCGCATATCGCCGGGCCACTGACTGACAAGTCAGTGGCCATTTAAGTCTTATACAAGTCCGGCCCCTTACAACATGACGCCGACTGCTTGTCTCGTCATCCCGTCGATCCTCCTGACAATGACGAATAGGATGCCGACACCTGCCTTCTGGCCATTTCTGACTTTCATGACGTCGTTACTGAGCAGCGAAAGGACGACTCTCTTCGGTCCGTCATTGAGCGCTTCAGGACAATCAGATCGCTCAGCCAGAATGTTTGTTCCCCATGACAACATTCTTTATCGACGCAACATCAGCTCTAATAGACCAGATTTACTGCTAGTTGTCCCTCGTCATCTCCCTTCTATTGTTCTTGCTGAGCTCCACGACGCACCCACTGCCGGACACCTTGGCACCTCTCGCACTTAGAGTTCGACTAGTTCGACGTCGCTTCTTTTGGCCAGGCCTTTACCGCTCTGTGCGACGTTACCTTGCCGCTTGCGACACTGCCAGCGTCAAAAGAGACCATGTGCGTAACCTGCTGGCCACTTTCATCCAATCGATGTTCCAACGGAGTCTTTCTTCCGTGCCGGCATGGACCTTGGCCCCTTCTCCACATCCATAAAAGGAAAGAAATGGATAGCCGTTGCCACAGCCTATTCGACGCGCTAAGCCATTGCACGTGCCCTGCCCACCAGCTGTGCTACAGATAAAGCAGACTTCTTACTTCAAGACGTGATTCTTCACCATGGCGCGCCAAGGCAGCTGCTGACAGATCGTGGCCGCCACTTCCTGTCCCAAGTTGTCGAAGATATACTTAGTTCCTGCTCCACCGAGCACAAGCTCGCAAACGCATATCACCCACAAACGAACGGACTGACTGAACGACTAAATCGCACCCTTACAGAGATTATGTTTATGCACGTTTCAGCAGACCATCGCGATTGGGGCAGCACTTCGCCCCACGTGACATTTGCGTACAATTCATGTCATGATAACACGGGTTTGTCGCCTTTCTACCTCATGTTTGGTCGCCATCCCACTGTGCCTTTTGACACATACGTACACATACACGGAATACGTCCATGACGCCGTTGGTCGGGCTCGTATGGCTCGCCAGATTGCCTGATCGACTTACAGCGGCTCGGGCGTCACAAAAGACTCTCTACGAGTCGCCACCGGAACCTTCAGTTCTTTCCCGGAAATCTCGTTCTGCTGTGGACTCGCAAGTCGCCATGTCAGCCTGTCGGAAAAACTGCTGTCACGCTATACAGGGCCCTACCGGGCATTGCGGCGATTAAGTAACATAAACTACGAAGTCGCCCCTGTTGAAAACACGCCATCGTCATCCCACCTACGAACTGACGTCTTCCACATGTTCCGCTGAGCCATACTGTTCATCTAGTTCGCTATCATTTTAAAGAGTGCCGGGACGGCGCTCCAGCCCGGGGATTATATTACGGTGCATTTAGACAGGACCGTGCGCGTAAGAGAGAGAGGAAGTGGTAGACTGTCTCCTGCGGCTGTGACCTTTGTACCAGCCTGCGCAGTTAACTTTACCCCATGTAAATAGTTTTAAATACATTTGTGCATCGGGCTTCCTCATCGTGACAGTGTGATAGAAATAAAAATTTGGGCCTCTTGTACAACATTTCTGACGGCCCTTGAACACACTAAAAGCGTAATGAACCTGCCCAATCACTACACAAGGCTGTGATTAACGTATCAGCCAAACATTATTCTTATACACAGCAGGGACCCTGCAGTTGCACTCGAAGCGGCTCCCGGCCTTCAAGCAATTTTTAACGCGATAGCGTTAAGGAGCTCGTGTCGCAGAAAAGCCGGTGTCGGCGTTTGCGGCGTTGACCGTGAGCGATAAATCACGGCAGGCGCTTCATAAATAAAAAGCAACTTCCAAGATTGGTCCGGTGGGAATCGAGCAGGGTCTCCGGAGTGTGAGACGGAGACGCTACCACTCAGCCACGAGTTCGATGCTTCCAAGCGGTGCAAACGCGCCTCTAGTGAATGCGGTGTTGCCTTCGAAACGAGCCGTGGAAAGTTATACTGCGGTGTATATCGGTAATTATGAACATGTAACGTACAGAAGTCACAATTACACGAGTTGCGAAGTGCGTTTCCGCTGCATTTCTTTTGCGCTTTCCGCACACGCAGAGCCATCTTGCGGCAAACACAGAAGACCCCCTCCTCTCAGTGTACGGCGCTGCCCCGACAGGAGGCGCGCCGCGCGCGCATTGGGACCGCTGCCAGGCGCGTCGCGGGACTCCCTCTCCCCTGACGACGCTTCGCCGTGCTCCCGGTTTAGATTACTATCTATCTCTCTGCCCGTGCCGATCACGACGTTTGGCTGGCGTAGATCGTTTCCCCTCCGAGACACCGAGTTCTTTGGTTCGTTCCGTTCGCTCAGGCGCACGTTTCGTTGCCGCGCCGAACGCTGCGTTGCTCGACGCTCACCGCGTGATAGGTGGGCGCTAAGTCCGATGCGGGGCGCATCGTAAGTGATCGCTGTGCCGTAGCGCATTGTCTTATACCCCTTGGCGGGTCGACGGGAACGCTGTCGCGTCCCACTCTTGAAGGCGAAGCTTAAGCGTCCTCCAATTTTTTTTTAATTGGTCTCGCCTCGTTATGACATAGTCCACGAAAACAAAAATAATTGTTTGAACTAGTCGCACCTCATTATAACGAAACGGGTTATATCGAAGTTATAGATATAACGAAGTAATCTTAATTCCCATAAAAACACGTGCATTTAAAATCTCATTTCACGAAGCAAAAATATGCTTTAATGAATATAGCGGCCTCTTTAGTTCAGGATGAAGATTTACTTATCGTTCTGCCCCAGTTAGGCCGAAATCGCGTCACGCCCTGCGCTGCTTTTAGCTCGCACGAATCAGCAGTTCAAAAGCTCCCGCGAGCTGTCTGGCAACTGTTAGATATGGAGCTGTTTCCTGCGATTACTTCGAGTTCCCCAAACCACTTCGAGTCGCAGCACAGCTAATTGAGGAATGCCGAAGCAGGAAAGCACATTCCAGAGGAGCGGCCGAGCAAACAAGTTTAAGGCAACAAGTTCACGTGCCAACAAGTTCGTGCGCCGCCGCGATTAGCAGGTGGGCCTCGGACAATGGAGCAGGAGCAGCCCTCCCCTTCTCCTCGTTAGAAGTGCATTGCCAGTCTGCGAGGCAAGACCGCAGAGAGCCGCCAGGTGTGACACCGCGACACGGGCGTATACCATTGGCTGAAAGTGGCGTCATCGGAGCGGACTCTCCCATTGGTCAAACATGACGTGACTTACAGTGCTCGAAGGGTTTATAAGAAGCCTTCCAGAGAGACCTGAGCATTCTGGGACAGTCCCTGATTCCCTGATTCAGCTCTCTCGAACTTCTTGCCGCGGGCCGCAGCGTCCGAGTTGCTGCCGGCCCGTAATGACTGTACGAATGTTACTTGTCGCTCACCTCCTTGTACATAATGTAGAATAAATACTCCCAAGTTTGGGTTTTCATCCCGAAGTCCCGTCCTCCAACCCCTACATCTGGTTGGCAGCGGTAGGATCGCCTCCGAATGCATCAGCTGGTGGCAGCGCTACGGATCAACCTTCGTCAAGAGAGATCCTAAGGAACCGGGAAGAGCGAAGAAGAGAAAGCCTTCGTCGAAAGAGGTCCGAAGAAACTGGGAGTAGCGAAGAAGGAGCGAGCCTTCGACCCAGGGAGTCCGGAGGAACCGGGAACAGCGGACGAATGAACCGGATGGCAGGGTGCTGCAACCGTAAGTGAGCGCGTGGTTTTTTTTCCTTATGATTCGCCAGACTCAAAGGTTGTGTGTTCAATCTTGATAGTTCTGGGAATCGGGAGTTTGATGCATTGTGTGTTTGCACAAATTAATTAAGGAAAACAGTTTTAACCACCTGTCGGGGCAGCTGCCATGGATCTTAGAAGGTTGACGAGGTTAGACTTGTTGGTGTGCGACGATTTGGGAGTTGAGGCGGACGAACGGATGAAAACGCCAGCTATCATAAAGGCGATTGAAGATAGTGGCAGTGATGATAAAAGCATTGAGCTTGCTTGGGAAGTGATACAGGAGCCACGGGAGCATGAGCGTCGTGTACGTTTGCGACAGCGTCGTGAACTTAGGAGTAAGCGTAGGCGTGAAGAACGCGAGAATGAACGGAAGCATGAGCTTCAAGAACTTACTCTTAGGTGTGAGCTTCACGAACGTGAGAATCAACGTAAGCTTGAGCGTGAGCAAAAGTATGAGAGAGAGAAGGCAGCACTGATCAAAGAGATACAGTATTGTGATCAGTTATTGGCACAGAGACAACGGCTGTCTGAGAATTCTGCAGGTAGTAGAGAGCGAAAGAATGAGGAAGTATCTAGCAGAGTTTCGCCAAAAGCCGAGGAAAAGATTAGTGCCTGTGAGATTGGCTGCCGATTGATAAGGGAAAAAGCTAGCTGCTAACGATGCCTTAGTGGCAACAGAGGCCGTTAAAGGCCGCAAGGAGAGCGACGAGGTGCTGTGCCAACAGATGACTGTGGAGACAGCTAGGCCAGCTGCGAACAAATTGGCACAGTTACCGCGTGTGTGCGTCGCTGGTAAGGTTAGCGAGGTTGCTAGCGAGGAAAAGGGTACTGTTGACTTGACAGACGCGAGCACCCATGTCGAGTCAGATCTGCGTGCAGAAGAGAAGTGCCAGCTGGACGGTGCAGTTGAGAGTAGTTCTCGGGATGGCGAGCTCCGTAGCTCACGAGAAAACAACTGCATTGTCCAGGGATCGGTGCGGCTCTCCGCCAGTCTAGATAGCCTAGATAGGGATGGTTCAGTTAATCATTCGGACTGTGCGCGTGAGACAGCGATCGATACCGACGGGCTGTGTGTCGATGCACAGCGTGCGCTGGGCAATGTAGTAGAGGGCAGTTCGCAAGAGTGCGAGTTGTCTAGCTCGAGTAAAGCCTGCTGCATTGTTCCAGAGTCGGTTGGGCTGTCCGCCAGTCGAGGCAAAGTGAGAGTAGATTTAAATGTAAATCACTCAGACTGTGCGGGTAAGAGACCGATCCGGGCCGACGAAATGTGTACCGGCCAGCACGAGGCACGAGAAGGCGACATGAAGGCGAAGAGAAAGCGCCGTAAAAAGAAGCGCGGTAAAGACCGAAAGACGGTAACTTTTGTAGCGCCGCCAAAGTTGGCGAGAAACCCGAAAGGGCAGGGCGCGAGGAAGAAGGTGCGGTCATCACTGACGATGTTGACGCATCGAAAACGTTCGAGCCACCGGTCAAAAGGGGACCGCGAAGAATGTTCTGCACGGACGCGGACAAAGGGCACGAGGCAGATAAACTCCTCGTCGTTCCGTAGTTCTTTTCATAGCTCAGCGTGCAGTTCGAAGAAACGCAAGGTGGCAAGAAGAGACCAGGTGGGGAGTAGCGACGCGGTCAATCGAGTTTGTGTTGAAAGCGGGGCGCGAGGACGCAAATTGGCAGGAGACCGTAACGTCTTGGGGGAGCTGATAGTTAGTCAGCCCTTTTGTTGTTCCTCGGCAGCCAGAGTAGCTTTGAAACTTCGACCACCGCGGGTCAGGCTGAAAGTATGAGTCAGTCGTAAGCAATCGGGAACAGGAAGCCAAGAGAGCTTCCGTAGAAGTAAAGCGTGTTATTTTGTTTTATTTTTGAGCATCGGAAAGTTTTCGTGATTTGAGACTGGGAATTCTTTCAACGTGTAAGGTATGAGCTTTGTTTATGTTTTGGTTTGAGAAAGCTCCGAGATTTGAAAGACGCGTTTGTGTAAACATGTAGTCTCGCGAGATGCTCATTAATAAGTAGATAGGCTTTTTTTGTGTGTGTGTGAGTAACCTGAAGGTCAAGGTTATCGTCGAAAAGCCTATGGTAAAGCGCGTGTGTTATTTAACCTTCTTTCTTTTTAAGTGTTTTTGAATTTTCTAAGGTTAAGCGCGTAGATTTTCAGTGAGTGCATGATTTGCATTGAGAAGCGTTCTTAGTTCCATTAGCGCATGTCCTGTGTGGACGGAAGGAAGCAGATTTATGACTGGGTTGCTCGTGTGTGTTGAGGGCAGCCGTATTCTGACTTCTCTGATAAGTATGCGTGGAACGAGTTATTAAAAGACGCATTAGTTTTAAGAGTTCTGCGGATTGTGTAAGTCCCGCGAGTTTAATTGTTCGTTTAAGTCACGTGTCCTAGAGGGACTAAAGGAAGAAACGTGAGTAAGCGTAATGAAGAGTTTGCCTACGACACAAGTATGCGTTCTGAATAGTGACCACAAGGCTAGCGCGCTTGTGATTACGTACTTGTGAGGTTGACCAGATTGTTCAGTGGCACCATTACGTGCGATAAGTACGCCACTGCGATAGATTGGAAACATGCTGTTCGTGTAGTTAGGCCACTTAAGTTATGTTCGGCTGTTTTCATTTGTTGTTTGCATCGTCGACGACCCTTTTGTTTTGCAACAATAGTACTCTGGTCTTGTCGGCAATCGAGGAGAAATGGATAGCTGTTTGGAAGGGTGGTTGGAACTGCTTTGTCAAAATTGTGGAAATAAAAGATCAGGGTTCATTTTGACTCAGTAATAGCCTGGCGAGTCAGAGGTGAAGAGCCTGCGCCTACACGTGGGGCAGCGCTGTGTTGTTTGGTTTGTTTGACGTTTGTTTTCCAGGGCCTAGGATCCCGAAGTTCGTCAAACGAGGCTCGACCCCAGTACCCTGCAGCTTCTTTCAGCGTTCCTCCTGGCCAGCGAATTGAGTTCACCGGCCATTCAGAACAACCGGGGCGAGGACGAGCTGTTAGATATGGAGCTGTTTCCTGCGATTACTTCGAGTTCCCCAAACCACTTCGAGTCGCAGCACAGCTAATTGAGGAATGCCGAAGCAGGAAAGCACATTCCAGAGGAGCGGCCGAGCAAACAAGTTTAAGGCAACAAGTTCACGTGCCAACAAGTTCGTGCGCCGCCGGGATTAGCAGGTGGGCCTCGGACAATGGAGCAGGAGCAGCCCTCCCCTTCTCCTCGTTAGAAGTGCATTGCCAGTCTGCGAGGCAAGACCGCAGAGAGCCGCCAGGTGTGACACCGCGACACGGGCGTATACCATTGGCTGAAAGTGGCGTCATCGGAGCGGACTCTCCCATTGGTCAAACATGACGTGACTTACAGTGCTCGAAGGGTTTATAAGAAGCCTTCCAGAGAGACCTGAGCATTCTGGGACAGTCCCTGATTCCCTGATTCACCTCTCTCGAACTTCTTGCCGCGGGCCGCAGCGTCCGAGTTGCTGCCGGCCCGTAATGACTGTACGAATGTTACTTGTCGCTCACCTCCTTGTACATAATGTAGAATAAATCCCTCCCAAGTTTGGGTTTCATCCCGAAGTCCCGTCCCGCAACCCCTACACAACGCGCAAAAACCGGCTGCGTTGCCGAGTCGACAGCTACGCACGCACATTGCCGCTGGCACCTCCCTATCAGTCTGTTCCCTGGAACAGAGAGGCATCACGTGAGCGCGTAGCTGCGGGTTCAAAACCACAATGCCTCCGGTTACCCTAACGGGTACTGGCGCGACAATCAACTTTTGTGGTGAACTGACCTGAGTAAAAAAACCTGCGCTATGCAAACATCGTTGAATCCTATGGGTACAACAAAACCCTGTAAAATGGGGTCCTGCACGCTCTCATGGCGGTAATTTCCCATTAAGCCCCTTTCCAAGCTTTGAGTGCTCATAATGACTGAGCACCTTACCGGGAGCGTGTGTACCTGTTTTACCATTGGGTATCCCGCGGCGGATGCTAACAATAAAGCCCTCTGTGGTTGGGTAAGGGGTGCTATTAGATCTTTCCGTTGAGTGCCGGAGTTGGCCGACGGGAGTTGGCGATTTTGAGAATGGAAGGTTTACTTACAGTAATAACACAAAGTAATGAGGTCATAAAGTCATCGACGGCCGGCAGAAAATCGGAAGCTGCGGCCCGTGGCAAGAACGAAAAAAACTTCGTCTATCGCTTTTAACCCCTTCGGTCTCTCGGGGTCACGTCATTTTCGACCAATCGTCGAGCCAGCTCAGGTGTCATTTTCCTCCAATGGTAGCCGCCCGTGCAATGCCGTCACCCGCCTTGGTTGCTCAGTAATAATAATAATAATATATGGGGTTTTACGTGCCAAAACCACTTGGTTGCTCAGTGGCTATGGTGTTAGGCTGCTGAGCACGAAGTCGCGGGATCGAATCCAGGCCACGGCGGCCGCATTTCGATGGGTGCGAAATGCGAAAACACCCGTGTACTTGATATAGGGGCACGTTAAAGAACCCCAGGTGGTCCAAATTTCCGGAGTCCTCCACTACGGCGTGCCTCATAATCGGAAAGTGGTTTTGGCACGTAAAACCCAATAATTAAAAAAAAAAGTGCCGTCACTTTCGGCCAATGGGTACGCTTCAAGGGCTCCATTGTCCGAGGAGTTGACTTACCTCCGGCGTCGCCTCCTCGCCTGTAAGCGCTCAGCTGGAGGAGACGGGTTCTCGAACGGCCCTCCAGAGCCGCAAAACAGCTTTGCTCGGGGCCAATATCAACTACGTGGAACCGTGCCAGCCTCCCGTTGCTCTTTCGGGAAGAGTCAAGCAGGGGGGGGGGGGGGGGGAGACAATAGCTCGACGTGCGGCGCATGAGGTGGGGGTCGCCAACCTGTCTGACGGGTCCGGTAACATGGTAGACGCGCCCCGACGCACCATAATTGGAATGCGATGGCGATGCCAGAAAAGGGTCCGTATCCTACAGTGCCCAGAGACCTCACCTAGAAATCTTTACATGGTCCCCTTTCGAGATGAGAACCCCCTCGCGCAGCCAAGCACTAGGCCTAGGACATCTCTACCCATTAGAAAAACCGGTGGGTTTCCAGAGGTACGGAGGTTTGAACCCAGTAAACTTCGCATTTGAAATGAATGCTCAATAGCGGCCGGATGCTGATGGCTCCCATGCCGGCTATATCCCAGAAGGGGTGTGTTCTTCCCAAGCGTTCAGGGACCCTTGAAGAGGCGATACACTAGGCCAGGGAGCGCGCTTTAACCGGTAGGTGCCCAACAACGGCTGTGTCTCAACATCTCCCACGCTCTATCCAAAGCTGTAGGTGGTTGGACAGGGGAAACCATGGCCCATGCCTATCAAATGGAGTGTCACCCAAAGAAAAGCGCCTTCCAGATGCGACCTCCTTTTTGCAGCCGAACACCAGGCTTGACATCTTTACCATTAGGGTTGGGTGTCCGCTCGGCCGTAGCCTGCCACACGCCACGGCAGGTACTAAATTCCAAGGCCAGTTGTGCACAGGGAGGGTGAGGCTCTCGGAAGAGGTCGGCCCCGAGCGTTGAGGTCCGTGAAGGGCGGCCACGTGGTCAGGAGTGCGTACATACCGATTTATCGGTAAGTACCCGGCGTCAGGGGTGTTCTGCCTCCCACGGCCATGGCGCCCTGCAGTGTAGCCATCGGTTGTGGGAAGGATATGTGTGCCCGGAGACCTGGAAAAAGCGTTCAGAACATCTGCCAGAGGCGCTATAGGCACCCTGCAATGCAGTTTGCCTGTACATGTCGCGCCACCTAGCAGCGGCGGTGAGCATCCGCGGGTAGGCCGTCACCGTCATTTCACCAGTGACCGCAGTGCGCTCAGGCGCGCCTGCAAGCCTGCTTTTCCAATTTTCCAATAGATTCCCCGCGGCCTCTTGGCAGCTCCTTTGTGAGAAGTGTGAACAAAAAGAACAAGCGCAGATACTACTGCGTTAAGAACTGTCACAACCGCGAAGGGGATGTCGGCATCAAATTGTACCGTTCCCTTCGAAACCGGGGGAAGCAACCCGGCGGCTGAAGTGGATCGTCGCGGTTCGTGTCGGTCTTGCGAATTTCTGCTTAACGAACTAAGACGTAAGTGCAAAAACAAGAAAAAAAAATGAAAGAGAGCCAGGAACGGCATCTGTAAAAAGACACAATAAAGCGTCAACTGCATGAAAATGCGTGAAATGGTTCCTGCTGTTGTAAATCAGTTTTGATAGTTGTTTAGCTCTTCTTGCTCCAAAACAAACCCGCAGTGGTTGTTAGGTGTCAAATCTAGCTTCGTAAGCGCTCCGTGCTGGAGCTTTGCATCCGCTTGCTTCCTCCTGCGCCAGGATCAAGACGCGAATGCTGGTACCGAGCTCATTCGTGCCGATGTTTTCTCGCGCTTAGAACAACAGAACTAAGGTTGGAGCACACTGCAGAACACGACGAGTATTCGAAAATTAGCATTTCCCTCGCGCACACAAGAGCATATTTCTTCAATCTTCACGTTGTTTAGTCTCAGCTGATTGCTCTCTATGATGCTTCAGCGGTAATATCTTCTGACATTCGAGCCCGAACGACAATACCAGAATATGCTCGAGGCACTTCGTCAGCGGAGAAAAAAGCACTTACCTGCCAATTCGCCAAAACTTCTACAACGTGAGGTGCAAGGCACGCTCCAAGTAAGAAAGCGACAAATGACAGTTCAAAGACGTCCACGGCCGTATTTGCTCACTTAAGTGGCATAAAATAATGATTTGTTAACGCACTTCGAAATCGACGTCGTAAGCATACTTACTTTGTTGTGAAAAATACTTCGCTACCCGCGGTGGTTGCTTAGTGGCTACGGTGTTGGGCTGCTGAGCGCGAGGTCGCGGGAATAAATCCCGGCCACCGCGGTGGAATTTCGATGGGGTCGAAATACTAAAACACCCGTGTAATTAGATTTAGGTCCACGTTAAAGAACCCCAGGCGGTCCAAATTATTCCGCAGTCTCCCACCACGGCGTGCCTCCTAATCAGATCGTGGTTTTGGCACCTAAAACACCAAAATTTAATTTAAGCACCTCACTGGGATGTGCGTGCTGTTTACTTCTTTGACACGGTATACGTGGTTGTAGTAAAAGATTTCACGTCCTTTCTCAAGCGTCGGTGGTCCAAAATGGGCCTCGACGTTTTCGATTGCCAATAACCGCAATTTAGAACGTCCGAAAGCTTTCAAACGAGTGCCGCAAAAGCATGCCTCCGTAGCAGCGGCCGCCTCAGTGTTTCGCGCAACTGACACGGTGGCGCTGACGGCTGAGCCGATCGCCGCGCCGCCTGACCATTGCAGGGAGCCTATTGGCCCCACTTTCACACAGCCGAGTACTAGGCCTGGGAGACATCGCTACCCATCAGATTTTTATAGATCCAACGCACATATTGTAATCTACATGAAGTGAAGCGGTTAATGCTATGAAACCATCTTCTGCAACTCATTTTGCATCATAGCGATTACGTGCCTGCCTGGCAGCTCAGCAAGACGCGGAAACGCCCCTACGCGACCGCGGATTCCGATCCCGGAGGCTATTGTCTCCGGGATTGGGCCACTTTTCACCACGCCAATATCTCCGGGTCGGCCCAGTTTACTATTTCACTATCTCCAGGACCGGACCACCTGACTCGACTAGAAGCCGACCGAGCATGCGCGCCAAACCACGGGAAAGGAGGCATAGAAAGTTACTCTTTAATAAAGGAATTAAAAGGCGTACGTTTGATGCACTGAAGATGTTTAGGTAAAGTTGTTTCATTGCGTAATTCCGCATGCAGAGAACAGAGCCGGCCACCGGTACATCTGTTGGGGCAGTACAGATAAGGCTACACATAGACGATTCAGTATTAGGCAAAAATTTGTTGAGTGCATATTTATTGTATGAAACGCTCAAAAAGCACGCAATAGCAAGCGACCTGTGTCCGGTGTGATAGCTATTCGGCAAGGCAGCAGCCACAGTCAGAAAAGTCCGGGAGGGTTCGCCTAGAAAGCTTCGCTTTCAAAACAGGTAAGTTTCCCGTGGTACCGGGATTCATACAATTCCCGCATGCGAGGCCACCGCTGCGATTGAGGTACATGGGTTACGTGGGGCGCGTGGTGCGCCATCTAACGACGGCTGCGATTATCTGCTGCATCTGTGCAGCCAAGGGACCGTATCGTAACGATACATTTTATTTTCCGTTCTTCTCGCTCATCCAAATTGGTTTTGACAAAGCCGCGGCACCATTGTTGCTATGATCGGCAGATAGAATGCAAAATTAAGTGAATCGTTACAAGCTACGACCACCTGTTCATATGTCCTCGGCGATTGCAAGCGATCTCGCGCGCGACAGCGACAAGCGACGCGACGGAGATGGCTGTCGCGTTCGCTCGTCGCCTGCAAGTCGTACCCCATGTGAGCGACGACTTCGAGCGACGTCTCCCCAGCGTTTCCGGTATGAGGGCAGCAATATAGGCGCCGAAACTAGCGTGACGCGTGCTTCATTAACTTAAGTTGATGTGTTTTACTGTAAAAAGTAGCACAAAATATTCCTGAAGGTCTTCCAGTAGGTTCTTAGCTTGTATAAAAATTCAATCGTTTGCTCGTTCCCTGCGACAATCGGAAGTACTTGAGTTATGTACATCCAGTTCCGGCTTCGTGCTATTGGCTAATCGTTCATAGCACTTCCGGGCGACGAGCGACAAATTCTAGATTTCAGAACCGAGCGATCGCGCGACAAGACCGAGCGATCTGTTCAAGCGACGGCCCGATCCGTCGCCCGAAGCCGTCGCTCGTCGCTGTCGCGCGCAAAATCGCGCCCATGGGGTTTCGCCTTTGCTTCTTGAACGTGCTTGCAAAGCTTCGCTAGCCTCCGGTTCATTTCCTCACCCGTTACCGGACGCCAGCGTAAAGAAATAGGTTTTTGTTGTTTACGAGTACCTGCTTGCGTACGGCAATGAGAGTTGTACGAAATCGGAGGCTTGCAGCGCTTCGCCGGCAGGCTGACGTTACGCCGCTACTTGAGCACGCGCAAGGTCGGCGAAGAAGGATTAGCGTTGACAGCTTCTCTAGAAATTTCTCGCTGGCGACAGGGCAGAAAAGTCGCAGTTCCTCCCGAAAGGCGAAGCGTCGATTGCGATAGCAATTAGTAGACAGCTGTGCGAAGTAAGGATGTTAATTTTATCGGCCGTATAAACTTGGAAACATTCGCTTACCAACTAAATTAACAAGCGTGGTATCAGCGCTCACAGGCAAACAAGAATACATCACACCCGATGACCGCGGACACTCGCTGTCAAAACGCTGGCGTGAGGAAGGACGTCAGAGGCAACGAGCGAAGTGACCTTCGTGATGTCTAGAGTTGAACGCAAATTGAGTGGGGAGAACACAGCACGCACAAGGGTATGAGCTGAATGCAGATAAGTGACCGTGCTGTCTAGCGCTTCAACGCAAATTGAGCGGCGAGAACACAACACGCACAAAGGCATGAGCCGTATGCAGATCACTTTCAAAATAAAGCGCGCAACCGCACGCGGACGCGCAAAGTACGCAGTTGATGCCGGAGTAGAACACCGCCCTTCCTCTCTCACGCGCTGACTCCCCGCTTTTCTCCCTTGCGCGCGTTCCCCGTGTGCGCGGTCGCAAAATACGCAGTTGCCGGAGAACAACGTCGCCCGCCCTTCCTACCTCCCATCCCACCACGGCCTTTCGCTCGACGGAAGACTGCCTCACAACCAGTGGCGTAGCAACAGGGGGGGCCGGGGGGCCGTGGGCCCCGGGTGCAAGGGGCCAGTGAGGGGGGGTGGGGGTGGTGTCATATACGTCTGAAGGCACCCCTCTTTCCGCCGGCTACACCCGGAGAGGGGGGTGACAGAAGACCAATGGGCCCCGGGTGCCAGACGACCTAGCTACGCCACTGCTCACAACTCTCCTCACTCGCGCGCTGCAGATTTCAGCCGCCGATCGTGGGCTCCCCTCGCGCGCTGTCACTCGCAGATACAGCACACGGCACGCGGCGACGTCCACGGCAAAAATGCGCCTGGAGTGACCACGTAAAACATTTCTCGGACCTTCGGCGGTACGCAGCAAGCTTATGCGTCGGTTAACCCAGTAGTTACTAACCGTGGAGGAAAGCCAGCCTTATCAAGCGAACTTTCCGTGAAGCGATGCCCTTCGCTTTTAAAGTATTCGCTTTTCTTAGCCCGTTGCCTAGTTTCGCGCCGTTGGCGCTGTCCGCAACGAGAGAGGCGCCAGAAGATGCTTCCCAATGTGAGGCGCACGCGACACCGCGTGAACATGGTATTGCCCTCCGGGCATTACTTTTCTCCCAAAGGGAGCATTCCTTTGAGAGCATATTATTGCGGCTCGGAGTCTAAGACGAGAGACGGACTCTTGTATAGCAGACGAAGAGGAGATGAAAAGCTTTATACAATATGTACATACACGTAGCAGGTAATAGCATACAAGTAGCGGTGCCGTTCCAACTGAGCTTTTCCAACTCACTATATATATATATATATATATATATATATATATATATATATATATATATATATATATATATATATATATACAAAGTGCTGATTTTTAAGTTATATGGAATTTAAAAAAATAGCCTGTGGCAGATACCATATAATCCTAGTCCTTGAGCTTGATTATTCAGAGGAATGGACATTACTGGCACGAGAACTCAAAACACATATTCAACTAATCAACAAAAACCCACTAATTACATTATGATTTAATTACTTTACGGCACATATTGCAATTTACGAATTGCAGCCGATGAGATTGCATGGCGTATCCAGTTGGAATGAATTCCCAGAATGACGCCAGTTTGGAGATATGCGCCATCAAACTTGTCGTAAAAATGAACTGTTTCGCTTACTTTTTTTTAACAAAACGCTCTTTTATGCATCGAAACACAAAACTGGCGCGCCCATGTATTTCGTTCCACACTTTGGGAGATAATATCTCGAAACTGCTGTCATCTTGGAAATTCATTTCAAGTGGATACGTCTTGTAAGCTCACCGGCTACAATTCATAGACTTCAATATGTGCCGTAAAGTGCTTAATTAAAAGATCATTAGTTAAGTTTTGTTAATTTGTTGAATATGTGTTTCTGCTGCTCGTGCTAGTAATGTTCGCCTCTTCGAATAATCCAGCTCCCCGCCGTGGTTGCTCAGTGGCTATTGTGTTGAGCTGCTGAGCACGAGGTCGCGGGATCGAATCCCTGCCGCGGCGGCTGCATTTCGACGGGGGCGAAATGCGAAAACACCCGTGTACTTAGATTTAGGTGCACGTTAAAGAACCCAGGTGGTCGAAATTTCCGGAGTCTTCCACTACGGCGTGCCTCATAATCAGAAAGTGGTTTTGGCGCGTAAGACCCCATAATTTGATTAATAATCCAGCTCAAGGAGAAGAATTATGCTACTGCCACACGTGATTTTTAAAAATTCCATAAAACTTAAAAAATGATCATCCTGTATGTTAGTCGCACATGTGGGTTTACTGACCAGTTGCCTTCAACCAAAAATTTCACGTACTACGTAACGCCTGCGGTAGATGTTATACATCCACTGCCGTGGTCGTGAGTGGTGCCATTGGCTAACACTCTCTGGGTTAGTTCTAGTAGACAAACATAAATATCCCATGAAGTGGATGGGAAAACGGCGCCGCGGAAGCTCCATTGGTAAGATAATCGCACGCATAAGTGACACGAAGACGTGGGTTCGTATCCCACCTGCGGCCAATTGTTTTTATTCATCCACTTTCATTTTCAATTTATTTATCATTTCTTTATTCCAATTGAGATCTACTAGTAATTTCCCCTATCATTGTGTTTCCTCTATCATTGTTTGTTGCGTTCTTAAGATCTCACTAATAAAAATCGGGCCCCTTGGTTTCCTTTCCTCTCGTTCATTACATAGCGAGGGTTATGAATTCGGCAGCTTTGATGCCTTCAGGTAGCCTGTGTGGGTTTACTGACCAGTTGCCTTCACCCAAAAGTTCATGTACTACGTGACGCCTGCGCTAGATGGTATGCTCTACATGCGCTGTCATGGCCTTGAGTGGTGGCACTGGTTAACGCTCCCAGGGGTAGTTCTAGTAGACGAACATAAAACACCCCATAAAGTGGATGGGAACACGGCGCCGTGGTAGTCCACTTAGCAAGGGCATCGCATGCATAATGCGAAGACGTGGATTCGGATCCCACCTGCGGCCAGTTGCTTTTCTCATTTTAATTTTATTATCATTTATTTATTTCAATAATTATGAACTACAAGTAATTTCCACTATGCTGTCCTTCGTGTCATTGTTTGTTGGTTTCTTGTCAGTTCATATTCGAGAGAGTTGGAGAGGACGTACGTTGTTACGATCGGCCTGTGGGGCTTGGCGATCTTCAGAGAAGCGACCTCCGAACCCTCCCAGCCCGCTGCGACGACTCGCTTTGTAAAGATAGCAATGCGCCTCGTCAACAGCTCGATGGCGCCGACATGTCTAGTGACGGTCGGCGGCCCGAGTATTGTTAGTTGATTCGTCGTCGCCTTCACGGTTTGTTTGGAGCAAGAGAGCTCCTGGAACAGGGGGTTTTACGGTGCGATCTCACGGGCCCCAGAAGTCATCACAATCAATGGATAGACGCGGCGGCCACTGACTGCGGGGTCAGCTCTGGGATCAAGAGGCGCCTGCTCGGGTCAAGACCCCTGTCTTCGAGAACCCTCTCACCTCGGGGTGTTCAGTGAAACCTGTGCGGAAGTGAGTGTGTGAACCCTCCCCCTCAAAGGCGGGTCAACGATGATGAGTGAGTGAGTGAGTGAGTGAGTGAGTGAGTGAGTGAGTGAGTGAGTGAGTGAGTGAGTGAGTGAGTGAGTGAGTGAGTGAGTGAGTGAGTGAACTTTTATTTGGTCCAGCAAAACGCGATAAAACGCCCACCCGGCTAATCCCACGACGGGACTGACAGATCTAGTCTGCCAGCCCGATCGCGGGCGTGCTGGACGGCCAGAATTTGGTCCTCAAAGACGGGACTTCGTAGGAGCGCGTCCCACTCTTCCTTGGTGAACTTCGGGCCCAGTGACCCGCACTCCCAGAGCATACGAGGCAAAGTAGCAACCTCACCACAGGCCACGAAAGAACAATTCGGATAAATCTCGGGATATATGCTGTTAAAGGACGCCGGATTCGGGTAGGAGTTCGTTTATTTGCAGGAGTCTGAGTGTGACCGCCTGCGGCCTGCTTAGCTTGGAGTGAGGCGGCGGGAAAACCCTTCTCTCTATATAAAAGAATATAGTGATTTCGTTGTGCGTGATAGGAGCGTCTCTGTGTCCGGGGAGAGAGTCGCACGATCCGAGGGCAGCGCGGTCGGTAAAGCCACGCGCAGCCTCGTGGGCAGACTCGGTGAGGTTCAGAGGAACCCCCTCAATCGCCCCGACGTGTGCAGGGAACCAAAGGATCGAGCGTATGGAGGTGTTGCCGTCTTTGGCGCCTTTCAGAATTTGAATGACTTTGGACGCTTCCATTAATCGAAGGTTTCATTTCATTTCATTTATTTGTTGTTTGAGACATACATCTGTCTCAGGTGTTGCAGCGAAAGGCAGTATTCTTGCCTGACAGTGTATTCTTGCCTGACAAGGTTGAACGGCCGTTTTCCCTCACCTAGGGATCTGAGGAGGACAGAGTGTTTCCAAACAGCCGTTGACGGCTGCGTGGTGTGCATTCTCTTTCAGTGATGCTAGACTGATGAACTGTAACGTTCTTTACCCTTCATGTAGATACTGTAAATAAATACCATATTCCTCGTTCTCAATGAGAACAAGTCTTTCCCTTCAACAACGCCCTCAGCGTGGATGAGTTGGGCGACGGCATGGGACTGCTACCATCTATTTCATGCCCGACCCCAACTCTTACAACGTACGCAAACGTCTTTATTTTCCAACGTTTCAGCCGTGGTTTGGCCAGCGTCGGCCTCAGTATTTGGCAGAGGAACGACTGCTTGGGAGCAGGCGCTGTGCAAGGGTGTAGAATAAAGCCATCACACGTTACAGAACTATTTCGAAGATGCAGATCACGGCTATTTCCAAGACAGAAATAAGTTGTGTGAATTTGAGTTTATATTTGTAAATTATGCGATTGGAAGTGATGGCGAACAGCATACAGAAGTTGCATGTGTAATTGCGATGAAGTTAGAAGGGCTTCGCAAGACGTGCCCCGGAGATAAACGCCAGGAGAAGATGGAATGCCACCCCATTTGATCAACGATGGAGTGGATCACTACACTCAAAAAGCAAGCGACCCTTTATTCGCAATCAAGTGAAAAATTCCAACATCATGCTAATCCAGGTAAAGAAAGACGCTACAGGATCGAATAATTATGGGCTCATTAGCCGGCTTACTTTCGGAACTGTGCAAAATATTCACGAATCTAATTTCCAATAGAGACAGGGCAACGCTCGACATCAGTCACCCCAGAGAACAGGTTGGCTTTAACAAAGAGCATTACACAATGGATCTAATCCATGTCATTAATAAGGTAATTAAGCAATCTGCGGAATACAACCAACCTCTCCTTATGGCTTCCAAATATTACTGAAAGCCATTTGATTCAATGGAACAACCAGTAGTCATGGAGACATTGCGTAGTCAAGAAGTACAGGAAGCCTACGTGAATATATCTTAGCGAATATCAAGAAAGTGTATGGGTAGGAATAACAAGTAAACATGCAAAGATTATACTAGGCGTGTGCTATCGCCCTTCAGACTATGTGTCGTCATTCGTCGATGAATTGCATGACCTTCTCGGCTCTGTCGTAACACGGCACCCTCCGTCACCTATTTTTCTTTTTGATGTACTATTTTTCTACCATTAGCTGGCACACTGGTATTACTTTGCTCCAACTCTTTTCAACACAATCTAAACATTTCTTGGATTTGTGTGATTGTTTTAACTTCACGCAGGTGGCAACCAGACCTACGAGAATAACTAATGAATCGGCTAATACATTAGACTTGGTTTTGACAACACACCCTGACCTCATATCGCCAATTACCTACCTTCCTGGTCTGAATGACCATTTGTTGCTACATTTCGACATTACTATGCCATTTTCGCGTGGAACTAACGAAGACAAATAGATCCGCGATTATAGCAAGGCATATTTTGTCGCTATTAACCAAGAAATGTGCGAGTGCTTAGATCCTTTTTGCTCCAATTTTGATAAGCGTAGTGTGCAAGAAAACTGGGATTTCTTCGGAAACCTAGTCTCTGATCTCACAAATGTGCATGTGCCTCTTTGGCTTGTGCGAAACAACAAAATAATGTCATGGTATAATACGAATCTAAAACGTTTGTATAATAAAAAGAAACGTCTTTTCTGCGTGGCCAAGTTTCAAAACACTTCAGATCGCTGGGAAGCGAATCACAATACGGAAGCAGATTATGTGGAAGCTGTATATGCTGTTAACAATCATTTTCATAACCATACATTGTCTGAGCTTTTATCAAAGAACCCAAAGCGATTTTGGAACGTAACAAATTCAAACGAAAGTACCGAACTTTCAATCAATGATGAGTCTGGTGAGCCGCTACCAGTATCTGGATGTGCAGTGTTATTTCGCAATATTTTTTCCGCTAATTTCTCAGGAAACACTGCTGTGCCTGTTGACGCAGTTGTGCCGTGAATATTACCCAATGCTTCCTGTTATTTTTGAATCTGCGGGAATTGTGAAGTTAACTACTTAAAAACATCCCCATCAAGCGGTATTGACAACTTTAACTCAAAGTTTCTCAGACAGACGCGCATATTCTTTTCTCTTTTTGCACATCATCTTTCAGCAATCTCTTGATCAAGGAATCTTGCCGCTGGATTGGAAAATCGGTAAGGTGGTTCAAATACATAAGTCTGGTAATAAACACTCCGCTCTCAACTACCGGCCCATTTCATTAACAAATATTCCGTGTAAACTTATGGAACATATATTGCACTCGCATATAGCTGAATTTTTAGGATCCAATTCATTTTCCACATCGGCCCAACATGGTTTTAGGCGTACATTTTCCAGTGAAACCCAGTTACTTCTGTTCACTCATCATCTGAAACCTATACTTGACAAACACTCTACGATTGACTGCATTTTTTTTTTGCACTTCGCGAAGGCCTTTGGAAAAGTTAATCACGCCTAACTAATGTTCAAACTCTCCTCACTTAACCTCGACTCTAACATACTGTCTTGGCTCGAATATTTCCTAACAAACTGCCTCCAGTACGTCACAATTAACTGTCATAACTCACCTGAAATAAACGTAACATCGGGAGTACGACAGGATTCAGTTTTAGGCATACTTTTGATTTTAATGTATATTAATGATTTGCCTAATGTGTTTCTTCTTCTGTACATTTGTGTGCCGAAGACTGTGTACTCTGCAGAGAAATACATAAAGATGACGATAAAAATATCTTGCAGACAGACTTAAATAACTTTACAAGTTGGTGTGACAATTGGCTAATGAACTTAACCCTAACAAATGCAAACTAATGACTCTTTCTCGGCAGTACGATAGCTACTCAACGTACAAACTACGTGACATCGAACTCGACCATGTCTCATCGCACCAGTATTTGGTGGTTATTGTTAACCTGTAACCTAACATGGAATACTCATATTAATATGATCAGTAACAGTGCTAATCGCACATTGGGATCCTTACGACGTAACTTCAATAAAGCCCCACTTTCCTTCAATATGCTTCTATAGAAAACTTGTACGCTTGAATTTGGAATACGCCGCTGCAATCTGGAACCCCCATCACGCAAATTTAATTAGTTCTCTAGAATTAATGCAGAATAATGCCGCACGTTTTATTCTTTCTAATTAGCGTCGTACATTAAGTATAACAACAATGAAACATGCTCCATCACTCTCATTTCTTTCACTGCGTCGTAAGTATTTCCGCCTTTGCCTCTTTCATAAGGTCTACCATCATTCATCACCGAGCTTATCACGCCATTCACTTATCGTTCATCACGCATTGACCAGAAACATAAAGGCATTTCTTGCAACACACGTTTTATTTTTCCTTCATATCGCACACTTCTAATGATTGGAAGCACCTACCTGACGGTATTGTTTCCATTTCTGATCATTCTCTTTGTCGCCATTCTTTATCTGGGCACCTACATTGTGATAACCCTGCTTAATCATCTCATGTATCTCTCCTCCCCACCCCTTTATTTTTCTTCTTACATCTGTCGGGGTGCCTGAAGTTTCTTTTGCTTTTTTGTGACGTTTTTTTTCTTTCTTTTTTTATCCCGTTTCAATATTTTTTTACCTTTATATTTTGCCGTTAATATTGTATAACATGATGTGCTTTTCCTGTTCCGTTCAGTTATTTCTGTTTTAGCTTCATTCTGTTATATTTTATTTCAGATTCACAATTTGTCGCTAATACTGTATAAGGCTACACGTTTAATTCTGTTGCTTTCTTTGTTTATATAATGTCACCCACTCCCCTTTATAATGCCTCGGCGATTAGGGTATCGAAAATCAATTAATGAATAAAGACTCCACAGCCACCTTAATTCTCCACAAGCAAAGCAGAAAAAGTACAGATCAATAAAGTGATCAGCCAAGGAGGCACAATCTCTCCAAGCTTGGAGAGCATTAGGAGGGAGGATCACCGGCAAATGTCAGCAACCTGTGGTTTGCAGATGGCATCTTCCTGCTCAGGAGCGATGGAGATGATATGCAGCAAATGACTGCGAAGCTTAGCTGCCAAAGTGCAATAGGAGGATTGACAATTGTTATGTAGAAGGCAAAGTTAATGTTCCGCAGCCTGGCAAGAGAACTGGTATTTATGATTGGTAGTCAGCCTCTACAATCTGTGCAAAAATACGTTTATCTAAGTTAATTACTCACGAGGGACCCTGATCATGAGGCAATTTACAGAAGAGTAAAAATGGGTTGTAGGGCATTCGGCAGGCACTACCAAATAATTACCGGCAGCTATAAAAAAAGAACTGTAAAAGCACTGCATTCTACTGGTACTCGTATGGGACAGGAACTTCAATGTAGACAAAAACGCTTGAGAATGAGTTAAGGACCGTGCAACGATCGATGGAAAGAAAAAAATATGGCCGGCGTAACATTAGGAAATATGATGTTGTGGCTCGAGGTGGCGTTTGGGCCAGGAATACACCAAGTCCATCGACGAGTACGTCCGGTAGTAGGAATGAATGAAAAAGGGTATATTTTACATTACACTCTAAGAAAAGTTTGCACCCTTTGGGGTGTATCTCTGCCACTCAACGATAATCGTCATCTGCCTTGATGTGTTTCCTTTCTTGAAAACGCCCGGCCCACTACTTTCTTGTCGGGAATGCTATGTCATGCTGATAACGCGCATGCCGTTCGTTACTGGAAAGTACCGGGCTCGCAGCGTTAAAGAAAGGAAACGGTTATTACAATTCACAGTTCATACACCTTCATGCTCACGTCACCTGAAAACTAAACAAGTATTTGATTACAAAAGAGCAAACGTCAGCGCTATTAACAATGGTATGGAAAGCTTCACGTCCTCATTCTTAGCAACTTTTTCTGAGCGGACAGTAAACGAGAATTGGTGCCTGTACAAAGAAAAGTTAATGGAATTAGCACATGCGCATATACCAAAGGTTTCATTTCGCGTTAACTCATCGAAACCATGGTTCACTAAAGCACTTCTTACTCTAAAGAATAAAAAGAAGCGTCTTTACAGGACTGCCAAACTTGTTGACACACCTGTGTCTTGGAGCAAACATAAGTCTTGTGATTCAGCCTATTGTAATGCCCTGCGTCAAGCCAAGCAAAAGTATTTCTCTTGCGATCTGCAATCGCTGCTTCAAAACAGCCAAAACAAATTTTGGAAAACGATCTCTCCCGTTAAAGATTCCGACATTTCACAAATACTTGATAGCTATGGCTTGCCGATTGCACGAGAGCTTTCAGCATTTATCTTTAACGATTACTTTACGTCCGTATTAACAAATGAAGACCATTCGAAAATACCAACACCCATCGAACTCGATTGTACATACATGGCCCCCATCAATATAACAGCCACTGGTGTTGCTGAGCTGATCAACAACCTCAAGATGTCAACTTCTTCCGGCATGGACGGCATAAACTCAAAAATCTTAAAATATACCAAAGTATCCTCTAGCACAGTCCTTTCCTGCTTGTTTCAACAGTCCCTCTCAACAGGGGAAGTTCCGTATGACTGGAAGGTCGGTAAAGTTATACCTTTCTTTAAATCTGGCGATAAAAGCGCTGTTAACAATTACCGCCCAATATCACTAACAAGCGTTCCCGGTAAGTTACTATAACACATAATCTTTTCAAACGTAGCAAATCACTTGGAAACTAACAAGTTCTTCTTTAAACATCAGCATGGTTTTAGAAAAGGACTATCATGTGAAACGCAACTATTCGAATTGACTGCGAATATTTTCCTAAACATGGATAAGTGCATGCAAACAGATTCCATTTTCATAGACTTCGCTTAGGCTTTCGATCGCGTTGCTCATAGCCGTCTCATAGCTAAACTCTCATGCTTAAACATCGATTCCTTAACAGTATCTTGGATAAGAAATTTCTTGTCATTCCGTAAGCAATTCACCGTCGTCGATAACTTTATTTCCAGTCTCAGCGATGTAACATCTGGTGTACCACAAGGAAGCGTACTCGGACCATTACTTTTTTTTATCTATATTAACGACCTGCCATCCGAAATAACGTCATCCATTCGCTTGTTCGCAGACGATTGTGGGATCTATCGTCAAATCTGCTCACCTTACGATCACGTCGCTCTCCAACGTGATCTTGACCGTATTACTAACTGGTGCTCTTCATGGCAAATGACTCTAAGCACTGATAAATGCAAACTGATAACATTCACCCGCAAAATTACATTTTCCGCTTTCGATTACTCACTTGATAAGAACCCCGTCGCACGCACCAACTCATACAAGTACCTCGGCATTCTCCTTACACCTAACCTGTCATGTTCTGCGCACATCGAAAAAATAACTGCTAAAACCTCACGTACGCTCGGTTATCTTAAACGCAACCTGCGTGATGCTCCTGTCCTCACCAGACAAATCGCTTATCAGACTTTCGTAAGGCCACAACTGGAATTCGCAGCCCCTAACTGGTCACCTCACCAAGCTTACCTATTCGCGACTCTCGAATCGGTCCAAAACCACGCCGCCCGCTTCATTGTCAGAGATTATCACCGTGACTCTAGCGTGACTAGCATTAAGTCATCTTTATCTCTCTCATCTTTTGAATCATGAAGAACCATAGGGTTGCTTTGTCTATTTCACAAAATAATCCATAGCACGCGCCCGTCCACTCTGCATGCCGCTCACTCGTCCATCTCGTACATCTCGGCGTCTGCATATTCATCTCAGTTTCCAGCGTATCTTTGGCCGAACAAATGCTTTGAATTCTTCCGCGTTACCACGTGCCATTCAACATTGGAATAACCTACCAAACGACATAGTTGACATTCTTGACCAAGTATCCTTCAAAGCACGCTTATGCATATTATTTCCATAATTCGTCACGACTAAACCACACTGCGCACCTAAGTAAATACTTGTAGCGAAGTTGTATAGGTTTTTCTTTTTGTTTTATTTGAATGTTTGTTTTGTATTGCTTTAACATTACTAGAGACTTCTTCCTTCATCTTCACCTGCTACCATTTGTATAATTTCTTGGTACTCCTTTTTTGTTACTTCACACAGTCGTTTCTTTCATTATCGCGTTATTTATATTGTTAAATATTTCTTCTTTCATGTTTACTCGCTAACAATGTATAATTTATTTTTACTCCTTTCTTTTTTGCTGGTTCCCTGTATCCTCCCCTCACGCCATACTCCTTCGGACGCCTGTGAGGTAAATAAATAAATAAATAAATAAACGCGTCAAGGCAAATGACGATTATTGTTGTGTGGCAGATATACACCCCAAAGGGTGCAAACTTTTTTTACACTCGAAGAAAAGTTTACACCCTACCACAAAACAATAATCTTTATCTGCCTTGATGCGTTTCCTTTCTTGAAAACGCCGCGCCCGCTACCTTCCTGTCGGGAATGCTATCATGCTGATAACGCGCATGCCGTTCGTTACACTCTAAGAAAAGTTTACGCCCTTTGGTGTGCCCCTTCTCCCACACAACGATAATCGTCATCTGCCTTGATGCGTTTCCTTTCTTGAAAACGCTGCGCCCCCTACTTTCCTGTCGGGAATGCTATCATGCTGATAACGCGCATGCCGTTTGTTACTGAAAAGTACCGGGCTCGCAGCGTTAAAGAAAGGAAACGCATCAAGGCAGATAACGATTATCGTTGTGTGGCAGAAGGGGCACTCCAAAGGGTGTAAACTTTTCTTAGAGTGTAGAGTGTAGTTACGCAGGTTCTAGATACGGAGGCCCACTCCATGCAGGAGCATACTAAACGTCCGAGTTCACATCAGGACACGTAAGCCCCTCCGCACGAAAAGTCTCCGCTTTATATCCCGTCGTCTTCCCTAGGCGACTAGACTAGGGAATCTGATGACTGTATCGCTGCCAATCACAGTCGCCTAATCGGTCGCAATATCCCGCCCAATATTTCACACCGTACTGCCAAACTCCGCCTCCGATGGTATGAAATGATGGTATGACTGTATAGCTACCTGGGAATCTAAGGTGGGCACCGTTCTTCGGTAACATTCGGCGTTGGCGCTTTTCATCATTAGTTAAGGCTGTCAGGTACAGGTAGAGGGGCCTTTTGTGGACCCCTGAACCGTCGGTGTCAACGCTGGGTTTACTTCGGGATAGGCATTGATGAATGGGTGGGGCTGCCTCGTGGTAATCGTCTAATTAGGGCGAGACGTAACAATGAAGACGCTCAGTAGGTAGCCGATAGCCAGATAGCCGATATTCTAGTTAAATAAGGGGGGGGGGAGGAGAATAGAGCTGAGAATTCCATGTAATCTGTAGAGCAGTGATAAAAGGTGGGCTAATTAGAGGTACACGATGAGTGCCCAGAGAAAGGAAGCGCAGTCAAGGACGTCAGAAAATTACAAGGATGATGAAATTAGGAAATTTTCAGGCATAAGATGAACTCGGATTGCGCAAGACAGGGGAAATTGAAGATCACTGGGCTTCATCCTGCAGTAGACATAAATAGTCTAATTATTGATGAAATACGCGGTGCAGTTCGGCGTTGTATGCAAGAATAAATCATATATGCTGCGCACAAATATTTTGTAACTGTATTTTGATAAAAACTTGTTGCAAATTATTTCTTAAGGATCACTCACTAAAGATATTTAACTGCAATGAAAAAATCTGCCCTTGCGGACGAATTTTGCGAAAAATATTGTCCCTAAAAATGCTAAACAAGAGAGAACTATAGCTTTCCAGTGTCCCATTCTGATGGGCACTTTTCTTCTTTTTGTTCAAGCGTTTCATGCTCACACGACTGGTATTTAAACGTACATAGTAGTGTTACTTGCCTCTTGCATACCAAAAACGCCGCGTGTTCAATGTTTCCTTGTATACTCTAAAGCTTTCCTTACCCCTACTCGCATAAGTGCCTGATAACTTTTTTTATGAACCGAATATTTCATTTCTAACTTATTTGTAGAGAGTGCTCTCTTCGGTAAACGGGCGTTCAGGTGCAGATCGGGCCAGAGCTATGCGATAGCTTGCCACTTTTTCTTCTGCTGAAAACTTGTAGCCACACAACGTTCATGGAGGCGCAACACTGGCTCAGAAAGAGAGCGAGCAATATTCCCAGTCGTTAGTTACGCGACAGAGGCGATTCAGGCGGTCTATTCATAGTCCTGTGTATTGCGCGCGTATAATTATATTTCGAAGTAAAATAAGGTACCGTGACAATACACTCGAGGTTAAGTTCTTGCTATAACGGCGCTTATTGTGACCGTTAGAGCTATACATGCTAATAACTGCAAGACGTCATCCTCTTGTCAGCTCTGACCACTCTGGTTTCGTACGCCAGTTCTCAGTATGCAATCTGCCGGTTGTAAGTGGACACTTGCCGAGTTGCACAGGCGAGACAAGTGAGTTGTTGCCAGAGTGCCTGAACGCGAGCTATACTCACTTGTGGAAACCAGCAAGAGACTTCTCTATACGCGCCCAAAGTTTCGCGCGAGAAATACGCAGCGTAACCATGATGAATGTCTTGTCATCATCATTATCATCATCAGCCTGGTTACGCCCACTGCAGGGCAAAGGCCTCTCCCATACTTCTCCAACTACCCCGGTCATGTACTAATGGTGGCCATGTTGTCCCTGCAAACTTCTTAATCTCATCCGCCCACCTAACTTTCTGCCGCCCTCTGCTACGCTTCCCTTCCCTTGGAATCTCTTGGAATGTCTTGTATATAGTCTTTAGTCTCTGGTTTTCTCTGTGCTAGAGCTCAATAATGTTTTCACTCACTCACTCACTCACTCACTCACTCACTCACTCACTCACTCACTCACTCACTCACTCACTCACTCACTCACTCACTCACTCACTCACTCACTCACTCACTCACTCACTGTGCTCAAAACTGGCGCGAAGACGCCACACAGTATTTGCAAGGCACCACTATAGATGATCCAGTGGCGGCGCAAAGCTTAGGATTCTTGTAAAGCTCAGAAGAGAAGGCAGCGGCGCATGCGCAGTAAGGCGAAGTGAATGGAGTGTGTGCAAGTAAGTTATTGAAAAACTACTGGAGTGGCAGTCCCTGCAGCAGCCTTCGAGGGTATAGGCGCTGAAGTTTAATTCAGCCCACAAAAGGAAGAATGTGCCATTTGGACTGGCAGTGATGCCAAAAGATAAATAACTTTCTTACTCTTCGGCATGTTTATTCCGTTGTGCACGGACATCTCGAACTGATGCCAAAATCTCGGCCACTGTGTTCTTTATATATCAAACTTGATCATCTCAAGCCGTGACAATTTGACTAGCTCTTGCAGTTCCTAGACAGGGTGTATACTTGCGCTGAATTCACTTGGCTTGTCGCTACTCCTGTTCTTATTTGTAACACCTTGCTCTAACTCTGATTCATTCTTCTAACTTCGTTGTTGCGGTGACAATATTCATCTCATACTATAGTGCAAAATTCTTTCAAATTCTGTTTACATGTTTTCTGGTACGGTGAGAAATTCTATTTGTGTGTTGACCTGATTTAATGTCTGGGACGTACACGCTCTTCGTCTGGTTGAGAAGCGTCCTTAATTGCGCTCTCGATCTCGACGCCTTCTGCGAGCTCGTTATCAGTATCACTTATTAATGGTCACGTTTTGCCTAAATGTCTTGAAAGGGAAAATTGTCATCAGCCCAACTGTAGCACGAAGCTACAGACAGGAAACTCATACGAGTTTCTCAGAAGCACAGCTTCGCAGTTGAAGAAAAATTGGTCCTAGTTCGGTAATCGAACCCGGGACCAACTAATTTCCGGCACGATTGCTCTACCATCTGAGCTAACCAGAAGGCTAACAGATAGTTGCCGCGAGGGTGAATTAATCGGCAACTCAAAGCACAGGTACTCAGAATATTGCAAATCAGAAGTCTTTTGCCGTATTGAGTGTCCTAGTAAAAGAGTGACCATAGTCACGATGCATCCTCGTTTTATTATTGCGAATTATATGAACACTTCAGGCGCATTTCCGTCGTCGGCGTCGCCTTCTTCGTGATGTTCCGTATAAAGGAGGGGTGGGGGGTTACTCCAGCTGAACGCGGCCGCGCGAGCCCTATCTTGAACGCGATCTACGGTGGCATTACTTCGTGTGCGCTGTTTTCTCGCAGCTTAGTTCGCATTGAAGCAAGAGACAGTACGAAGGGCAATTCGCTCGCTGCTGCTGCCGCTCTTCCTCACGCCAGCGTTCCGACAGCGAGTGACCGCGTTCATGGAGTGAGATGTATTCGCGTTTGCCCATGGGCGCGCGTGATAACGTGCTTCTTAAATTAGTAAGCGAATGGTTACAGCTGTTTATGCAGCTGATAAAACGACTAACCTTACTTCGTATAGCTGTCTAATAATTTGCTATCTCAATTAATGATTCGCATGTCGGGAGAAGCTGTGACTGTGAAAAAAAAAACAAGACCAGAACGTGCCCCTCGGCAACCTCTTCCTTTTCCTCCACTGTGCTTTCTCTTTAATCTGTTTTCTATGCGCATTCCGGCCGCGGTGGCCGTATTTTGATGGGGGGGGGGGGAGACATGCAACAACGCCCGTGTACCGTGCATTGGGTGCACGTTAAACAACCCCAGCTGGTGGTCAAAATTAATCCGGAGTCCCCTACTACGGTGTGCCTCATAATCATATCGCGGTTTTGGTACGTAAAATCCCCGAATGTAATTTTTTGTCTACACGTAGTGCTACGTAAAATGTAATGCTTTGGCATGCCGCCTGGGTGGACTGATCTTCTAGGCCAGAGGTCTCAAACTTGCGGCCCGTGGATCTTACGGGTGAGACCCGCGTAGACCTTCTCAATGCAAAGCTCAGTAGGGCTTGAAATCAGCCCTTGAATGTTCCTTAAATCCTTGAAGCCCTTGAATCAGCCCTTGAAGTAAATGTTCTTCCAGAAAACAGTAAAGAAGAGCGACGACACGGGGGGAGCTAGTTTTGCTGTTTCGCAGCTCATAGCCAAATTTTCCAAACCATTTACGAAGGGGGCCTTCATAAAAAAATGTGCTTGCTAGGAATATGGGATGCTGTTTGTCGCAACATAAGGGGAACTTTTGAGAAGATCAACCTTTCGCAAATACTGCCGTTTTAACGTGTTAATGAGATCAACGCGGACATCAAAAAAGACATCTACAAGTTGTGCCGCGGGCTAGTCGCGTTTTCAATTGCTGTGGACGAGAGAACCAACATTAGCGACAGTACTCAGTGCGCCATGTTCATTCATCAAAGGCGTTAATTGAAGTCTTAACGTCATAGATGAGTTGGTTGACCTGGTGTCGATGAAACGAACCAGAGCGGCCGACATTTTCTCAATGCTTGAAAAAGGGGTGTGAGAGAAGCGTATCTTCCTCGCAACTGACGACGCCTCATCAATGGTTGGACGCAAGAACGGGCTCGTCAGGCACGTAGGGGCGAAGCTTGCAGCACTAAACGCATACATTCTGTTGCAGTTCATTGCATTCCGCGTCAAGAGTCACTTTGGTGCAGGCACTTTGGTGCAAGAACGTGATGAACACTGTGTTTAGCGCCATGAACTTCATTCGGTCGAGAGCACTGAGCCATCGTCAGTACGTATCTTCCTTAGAGGCAGACGATAACGGACATAATTCCATTGCGTGCCACACTGAAGTGCGATTGCTGAGTCTGGCAAAAGTGCTTAAGTTATTTCTTGAGCTTCTGAATGATAATAACCATATAAAGCCAGCAGGCAATGAAGCCCAGGAAAGCATAAGGTAATTAGCTGTGGTGTAAATTGAAATGAAGAAAAATGGAAATGAAGGCACGTGGACGAAAAGATAACTTTCGCCGGTGGGGACCGAGCCCACAACCTTCGCATTAGGTATGCGATGAACTACCAATTGTGCTACACCAACGGCCATAAATTAGTCCACCAACTTGGGTATTTATGTGTACTGTCACGGCCCTTGGTATATAAAAAGTGCGGCCTGCCGCGTGCATCGAAAATGCCGCCTCGGCGCCACCAGTCAGGGACTGTTGTCTGGAATCGGCATAGAAAATGCGTCAGGAACGCGCTTGAAACGCCGTCACCTACGCGTCCCATCCTCGACAGTCAGTGCCGTTCGGCCCAGCCAAGTGACCGAGAATACAAGTACGGCTGTCCCGTTTGCTCCCATCGCAGCCCACCTGACGCGGCAGGCCGCATTTTTTTTATCCAGTTGCCGTGGTACTACATCTATAGCCCTAGGAGTGTTAGCCAGTGCCACTCATAGCCATGGCGGGCGGATGTGGAACACTTTTTTTTTTTGCCTGATGGCGTCATGTACGTAACACAAGAGCTAAAGAGATCAGGCACGTGGCTAATAAATCCTCGTATGCTACCTAGGTTTTGGGTTTGGTCCCCACCGGCGACAAGTTATCTTTGTGTCCACTTTCAGTTCCTCTTTTCGTCATTATTTTCTACATTTCAATTCCAACCACAGCTAATCACCCCTATGTTTTCCTTGGCTACATTGCTTGCTGGCTTTTATGGTGGTTATTAACAAAAATTGAGCCCATCTGTTGCCCTTCTCCACGTTCATTCATAGTGAGGGTCTCGAATCTGGAAGCATTTATGCCATTAGGTAGCATACGAGGGTTCATTAGCCACGTGACTGCTCTCCTAAGTTCACGTGTTACATGACGCCATCGGGCAAAAAAGGGTGTTCCACATCCACCCGCCATGGCTCTGAGTGGCACCGGTTAACACTCCTAGGTGGTTATGAGGGCGTGGGCGGGGCTTCACGGCAGACTTAAGTTGTATCCGACTATAGAGCTAGTAAAGATAAATATTTAAGTTAGTGGGCGGATTGACAGCCGTCGCCGTAGCACAAATGGTAGTGCAATGCACGGGTAATGCTAAGGTTGTGGGTTCGGTACCCACCTGTGACAAGTTTTTTCGTCCACTTTCATTTCCCCCTTTTTTCATGATTTTCTACATTTCAGTTTCAACCACAGCTAATTACCCCTATGCTTTCCTTGGCTTCATTGCCTGCTGGCTTTTATATGGTCATGATTAATAACAAAAATCGGGTTCTGTTTCCCTTCTCCTGAATGATATTGACTAACCTATAAAGGCCAAAGGCAAAGAAGTCACCGATCCGTCAGATGCGAAGTGCCTGAATTAGTGTCCTTGCATTTCTGTACGACATAACTTGGCACCTGAGTAGCCTTAACGTTAAGCTACAAGGCAGGAACAAATTCATCACTGCAATGTTTGACGGCTCCCTTCATCATCATCATCATCATCATCATCATCACCATCATCATCATCATCATCCTGGCTACGTCCACTGCAGGGCAAAGGCCTCTCCCATACTTCTCCAACTACCCCGGTCATGTGCTAATTGTGGCCTCCTATATGACTCCCTGCATTCAAGGCAAAACTGCAACTACGGGAGCGTCAGGTAAGACAGGAAACGTTCCACCATTTTCCGGCGATGAAGTCGCTGGAAAAATTTAGATCAAGGTTGTCGGGATATTTTTTGTGCGCTGCTCTATGACCTCCAAAAATAATTTGAAGACCGATTCTACTACATGGTCGGCCTATCTAAGGAGTTCAAGCTTTTCTTGCTGCCATTCTCTGTGCCAGCAGAAGGGGTTTCTTTCGCCAGCACGACGATCAAGCAGACGTTTGAAGATGTGAGTGACAGAATTTTATAAATTCTTTGAGGAATGCACATTCCCTGCATTGTGTAAGTAAACTCCCCATATGGCAGCGGCGGCAGCATCCAGCGAGCATCGCTTACCTTGCTATTACAATTGCGCAGATACAGCGACTTGCACTCTATCCCGGATCGTGAAACGCTGCCCGGTGAACGAGCCATCGGACGTTGCGGGTTGCTGGCTTTTCTACCGCTGGAACCGTCGTGCTGCACAGCACTTCCGAGGGCTGTGTCGACCTGGTGCCTAGCTACGTACGCAACCACCGCCGGAATCAGCTGCGCACGGAATCACCTAGCACCAACTGCGTCTGCGCACCAGACTAGGGAATCGACTGCCTATAAATCACGAGCACCTGGAGGGGTGGTCATTTGGCAGCAGCGGCAGCATCCAGCGAGCATCGCTTACCTTGCTATTGCAATTGTGCAGGTTAGTTTGTTCCCCTATACTGTAGTGTATAGGGTGCTCGTGCTGCTGTCGCTGCCAAATACTTGTGTATCTTGCCGTATTGCTGGGTTTGTGCTTTTTCTTTTTTTGCTGTGGCGAAAAGAATGTCTCATGTCTGCTCCACTTGTGATGAGGCATTTCATGAAAATGAAGGGCATGTAAAGGGAGGCGTAATCATTACAAAAAGGACATTTGTATGAATATAGTGTAGGGTGGATTGCATGTAGTCTGCTTAAATGTGGGTATGTATTGGTTTGTAGTTGTCTCCATGTTACGGCGTCTTCACGTGAGAGGGTCTTGTGTGGAGGTGGGTATTGTCGTCTGTTCAATCTGTGGTGTTGTAGTATGGCGTTGTATTGTAAAGGTACGGGCTCCATGGATGCGTCCGTATCCCTCTCTTGTGGCGCCCGGGTGGCATGAGCTCGGGCTACAGCGTGCGCACGCTGATTTCCACGGAGGGACTCGTGTCCTGGAGTCCACACTATTTCAACGTCCGGGAATGAGGAGGCCTGTTTGAGGAGTCGGTGGGCGATTGAAGATATTCGACCTCTCGCGTAGCTACGGCAAGCTGCCTGGGAGTCTGTAATAATTGTGATGTACTCGTTGGTCAGACTAGAGGTGATGGCCAAGGCGATGGCTGTCTCCTCCGCTACGAGGGCGCTGGCAGTGCGGACAGTCATCGAGACCACCTCTTGTAGGTTATAGTCGACAACGCTGGCCGTCATGGCTGCTTTTTGGGGGTACTGCGCGGCATCTGTGTATAGTGTGGTGGGGAGACTGCCATATCTTGTCTGTAGAGCTTTTGCGCGAGCTTGGCGACGATCGGCATGATGTTCCGGGTGCATGCTTCTGGGGATAGGGGCTACCTTGATGTGCTCTCGCAAGTTGGGGGCCAGATGGATTGCTTGTTCGTGGCCTTTGATGTGTGTGGGGTAGCCTAGGCGCGCTAGGACTGTTCTTCCTGTTGGTGTGAGGGCTAGTCGTTCTCGTTGGCTTGTGAGGTGGGCGTCTATAATTTCTCTTATAGTATTATGCACTCCTAGGGCTTCAAGCTTGAGTGTCGCTGTTCCCGGGGGTAGGCCGAGCGCTTGCTTGTAGGCTTTCCGAAGAAGTACGTCTAATTGATCTATCTCCTTGGGAGTGAGGGGCAAGTACGGGGCAGCGTAGGCAATGCGGCTGATTATCAGGGCCTGGACGAGCTGTATTATGTCGTCTTCTTTCAGTCCGTATTGTTTGGTGGTGATACGGCTGACCATTCGCATGATCTGGAAGGTGGTCTGCTTGAGACGTTGGATGGTGTATGCGCCTCCGCCGTCCTGTTGTATGTGGAGTCCGAGAATGCGGACGCGGTTTACTGTGGGTATTTCTTTGTCGTCGAGGATGAGTGTGATGTTTGGTAGTTCATTGAGTTTTCTTCGGGATTTCTGTCGAACGACTAATAGTTCTGACTTCTCGGGGGAGCACCGGAGACCACTTGATTTTGCATATTGCTGGACGACGTCGGTCGCTTGTTGAAGGGCGTCTTGTTTCTCTCCTTCGGAACCAGCGGTGGTCCAGATAGTGATGTCATCGGCGTATATTGCATGCCTGATTCCTGGTATTGCGTTGAGTTTGTCAGGTAATTTCATCATAGCAATATTGAAAAGGGTGGGTGATAGAACAGCACCTTGTGGGGTTCCTGTGTTGCGGGTAGGTAACGTCGGGGTTCTGAGTGAGCCAATGCCTATTGTGGCCGTGCGGTTGCTTAGAAAGGCACGTATATAATTGTAAGTATTACGACCACAGTTCGTGAGGCTTAGGTTTGTAAGGATGGTATGGTGAGCCACATTGTCAAAAGCGCCTTTGAGATCGAGTGCTAAAATCACCCCGGTGTTGTGCGGTGAGACGTGTTCAAGGACTTGTTCCTTCAGCTGAAGAAGTATGTCGTGGGTAGAAAGGTGGGGCCGGAATCCGAACATTGTTTCGGGAAAGAGGTCGCTGGATTCTAGGTAAGGTTGAAGCCGATTGAGAATGACATGTTCCAGAAGCTTGCCTAGGCATGAAGTCAGTGAAATTGGTCTCATATTTTCTAAGCTGGAGAGTTTGCCTGGCTTCGGAATGAGTATGATGTCCGCGTGCTTCCAGTCTGCTGGTAGTGTACCCGCTTCCCAGTGATGATTAAAGAGGTCAGTAAGAGATTGAATGGTACCATCATCCAGATTGCGCAGGAGCTTGTTATTTATTTTATCCTTGCCTGGGGTGGTGTTTCGTGTGAGTGCATGGAGTGCTTGTTGCACCTCAGTGATAGTGATCGGCTTGTCGAGGTCGTAATTGTCGCTCCCGCTGTAGCTTGGAGGTAGTCCTTGTGCGGGTTCGAAATCGCCTATGTACCGCGCCCGCAACTCCTCCAGGATTTCGTCATCGGGACCTGGATGGTTGTGGAGGATACGTTGGATTGTTTGCTGGCTAATTGCCTTGCTTTGTGTGGGGTCAAGAAGATGGCGTAGCAGCGACCATGTCTTGGCCGTGCTAAGATTACCCTGCAACTTGTTGCATAGTTGTCGCCAGTTGTGACGGGTGAGCTCCCCAGCATAAAATTCCGCGGTTGCCGTGAGTTTCGCTATACGTAGTTTCAATTTACGATTATGTTTTTGGCGCTTCCATCTCCTAACAAGGCCTCGACGTGCTTCCCAGAGGTGAAGAAGGTGTGGGTCTACGGCCGGTATGTCTGTGGTGAGTGTGATCTGTTTTGAATGTCTGGCTACGTCTTGATGGAGCTCTCGTACCCACTGCTCGAGATCCGTAATACCCGTTGAGGAGTCATCCGCTCGCTTTTTGCGAAAAGCTGTCCAATCTGTGAGTGTTGTCTTTTTTATCGGGTGGCGTGCATGCGTAACGTTCAATGTGGTGGCAAGTATGCAGTGGTCACTGCCCAGAGTTTCTTCCGTGTTGTGCCAGGCTGCTTGCTGTATCCCTTTAGTGAGGGTGAGGTCAGGGCATGTATCTCGGGAGACGCTGTTTCCTAGACGTGTGGGGTATGCGGGGTCTGTGAGGATGGTGAGACGGTGCTGCTGTATCGTGCACTGGAGTGCAGTGCCTTTTGATGTGGCTGTCGTGTAGCCCCATGCCTGGTGAGCAGCGTTGAAGTCGCCTACAATCAGCAGACTATTATTTTTGGCTAAGCCAATCGCTTTAGTAATCAAGTAGTCGAACTTGGCCTGCTTCTGCTTGGGTGGGCTGTATATATTCAGTATGAAAAGGCTCTTTCGGCCTCGTTGGAGCGGCAGGATCTCAATTAGGTTATGGTCGACGTCACTGCCGTCTATTGTGTGTTGTGTGGTTGTGAGCGTTTTAGCTGTAAGTGTGGCCACGCGGCTTTCAGGCGTGGTGGTATGTGTGTTGTAGCCAGCTTGAGTTGGGTGTGTGCCTGTTTCCTGTAGTGCGATTACGCTTGGTGTCGTTTTGGAGTTACTTATGTACTGTCTCAGTGATCCTTGCTTGCGTTTGTAGCTGCGGCAATTCCATTGCCAGATTATGAGTGGATTTTCGTTCCTGTGGTTGGTTTTGCTATTCGTCCTGGCTGACGGGTGGATCGGCAGGGTGTCCCTGCTCTGCTTCCTGTTGTACTAGTGTTCTCACTTTCTTGCGTCGCTGATCTTTTGCGAGCCGCGTTTCTTCAATAACACTTGCCAGTTGCTGGATGCTTTGTTGCATTGCTAGAAGCTGCCGTTGCAGCACATCAACTTTCTCCTCGACTTGTGCGATTTCTGTCGGTTTTGCTGATTCCGCGAGAATCATGGGTTCAGAATGCTCCGAAGATGATGGCATTGAGGGTGCGGTTATTGGTGTGGAATGCTGAGTGTCAGTACGAGTGGCGTATAGTTCTGCAATCTGCGTGCGAAGTTTGTTGTTTTCTTCATGAAGGCGTTTGTTTTCTTCTCTGATTGCCTTTAGTTCAGCTAGAATTTGCAGTTGAACATCAGTATTGTGTATGGATGAAGAATTATGTGGGGTGGGTGCTGTGTGTAGACGTGATGAGAGGGTGTTGTCTTGGTGGACTGTGTGAGAGGGGAAAAGCCGTGCTGACCAGCTCACCGCTTGTGATCCCGATACAGCAGGTCCGCTGAGGTTCCGGGTCGCTCCTTGTTGGTTCCGCGAGCAGGAGCGAGACCTGGAGCGGGAACGCTTCCGTTGCTGGTCTGTGCGTGACCGAGACTTCGACCGTGAGTAGTCCCGGCGGCTGGTCCTTTGGGATGCCGAAGATGCCTTCTTCAGTCGATCAGGGCACTCCTTGGAAGCCGTAGGATGAGCCCCCTGGCATAAGGCGCACCGGGGGTGACAGGGGTGGTCCTGAGTGGGGTTCCGTGTACCACACTGGGGGCATAGGTTTGCTTCTGGAGTTGGGCATACATCGGTCCGGTGGCCGACTTGGTGGCAGATGCGGCAGAAATGCGTGGTTGTTCGGTATGGTTTGCATCGTACTTCACCGCTGTAGTATCGCACGTAGAAGGGTACAGCCTTGCCAGTGAATGTGATCACTGCCGCAGCGGTTTGTCCGAGCATGCGGGCATGTAAGATTTCTCGGCCAGGTGCATAGAGCCCGTTAAGGAGGACTTCTGTGGGAGTTCCTGGGGGAATGCCGTGAATGACCCCTTTGACGGAGCTGTCGGGTGCCGCCACGTATGCCGTGACTGCAAATTCTCGACCGCCCAGGTGAATTGTAGTGATGTGACGGATGCTCATAGCTAGCTCTTCGTTTGGTGTGCTAGCAATAGCGATGTTTTGTACTGGGTCAATTCTTACAGTAAGGGTCCGTACGTGCTCAGTAGTGGGGTGCTGACATGCCAGCTTGATGCCTTCAGCGACCTGTGGCGTGGTCCAGGTGGCAAGGTTGAGCCCCTCACGGGGACGGATGATTACCTTGAGGTCGTTTCGAGGCAGCGGTGGGAGTCGGGGTTGTCGGTGAAACGATGGGTGTCGGGGTTGGAGGGGTGGATTGGTGGGAGTCGATGTTTTCTTCCGACCGTACTTAACAGTGAGCCAGTCTCCGCCGACAGGTTCATCAGGAAGTGGGATTTGCGCGTGCTCGAGATGCATCTCGGTGCCATCACTGGTGGCCATTGGTGCACCGAACTGGGTCAAGGTCTTCGGCTAGACCGTACCCGTCGTTAGGCTTAGCTGGGCGGGCGCCTCTTGCAATGTTCAGAGTCCGGTAATTCGTGGAGCAAGCGACTCACAGTATAGCCTTGGGTGTCCACGTGTTCCGCTCGACGTAAGGAGTCGATTAAGGCTGGTTGTGGCGGCGCTGACGTCAATTATCCAGGGTTTAGCGATGTAAAGGCGGAACCCATGTGCGGTGCAACCGTGCGCAACCTCTTCAGGGAAGATAAGATAAGATAAGATAAGATAAGATACCTGGAATAATCGTGCGTTTCACAACGCAGGCGATCAGGGAATCGTGGTTGAACAAGAAGAGCAAACTAAAAGATAGCCATCCGCGCATCTTCATTTAGGAAAACTTGACCCGTCACAACAGAGACCTTCTACAAGCAACAAAAAACTAGGCCAAAGAAGCTGGGTTTAAATATGTTTGGTATGCGCATGGAAAGGTTCTATTGCGCATGTCTGATGGGGCCAACGCAATTGACGTTAGATGCCGCGAGGACCTTGACCGCCTTCAGCCCAGATGATATGCCCAGCCAGTGCTATCCTTGAGCAAATAAATGCAAGGATGAATGACCACGATTTCTGCTCCCCAGATGACTTGAACAGCATAGTATCTAAAATTAGATATCATGCACTGGATTGTGTGAATCTAAACGCCAGATCTGTTCGGAATAAAGTATTTCTTATAGAAGAATTCTTTAGTAAATTTTCTTTCAATTTCTCAGTTATCATGCTCAGTGAAACATGGAGCAAAAACGAGAGTGACGTCTTCAGAATGGAAGGTTATGAGACGCATTATCTCAATCGACCTTGCGGTCGTGGAGGTGGTGTTGCACTTCTAACTTTAGAACAAATTAACTGCGAACTAGTAGATGCTTTCAGTATTGTGACGCCCGATTACGAAGTGTTATCTTTATGTGTAGATAAAGTATTATATTCTGTCTGTTATAGACCGCCGAGTGGGCATATCCAAATATTTCTTGAATTTTATGAAAGACTTCTTTCATTTGTTGTAGAGAGCAGGTGCATGTTGGTTGCCGCAGGTGACTGCAACATTGATATGAGAATCAATACTCCTGTTAGTACAAATTTTAAAAATACTCTACAGTCAAATGGGTTTGATAATGTTATTAATGAACCAACAAGAATAACAACTGAATACCAGTCAGTATTGGACATATCTATAACAAATTTTTCGTTGCTAGATATAAAAGCTGGTGCCTTATCATGCTCCATTAGTGACCATCTTCCTGGTTTTTTTTTTCCTAAATGATGCCGGCATTCCTAAACATTCGCCCGCTGAAAGCTTTCACCAGCCAATAACTGACACAGCTCTTAACGCGTTTAGAAATGAGCTGCTTCAAGTAGACTGGTGCAAGGTACTCAATTCAGGCGATGCTGACAACGCCTACAATGCATTTTTAGATATATTTAAAGGTTTTTACCAAGTTCACTTTCCTGCTAAAAGACGCCAAAGAAATAAAAAAAAATTCGGAAACCATGTGTAACACGTGACCTCTATCAACAAATGAGAACAAAAGGTAGGCTCTATAGACAATTTCTCAACACTCGTAATCCTGACGACTTCACCATTTTCAAACAATATCGGAACAAGCTAACCAAGAAACTGCGTATTGTACGTAAAGAGTACTTCTCCTATTTCATGGATGTCAAGAATGTGCCGAGCGAACTACTTTGGAACAAATTAAATACACTACTACGTCGGGGTAGTGGTCGTAGCTGCATATCCAAACTTACCATTAAGGGTAATGATTTGCATGGAGCGGATCTGGCTGATGATTTCAATGCTTTCTTTACAAACGTGAGTACATCGGGTAGTTCCCCAGATGCATGTCAATTTTGTGAACATGGGGAATGATAAATCTTTATTTCTGCAGCCAGTCACAGTACACGAAGTGATTTCAATAATCACAAATTTAAACAACAGCAGCAGTAGAGATATCGACGAAATTAAAAAACAAAACTGTGAAATATGTCGTAGACGTAATTGCCGCAGTTCTTGCGAATATATTTAATATCTGTCTGACTACGTCAAGATTCTCAATAAAAATGCAAATTTCCAAAGTAGTAGTGCTCTTTAAAAAGGGGAATCGGAATGACTTCGGTAATTACCGACCAGTATCTGTCTTGCTAATTTTTTCAAAGGCTCTCGAGAAAACAAGTCATTGTAGTGTCTTGAACTTCGTTGAAAGCTCTAATGTATTAACACCCCACCAATTTTGGTTCCGGAAGAACATATCAACAGAATTAGTCTTGCTTCACCAAAAGGAATATATTTCAACACAATTTGAAAGCAAGAAAATGGTGATTGGCTTATTTGTCGACTTCTCTAAGGCTTTTGACTTGGTGAATCATTACGTTTTGCTGGATAAGTTGTATATTTATGGTATACGTGGATGTGCGTTACATTTATTGCGGTCATATTTATCCCACCGGCGACAAGTAGTCCAAATCAATAACTCACGGTCACAAGTTCTTCCACTGCATTGTGGTGTCCCACAAGGCAGCATATTGGGGCTTTTGTTATTTAACCTATATATAGATGACATTGTTAATATTATTAATTAATATTAATATTATTAATATTAATATTAATATTATTAATATTAATATTAATAATATAAATTAATTAATTATTAAATATTAATTATTTAGAATGCGAAATTTATTATATGTGCAGATGACACTACCATACTTTTTTTTCTGGTGGAAACATCGATCACCTTGTTTCTAATTGTAATGATACTATAGTTCAGCTACAACATTGATCCTCACATAACTCTATGAAGATTAACGAAAATAAAACAAAAGCAGTCATTTTTCGGGCCAAAAATAAGCCAGTCCCTCCTCACGCCGATATTATTTTAAACTCTCATCCTGTAGATATTGTTGACCATTTTAAATGCCTCGGTGTGACATTTACTGCACACATGTCCTGGGAATCCCATGTGAATTTACTACACTCTAAGAAGAATTCCGGGGAAAACGGGAGTAACTGCGCCGTTAGTCCTAAAAAGGGCGCTTTCGTCCCTCAAGGGAGTAACTGCACGGATGCGCGTGCCGTGTGCAAATTTCGGAGAGTAAGTGTTTAGTCCCTGGTCGGAAAGAGAGCAACGGGAGGACGAACGGCAGCAGTTACTCCCCATGCGCTCCGCTGTTTTTGTGCGTGTCGTGGAGTGATGCGGCAAAAACGGTATTGTCTATAAATCGCGAATAGTTCGTGCACTGTCTGTTGTACTAGATGCAAAGCAGCACTTTGCCTCTTCGTGAGAAAATTGCGTGAAATTTAAAGTTGGAATGGGATGAGCCATGCCCTTCGTGCGCACACCATAAGTGAGCGATACACATTAAGCGGGCAAGTAATTGATAGACTGCCAGATTTTGCTGGTCAATAGTACCTACGTCCCTTTCGTTCCAAGGAGATTACGAACTTAACTGAAGCGATGTGTAGCGCAAACGGGAAACACTAAGCGAGAGAGCAATTGTCCGTCTCTGTCGTCTTAGGTGCCCCGTTTGAGCTCGCTACACGTTTACATCGCCTAGTGCCTCAGTTTAAAGCACCCTAAGAATACTCGGGCAGATTTATTTTCGCACTCGCTTATGGTTGCAAGTACACTCAACGTTACACTCTCCCCGCAAACCATACACAAAATGGCGAGTCGCTTTTACATTGCTGCACCTTGTCAGGATTGGGGGCTTAATCCCATCGTCCGTGGTCCTTTGCCAAGATTGGAGTACGGCATGAATTCGGAGGTAGCTGGCCCATGCCGTCGTCCAACTTATTTACGCTGAGATCGTTGATGAAGTGCAGAACTGCTTCTCATCGAGAACGAGGAAAAGGGTTTATTTACAGAAATTAAATCAGTCTAACATGACTGCTTGAGAAAAAGAGTAACAGTCCAACATGACTGCATGAGAGAAGTGACTCAGTCTAACATGACTGCTCAAGAGAAGTGTCCTCAGCATTCGCACAACCACAGTTTTTATACACTCGATCCGCCGGTCATACGACGCGGCGACTGTTCGTTTACTCATCACCAACTCGCCGCTGCTCTGCAGATCAGTTTACGTACACAAAGGCAACCGCGCTCTGATGCCCGACGACGGCGTTGGCGGGGTGCCGTTCCGGGAACTATCGGTGCCGATCGAGGGTCGCTCGTTGTTCCGTGCCACGCCGAAGCGTGAGAAGCACAAAAATACGTTGTTCCCGCGGCAGCTTGTCCATGCGTGTCAAATCAGCTCCGCGTTGGGGAACTCCGGAATCATTGTTCACGCACCGAACTAGTTCCGTCACAATGTCGAAGGGGCTGGAGGAAGGCGGCAGATTCCAGCGCAAAGGCCGCTTCTTCGAGCGCCTCCCAGCTGCAGCGACGGAGAGGGAGAGGTGCGCGTCGTGTCGCCCTGTCGTAACTGTGTGGCAATCTTGTTTCGCAGCACGCCATTCTTAACAGCGCCTCCATGGCCCGGAAAGTCTCGACTGTCTAGCGCTGACAACCGCTAGGCAGGAAGAGAACGGCTGCTGGTCAGGGGGGGGGGGGGATTGATGTCTTGGCTCGCAGCGACCACTTGTGCATTGATGTCACCGCCCCAAAACATCCAACAAGGACAGGCAACTGCAAAATGAACCCCACAACACGGCTCTGCGCCGAGATGACGTGCATTGGCTCTCACTTTAGACTCGCTAGGCTTCAAAAAAAACAACAAGAACATAAGTGCAGAAACAAAAAAAAATGCTACATTTCACTATGCCAATTTCTGAAGCAAATTCCTGCTGACAAATTCAGCAATTATTGGAGGGAATTCTGCCAAATGAGAGGGGATTTTCTTCGCCTAAAGAAAAGCTAACACTAGTAACCTTAAAATTTAGGCGGGACCCTCAAACGCAGAATTCAAATTAGCCTGCTCAAACCATCCGCATTGCTATGCAACTTTCCCTTCTTATATCTAACGGAGAAGTTGTACTCTTGGAGAGTGAGGCTCCATCGGAGCAAGCGGCCGTTTTTGTGTGACATTTGATTGAGCCACGTCAGAGGACAGTGGTCGGTCTCGAAGATGAACTTCGCTCCGTACAAGTAACACGACAACTTCTGGGCGGCCCAAACCAAACAAGCGCATTCCTTCTCTGAAGCGCTGTAGGCTTCCTCTCTTACATTTAGTTTACGGCTGGCGTAGAGGATAGGATGCTCCTCGTTATCGTCGCCGACCTGACTAAGTACCACGCCCATACCTCTGTCGCTTGCGTCGCATTGAACTATGAATTCTTTTGTGTAGTCTGGCGCGCGAAGCACAGGGCGAGGAACCAATAGCGTTTTCAAACTTTGGAAAGCGTTCTCTTTGTCCTTATCCCAGTGTACGTTACTCGGTGCTCCCTTTCGGAGGGCGTCCGTTAATGGACTTGCCAATTGCGAGTAATTCGGAATGTACCATTGATAGTACCCCACAAGTCCCAAAAATGAACGAAGGTCCGTTTTCGGGCGCGGCTGAGAAAATTCTCCAATCGTAGCTATTTTAAGCTCAGCCGGCCATCTCATGTCCTGACCGACAACATGGCCCAGATAAGTAACCTGCGAACAACCAAACCTACACTTTTCTGCTTTCATCGTTAAGTCGACTTTAAACGTACGAAGCCTCGCATTCTTGTCGTAATAGAATTTGGCGTTCTTTTGAGCTAGTGCCATGTTCTTTCCGACTAGTTCTTGGGTTGCGCTTAGCCGCTCCAGTAAATTTAGCACGTATTCAACCACGGTTGGACTCTCCCCTCTTTCCTCCCACATCTCTCTTAACATTCTCAGTGGAGACCGGAGTGTCCTCCCATACACTAGTTCTGCTGGTGAGAACCCTGTCGCCTCATGTGGAACTGTTCGCAAAGCAAACAAAGTTGCCGGCAGACAGTTCTCCCAGTCCTCCTTGTGCTCGTAACATAGCGCACGCAAAACTCGCTTAAGCACCGAATGCCACCTCTCTACACTGTTTGACTGAGGGTGATAGACAGAACTGTGTATTAACTTTACCCCGCACTTTTGCAAGAATGTGGAAGTCAGTGCGCTCGTGAATACTGACCCTTGATCTGCCTGAATTTCGGATGGAAACCCAACTCGTGCAAACACTGTCAAAAGCGCGTCTACTACTTCGGTGGAGCTGAGCTCTTTCAAAGGGATTGCTTCTGGAAACTTGGTAGCCGGACACAGCATGGTAAACAAGTACCTGTAGCCTGATTTTGTTTTTGGAAGAGGCCCTACCGTGTCTATTACAAGTCGTCTGAAAGGCTCTGTTATTAAGGGCACTACCTTCAGTGGAGCTTTCCAAGTCTCTCCTGGTTTACCAGAACGCTGGCAGGCGTCGCATGATCTTACAAAGTTTTCTACATCTTTGAAACAGCCAGGCCAGTAGTATTCCATGAGCAATCTTTCCTTTGATTTGTTTATGCCTAGGTGGCCGGACCACCCATTTCCATGACAAAGACTCAAAAGGTCCTCCCTATACTTAGTAGGTATGACTAACTGATCTAAAATCCTACCCTTTCGATCTCTGTAATGCCGATACAACAATCCTCCTCTCTCATGTATCGTTACGTTGCGCCTAGCAATGCCTTCTTTAGCTGTGTCACGTAATTTAGCTAAGCTCTCATCATTCTTTTGCTCAGCTGCCAGTGACTCTCTATCCACGCGTAAGAGTTGATCAAAGCTCTTTGTGGCCGGTGATAATAACGACCCTGTCTCGCTTGTGAGCGCGTCTGCTTGCTCTTCCTGCAGGCTAGAACTCTGACACTCTAGTGCTACGCTCTCATTGAGCTGGTCAGCTGGCAGGCTCTCCTCAACTGTTCTTTTGTCCCTCGGGCCTAGCTCAGATTCGGGTATTGAAGCTATCCCCTTTTCTGCTTCCGCTAGAGGAGCTTGAGCATTTTCAGCCGAAAGCGCCGCGATCTTACGAGCTTGGCCTCGGGTCAATGCCTGTACTATGCCCTCTCCCAGTTTGAGCCCTCTGTCACGCAGTAACTGATTCGAACGATTCGAAAAGATGTAGGGATACTGCAGTGACAAAAATTTGGAAACTGCAGCCTCAGTCTCTAGTTCCCCGAATGGTCCACTGATTTTGACTTTGGCCATGGGCAGACACACGCTGTGTTCTTCTACAACCTGTTTTATCCATGCTACTTCTCCGGTGAAGTCATCTACCATCACGTAAGACGGATGGACAATGTCTAGCGTGGCGGCACTGTCTCTTAGCACTCAGCATGGTTTTCCATTAACTTGCAGGTCGTGGAGATATGGACTTAAAAGTTCCATATTCTCATCTTTTTCCTCCACGTAGGAAAAAACTACGCTAGACTTCTCGCAGTTTACAGCTATATGTCCCAGTTTGTGGCATTTGTAACAGCGAATTGGTCTAACAGATTCGAATTTTCTTTTTTGTTCTTTTTGTGCGGTTTCTCCGTTAAGTTTCTCCTCGCTCTTTTCTGCGGGCTTTTCCGCCATGTCTACAGGCTCGGATCGTCTAGTTTGCGCACCCTTTTTGAACGGAAATGGTTTCCGCGGTCCATTTCGACCGTCCCAGTTTCCCTCCTCGGCGTTCAACTTTCTACGGGTTGCGTACTCTTCGGCTAATTCAGCCGCCCTTTCCACAGTGTTTACATTACCTCTGTCTTGCACCCACAGTTTCACAGCTTAGGGGATGGTTTTGTGAAACTGCTCTAGACACATGCATTCAATGATCATGTCTCTGCTGTCATACGCTTCCGCGCTTTTAAGCCACTCGACTAGGTTGGCCTTTAAGCTATATGCAAACTCCGGATAGCCCTCGCTATCTTTCTTGCCTGTGCTCCTAAACCTTTGCCGAAAAGCTTCGGCTGAAAGGCGGTATTTCTTCAGGAGACTAGCCTTAACTTTTGCATAATCATATGCATCCTGCATACTCAGTCTGGCGATTACTTCCGCCGCCTCACACGGCAACATAGACAGCAACCGCTGTGGCCATGTACTCGGGCCGAAGTTCATCTTCTCGCAAGTCCTTTCAAAATTCCTTAGGAACAAGCCTATGTCGGTCCCGACCTCAAATGGCTTTAATAGCCTGTCCATGCGGTACGATTCTGCCTCACTTGATCGACCCAGAGCGCCTTCACTTCCTTGAGACAACTCCAAACGTCTGTTTTCAAGTTCAAGTTGCATTTTTTTTAACTCGCGATCTTTATCACGTTCCTCTCTCTCTCGTTTTTCTCTGTCCCGTTCTTCTCTTTCTTTTTCCCGTTTCTCTCTCTTTTTGAGAAGTTCCAATCCCATTTCAATATCTTGCTCACTGGCCTGATTGGAAATTAGCTCCAATAATTCCGATTTGAGCATTTCCTTGCGTACATCTAGGCCCAGTTCCTCACCAACAATCAACAACTCGTCTCTCAGCAGTGTCCTTAACTCCATGACTGCTGCTTTACTGCCTTGATTCTGCTCTCTAAATCTAGCTAGGAAAACACAACCTAGCTAACACACAACAATCTAGCTTCCCTACTGTTCTAAACAGAACAACCACAAAATGAAGCCTAGAGAGTCAAAGCAAAAACCAAGCACTCACCGCAGATACAGCACCATGTCGCAAAGTCCATCCCACCGCTGCCACCAGTTGTCAGGATTGGGGGCTTAATCCCATCGTCCGTGGTCCTTTGCCAAGATTGGAGTACGGCATGAATTCGGAGGTAGCTGGCCCATGCCGTCGTCCAACTTATTTACGCTGAGATCGTTGATGAAGTGAAGAACTGCTTCTCATCGAGAACGAGGAAAAGGGTTTATTTACAGAAATTAAATCAGTCTAACATGACTGCTTGAGAAAAAGAGTAACAGTCCAACATGACTGCATGAGAGAAGTGACTCAGTCTAACATGACTGCTCAAGAGAAGTGTCCTCAGCATTCGCACAACCACAGTTTTTATACACTCGATCCGCCGGTCATACGACGCGGCGACTGTTCGTTTACTCATCACCAACTCGCCGCTGCTCTGCAGATCAGTTTACGTACACAAAGGCAACCGCGCTCTGATGCCCGACGACGGCGTTGGCGGGGTGCCGTTCCGGGAACTATCGGTGCCGATCGAGGGTCGCTCGTTGTTCCGTGCCACGCCGAAGCGTGAGAAGCACAAAAATACGTTGTTCCCGCGGCAGCTTGTCCATGCGTGTCAAATCAGCTCCGCGTTGGGGAACTCCGGAATCATTGTTCACGCACCGAACTAGTTCCGTCATAATGTCGAAGGGGCTGGAGGAAGGCGGCGGATTCCAGCGCAAAGGCCGCTTCTTCGAGCGCCTCCCAGCTGCAGCGACGGAGAGGGAGAGGTGCGCGTCGTGTCGCCCTGTCGTAACTGTGTGGCAATCTTGTTTCGCAGCACGCCATTCTTAACAACCTGCATTCCGATGCTTAACCTGTCTCAATTTCTTACAGCGGGCAACCAATCTGCCGTGGTGCAGTGGTTAGAGTAGCTGACTTGTGAGCGCGAGGATGTCAGTTCGAATCCTACTTGCGGGCACCTTTTTTTTTCAGCTCAGTAATCTTTTTTATTAGGGTATAAATGCCTAATTTCATTAATTCCACCTTTGCGGAGCATCGGAAATAATGACCGTTACTCCCTTTAGGAGCATCGGAAAAGAGCACCTGTTAGTCCTCGGAGGAGTAACGGCATGGGGAGTAACAGTTCATCCCCTCGCACTTACCCCCTAAAGGGAGGAATGGTTGTGGCAGATCAGTTGCTCCCCTAAAGGAGTAACCTCAATACCGCATTTCCTCCTTTTCTTCTTTGAGTGTAGTAACAAATCTTGCTCGAATAACTAGAATAATTGGTCGTCTCAGATACATTCCACAAAACTTAAAATACTTATTTATAATTCTATTTTTTTTTATTCACATGTTAAGTACGGCCAACTTGTCTGGGGTACAACTACATTTTCAAACCTACAAAAAATTTACGTTATGCAGAAACGATACCTACGCCATGTGTACAATGCTGATTTTAATTCAACAGCTGCAGGGTTTTTCCGTAGAGCGCGTATTATCACGGCTCATAAATTATGCCACTATCGTTTGAGTACTAGATTTAAATATGAAGTGAGATATAACATACCTAACCTAGGTAAACTGGCACAACTACAAAAAAATGAGCACTATTATGCTACCAGACATGGAGAATATTGGAACGTTGTTGCACCCCGCTTGACCTCTGGCATGGAACGCCTATGTTATTCTTTGCCAGCACTGTTAAACTATTATCAGTCTACTAATTTTGACTTATTTATGTGTCCCACTGCTAAACGTAGATCTATGTTTGCAGAATAAGAAAACTGATTTACTTATCCTGGCATTTATTTATTTATTTCATTGTTTTCGAATCATTGTGTTTTACTTTTGTTCTGCACTGATCAAGTGTTCAAGTGTTCAATAAACAAGTGATCAAGATCACTTGTTTATTGACTGTTTTTCATTGCTGATGACCAAACGCCGTTCATTACGTGGGGCTGCGGACTCGTCAAGCCGCCTACTGGCAGCTTTCTTTCCGTTGTCCTCCATCTGTAATGTACATGGTGGAAAATAAAGATTTGATTTGATGTTTGGCAGTATGTATTTGCGTAAGCAGCTATTTTCTTTGATGAACGTGAAAAAGTCCTCGTTGCGTTCAAGAATGGCGGACGCACATCTCCGGTTCACCGTAAGGACTGTATCAGCGCAAAATTTAGCGGCGGACCTTCCAGCCTTGGTCGAAGCGTTGTCAGGCATCAAGCCAGCAGCTGCAAAGGTACCAGATTGTCGATCAGTTGTAATAAAACGCTTTTAAATCTTTTTTTTTTAATTTTACAGGTCTTTATGCTGTGTTTCGGGGCCTGCTGCTCTTGCGGACACATTTGCAAAATCAACTTCCCCCTGCGTTAACGTGTCTCACTGCGGCTTGCGAGGAGGTTTGTGGATATATTCGTGGCCCGCGGTGTAGGATACGAGTTTGAGACGTCTGTCCTAGGCTGTGTTGCATAGGGCTCCTCAGTACCAGTGGTAGCGTTGGCCCGATGGCCTGGAGCGTGACCAGGTAGGTCAGCGGTGAGGGCCCGGGCAGTGACAAGTTGACATAGAACGAAAAACAAGACGTTTAATTACGTCGTTACGACAAAAGCGCTCAGCTAAAAATCTGCTCGTGAACGAAAGGCGGATGCCTCTTAGTAATATTCTCGCCCATGAGAGGGAGGAAACCGTCGGCCGCAGCAGGCGCGGCCAACGCTCGGTCTTGCTGTTTGGGCTTGCCCGGGCCTATCCGCCATGCTGGTGTCTTGCAGCGTCGAACCTCGCTCTCACTCCCACACGCAAAGCGCGGTAGAGAGAAAGGGAGAAGGTTTCGCACTGGGATGCCTGCGCGCAGACACGCTCGTTCGTGTTCCTCGCCGGAAACACGGTGCTATCTTGAAGCGTTCGAAATGTCTTCGTTCTTGCGAGCGATAGTTTAAAGCACTTGGCGTCGCTTTCTTGTTTCCTTTCGTTCTTTATTCTTTCTTCATTTTTTTTCTGTGTGACAAGAATGTTCGCCCCGAAGGCGACCCGTAACAGACTGCCCCGCCGGACGAGGGAGATCACGATGGGTGGCAGCCGCTGTCCGGTGGGACCGCAGCCGCACGCGGTTGTCCCTCTGTTTTACTAAATCCGGCAGATAGTGCGAGGAGCTCTTCCATGATGCTTTCCGTTACACATCGTGAACGTTGCCAAATTGCCTCGTGTGTTAGAGGTGCAGTTTTTGGTTCGGTGCCGTACCAACTATCTTTCGAGGGGGGGGGGGGGGGGGGGGGCAGGCATCCGATTCTTCTTCTTCTTCTTCTTCTCTCTCTCTCTCTTTATATATATATATATATAAGAAGCCAACAGACACCAAGAAGGACAACACAGGGGAAATTACTTGTACTTACTAATTGAAATAAAGAAATTATACATTAATGGAACTGAACGTGGATGAAAACACAACTTGCCGCAGGTGGGGAACGATCCCACGTCTTCGCATTACGCGTGCGATGCTCTCATCTATGAGCTACCGCGGTGCCGTCGTTGCCTGTGTTGTCCCCTGTGTTGTCCTTGGTGTCTTTGTTTGTTGGCTTCTTATAATTAATAAAAATCGGTCCCCTCGGTTAACCCCCTCTCTTCTCGCTCACACACACACACACACACACACACACACACACACACACACACACACACACACACACACACACACACACACGCACGCACATATATATATGTATATATATATATATATATAACAAAGATAACTTTCACTAACGCATTTTCCAGCAACAGTGATATATATATATATATATATATATATATATATATATATATATATATATATATATATATATATAGATAACTTTCACTAACGCATTTTCCAGCAACAGTGATATATATATATATATATATATATATATATATATATATATATATATATATATATATATATATATATATATATATCACTGTTGCTGGAAAATGCGTTAGTGAAAGTTATCTTTGTTATTGACAGACCGGATTAATTACAATCCAGTGTTGTAAAAACTTTTTTGAAACATGTCGCTGAAGTGAGACAAAAAGGTCGTTAAAATTTCCACTAAGTTTTCGTGAACTTTAGTGAGTTTCATTGAACTTGAAATAATGCACGCGTTTTATTTAAGTGAAGTAAATAAGTTACCTAGACGTTTCAGGCTTGTGCAATGTCCATGCATGTGACTGATGAACAGTGAATATACCAACAGAGTGTGCATGACCTTTATTTACGTTTTACAGCGAAGCTGTTTATGGCTAGGGTTCTGTGCATTTTTCGCATCCGTCTACAAATCTGTGAGCAAAAGCTATCGTCATCAGCATTGGCTCGTGCCACTGCTCGCGCATTCGTCGTCGTCTTCTTCCACAGCTGGCTCCGTTGCCGCTCATCGTGCAAGCGTTCCCTTACTGCCCCTCCCTCTGCGAAGGCGCTGACGGCACTGGCCCACTGCCAGTCGGTGTAGTGATTTCGGTCTCAAATTGTTTGCCTCAGTATGTTGCGAAATGACAACACGAATGTATATAACGAATGCATAGCACAAATGAACACGGATGTATAAAAATAAATGTGTGTGCGTACCTTTCGTCACGATTACCACCGATCAAGATAAAATTTGGAGGACGCTTAAGCTTCGCCTTTAACCCTTTAAAAGGCCCCTCACCAGATCTGGCCATATTGAGCTGACAAGCGCAGAGCATACAATGCGCGCCAACGGTCGTGTTTGCAAAGAATCACATCGCCACGCGCCGCGGAAAGGTCTGAAATTTTAATCCGAACGCTGTTTTCCCTTCTCCTCGCGACCGCTGCGCTCCAAGCCTGACGGTGACGTACTCGTGTACCAGCGCCTTCGTACTCGGGTCCGCAGTGTGACGTCGCTCGGGGTTACACGTGACTTCGAGAAATATTCAAGGCACCATATCTTATTTGTGTGATCTGTTGCTTGAATTGACGAATTGAAGTTTAGACCACTAATGAAACACAAACGGAATGTCTGCGTGCTTTTTGTTTTACTTCGCACCGAAGCAAGAGGGATGTACTTCCGCTTCGTCTGCTTGTTCTCACGGTCGTGCAGTCACGTGCGCAGGTACCGAAACTATGCCATTTTCTACCGTGTTGCAGCGCGTGATCATGCTCTGCGATCCACTTGTTCTGCCTCAGTATTCGTGTAGCACTGAATTATACCCCTAGTCATGTGTCCTTGTGCACAGCGCGCAAAATCGAGCGCTGCGCGAACGCGACAACAGCTCTCGCGCGACGCTGCCACCGGAAGTCTGTAGCACCGAAAAAAAAAATGAAGGCGGGGCCCGTGACGTATGTCACGCGATCCTCGAGGTTCGGTATGGGAAAACGCAGGGAAGGAATTTCGCTTGCGGATGCTAGACGGGGCAAGTGGGGAGAGTGTCTCGCTTGGCAGTGGAGCTCGCCTCCTGAAATCATGGGTTCGCGCGGCACTGAAATATTTCTATCTCGGCTATTAATGAGGCGATATGAAAAAAAAAAGTGCGGCAGAACGCTCCCTAGAGCACACGTACCAACTTCCAGCATATAACTAAAATTTTCTATGGGCCCTTTAAGTGGCATTGCCCCCCCCCCCCCTATGTCTTTACAAGAAACCGAGGCAAGATGACCGACAAAAAAAGTTACAGTGACGTGTCACTTCGTGAACGTGGGTTGCGCGCAAGCGTATGCACGCCGCGAGCACGTACAGTGAGCACCACGGCGTCGACGCACAAACTGAAAGAGCGTGAACGTGGCGATTCTCATCCCCACCTACAGGCCTCCTCTTCCTCCGGCGCTCGCTTCCCTCGCGGCTTCAAACATGATAATCTCGTCGATTTCACAGATTGGTCATCTACGCCTGCGCGTAAAATTCTGAAAGTGACGAATGCATGAAGTGCTGCAAAGGTCAGCTCTTTCAATTTACTGTATCTGTACGATATTAATAAAAGTCCGGAGGAAAGTAACGTAGAAGTAATCACTTTCGTCGAGCAGCGATTGCTAAATGTATTCAATTACATTTTTGGATGAAGTAATTGTAATTGTAATCGCCTTTTCTTTTTCTTTTCTTTTTCTTTTTTCTCGTTTTCCTTTCTTTCTTTCTTTCCTTCTTTTTCTTTCTTTTTTTAATGTGCACAAGCATGGTTTGGGGGAACACAGACACAGGGTATAGGAAGACGAAGGAGCACGGTACGATGAAAATGATAATGACAGGCACAGTGTACTGCACTGTGCAACGCGCACGCTACGCGGTGTGTTCACAATGATCGACGTTGGTCGACGCTGCTAAAGCGAGCCACGAGTCTGTCTGCGACACTCGGGATTTGCGCAGCTGTTTTCGCCACAGGCGCATTTGAGTGAGAAAGCAGCTGCTGCAAGGGGTCAATTATATGCAGAAACATTGCCTTGATGACAGAGTTTGAAAATGGTGGCTCGACGCACTGTGTTTGTCCATGCCGATGTGCGGAGCTCTGCGTCCCCTGCGATAAGAGCGGCGATAAGAAGCCCGCGAATACACAAAAAATTGCCGCGAGAATGGCCGCTCAACGCACTTTGCGTGTATTCGCGGGCTTCTCTCATTCTTGAAAAAAACACTAATTTAGCACTTATTAAGCAACAGAAACCTGTATCGAAAGCTTTTCACGTTGCTCTACAACTTTCTCATTCAGGCTTATCATCTAGTTAGAATATATGAAAGTTGATTACTTAATTAAGGCTAATTTTGTCATTAAGCGGAATGCAAATAATACTCTCAGTATCTACAAGCTGTGCCAAACAACATTACCTTGGTTCTTTCCCGCTACGTGGCATTTGCATATTTTTAAAGTTTGGCTCAAATTAGGCGGAACAACCGGTATAGGGTGTCACAGCTAACGTTAGCCAATCTCTTCCACGAAAAAAAAGAAAAAAAGTTTAAAATACACGGTGCAAGATACGATTTTAAGACTTGCAGAGTTCGGTCGTCAGACCTCTTGGTGATCAAACACCGTAGGGCTTATAATTGTATCTTGCACCGTGTTTTTGTAATCCTTTTTTCGTTGAACATCTTATAGCTAACTTTAGCTGGGACACACGGTACAAAACAGAAGTTCGGGGCAAAGTTCACAGGATACGAATTGAAAGAGAAAAACAATCTAATTACCACCTTCTCTCCCCGTTTATCAGACACGTTTATCTACCTCTCCTTGTTTCTCTCGTAGTGGGCCTCCTCTCTATGCGAAGTCAGGCCACAAAGTCTACTTTTCCCGTGCGCGCGCGCGTGCGTGCGTGTGTGTGTGCGTGCGTGCGTGCGTGTGTGTGCATGTGCGTGTGTGTGTGCGTGTGTGTGTGTGTGCGTGTGTGTGTGTGTGTGTGTGTGTGTGTGTGTGCGTGTGTGCGTGCGTGTGTTTGTGTGTGTAGGTGCGTGCGTGCAAAGGAAAAGCTCTATTTTTGTTGGTGGCCGCATGTAATATTTATTTTGTGAATTTCATTTTACATTCGTAATTTTATTTACTCGTACTATGCGCATTTGTTCTTTTTCCCGTCAATAAGCCAACGTCTCTTCCCCGCGAAGGACCAAAGCACATTCGTCATGGAGGGACAATATACGAGTATGTTTCCATTAGAATCGATGCCCTTCTGTCGTTTCGCTGCCGCCGACCAAATGTCAAACAGTCTCAGTTACGCGCGAGCGCTGACGTACACACGCAGCGTTGTTCTGAAGATAGAAGCAAACCTAAAAAGCAGCGCTGGCAAAGCACCTCCATGAACCAGAAGGCGCACCCGCCCATTCTTCGGGGTCGGTAACTCGGTATAGGAAATTAGAGAAGGCCTAAAAAAAGTAATCTTCGCGGGCAAAGCGCGCAATCTCGTCATATGTGCGCGGGCGCAAAGCGAGCTTCTGTGTAAGCGGTCCCGCGGCCGTGTCCGGGCGATTCGAGATCGGCGATGACTTTAAAACGCGCGGTATAAATTTCAAATGGGTTCCGCAGCGAGCGGCAGCAGGACGAGGAATCTGCAGTGGCCACCGCAGAAGGGCGGGGAGCGCGATGAAATCGTTCCGCGAAATAAATGAGGCTCCTCGCCGCGCCAGGAATGCTTGGCTCCCGGAGCCGAGCTCGGCTGCGCGCGGCCCGCGCCCAACGGGTTGCTGCGCGGGCCCATCTGGCGGCGGCCCCGCGTTCGCTCTGACGGCTCGCCACAACGGGACAGCGTGAAATCGCCTTTAAAGTCCATCAATTCCCGCCGCCCGCGATTGCGCGCGCACTTCGGGCGGTTGAGCCCATGGTGCGCGACGGGCAACCACGGCTTCTAGGTCGGCTTGTGTACTTGCAGCGCATGGCCGGTTCTAAAAAGTAGCGTGGGGGGAGAGACAGCAATAGAAGGTCCGTGAGGAAGCGCGGCGGTTTCACTCAACCTGATTAAAAGCGCTCCCAGAGAGAGAACGCCCTTTCGCGGACCACGTTCGCCGAAGCTGGAAGAGAGTCGCCACAAGCGAAAACGATGGTGCCTGCCTGGAAGCGAGCCAAGTCGGCGCCTCGCTACAACGCGCGGCCAAGAAAAATGAAATATTCTCGTCTCCCCTTTTCATCGCGCTCGCGCCACCGATGTGAGGCTGGGCTTCCTGCTCGCTGCCAAAATAAAGAAATGATAAACACGAGGGGGGCTTTAAACAAATCTGAACTGTTCCTTGATGGGCTGCCATTCGTCATTTCGTGCCGCCTACAAAATACCTCTCCGCGACCCTCCTGTTATTCTTTGTGCGCGCCCCACTTTTCGCCGCGTTTGTGTGTCCGTGCACGTCGTCGCCGAAGCGGTACCGGGGGGAGTAACTCATAGCCGTGGCTTGGCACCGAGTGCGGCGTGGCGTGCATGGAAGGCGGCGAGTAAAAAATAAGGAGGCCGCGTTAAATGCTGCCGACGCCGGTTAATGCGTAGTACTTGCTGGCGTGCCAACTTTCAACTTCGCGCGCGTGTTCGATCACGCTTGCTTACTTAATTGCTGATGACGAAAGGCTGCCGCGAGCTTGCGACGGCCAGATTGACTTCTGTCGCGTCGGATACGAACTCTTTTCCTCTTGGTGTACCGAAGGGAGAAAAAAAAATGAACGCGTATCACGGCCAGAAAGTGCCAACAGTGGATACAATTCGAACGTGGCGCGGATGATGCGTAATGCGCCTTTGTTTTGGACACCGCGCTTCCTAGAAGATAGCACCGGCGGGCCCACAGATACGGTGGCGCCCTTGGTAAACTTGAACTTCGCGGAATTATTTGATCCGTGTGCTATTTTTGAGCTTCTTCGAGACACCGAGGACAGGGGCGCGACCTCGCAGTCAAAGCTCCGTAAGAAACGGAAAAGAGCGACGGGCACGCGTCGCTATCTTTTCCACCGACAAGCGTCGGCGCCGGCGGCGCGGCGGCAGGAAGCAAAACAAAAACGGGCTTCAGTAAAGAGAGGCGGCCAGGCGGCCGCCAACGCACCGCTCTTAGAATTGCGCTTTTGTTGTCCGAAATTCTTCAACAAATGGAAATGAACAAGGGGTAAAGCGAACTCACCCAGCACTCGCACTTTCGACAGCCACTTACACTTTGCTGGACTCTTTATTAAAAGAAGCGGATACGCGCAACGTGGGCCGAAATTATGGTATCAACACACATCTTGCTTCTTTGTTTTCTGGGAGCGGCTCTCTTCCCGATACGAGCTTGGCGGGAGTGCGTACAACCTTCGCCACTGCCGCGAGTCTCCCAGAAGGCCGCCAAACGAGGCGAGCTTCCGGATCGTTGGTGGTGTTCCGACACCCGCTTCCGCTCTCGCAGGCTTCCGGTCAGACCGCACGTCCCGCAACGGTTCCGCGGGGGAGGGCGAGGAGCTCGGTGCGATATCAGACAGCTTTTTTTCACGAACAGTGAGCATGCAGGGGCTGCCTGTACTTTGGGCCACATTATCAGGACGAATATCGCCGTTATTTATCCCCACTCTGCTGAAGATGTCTGTATACTTCTGCAACCCGGTGCTTTGGACGTCGCCTTGCAGAAGGACTAACCTTTCGATTGCAACGCTAGCACCGTGGCACCGCTATCGCAGTATGGCTCTCTTTCGAAGCTATGACGCTGTCTTTTTAGCGTTTTCTTCTCAAAATGCTCGCAAGGTGTGGCGCGAAAATGAACGGGCGCCTGCAGGCGTCTCTGGAAGTGAGGAAGGAAGAAATTATTCTACTAGTGGGAATCATTCGGGAACAAAAAGCACTGCTGGATGTCCTCTCTTGACATCGCAAAGTATTGAATTCTCACCGGTATATTGCTTACGCAGGTCGGAAATGGTGGCAATTTAAAAAAGAAAGAAAGAAAGAAAACAGTCAAATTCTAGCATTTTATGTGCCAACCACGATATAATTATGAGGCACGCCGTATAGAATGGGGAACTCCGTATTAATTTCGACCACCTGGAGTTATTTAACGTGCAACCAATGCAGGTTCATGGGCCCCCATCGAAACGTGGCCGCCGCGGTCGGGATTTGATACCGCACTCTGCGGCTTAGCAGCGCAACGCCAGGCGGCAATTTCGAAACAATGTTTGTGCTGCTCTGGCTCGGGGGAGCTTGTAGATTTGTTTGTGCTTCCTCATACTTCAAACATACCTCTACAAATTTGGAAGACCAACGACATCAGAACGATACGAACCAAGAACCTGGAGGAAGGAAAGAACTAGGAGGGAGCATTACGCAACAAAATCGAAGCCATGAAAAATCTACCCAACGCGTGATCATGTCGCGGTAAGATTTAGTGTCTTCCACCGACGCTATAGCCGTGCTTAGCGCACCCTCTTCTGAACAGACAACGGGTGCGACAGCTACACGTGTTGCCACCGCACTCGCAAGTTGCAATGAAGGCGATGAATGTATACGTTGCAATAAACGACCAAAGTTGCGTATTCTTGACGGCATAAAGTGGACACAGGGCGATTGGCAATGCATCCTAACAATTGCGCGTCGATTAAAACCCAACGGAAGCCAGCACACCGGACCGAATCCGCCGCGCGCAGGGTCGCGTGTTAAACCGACTTTCTGGGGGTGAAAAAGCGATAGGGCTGACTTCACGGAGAGTTGGCTTGCGAAGGCTGGCTGCGTAATGTGATTATCCTCCTAGTTTATTTCCTTTCTTCATGACTAAGAAGAAGAGAAACGTGGCCTCTTATTTGTTGCCCAAGGATGATGATGATGAAAACTCTTTTATTGAAGGTTGGCTCGAAGGCCTTAGGTGGCCTATAAGATGCGTTGCGCCCTTCCACTTATTTCGTTTACTAAGGGGGTGGGGGAGGGGTCACAGCGTTGGGTGCTTAACGGTGTGTTTGCCTAGCCGACTCTAAGGCAGCCTCTTTATATACTGACACACACACACACACACACACACACACACACACACACACACACACACACACACACACACACACACACACACACACACAAACATATATATATATATATATATATATGTATGTATAATAGTGAATCGTGCGCATAATGCGAAGATTGTGGGTTCGGTCCCCACCGGGGACAAGCTATCTTTTAGTCCATTTTCATTTGCCCCCCTTTTCTTCTTTAATTTCTACGTTTCAATTTCAAGCACAGCTAGTTATCCCTATGCTTTCCTTGGCTTCATTGCCTGTTGGCTTCATGTGGTCATGATTAACAAAAATCGAGCCCCTCTGCTTTCCTTCTTCTCGTTCATATATGTATATGTACTCGTATGTCATCCAGCTGTGCATTTTTTTGTTCCCCAAGGATTCCCACAAGTGTAATAATAGAGATGGCTTCTTTCTTTCTTTCTCGCTGTCTTTTGCTTACAGGCGAGCACCCTGTAATAAACTAACGGCCGTCAGTTTCCTGCTAGTGACGCCCTGCACGCGCCCATTAATTATCGCGCCTTACCTCGCGAGCCTTTTGGGAACGAAACGCAAAAGACAACTGGCAGCTTCGCGCGAAGAGCGAAGCATCGACAGTGACAGCAAGGTTTAGCGCTGCTGCGCGCGAACTCCTCGAACGCTCGCAGCAGCACGCAAGGTAACTATACTGTTCGGCAGCAGGAACAGCGCCCTGGCAGCTACCAGGCGTCTCAGAACGCTAGCGCCGTGAACGCGTCACCAGTGGCTCTCCAAACATCGCACCTCAACGCGGCCCGAGAGGAGACCGACGGGAAACCGTCGGCACTGTACGTTCAGCGCCCAATGAAATATTAGATCCGCAAAGAGCACTGGCGCCGGCACCAGTAAACTTTTGTCACTTTGAGATTGTGGGCCTAAATATTATCTTGCATTTTTTAATGGTTTAGGATAAAATGCATGTACTGCGAATGAAATGTGTTATGGCTGTTCTTGCGCTCTGCAATCGGCGAAATTCGGACGAATAAATCGGTCAAGACAACAAATCTCGGTCAGAGTAACTTTGGCATTTCAATATTACAGCATTTGCCTATAGCATAGCGAAGAGTTCAAAGGGACCGCCACATCGACGCCCACGCTGAAGCTGACTTCGACGGCGAAAATTTGCCAGGAGTGTCCATATAATTGCTATCGCAATAAAAGACGCCATCTTGATGCACATGTTGTAATGTATGTGAAGCGAAGCTTTGGTGAAGCGGTTAACTAAATACTATCGCAACTAAAGGCGATGCGCACAATTATGTTTACTTTCATCCTGTGCAATATATAAATTATGGGGTTTTACATGCCAAACTACTGCGGAAATTTGAACCACCTGAGGATTTTTAACGTGGATCTTAATCTAAGTACGCGGGCATCCTATGCAACCTGTAATCTCATGTAATGTGTATATTTATTAACCGCGAAGGTCAAACCTTTAATTATTCGCGTGCAATTGCGCAGAAAAGTACGACGCACATCTTGCTACATTTAAGGATTGAGTACCTCTTTTGTCACAGCGGTGTGTACCTTTTCTGGAGGATAGGCCAAGAATGGGGGCACATACAGCGACACATACTGAACGGCCAAACCGATGAAAATTCAGTAAAACAAAGAATCCGAAAAAAAAAATAAAGCCCTGATCCATAATACATCTCTGTGCTTCAGAGACACTTATGAGCCGACATTATATGTTCAGGTTTTATGCAAGAATATTTTTTTATTAAGCAGAACAGGAGGTGCGCGTACTTCCACTACTTGTTCGATCAGCATACATAGATTGTATATATAGACCCGTTGCTAGTACTTGCATTCAGCGAACATATAACTTTCACATTTATAGCGACAAACATATCCGCCGAGATAGCGACTGACCCAGCCGTCGACAGGAGCCACGCCAAATCCTGTATAAGGTAGGTAGAGAAAGCTTGACTATAAAATTAACAAGCAACAATAACGACGACGACGACAATAGCTGCAGCAACAACAAAATAACGCTTCAGTACGTAGCATGTGTATTTACGCGCAACGCTGGCTTGAAAATCGGCAGCAGTTTTATCGCGACTTAAAGGTGCTGTATTTTTGGGACGCATAGAGACACCACTTTTAAACACCACATCCGACATCACCTTTCCAGACCTGCGACCTACCTGTTTACATGTGACTTTATCTCGACGACTGTCCCTGTACTCACAAGCTACTCTGTGGGTACATTAGTGAGACACCCTCCGTGTGCAGCCATCGCAAGCAAACAAACACCTAACGCGCAGCCGTTTCGTCACTCTCACGTTTACTTTTTTCTGCATCTTTATTGCCTCGTGTGTGGAGCCTAGATCACATTTAATATAAGAAATGTGTTTTATGCTCTGTTGAAACGCAAGAATCCAGCTCGCGTGTACACTCGAGCAAATTGAAGCATAACGGACAGCTATGCTTTTGCTATATCATCACAGTTACTACATCCGCAGCAGCTAACGAGACCGTGGCCATGATCCTACTTGACGCTGAGTTGGGCCTGTACGTAGGCACTATGATTTCAAGTGACATAATATCTCTGCCAAATGTGCGATAAAAGACCACGTGACTTGACTACAGGTTGCAGATACACCCTGCTTTAACTGCGTGGCCTAACTCTCATGACTCTAAGTGAGGCCACATTTGCAACGAATGGTTCGTGCCACTCCAGAACCAGTCCCCTGCTGAGGCACTGCTTGACAAGGATGTTTCCCCGCCACTTGTTGAAGGACTTCGAGCAAATTTGTCGCAGGCATCTCGAGGTGATCACAAAGAAATCACTCCGATGCGATTCTCTAAATGAACTCAATAAATGCTAAAGCACTTGAGAACTTGCATTGAACTTGTTAAATGAGTCTGCAGTGTGATGGGTGTCTTGAGTCTTTGTCAAACAGTTCTATATATTCTCGCAGTTGATTCTTAATGCAGCGGATCTTGCGTATACGTGCGCAAAGTTCCAAGCATAAATATTGACCCGTTTGCTTACAACATCAGTTCTAACATTTAACTCAATGCTCAAAGGAGCGTTCCGAAGGCTCTAAAGGCATTTTGTCAATTTCCTGAGGTGCCCTCAATATATTTAAAACCTTGAACGTCTTCAAGCATGTTTCACCCAACGTATACTTTAAGGCTACAAAGTTTCATCTTAATACGCTCAGTAGTTCGCAAATGACAAACAGTATATTTTTCCGGCAAGCATCGAGATGAACATCAATTAGCACAAGTTCGATAATCGGACGGCTTTATTCCAACATATTGGCCTATAGCGAAGGGAATTACAGAAGTGGCCTTCTCCGCGAGACGAGTCTTGAAGTGGTGAAGCCAGATTTCAAGGTGCCTGCTACATACGTGCAGACTTGCGGAACGAGGCAGATAGGAGTGCCGAGTCGCCTGAAAAGGTGATCTCGTAATATCTTCGGCAATTATGCCTATAGATTAGTGCTCGGTACAATGCATTCTAGGCGGTGCTGAAATTTGGCGCTGTCTTCTAGCAGAAGCCGTGCGGCGCGACGTTCGTGCTTTCCTGCAAAGCCGGTGGCACCACACAAACAGCTGCACTTGGCGAGTGACGAGTGCACTGCGATGACATCGCATTCTTCGCTAAGAACGCCGTATTTCGCGATGCTGTCATGGTCAGAGAGTACGATAGGCCCCGCTCCTTTTAGCGTGTTAGTCGTTTTTATTTCCTGCTTTGGCCACAAGCTGGTGTGAAAAAGTAGCGCTAATTATGGTGTCTGATAGCAGCGCAGCGGTACTATCGAGACACGTTAACGCTAATTAGGTTTCCTAAGCGCGCTCATTGAGTCACCCTAGCGCTAGCGAGTGTTCCCAACTCAACAGACGCAACGTCTCTGCTGCCTTGTTTTTATCGCTGCCGACAGTATCGGCACCTGATTTGCTATTCATCGTAATCACTCATGCTTTAATAGTCTTGCCTCGGTGTTCGCAGCATTATCGAGGAATACAATTTTCGTCCGTCATGGGCTGTGTCAATGTAAAACTGCCAGTGTGTTGCCTGGCTGTAGGGAACGCGCACATAAATGTTTGTTTTTTCTTTAATACTGCCTCGTATTTTGTTGTATTTTATAGTTTCTTTACAGTGATTTTGATGATAGTACCGCTTGCTCGGTTCCCTCCTGAGCGTTGTTTCCTTTTCTGTTCTTCGCCTATCTTTTCTTCCTCTTTTCCCTCCTTTGCGTGGTGAAGAGTTTCCCACACTTTGTTTGCCCCTGCCTTATGTAATGCCTCCGAGCCTTCAAGGCTTCAATAAATGAAATGAAATGAAATTTCTCGCATAGATCGTCATTGTTAACATGCTTTCGCTAAATTTATTCATTTTGTCTTTAGTAGCGGTATCTGCATCTTTTGGTCAAAATAACTCAATATAGGCCTTTAATAACAGGAAGGCATGACCAAAGACGGCACCGGTATTCTCGCTGAGCAGATGGCATTCACGCAATCTGTTGGCTGGAAGGGACACCGTTGGTTCTGCGAAACTTACCGGTGTAGCTCACTTGATGCACTAGACGCTCGTGAAACACTGTCATCAAGGTGACTAAGTTCATGTGCGCAATGAATAGGTGGTGTCTGCTCCTTAACACAGTTCCTGCAAGCACGAGGAGTGATCACTTTCCCGCAAAATAACTACTCCTGCTTTGGCGGATTTTTGCTCAACTCTGCTTTTTGCGGGAACGTATGCAGCGTTAGCACCAAGGGTCATTGAAGAATCAATAGAATTTCGGTTATTTCAATCGCAGGAATCAATAAAATTTAGAATGTATTCTGACACTTATGCACCACTGCTAGGTTTATGTCCCTACTGCAGACTGACTTAAGACGGTGCTTGTGCAGTCTGTGGTATTCTCGCCACCAAATGCAGCCTTCTTCTTCTTCGTCTTCTTTCGAAAGCGACTTCTGGAATGAAATTATCATTGGGGACATAGAGACATCCGAGCGAAAATGCAGAATTCCTGCACAGCTGTACTTACTTAGCTTACTTCTAGGACAAGATATCGACGTTTAAAACGGCACAATGCCGCTGACTGGCACTAAATATTATTCTCGTAAGCGCATTTGAGTGACGTAACTAATAAAAAGAACGGTTATTTATTATTATTATTATTTACAACTAGCTAGCGTTCTGTGGGAACGCTTGTATCGACGAGTCTCTGTGTAACTGATAACGTGACCTTTTCCTTTTTCTTTTTTTTTGTTTGAAAATTTATCCGTCAGTATGCCGCACTATAATAAGGGAAAGCAATATCTAAGTGTGCTCGTATAGTCGTTCTCAGAAAGGCAGCAGTGTTACCAGCCACCGTTACAAAAGCAGCCAATTATCTCGTCATTGTAGATTCTTCGCCCCCTCTTTCTGGCGAAAAAAAAAAAGTTTCCATGGCGCGGAGCCGCTCCGGAACGCGGCCGGAACCTCGCGGGCGCTCTCGGCGACCACCCAGCCGCCCCACCCGCGCGCCGCGGGAGCTGCGGAAGCTGCTGCCTGCGGCCCCTCTTCACTGCCCCGCACGAGACCCCGAGTGGCGCACCGCGAGCCACCGCGGTCATCCATCTTGGACGGGAAACTGGCGATGAGGACTCACCCGCGAGCGCGCTTTTAGCCGCTGACGACGCGCGCGCGCGGTCGACGGCGTGTCTGCACTTCCGAAATTCGAGGAGAAAACTTTGCAGCACGCGGCGCGATTCGAGGAGCGCTCCCCGCGCGTGGTCTGTGTGCATGCGCGCCATTTTGCGTCGCCCTTCTACGCCTTCCCCTTTCGCCGCTCCGTTCTGGAGGAAGATGAAAAATAGTCGTTCCGTGATCGGGTGATGGCGCCTCTTATGTACCTTTAATGGCTGTTGCACCGCTGCACGGAAAGCAGAGCACTGCCCATTATGAGCTTGAGTGGCGCTGCGATAACGATTAAAGTGTTCGGAGCGCCACCCCCTTCCACATTGTGGGGACGCCCGTTTATACAGGCTGGACGACCGGCGCGCGGAACCTCCTCGGCTCCGACGTCGCCCGACGCCCGTATTCCTGCTGGGACAACAATGGATTGTGTTTCGTGCCGCTCGCTCAGGAGAGAGTTTTAAAGGGAACGTGCAACGTATTGCGCATACGCCTGACCCCGAAGGGGTCAAGCATATGCACACTACGCCGGGAAAGCGCCTAGCAGATAACACTACAAAGATGGCCAGGTCCGGATGACGCGCGGATTGTTGAGGATCATATTGCGCACTTGCTCGATGCTTCCGGCTGCCGTCGCTTTTTATTCTCATTTTAAACTGCCTTTTAAAGAGAGTTTCATACACAAGTGGCCGGACGGAAAAGAAAAAGCTCACAGACAACTTCCTTCTTTTGAAGCTCCCCTTTAAAAAAAAATATATAAGTGCGTGTAAAGAGATTTTGGTGCCTCGTAGAGGCGCCGGCTACTCCTCTGCTCCTACGTGCAATTGAAACAGGAACATATTGAGAAGAACAAAGACGTTGCTTTGAAAAAGGCACTGAAGAACGGGTTTGCGCGAGTAGTTCAGAAGTCGTGATACATAAGCCACTAGTTCACAATACAAGTTAACAAGCTAGAACACAAGCCCAATGCAATCGTGAAAAAAAAAAAGAAGAATGCAAGAAAGAATAAAAACAAGAACAAGAACATAGAGACCACCGCAATATGCCACACACCATAACACAGGGTGTTCTTTTTTTTAGACTATACAGTTTTATTATATATATAAAGAAGGCTATGAGCGCAGCGAATGTGGCGTTTTTGAGTAGTAGTTCGGGCGGCTGCCGCAACTTTCGCCTTGGCAATGGCCCTCGCTCCAGCGGAACGCACGTAAAAGAGCATCACCATAATCACAGACTCAGAAGAAGCATGCCGCCTGCTCAGGAGCCACGTGATCAAAACAAGTCGCTCAATAATATCGGCGAAATTCGCCCATCATCATCGGATCGCATGGTGTCCAGGCCGCAAGGACCTGGAGGGGAACGAACTGGCCGTTTCGCAAGTCCGAGGGATTATTAAGCGGGCGGACTCGACTGGGACGGTCCCTAGAAGCCACCGTAATAACCCCAATCCAACAAGTGCCTGCGAGATTCTCGCTCATCAGCGTACAACCAGAAAAAAAAAAAAATAACCTCCCCCTCAGCCACATCTCAGTAGAGAGGAAGCCGCCTGTTGGCGCGGCGGCATATCAACGCTACAACACATTACATGGGGTTGTGAATAACACCCGTTCGATAAAACACACCACACAATGGAGCAATGGGAGGAACAGCTAACCAGCTCAGACCTGGCGGGGCAACAGTCCTTCATAAGACAGGTCAAGCGGGCGGCCGAGGCCAGCGGGGCCTTGGACTAAAGGGGCTCCGACCATTCCACGAAAATCCTTTTAAACAATAAAAGTTTCTCTCTATCTCCTAGGCGAGGCAGACGCACTTTGCCTCTAATAGCTGGAGTTTCATAAGACTAATAAAAAAAATTGGTCGATTAAATTTTTTTTATTTTACAACATTGAGGATAGCTTGTCTTTATGGCAAATTTGGAGAGTCACATTTTAATGCGCCTCCATTTTTTTTTGTTCCTGAAAGTTGCACCTAATTTGATATATTCGTCATCGAATTTTGAAGCTAAATGCAGGCAACATCGAAACCATGCGCGCCGCACTGCTACACCAGACGGAAACGCCATTTGACAAAGTGTGTGACGACGGTTGAATGATGACATGTCGCGGCAAATAGTGATGCAGCACGTCTAGGCAGATGCGTCCCAGGGAAATCTTGCCGTATCAGTACCAGAGGCGACTGCCCGCGACGTTCTGTTTCGAAATTCTTCGCGCTTTTATTCACGGAGCGTTTCCGTCTGATATGATAGCGGGCCAGCCTTTCCTGCGCTCGCGGTGCGCTCGTTTTCGACATTGCCTGGAATGAGCGCTGGAACTTCATGATAAACATATTGAATTAGGGGCGATTTTCCTAATCATTAAAGAATGGGAGCGCACTATAAATGTTACTGCCTCCAAATTTATTGTATGAACAACTGCCCCCAAGGTTCTAATAAAAAAGTGAACGAATTATTGTTGATTAGTGTTCTGAAGCTCACGTTATCAGCAGCAAAATATGTCCACCGCGCCTAGGAACTTTACCGCAAAAACTTCGCGTTCACTACGCTTACAGCTTTTAAAACATCTGTATAGTCTAAACAATACATGCAATATAGAATGAAGATACAAAGGATACATCTCTGGGATCACGTGCTCTATACGTAGCGGCCACAAGTGTCGCAAACGTCTACGCATATCTCTATATAAGTACCAATCGAAGTCATAAAAAGTGCAACATCTTCCGAGATACTTTAAAACATATAATATTAGAGATTGTTGTTTCTTCAAGAAAGTCTACAGATGCACGCACTGCCCTTATTTGGGATTTTTCTGTTGGCCACGCACCCACAAGTTTCTCGAACGACAGTGGTCGTCTATCCAGAATCTGCAGCTTTCTTGGCAGCTTATGTCGATAGGATAATGCTACAGTGTAAGAGAAGGTGTTCTATTTCTTCATCAAATTGCTTATGGGAACAAACTGTGCTATTAGCTTTTCCTATCCTCTATACTGAGCACCTGCTGGTGGGCGAGTTGGTTATACATGATTACGATGAAGGCGCCAAATAAAACGACGGACGAAGGAACAATACACGGGACAACCACGTACAGATTGACAGAGTAACAGATTGTGTGAGCATCAATATAAGATGAAAAACCAGCTCTCAGGTCACATTAGTGCTCATTTTAAGGCTCACAAGTGCACTCCAGATTTTTATAGAACCTGCGTTTTGAACAGAGCAGATGATCAACTGACAAAGGAGATATTGGAAGCGCTTGAGACCAAGAAGCGTGGTGATGCTTGTATCAGTGAACCCTCAATTTTTCTATCGACAAAGGAACTGGCGTATCTTGGGAGCGGCGTTTAAAAAGCTGTTCTGTATCGTGTTTTCGTTGCGGGATGCAGCTGACGGCAGTGTTTTTTCTTGATGTTCTTACTCTTGGCAGCCGCTATTTATTCCTGCGTCAAGAAATAAAACGTTCAGTTAGTGTGCCTACTCGGTTGTCCCGTGTCTTCTTCCTTTATTCGTCGCTTTATTTGGCGCCTTCGTCGTAATCAACTATCCTCTGTAAGCATTTTGCGTAGGCAGCACCAAGTCGTGATCTGTGTGTTAGAGTTAATATAGCGCAGCTGGCCTTGATCGGATTGCAGTAATAATGAGACGTAAAACACCTTGGGCCTGCAACAACTATCAGATGGTGCGATGAATCAAGAAAGGAGTAATGGTACCAGCGCTGATGATCGCAGTATATCGTTCTGTGCTTAAAATGGAAGATATGGTTGGGGTTGAAAGTTAGCCAAATGTTGGTAGGTCGGTTGACTTTGATTGCCCACGGTAAAGCCATAAATGAGGCAGCGCAGGGTGACATGGGATAGGCCTCTTTAAAGTCGGAGAAGCGCAGAGCTAAATTTGCTTTGAAGAAAAACTCAGAAACACGGATGAACATAAATGGGCGGCTGAAGCGCATAAATATATGTGCCTCAAAAGCGTGGACACAAAATGAAGAAAGATATCAAGAAAGTTGGCGACAAAGTACAGGGCAATTGAAAGTGTAAGCAGACAACAGGGGGCCATCCAAAAGAAAGTGAGAGGAACAGAGAAAGCGAATCGGATGCGAAGAATGGAAATTAAAAAGACCATGGAGATTTATAACAACAGCCGGAAAAAATTTAAAAGCAAACTCTGTACAGTAACACAAAGGGCAGTGCTCTGCTATTTGAGGTGACAACAACATTTTGGAGCAAACATTTGCAACAGGATGAGGCATGTGTATGCTGCAGCAAAAATCCGGAGACCACTCAGCATACCCTAACATAATGCGAAGGTGTTCACCCAATGAGAGCCGTAGGTAACGTCCACCTTCCAGAAGCGCTGGGATTTAAAGTGGATGGATGCAATTTAACCGGTCGGCAATCGAGATAAGCAAGAGACAACTAGATCATTTGTGGAACAAAAGTTGGGAAGAGACTGAGAGGACTGGATCCGTTACAGGCATATAGTAACTGTACAAGGTAGACACAGATTAAGGAGATGTAAGCGAAATGCTAGAGCGATAAGCATGTATAGCATACCTGCTTAGGCTAGGTGACCATTTGCCAACCGCGCCGCTTCAAAAGAGATGCCAAAAAATCATCATCATAATGATCATCATCAGTATGATGAACCTCATGAGCGTATCTATCCTGGATAATGTTTAACATTGAGCCTCCATTATTAAATCAAGTCTCTCTCGTAATTCGGACGCAGGTTTTGTTAATAGCGCAACGCGCATCCATTTTTGACAAAGGCAGAAGCGAAATCTCATTCTTTTTATGTACCCCGCGTGCCAAAGCATCTACAGCATCATTCCCTGCAATTCCACAATGACTTGGTATACACACTGCGGTACTATGTCGTGCTGGTTCCCCTTTGCAACGGTGTAAGCCTTTTGTATCTCGTATACTAAAGCATCATGCGCTGTGATTTAGCCGATGTTTCTTATAGGGACACCATATTATAGGGACAGTAGTGATGCTTGAGAATCGCTTAAAAAACTACCCTTTCGCTGGGCTCGTTTATTGACGTGTGGGGAAAACATAATGGCGCCAGCGATCAAGCAGAAAGAACAAGGACGAGCGCTACGCTCTCCACTGCCCGAAGCCCAGATTATAGGTGTACACGCACCTGCGAACAGGTTGCAGACGCGCCTCGACAAGGAGTCCCCACAGCAATAAATAACTAGATTAATTAATTAATTAATTAATTAATTAATTAATTAATTAATTAGCTAATTATGCAATCAATTAATAATTAATGGTGTATTCAATCAGTGAATTAAGTAATTGACTAACAAAGTAAGTATTAATTAGTTAACTACTTAACGAATACTTTATTGCTATGCAACTACTTAATTAATTAATTGATTAATTAGGTTATTGAGAAATTAATTAATTGGTGAATTATTAATGTAATAAGTAACGATCCACGAATTGATGCAGCAATGAATCGCGCAATCAAGTGAATAATTCAATAACTAATTAAATAGTAATTAATTAATTACTAGTTGATGGAATTATATGGTTAATGGAATTAATTACATAATTAAGTAATTAAGTAATTATTGAATTAATAAATAAGTGAATTATTAATTAATTAATTAGTTATCTAACTAATTAAATAAATAAATAAGTAAATTACTAATTAATTAATGCATAACTACTTTATTGATTGATTAATTAGCAATTTCTTTGCTAATCAATCAATCAATCACTCGATCAATAATTTCTCTACTGTGCCCAGAAACAGCCATGAAGTGTAAGTGCAGCCTCACGCATACATTTAAAAAATACATCAGGGAAATATAAGTAAAAAGATTAATGAAAAGAACAATCTCGAAAAGGAGAGAGCACATACAACAAGGCGCAAGGTGCATACAAAGGTAAAAGGAGGAGAAGGGCAGTTAAAAAATATGTAAAACTATGACACAACAACGCACATCTCGGAAAGTAACAATGACAGCGAGTTATGAAAAATAACGAGGCCATGAAAATAAGCGGTATAAAGACTCCGTATTCTGTGGACGGCTGAGTGTTGGTGATGATAGGCAGGAACATGGAAAGGTCTATGCTATCTGGTGATATTGCGCGGTATACGAAACATGATACAACAACAACAACAACAACAACAACAACAACTTGAACTCCCTACTGACAAGTGGAAGAGGCGTATAGCTAATGTCGCTAATGAAGTTTCTCTTTTTCTTCTGTAAAAATCTTCCAATAATTCCCGCGCTAACGAATCTTTGTTTTTGCCAGTAGAATGTTTGCTTCTATTCTTTGTTCCTAGCTGCTTTTTTATTCTGTCTTATTCTGCGTTTCCTGCCGTTTTTTTTTTTTTTTACATAATACAACGTTGCAGTGTTATGTAATACTGCGTAGCTGCCAAATATCATCCGCATGTCAAACTAGAACTCCGACTCCGATGCAAAACACTAGTTATGTTAAAGGGGCAACTGCAGCGAGACAATACATCACAATAGCTCCCCCCCCCCCTTTTAAGTATCCTTCCGAATCTATATTTACATTTCCTAGACGCAGAAATACTGCTCATTAGCGGGGAGCAGGAAGACCATACTTCCAGAGTTGGATTTCGTGCTCCAATCGCGGCGTCGATGACGTCGGCTTGACGTCATGAATTTGATTCCATTTTTTAGCTTTTCGTCCGTTTTCGTGCAGGCTCAGTTTTAAAAAGATGCTGTGTTGAGTCTACGTAATTTTGTACAATCGTTTATTGCTTGCCCGGATTAAGGTGTGTCAAAACGCATGACGTCACAGGGAACTGCTCTGGTAACCCCAAGGCGGCGTCGCCAGTCGTCTTTGGTTACTGTGTCCTTTCTTGTTAATTGTAGTGCGCTGCGGATATTTATTATTCAACGAGTATGATCCGTCGATATGAGTTATTCTTATTGTTTCCTACCATCCTATATTATTTTTATTGCCCTATTCAAGGAAATGTGAATGTAGGATTCAACGGGTCCGGCTTGAATTACTTTTGCTCGAAGTCACGATCTTGGGGATTCACCGAATATCATTCCCTCCTCGAGTTACTGATGATCTGTGTTTATCGATTGTTTGTAGACCGTGTTACGTTTAATTTGTTTTGTTGAGTGCGTGTTTCCATTTAAGCAAAGGACAATAAAGCAACAGATCATGTTACACATCACAAAGGTACACGTGGAAATCTGAGAGACGCTGCTGTGAAGAGTTCTGGTTTAATTTCAACTAACCATGGGTTCTTAAGCACTCATCACAGTATACGGCCGTTTCAGCAATCTGTGGTTACTGGAACAAACCCTCGACACCGCACTGATCAGCAGAATGCCGTGGACATGCAGTGAACAACCTCAGCGGATAAAGGGGAACTCTGTAAGGAGGCAAAATAGTCAAGCTACAGAATCAGGTGAAACAGGCTATAAATTTTTTTACTTGCTCCACAATATTGCAACGAGATTTTTTTTTTACTTTGTACCACACATGCATTGGATTCAGGTTTAGAGTGTACATGCAGATGCACATTCTCAAATTGTTTGCACCGTTAAGGGTGTTTGCTTGTCCCAAGAGTAACGCCCCTGCCGTTAGTGTTTTAACAAATTTTATCGAGCATGACAACGAGCTCTAACTAGGTGTGCGATGAGAAGAAAGCGTAGTTCAAAACTATGTAATAATGCTGAGAGCCTTGGGCGCACAGGAATATCCGACCGCGATAGCGTTGAAAATTCATTTAATGCACTTTTTGTGTCGTGTGTCACAGCTATCATTTTTACTTGCCAGGAAAAGTCGTCGTCATTAGCTCCCACTAACAATTAGATCTTATCCCTTAAACATGACGGTACGTGTTAGCCATGGGACAACCGAACACCCTTTATACACCCATAAAGGCGTAAATTTTAATGTGTACACTCTTAAGCAAAGTGTACACCCTTTGGGGTGTATATTTGCGACACAACGATAATCGTCATCTGTCTTGCCCGCATTTCCTTTCTCGCAAACGCTGCGCTCGTTACTTTCCTGTCGAAAATGTTCTGTCATGCTGATAACGCGCATGCCGTTCGTGACTTCGAAGTACCGGGCTCGCAGCGTTAAAGAAAGGAAATGTGGGCAAGACAGATGACGATTATTGTTGTGTGGCAAGATACAACCCAAAGGGTGTAATATTGTTTAAGAGTGTAGCAATATACCAATTATTCATCGTTGTCGTATACCCGTGGCGCCTATACATCTTTGATCTTTTGACTCTTATTTCCTCCGTCTATTAGCATTCGTATTTCCCCTCTTCTGGTTCTCATTTGCGGCTTCCAGGTGTTATCCATAGCGTGACATAAAAAGAGTGTGAAAGAAAGAACTGAGATGAGAAAGGCAGGGAGGAATGTCTCTTATATGCGCTGTAGAGCGTCTTTCCTTTGTTACACATTCTAGTGCAAGACAGCTCTGTTCGTATTTTGTTTTTGTTTGCTTCCCACAACAGTTTTCAGACTTCGCTTTTAAATTTCATATCACATATTGCGCGTTGTAATGACAGCCTCGAGTGTTTCACGAAACATTGCTAATTCACGAGAGATTCGAACGGGAGGCCTACGCATGTCTTCTGCTCGCGTTCTTTCACGACTCCGATTTGTTAGACACTTTGTATACCGTCTCTGTGTGTTCACATCAAAGTCGTTCAAGTGGAGCATATGCCAGTCTAGCTCTACAGCCTAAACTGTGGAGGACTGAATGGCTAAGTTATTGAAAGAATTGGCGAGGAACACCGAGACGGCGTGCGATTAAGAATTAAATTCTGAGGTTTTACGTGCCAAAACCACGATCTGGTTATGAGGCACGGCGTAGCGGGGGCACTCCGGATTAATTTTAACCCCCTGGGGTTCTTTAGCGCTCACCCAATGCACGGTCACGGGCGTGTTTGGATTTCGCCCCCATCGAAATGCAGCCGCCGTGGCCGGGATTTGATCCCGCGGCCTCGTGCTAGCAGCGCAACGCCGTAGCCACGAAGTAACCACGACTATTGCGTACGATCCCTGCATGTTTATTCAAAAGTCTTGTTTGGAGAAGGCTATCCCTAGTGCGATGGCGCTATGCGGCTAATCACAGTGCTCTTAGCCGCTTCGGTTGCAAAGTCTTGCGTACGCATGCAAACGCGTGCACACGTGCGAGCGAGCGCGTGCAGAAGCATTGCCAGATCCACGCCCCCAACAACTTCCCATACATGTGCCCACGCGCTCAGTTTGAGGAAGCAGAATGAGCAAATACGCAAGTGGCAGAGTCGAGCGTGTTCGCAGCATTCTAAATTATAGGCTGTACATCTGCATCTTCCTTCAGTTCCCTTGCGACGCCCGAAAAATGAGTGCGCCTCCCCGTGTGCTAGACATTTCGTCATTCGGCGCCGTCTACAGAAAAATAAAATTCACATTTTAGCCTCACAAAAAGAAAGCGTTCCATCGCAATTCGAGCGACCGTCGTGAGAATCAACGGATTGTAGCATCTATAGGCGACGGCAGAACATTGCGTATAGTTAAGTTTGTGTGGCTATACAGAGATTTTCATTCTGATAATCTACCCATATTCTTGTCGTCGTATAGCTTTTCAAAAGCAAAGCCAAAGGTTGCATCGAAGCCATGAGCGGAGCACGCAAAAAAAAAAAAAGTCCAAGCTGATATCAAAATCAGTCTCGCAAAAGCGAAGTCGAAGGCGACGTCTAAAAACGCTGTCCCATTAAGTACTCCTTGGGCGATAGCCAAACAGTCTTGGCAGTGTTGTTCCTTTTTTGTTGTTTTTCGTCATTCCCTCAGCTGTTTTCCTTCCGCGAGAGGAAAGTCCAAGAGGCGACTCGAAGAGCGGTCCGCCCCAGGGCGCAAGGAGCGCGACCTGTCAAGCAAACCCAACCGCAGCGGCGCACCCCTGCAGAATTTCGCAAGCTCCAATCAAGGTCCGCGCGCGCCCGGACGCCCGTAAACAAAGCCGATGCTTCAACGGGAGCAGTCCAGCAGGCCCGCAACAAAGGCGTGAACCGGTCATTATCGGCTGACAGTGGAAACGGCGCACGTGCGGCGGCCGCGGTTTTGTCGGGCGGGCGGTTTTGCGCGTGTCGCGTCACGCGTCGGCGGCGCAGGCGGCCCCCGCTGCGCCCGCGAGCGACGCCCAGGGTCCCTCGCGCACCTAATAGGTTTGACTTTGGGCTCGGCAGCCGAGCGGAACGCGCTGTGCCCGCGCACTTGCGAGTGTGCGCTCGCCACAATGGCCGGTCCGCGCGTTGCCGCGTAGGTGGCTCGCGCGCCGGACGGACGCGTCGGCGCACTATGCCTGACAGGCACCACCTGCTGAAAGTAAACGAACAGCGCTTGTATTTGGGCACAGGCGCTTGCCACGAAAACGTTCGGGAAGTTCACGTGGGGATGATTCGACGGCCATGTTAGCGAAAAGGAATAACTGCCATACCTCTTGGTGCAGTACGCGAACAGCTGGGCCGAGCCGGCAGCTGAAAATGTTCCGTCTCTCTGCCGCATGCGGCGCTACAGAAGAACGCAATGGAACGGGCTGTCGAAATGCGATGCGAAATTCACGCCGATTATAAGTGTGCATTAAGAACGCGCGACACGTGCAGCAGCTATAGATGCAAGTGCCGTTGGTTCGAAGGGTATATAGCAGAATAAGCCGCAGCTACGGCTTGTATAACGATGTTTGTTTGAATATTAATCCCTAGAAACGACAGTTATCATGGTGTGATCGGCGAGTTGGCTGTAAGTAAAAACGAGTCTTTCCGAAACATCGAACCACTCAACGGCTCTGTTCAGTGCACCGTGTTCACTCTCTCGCAAAAAGGGGAAAGAAAAAGGAAGCAAGATCACGCAGGCGTGTTGTTCGAAGCAATACACGCAACGGGCGTGCACAGCTTAACTAACACGCGAATGCTGCGAGTGCCTCGTGCGCCCGGCCGCGGCCACACACTGTCACACATTGCTGACGAGCGTTCGCGCAGGGCGCGCTAACAAAGTCCTTTCATTACGGCGGGCCGACCCCCGCGTAACGATCCTTTCAGCCTGGAACCCGCGCCTGTTTGGAATTCCAGCGCTGGGATCTCCAGGGAGCGCTGGGCCGCCGGGTCCCTGGCTTCGCAGTCCGCCGGGGCTCGGATTGCTCCACTTCTCAGCGCGTCAGCCTGTGCAAACTCAGTGTAACAAATTTTCAGCGCCGATCCGGGTTGGCTGCGCACCCTTGAGACCATCCGAGAACGCCAAACGAAAATTCCTGGGTAATTCATCGCTTACAAAGGAGCTGCTTGTGCCACAGAGCGCGCCTCCCCGAAATAGCATCGACGTTCACCACGGAGCACAGGACACGAAGGCGGGATGTCGTCGTCGCGCGGCCCCCATTCCACGAGCCCCGTGCGTGATGGTTCCCTGAGGAATCGCGACGACAGCAAACATATGTAGGGAAGCTTCGCTCCCGAGCGAAAGCCTCCGTTCTCTTATTCTCCCTCTTTATTGGTGGCATTCCTTGATCAATTTCTGCGAAGTGAAAGCTCTCGCATTGAGAAAAGCACAGCAAATCGCCACCGATCGTGTGTCCCTGGGGACCTTCGGAGCAGGAGTCAAGTTTTGAAGACCTGCGTGACCGATGACAACAAGCGAGCCAGCGCATTCATGAAACATGGGCACAGCGGCTCTCATAGCGGACGTTTCTTTCTTTCTTTCTTTCTTTCTTTCTTTCTTTCTTTCTTTCTTTCTTTCTTTCTTTCTTTCTTTCTTTCTAAAGCGTATTTCAAACAGTGTCCTGACAGTGACTCCTTTGTCCGCGATTTTGTTCTGTTTCTGTTCGCCTCCTCGTCCACGTAGAATTGAGCGTGCATGACCTGTGGCTTATTCCATGTACGCGCGATTTATGAACCAACAACCGGAAAATAAAGACACCGAATGGCTGAAGTCGCCATCCGTCGAAGTCGCGTACACAACGCGGGAAGGCTTACGGTCTCCGCGCCTCGCGCATGGCGCCTCGAATTCCGCGGGGCGCCGTGTGTCCATGCGGGCGCATAATCTTTCGCGGTGTGTCCCCGATGCAAGATGGACGTCCGGCGGGCGTCTGGGTGGTCCTCGTTGCGGAGACAATCCTGCGCCGGCAGCCGTCTTGACGATCTGGCAAAAAATAGCGCGCCATGGCCAGACAGGCGAAGCTCGCTGCGTCATAAATTTCTTGTCGGCGCGGGTCGTCGAGGCCGGCCTCGTATAATGCTCGGGCTGAAGCTAGCAGCGCCCGGGCAATGTGGACGCCACTTCCTCCCGGTACCGACCTTGTCCGAGTGTAATCAGTTCGACGTTGCTCGGGCTCACCAGTCATGTAAAGCGGCAGGCCCCATTTGGATGCATGCCGCAATCACCCGCACTATAATATGTAAACAAAATATTTTACACGACGCACACGCGAGCGATAGGGACAACAACAGAGTAATCGCGCTACGGCCTCTCAGCGGGAATAAAAACAAAGAAAAAACATATTGTGCATGTGTAACGTCAGAGTCAGCAAAATGGTCCTTAAATGGGATCGGCGGATAGCAGGGCGGTTCTATGCTTGAACGCGCCGTCTTTTTTTTTTCTTGAGTCATCAAAGGATCAGTGTCCACTTCTTAGCGTATCCGTGAAATTAAGACACATTTGTATTTCTATGACAAGCGTAGTCATAGGTAAGTATTGGCCAATCAAACCGCTGTCGAGTGCGTAAAAATTGTCCTTACGCGTTCTGCCCTTTATTTTCCCCGGTAGTCAGCTCGTCAGAATAACGTGTGGCGACCAAAAACCTGGGTTGTATTCACGAAGCTTTCTCTTCAACTACCACTTCCTCATGCATGCCAACAGGACGGTGCAGCAGCAATGGTGCGCGTTTGCTTAGGATCTGTGTTTATTAGCGATGGGAAAACGCAAGTGTGGACAGAACGGTAAGGAAAGAAAGAAATGTGGTCACGTGGTATCACGCTGTACACGTCTGGTGTCTAAATGAGCCTGAAGTTGCCTGGAACTACGCCATGCAGCGAATCACCTTTCGCTGTAGCTTGGCGTCTTTCTCTTCCGAGGCGTCTGCTACAGCGCTGACGTGCACGGATATGTCCGCTGTCAGAAAGCCCATAAACCAAGAAGGCAATGAACCGCGGAAGCAGCTATGCACATAGTAGTTCGCAAAATTGAATTTCTTATATGTCTTAAAGCGATAGCTTTCTTTAGCTACTTCCCTGGGTTTTCGTGGTTGGTGGATGGCAATAAAACATGGCAGAGGGCAAAACAGTGAGGAGTGGGAAAGTAAAGAGTGGAGATGGAAGCGCATGCTCAAAGGAAGGAGGCGCCTGGTTGGTCGGCACATAGGAGAAGGGGTACCCCATGATCCAAGGAAAAACTTATGAGAAACACAGCAGGATAACCGGAAAGCTATCGCTGACTTTGACAATCTTCTTGAATGGTTTCTGCTGGAACTTATTATTGCGCGCTTGTGGACATCAATACTGCAGCAACAGTGTATTCGTCATTTTCAATTAAGTTACCGCGATACTCAGTACTACCAAGCTGCTAATTTATCCAGCGGATTAGCGCGCTATTGTTGTTTCTTTATCATATTTTATAAAAGGATTGCCAAACCAATGTGCCAGCTTTAAAAAGGCATGCCAATGTGAGGTCAGTGAAAGGATTTGAACGCCGAATACAGAATAGTTTGTAAAGATATGAAGTGCGTATATATGATGCGTGATGCATTTCTCGCACATTCGACGTGATTAGAAGCTCTTGCGAACTTCTGTTGTTGTGTTGTTGTTTTTGTTGACTTAAGCCCATCTCTCTTTGTACAGCATGTTTCAGCAACAACAAAACTAAAGCATCTGTATCTGTCAACAATACGTTTCTGTTTTACCCGGGACGTTCCAGTAAACTGAAATTTCGTGTTACGTGCCTTCAAAGCAGTGCACGGGAAGTGGCAATTAGATGTCGTATAGCTCAACTTCGGCAAGACTTTCAACGTCGTGTGCCATACGCTGCTTATTTACTAGCTGTCACAGTTCGAGTTACATCACTGTGTAGTAGCATGTCAGGCATTTCGCTAGGCTAAGATCTACAGCTCTCGTTAAGGTCTTTCGTTCTTTCTTTCTCTCTCAGTCTGTCACGGCACATCTAAGTAGATACTCGCGTATTATACAATGATATGTTAGAGTCAATAGGCAATCGCATTGATTCTACGGGGCCACAAAGTGGTGTTCCTTTATAGGTTCTGTCTTGAACGAGCTTCTTTGTCTTTATATGCATGACGCTGCATCAGCAACGTAACCCTCGTCATTTTCATTGCATATGCTGGCGACGTGAAACTATTTAAAGTCGTTTCGAAATTCCTGTCACTGTCGTTCTTCAGTGCGACGTTGCCTCATTTGGGCATTTGTGCGTTGAGAGCAAATTGGTCTTAAACGCGTCAAAAAGCAAGTAAACACGAAAAATTGAACACGTTCCTTTTCCATACAGTGTTGACGGCGTACGCCTACCAAGAGTGCAAAGGACAAACGACCTTAGCGCGTACTTCGACAGCCCACAGAGTTTCGCCACCCACATTCAGCGCATAACGCGAAGCGCACCTCACACTGTCGGTACTGTGTGCCAGGTATCGAGAGGCTTGTAGCATCCTGAACAATTCTAACTCACTGTATAACTGTCTGCATTCATTTGCTCAAGTACAGCTCCGTTGCCCGGGACAGAACATGCGAAAGTAATTTTGGCCGTGATCATCGAACGTGTAAAGAAGAATTTTTTTTTCTTCTTTACTATTGGCTAGGTAAAAGAAAAAAAATGCCCCTGTGGACGCATCCAAAATCTCGCCTTACCTACTCTTAGTCCTAGGTTGGCTAAATCAGCTATTATTTATTCTTTATACATGTTATATAGCTGCAATTTTATATCAAGCTGGAAATCATTATTGTTACTATTAGGTTTGCATACATAAAACAATTAGAGAGGGGAGAAAGAGAGCTAGCTGGCAGCTTTTCACCAGGCCAATTAAACTTAATAAAATTAACGTCAATAATTAGCATTTTTTCAAGAGGTCCCACGTGAATTAAAGCAGCAACTTCTTCGAATGCCGACAAACATAAGTTCTATCAGCAACATGGAAAGAATGAACCTGAAGTTGAAAGTCTTGAACCTTAATAGAGTGGCGTGCACGGCTGCTGGTTTATGCAATAAAAGAACTCGACTGTAAGCAGCCACGTGACAAAGGTTTTAGGTATTCAATACGTCAACGATATACTCAAATGCCATCGAAGCGATTTACTTATACGTACTTTGCTATTGCTAGAGACAATCAACCCTTTGCGTAGAAAAATTTATGGTCAACGCTCCTCCACCGCCCAGAGAATGGGGAAAGTCGAGAAAGCCTTACGAGAGAAAAAAAAAAAGAAGAAGAAAGAAAAGCGACTAAAAAAGTTGTTTACCATTGGTCGGCCATAAATAAAAACATAGAGGCCAAGCAGGCCCAGGGCCTTACTTGAGCCCTAACGCTCAGCCACGTCCCTCTTTACCCTTCCCCCTTTCAATAAAGTTTATCACCACCACCACCAGCGGCAATATGCCCCACAACATGAACCAAAACTAGCAAATTAAGGAACAGGTAAACTGCAGCTGCCTACTGGATCGTTAACAGAACATAATTGAGCGATTACACGCTTGGCACAGCGTGAGGATGCTGAATGCCCAACATTAAAGGAACAGTACATTCATCTAAACTCTAAATAATTTTGCTAGTCGTTGTAAGCAGCTGCTGTCGAATATTTGAAAACCATCTGAAGCGAATATGCAACTGTGGATCCCACGCGTATAGGCATGCTTGACTGGCTTAGCGGGTAAAAAAAGAAAAAGAAAAAAACAACAACGAAAGGCGTATTTACGAAGCGCTAGCAATGTTCTCGCGTACGAGGATAAAAAATATACAGCGACGATCCGAGAATCAGGACACTGCGGGAAGAACGAGTGACGTACCAGAGCTACGTACCTTTGTCAAGCAATTCAATGCTGTATTATAGCTGCCGGCTTGGCCTGTGTAGTCTGCTCTCTGCATTCTGCCGCGTGCATCAAATGCGCTGCTGATGGCTCGGTTATGGCGTCGTCCCGCAGCCCAGCCCAAATGTTGTGTTTAAGAGGGATATGGACATATATTGGAATTGTCTCGTAGGCCGCCGCTTCTATACGACCATTTTGACGTTGTGAAACAACTTACACGACCTTTCTCGCTACGAAAAAAAAAAAAAGATAGCTTTGTCACCATTGCTCTCGCATTGCCCGGCAACGGCTGCGCGCCTGATGTGATGCAGAAGGAGCTCTTACGGCGTATTTTTTTCGTTTTTTTTCTGTATGTTGAACACGTGTGTACCGTTTGTCATAGAGCTCTGTGTGCATCATATTTCTAACCCAGCACCTGCAGTAGCATGCTAGGCGATCAAACAGGCTTCAGCTTGACATTAAAGTATGCATCTCTCTCGCTCGCTCTCACTCTCTAATGCGGCTAAACTTCTCTTACGGGAAAATTTTCTCGTAAGTGAGTTTCGTGAATATAGTCCCTGCTCTTTGAAGCTTGGGCAATTCATGTCGATGACAAACCAGTGCGTCCAGGTTTTCGGCGCACAGTGAGAGTAAGCCGCCATGTGCACTCGGTTGCGAAATATGCAGGGCGCACAACCTTTGTGATATTGAATGAGGCCAGGCTCGAACATAGCTTTCTGTAGGGCTCCAACGAGCTGATTCAAAGCGGTAACGCGCGTCTGGTGAATCCGAAAAAAAGCCGTATGAGCCCTGGCCAACCAGGCTCACCGTATACAAGCAACGCTTATCTCTGCTATTTACTTCGGGAGCTGATAACCGCATGAGAGTTTCGAGCATGTTTCTCGTTCGCGGTCTCGCCTGATAAGATGGTCACTCTCGTGAGACAGCGCAGCAGGCCGCGGAATCGGCAGCGCGCCCCTGCGTTGACGCTATGGCGGACCCTGGGCGTACACAGCGTGCGCACTCGCGTTAAAACCTTTCTTCATCGTGAGCATGTAACTGGCCACAAAGCTGGTGCCGTTGCTCAAGGTCATCGGGACCAGTGGAAAGTGCTGGTGATATCGCAAACATTGTATGCGAATACTGTACAGCGATATCGTCGCACAAAAGAAACAGAGAGAGAGAAAAAAAAACACAAGCAGTAAGCGGCGTTCGTCACCCCAGCGCGGACCTGAATCCTCCCCGACGATAGGACAGGGACACCGCGCCAAGGGCCGTTCCCAGCCACGTCGACTGCGGAGCGTACACCGCTGCGAGAGCGCATCGCGGAAGGGTTTTCATGGTGCGAACCCTCCCTCGACGTTGCTTAAACAGCGTAAATCACCGCTTTAAAAGGACATATTCGGCTGCAAGGCGATTTTGTACGCGCGTGCGGACCGATGCACCAGCGATCGTTCCTCGCGCACGCGCTCGGCGCCATAAAAATCGTTCTCGGCTCGCGTTCCTAATTCCTCTTTACGAGCCACCGCAGCAGTCCGAAAAGAAAGGCGCGCGCGCGCGGCATGAAGCCGCGTATGCGAGCCTGTCTCATTTTGTTTTATTTCTCTCTCTCTCTCTCTGCTCAGTTGTTGCTCTCAGGGAGGCAACTTTGCATATCGCGCCCATACATCGAGACGACGCCGGTCGTCGATAAGGCGCGCGTGAGTAAGTGGCAGTCTCGAGGTGTGCTGCGTCTCGCGGTCCACCGGGCCCAAATTTAGGGTCCGCGGCGTATCTGCGAGCCACCCCTTTGGCGACTGCCGCGGCGCAAACAATTTGCAGCAGCGGTCCCGAACTGCCGGCGCCCGATAGACCGCCGGGGTCCCTGAGACGCCAGCGCAGTAAGGCTGACGTATCGACGGATTAGGAGCGCGGAACTGTTATGGCCGCCTAATCCGAGAACGTAATAAGGCGCGGGAATGGCGCGCTGAAGGGTCGCACCGTGGCCACTGCTCTGGGCTCCATCCGGAAGAAAGGTCCGGTTTTGTCTCGATAGGAGCGGGGATGAGCGCGCAAGGATTGGGTCATGCTTTAATGGGTCAATTACGGCCGGCTCGGCTCACTGCACCGCGGCTCGATTGTTCTGGCGGCTCGATTGTTCTGGCGCTCGCTCCCACGACTGCTTTCATCCTTGCGCTTTCTGCACAAAGAACGTCGGCGACGCAGTCCGCGGTCGACCCTTTTTAGGCTTGTACTCAGTCTCTGAAGAACTCCAAATGAAGATCGCACAATTCTGCCATCATTGTTAGCGAAACTGGAAGGAAGAATTATAGAAGGAACAATTCGCATACAGAAATATCTTCAGGCAGAAACGGGTCGGTGAGGTTTAGTTTTAGACCACGAAGAAGCACCGTTATAAACTCTTCTCGCTCTGTCATCTGCGAGAATGCGAGTAAGAAATTAATGTTTATGAATAAATAGAAAGCGCTTCACAATCTGGCACGCCCGACTTTGCGCCTCTGCATGTGCGTATTCCCCTGTTACTTTTCTTTCCGTGTTTTCCTCCGAGTGCTTTTTCATTCGTTCATTTCTGTTTCCTGCTTTTCTCACAGCTTCAGATGTTTCGCAGGCGCAAACGGCCGTTCTTTGAGCGAAAACTTTTATAGAAAAATAAAATAATAAGAAAGAACTTGGTTGTTACTTCTTTGCCCTCAAATTTCCATCAAGCTCGAGGCTTTACGCAACCGCGGGGCGCCTTACAAGGACGGCTCAAAGACTTTAAACGGCGACGTCACCCTGCTTAAAGGGCGCATCGCAGGAGACGCGGCCTGAACGAGCGACGCGCTGCATCCTTCATCACTCGGCGAGCCGCCGGCGAGCGGCGAATACATCACGTTCGCCGCGCTCGCGTTAATCCGCGCCGCCCGCTACAACGTCGCCGAGGGAGAAGAGGCGGCGGCGGCGGCGGTTAAAAGCTCCACTTCCCGAGTGCGGCAAATTGCCGCGGCTGCTCAACTCGTTCTCTGCAGAGGGCTCTCCGCGGGGACGCGCCTGCGCTTCCGCTCTGCCGACGGCGTAAACAGAAACTGTCCGACAGTGTCGTGCGCGCACACCTCGTCCCCTGGCTCCCTCCCACGCCCTCTTTCTTTCCACTTGCTCCGGTTCTTCATTATCCAGGCCGTCGCTGGTGAAAGCGCGCGCCAGTGGTGGAACCGTCGCGCGCGATGTCGTTGTCGCGAAGGCGCCTAGGTCAACAACGCGCGCGCGCCACAAAATAGACACACTCCGCGGGTTTCGTGGGGGCGCGCGGTTTTGCCTCCGGAGCGCGCTGCCTGCGTGTAAGGGGCGTTGGTAACAGGTGGTGCTGTGGTAGTACATCGGTGCGCACTCCTCTCGGCACGCGGAGATTTTCCTGATGGGGCTTGGAGTGGCCGAGGGGTAAACAGGAAAATGAAGGCGGCGGAAAGGCAGTCGTGGTTCCCGCTGCGGAGGAGAGGTAGAAGTGTTATGTACTTTGTTTACAGTGGCGTTGCATGAACAAGTCGTCGCATGAGGCCTACTTTGACGTTGTCGTCGTCGTCGTTGTTGTTGTTGTTGTTGTCCTTCTTCTTCTTCTTCTTCTTCTTCTTCTTCTTCTTCTTCTTCTTCTTCTTCTTCTTTGAAAGTTACTGGTCTACTGGCATGAAACAAAATGAAGGTAGGCCATGTCACTGAGGAGAAAGTCTTGTAACGACCAAGCAGAAAAAAAAAAGAAGTTTCTGAATGCTGCAATTTCTGGCAGGAGCTGCTTTGTACAGACACACGTTTAAGCACGTGAAGAACTGGGTAAAGAAAGGCAAATGTGGCGTGTAAAAAAAATGAAAATGTGTTTGAAATCTGGAATTGAAAAAAAAAACGCGCTGGTAAGAAAAAAGAATAGTTATAAAACCTAACACTGAACAACCAGACCACGAAAACACGTTTTTTAAAAGCACTTGAACAAGGGGTGCACAAAATAATGATTAAAAGAATTTTTTTTCTCCGCGTCCCATAAAACACATTCAATAAAAAAAAATTCAAGAAATGCCGTATTATGCTCAATACATTAAAAGCGTTAATGTTTGCATGTTTAGAGGCAATAAAAATGTGCAAGTAACAGAAGTAGGCTAAAAAGGATGTAATCATTGCGTTTTTGCATGGGAAGAGGCCTGCCCACAAATGCAATGAAAAGGCAGCGTTTGTCGCGCCGCCGAGCGACACATGAAGGACGCTGACGTACGGCTCTGTTGGCACATGCTGCAGGGCTTTCAATGCATTATCCGACCCACGGATGCGTACCCGATTCCAAAGGAACTAGACTTGTTCACCGTGAATGTGGCAGACTGCACAGGGAGATACTATAGAAGCAGATCATATTGGGCCGCTCATATCCCCTTCTGTGCAGCTTGGTGACAAAGAACAAGGAGCACACAACACACACATTTTTTTTTTTGTTGTGCAGAAAACTCTTTTTTTTTATGTTCTACGCTCGGCGTCTGTATTTATTGTCCGTCATGGTTTCGCGCATGTGTACACAGAGCGATTCCTTTATTGCCTTCGCGCAACGCCGCTTTCCTTATTCCTTTATGCAGCGATTTCAACCTTCCGTCGGCTTTATTTGTTTTAACGTCCTAAAGCAACACCGGGGCGTTGTGTGATGCCGTAGTAAAAGGTCCGCATTAATTTCGAGTTTTCTTTCATTGACTCGGGTTTTCCTTTAACGTGCACTCAATCAGCACACGACCCTTTTTTTGGATTCCGCTTCCATCGGAATACGGTCGCTGCGGCCGCGAAACGAACCCGCGACCTCCACCCTCACCAGCAGAACGCCATAGTCATGAAGCATGCAGGCTTGGAAGTTTTTTTTTTGTATTTTTGAGAGGACTTTGCAAGAATTTGACCTCATATAGTGATGCTACTTACTTTTGCTTGTTTGTTTGTCTCTCCTCACCTTGTGTACAAATGTGGCGCATGTGCGAACTTTGTTTGCAGACGTGCGTTTTCTTCTTTGCTCACTTGGAGTATAGCACTCGTTTATTTCGTTCAGCTTATTTACGATCTGACAAAATGTAATACCGACTGGCCGAGGATAACATATTCCTCTTCAGCAACACAATCTGTCATCGGATCAGCAATCGCCCAGCAAGCCACACTCGCGCCGAGCTATAATGTATTCAGCTGAGCTTACTCGTGCTTTTCCAAGAAGCTCTTTTGATAATATCACTGTAGCTGAGAACGTCATTCTGTTGCCCTCCCACTTTTATTTCTTTTTGCTGCCATAGAAATTTAGTTAACTTACTCCTGCGTATCCCCGAATTTTCCGCTATAACGTTATTACGCATGATACACGATGTAGACCAAACTCGCTATTGCAATGAAGAGATGGCGTGCCCGTACGCCGATGCCGGCGTGCGCGCGCACGCAGGGCCTATTAATTTTGTACCATTCGCGAGCGCGCATTTTCTCCGCCGTACCTGCCTCCTTGTGACCCACACTCTTCCGTACTGCCTAAGTGCGCACGGCGCTCTTCGTTACAGTCCTACAAATCGGATTACCGAGCGAACGAACGTCGCTTGCCGCTCCTGCTTCAAGAGCACTGCAGCTTTGTCTCGCCCTTTCAGCGGCTGCACTCCGCTCCGTGGCGGTGCACGGCCACGGTTGAAGATCCGCGACGATCGAGCTAATGGAGCGGGCGCTTCGCCGTACACCTGCGCAGTTGCCAGGTCGCGTCTTGGCCGTCGGCGCCTCGAGGACCCGTCACGGCAGCGCCGCAGTTTCATGCCGCGTGCAGCGCCACTCGGCGAGGATCAATTAGGCCGGCTCCCTCGCGCGACGCTGATGGAAAGGCGCGGGATTAGGGCGCGCGCCGGACCGGCCGATCATCCGAGCGCATCGACGGCCCATTTCCGGCCGCGGAGATCCGCGCCTTGTCAACCGCAGGCCCCGCGAGGAGCTCGGCCCCCGTACATCATGCAAATGTGCCCCTCGCGTACGGTGCCGCGGATGGCCACTGCTGCGTGTGGCGCCGAAGGGTTCTCCGCGCGCTAATGGTGCGGCAGCAGATGGACCGCGCCGCGCGGCGGACGCGTTTTTTTAAGCGCGCTCACCTCGAATCTAACGGCGATTGCAAAGTGCTGCGCCGATTGGCATTCTAGCGCACGTGTGCTGGGATCACACCTCCCCCAGCCTCTCTTAGAGCCCCCCCGCCACCTCCTGCGCGCGCAGCCCCTCCCGCTCAGGAGTTGCGAATGCGGTGGGCACGCCACACGCGACGCCGCCTTCGTTTCTTTGTTTCTTTGGTTCCCGCTCGACTGGCAAAAAAATTCGGAGAATATCCCCATTTAGGTAAAGGCTTAAATACTCTGACAACAGCGCTGGTTTCGATGGATGTTTTCTCTCTTTTTCTTTTATTTTTTTCGCTCAGAACTGCGGAGCATGTCGACTGTTTCTGATGAGTGTCACATCTCCGCCAGGAGAATAGAGAGGACAGGCACATTACGTCGGAAATTTACGCCTTCTTGGCCCTGGCCATGGAGGAGCAGCTGCTTGACCTATAGCTCTTTGCTTTAACACCATACTGGAGCGAAATGAGCTTTATTTAATCGCGCTATTATGGTTCCTTGGATGTTCGTGTTTCTCTTAGCTCTTCTTTCTTTCTTTTTTAATTAAGCGAGGAGGCTTTGGTGTCATCTGCGACAGTGGTCGTCGTATAACTTCACTATGTTTATTTATTTATGTTTTCTTGGAACTCAGATCATACAGGACACTTGTCACGAATTTTTTATCAACAAATGTTACGTTCAGACTTGCGGAACATCTCAAAATTTGGATTCGAAGAGCGTCCAGTAGAGGTCCCCATTTGAAACAAGTTTACATAGGAGCCTAAATTTATACTACAGTAAAGCAAGCAAACGTCTGAAACAAGATCTTCATAATGAGCAGCCTGGCATTTACACGAGTTTTGCGGACGGGTTAGCGCGTGCAAAGTCTGGCGTACAGGAAGTTCGCCGCTTTGCAATTGCTTAGCGATGTTGACTTGCCTAATAACTATCCATCTATTCGCTTCCTTCTTAATATGTTCCCTTGCCTCATTCTTCTACCTTTCAATCCCCCATCATTACCCTGTACTGTCTACCCAACTGACGTACGTCTGTTTAACCTTTCCTTGCTTCATCTCTCTCTCTCCTGATCCGCTGGGAGCGCGCAAACCTAGAGTAAAGCGTTATGCAGGTGAGCCATTCTCTATAAGTTTGATTTGTGGGTATTTTTTTCTTTCTCTCTCTATAATCTTCAAAGCGATGTGTGAAGTCCGAACCGACCTCCTCTTAAGCGGCAGCCAAGACATGTATGCGTTGACATGCATGTTTAAGCATGCGTGTCAATTGTTTGTCAGGTAACTGTGTCGCCATCAAGCATATGGCACTGCTGCATTACGCACCAGACCGACTATACTGTCGTAAAATTGGGAAAACATGGCGTCAAGGTGCAGCGCGATTCTTGCGGTTTTCTGAATGTGAAAGAGAGTACCAACACCTTGATAGAAGTAACTGCAGGATAAATTAATGTCATACCCGTTATTTCTCAAGAATAACTGATTTTGTGTCGCACCTGCACTTTGTTTGGCAGCGAACGCTGGAAGGCCCGAGAGTGTACACCGCTCAGTGACCCGTTAGGCCGGATCGGTGTGGCATCGCAAACGATATGTCTGCAACACGAAACGCGTAAGCCACTCCCTTTTCGGTTCCGACACATCCACATTGAAATCACCGACAATGACCACTGGGGCAGTGTCATCGCAACTTACCTACGCAAAGTGAGTAGCCATGAACCTTCTACGGGGCTATGAGCCATTGCATGTTTTCCTTGCTTACAGGGGTATGAGCCACTGATGATGACAGTTTTCGACATGCTGTTGTGTTTGTTGTATGTGTGATACGAAAGAATGTAAGCACTGTTCGCTTCACTTTGCTGAGTGCTTGTAGCCTCTGCCTTACGGGGCTATGAGCCATTGCATATTTTGATGACTTATGGGGGTACGAGTGCTTACAGTGGTATGAGCCATTGATGATGATAGTTTTTTGTATGCGGTCACGAAAACACTGTGGTATACCTAGCCATATACAGCTCCGCTGTAAAACTCTCGATACAGCCTTCTGCTGCTCAATACGTGCTTGATAAATGTGCTTTTCCGAGTGTGAAAGAAGCCCGTGAATACACGCAAAGAGCCTCGAGCGGCCAGTCGCGCGGCAATCTTGCGCGTATTCGCGGGCTTCTTTCACGCTCGGAAAAAAAAACATTTATGTAGCATGTATTGAGCGACAGGAAGCTGTATCGGGAGTTTTTCATGTTGCTCTACAATTTTCTCATTGACACTTTTCATCTAATATAGTAATTGAGAATTGGAGCTATTAAGACTAATTGCATAGCTAGGCGGAATGCAAAACGAAATAATAATAATCTTAGTATCTCCAAGCGACGGCAAACAACATTACCTTGGTTCGGTCCAGTTACGTGGCATTTGCACATTTTTAAATATTGGTGCATGATAGTTGTGACACTCTGTATAAAACAAGAGAAGAAGAAGGACAAAAAGAGACGACGTTGAAACGAGGTTTCACTTCACCTGTAATGTCTAAGGCAAACATTCGCTTAAGGTACTTAGCTGTGCAGTATCGAATTACGGGTATTTTGAATACCATCTTAACGCACCATTTCGGTATCTTGTTTCTGTATCTAAATATAGACAGACGGCGGGTATGTTGGTTTATGTATCTACGATACAATGTATTTTTTATCTTGTATCTTGAGGTATCCAGTAGATATATCCACAGGATAATCAACGGGTGTGCTTTAGGCCACCTTGATGAAGAACGTTGAACCTGGTACATTTCGTGTCACAACTTGTGCCGCCGCCTCCTTGATACGTACACCAGACCTGTAATTCTACGTAGAGTGGGTTTTATTACATGGTATGTTTATTCTCTCGCACTACAGTTTGTAATTTCGCCACATGCGGAACGAAACCTTCAGCCGCTATTACCTATATATCAACGCTCGGTGTATCTCGTACTTACGCGCTCTGTTTGCGTCACCACGGAAAAACAACAACGCTGATCGGGACTACATTTGAAACGACCCTATATGCTACAGTAGATGTGTAGTTGACGATGTTTAACACATTTAAATGGATATGAGGAGTGTCGTTGTGGAGTGCTGCACGTTAATTTTTGTCCTCTAACATGCATGCTATTTAAGAAAATGGGTATTTGTGCATTACCGAGTGTTCGTTCTCGGTCACCGCGCATGGAACTCGCTCGATCTGCTCATTGTAGCGCTAAATAAAAATAAATCTAAACTTTGATGCCTAATCTATTTATCCGTGATCTCCGCAGTTCATGGTTGACAGAGCTCCAGTGGTAAGTTTTTGCTGGCTCTCAAATAAGAGGATACATGCCGGCAAAATAAAGAAAGGCAAATATTTGCTTAAATCATCAAAATAAATTTCTGTTTTACTTGTAAAATAAGTCACCACATCACCACATGATCACCACATGAAGTAAGACTTCATGTGGTGATCAGTTTTCAATAAATATAAGAGCCAATTTGGCAGCAGTAGTTTTTAGGGACACAAAGTAATGATCATGGTGATTACATATAGGATTTCCTTGCCCAGTGACCAACGATATGGCCGAAGAAAATAAAGCTTCAATTAAACTTTGGGTGATATTGCGCTTATGTAAGGCGAGCATCTTTATTGGATACAAATCTTGAATCAGCATCGCTATCTGAAATACATTTTTTGGCGGGTATCTTGCATTTATATACGAGGCACAACTTTAATATATCTTGCCCAGCCCTGTTATGGCCGCGTATATATCACTCCCAGTTTCCTCAAATGATCTATTTATGGTAAACTTTTGCTATTTTCCTCGATGATGTATATTCAAAAGAAGACCTCGTTAAAGTCAGTGGCTATGGCTTTCACGGAGGCACACGCAGTTACGGCCAAATTTAAGGCTACTTTCAACCTTTTAGAGAAATCGAGAAAACAGAGCGGATGACCCTCGCATCGGCCTTCCTGGTGAAATGCATGTGCAGAGTACAAGGCTCGATATTCTCCTCATCTTATGCCGGCCGCTAGGCGATTTCGAATCCTCGTGCTTCAGTGAAGCGCGCTTTTGCCACGATATCTTTGTTTTTAGTATCGAATTTTCACCGGATTACATCGCTCGCTAAAAAAAAAAATACCCCGCGCTTGTAAAAGAGGGAGGGAGAGAGACGAGCAACTAAATCTCCGCGCTACCTCTGATCCACAACAGGTCACATCGACCGCGCGCGGTCAAGACTGCCCCGCGCATTTCCGGAAAACCGTTGCTCCGAGCTATTCAAGTATATACGCACGACACAATGTTGCGTCCTCTCGGCATTTTCAAATCGCGCGATCGTATTTTCAGGCAGGATATTGAAAATGTCATGCAGACGGGCGTCTTTACAGCGACCGGCGGCCCGAGCCTCAGCCTCGCCGATGGCCCCCCGAGGCTGCGTGGATCTCCCCCGCCGAGCGCCGCGTGTGTGGATAGATACGCATTGCGGGCCCAAACATGTCGTCGACGCGAGATCCCGCCGGCGCAGTGGACAGCTCTTGGAGTGGTCGGCGGGCGCCGAACAATGGGGAAGGCGTTCTGCCCGCACTTTGCCCGAATATGTGCTCGCCAGGCGCTTGGTTTTACGCTGTGCGTAAATATTCACCTCGAGGGAAGAGTCCCGCCTCTCTGCGCGGAAACGGCGTTTCGCCTCAGCCGAGACAGGACGCATAACGGCGCAGGGCAAGGAAATTGAGGGGGGGGGGGATAAATATAAAGAAAAAGGCATCGTAGATATGGCAGTCGTCCTGTACACTGAATGACGGTGAGGGTGCACCCGACAAACTCGAACGAACAAACACACACGAGCAAAGAAAAAAAGAATAAGGAGAGAGAGAGAGAGAATAGGTAAACTACAAGGCGAAGTAAGGTCTAGCGAAGCGAGCCAAATGCTGTCGGTACAGGTCGCGAACAATCGCTGACTCCCTGGCAAGCGTATATAGATAGGCCTCATACGCGCGAGGTCAGAGTAATCGCAAATCAATTACCCGAGACAAACCGTGACGCAGAACCACCGTAATCTTCAGTGTAGCCACTTCACTTCTGCTGTCCATTGCTTTGACAGCAAGGTACGACAAAATGATATTATCGACGAATAATCAGGCTGCTTCTTTGCCTAGTTCAGTGCACTTGTAATAAACGAGATATATAAAGCTTCTCGGTCACTTTCCTTTTCGCGGAAACCGGCACGCTGCGCACTTTGTGCAAAAAAGACAGCGTCCACGCTCTAAAAGCTGGCTTAGAGTAGCCAGACACTGTTAAACTCATGACGCGTTTCATCATGGCACAACGAACAAAGCAGGAATTTGACGTAAGAGCTCCACTCTCCCCGAAAGCAGTCAGCAAGTTAGATCGATCAAAGGAAACGCACAACTGACACGAATGATAGCGTCATTAAGAGACCGGCTCTGAATCTGACTGCCTCAGATCCTAACAAAGAAAAAAATCGCTATCATAAGCAAAACTGCCAAAGCATTCACCAGAATACTTGAGAGAGCTTCAACATATGCTTTCACTTTCATTTTTTTTTTCATTACAGACCCCACACGGGGCTATTACACGAGAAGTGGTATATATTTGCAACATTTGTTTAACAAATCCATATTAGTTAAGGTGCAAGACACGCAGATATTTGTTCCGCGAATGCAGGCGAACATGATGATGGCAGCGACATTATAGGTAAGGCCGTTCCAGTCTACAACTACGCGAGGGAAAAAGACGACAAAGATGTGACAGTACGTGCTTTGGAGCGAGTGACACTTAATAAATGACCTGTGCGAAGTGATATCCGTACCGGTCGTGAAATGTAAGGGGCGTGGTCGAGAAGACTAAAATAATTGGTGAAATAATGATAAAGTGGTAATACGATGACGATACGCAAGAGTTGGTTAAGCGGAATTTGCTTTTAAGAATGATACGCTGATGCCGTATGGGTATGCATACAGTAGATTTTTCGAGAGCACCAAATGGCAGAAACGTATTCGATTTCAGGCCTAATGAAATACTCGTATTTGTATGCTAGTAGTTTAACGTGGGGAGGAGCTTTCGGTAAGTGACGTTTAAAAAGCCGATTTTTGTTGTTGTTGTTGTTGTTGTTGGCAAATGATATCATGTTAGTCACGTTAGTCATATGCAAACCAGAAATAACAAATATAACAAGCAAATATAGAACAGAAATATTCCACTAATTCAGTGTCATCAATTGACTGAGCATGTCACCGAAATTGTCTTTTGCTTATCAATACTTGTTGCTGGGCTAGATGGCTCATAGTTTCATACTTATTACGGTGGAATGGGACAGGGCTTGCACTTCAACCAGAACCAGTCTCTTGTCGAGGCAATACGTCAGGTACCGCGCGTGGCACGTTGCAGAGGTGATATATACTATTAACAAAAGAAGGCTCCCTAGAATCCCAAGAAGAACAGAAAGAAAGAAGCCCCTCTTTCCTGTCCTGGTCTTACTTCACTTTATTTTGCCGCCCCATTACATCAAAAACCATCTTGCCTCGTTGGCGGTGTACTACTTGAAAATGGGCAAAATTTGGACGCGGCTGTATCTAGGCAGTGTTTCCTACTAAGGATAAGCCATTTTTGCTCAGGTTTAGTCTGAGCGTCGCATAATGTGGAATATTATGCGGAAATACGTGTAACTATGTATGGTACTTCGCTGTACGCGTAGTGTGGGAATGCATTGGAAATGTTGATTCAGCGACAAGGAGTTCATATCGACTTCAGTCAACATCACCCACACATACACATACACCCACAGACACGCACATACACAATAAAGCTATTGAAAACGTTTGGCTAAAGACCTTAGAAGAGCCCTCAGCGCTTTCGTAGCGCGCACCGCGTGAGTGCTGCTTCCCTGCGGGCCAAGAATGTCCGGCAGCTAAGCTCGAGTCGCGCTGCAATTAAGTGCAATGCGGCCGTTCAGAGATTGCTGCTCTGAAAAGTAAGGACAGCATTCACGTAGAACATTTTGTAAATTCTCAGGTACGTTACACACGCGCACACTGGCGAATCTTTCCGATAACTATTGCATTTAAAAGCGGTTCGTGTAGGCCGCGTTGAATCTGATGCAGTGAAGACAAAGTTGTTCTTGCCGTATCACCTATTTCGCAAATTCGCTTTTGGTTTTCTTTTCACCAAAACAGGCCACTTCACATTATTTCAGAGAAAAGTTTTCGGGAATTCAAGGTTCTCGCAGGAGTCCGATCAGTTGTACTAAATAGAATCACCCTCGTCACGTAGTAATCCCGTGAATCACGTATTAAGCGTATCAGCTGCCAGAAGTCTCTTATCATTTACGACTTCTTTTTTCTTTTCCATTTAAGACACGCACCTGTACGCGTTTTATCATGATTCATGAGACACCGCATGTGCGATGTTTATGTAACAGTGTTTGGTTTCCTAGTCATTTCATCATTGCCTCGACATTACCATTATTTATGTTCATTTTTGCCATGAAAGAGAGAAATTACTTTACATTAAAAGTCAGATTAGAGCCTTAAAGGTGCTCCTCCGTTATGCGGACCAGGGCCAATTGGTCGACGTGAGCCGCAGTCAGGAAGCAGTTATGCTTACATATACTTTTACAAGGTTTCGTTTTACTTCGTGGTCCACTGCGGAACGACAAAAGCGATGCAGTACCTATAGGCGGTATACACATAAACATTCCTATGTGTACTCCAACCCTTATGTCCATCCCATGTGAGTAGGTTTTAGTAATGAAAACGTTTTGTTACTTCTTAACTTGTTTTGTCCAACTTCACTGCCTCTGTCATAGCAAGGCCTTCCCAGCGCAATGTTTTTATTCTGAGACAGGGTGCAACGCAGAAATAACACATGGAGGCATCTCGTCGATGCAAGCTACCGCGTAGCATAAAGTGATATAATGCGCGTTACATCGGCCAGCTTTAAATTACGATTGTGTAACGCAAGCCCGCATGCTGCTTCTATTATTCATTAACATGCCGTCAGGAGAGAAACGGGCAGACCTTACACCAAGAAATACCGAGACTTTGCAGATAATCCGCTCTTGATTTAGGATCACGCGCGTCAAAGAATAGAATAAGAGCAACTCAATATAGAGTGCATGTTGTCAGCCGCGGGGTAGCGTTAGTGAACCGCCAGAGACAAGCGAAAAGCTTGATAAGTAAACGATAATGCCAGCTCTTTGTCAGAGCACTAATTACCGTCGCGAATTTTCGCAGCCTTTGAACTGCCGTACGATCGATGACGTTAGGCCGTAGAGGGAAGGAAGAAACAGGGTTCCTAAAGCACAAATTTGGCGCCAGACCATCGTTAGATAAACAGAGGTACCATGCAGAAATAGGTGCCAAACGCTAGCACGCTCTTTCCCACCCCAGAACAGGTACTCCCACTCACTTCAAGTGCACCATTTGTTGCCAGAGTTGATGAGATGTACTGCAGTATACAGGGAGGGGGAGGAGGAAAAACATTTATTGAAAGAAAAATAAAATAAAGGACAAGCAAGGTGTTTCAGCGAACCATTTCAACAACTTCTTTAAGTTGCCTGTGGCGGATCGCACAATTCTAGTCCATGAACTGGTCTATACTCGAAGAGGCGGACATTACTTGCACAGAAAATTGAAATGCATAATCGACTAATTAACAAACAAAATTAAGCTATGGGGTTTTACGTTCCAAAACCACTGTCTAATTATGAGGCTCTCCGGAAATTTCGACCACCTGGGGTTCCTCAACGTGCACCTAAATCTAAGTACACGGGTGTTTTCGCATTTCGCCCCCATCGAAATACGGCCGCTGTGGCCGCTAGAATTTGTAAAAATCCTAGCGGGTGAGACTTCAAGACATATCCACTTGAAAGGAATTGTGTAGATGACACCATTCGCCGTCAGACTGGCGGTAAAATCGAACTGTCGTTCCACTTACTTTCTTAACAAAACGTCGTTTTTTGCATTGAAGCACAAAAGTAACCGCAACGCCAATACATTTTTCCGCAAACCTCGGGAATTCATATCTCGAAACTGGTGTCATCCTGAGAATTCGTTCCAAGTGGATCCGCCTTGCGAACTCCCCGGTGAGAATTCGTAAATTGCGATGTGGGCCATAAGGCAATTTGTTTGAAAGTTTATTTAACATAAATAACTTATACATTTGCGATGTACACACTTTTAGGACCCAACAAATATGTTAAAGGCTCTCTACCGATTGTTATCAGGAAAAAACAATTACATGGCAGCTGTTTTCTTATACTGTAAAACTTTATTAGTGTTTTTTATTCATTAGTCAATTATGCATTTCAATTCTTTGTGCAAGTAATGTCTGCCTTTTCGAGTAACCAGCACATGGACTAGAATTGTGCTATCTGCCACAGGAAATTTTTTTTTTTAATTTTGAAAGTGTTCGGTGAAACACCAACATCAACAGCGGGCGAACAATCGACTAAAGCCTCAGGCTGTGAAACCTAAGCGTAACTTTGGGCAGAGGCTTTCCTAGCTTTCTCGCCAACTGCCAATCAATTCATCGTCACCCTCTTCCTTTGACAACTTTGTCTAGTTTGGATATAATAGTATGTGTACTCGGCTGTACGAGATGACCACGAAACTACCATGTTCTTCTTTCTTCTTTTATAATCAATATTAATTTTTGCTTTCACTAGTCTACTTCTCTTCGTTTTGTCTTCACATTAAACTGGCGAGGTAGGTTAATGCGGCTTCAGGCAGAATACGGGGTTCAGTCATCAATGAGAATTTTTGTTCACGCCATCATTATTTGAGAAACGACGTACAGCGCCGAGGCCACGGTGGTCGAAGTTATCAGGTACACAGCTACCTTGCTGGGGCTGTCGTGATCGTAAAGTGGTGGTTATTACCTGGCGTTGTGATCGTTGTACAGCGTTAAACTGCATGCGCAACTCCAGGTACACTTGCGGCTCCAAAGTTGCGCCTCCCCCCACACACTCCCCCGTTTTTCATTATTTCTGCCATTGTATATAGGCCCACTCGAAGCAGCTTCCCCATTATCGGCCAGATCGACCACTCGGTGGGATGGATGGTGTAGAATCGGAAGAATCCTTACAAAATACGGCCACAGTACAATATCTTCCGCGCACACTTATTGAAGAAAAGCGCCAAGGGATGAATGAAGTTATACAAAACGCAGCACCGTTCAGTAGCTGCATTCAAAAAAAAAAAAAAAGAGAGAGAGAGAAGGAAAAAACATCCTGACCACCCGTCGCGCGTTCTCCTGGTGAACACGAGGTTGTGGAAACGAGTCCCGTACGCGACGGCTGTATTCTGGTTGCGGCGGAACGCGAAATGCTCGCGTGATATAATATCGTCGCTCGTTAATTAAAGCAGTAAAGCAGCACTCGCACAGAATTGTTGTCTTGCTCTCTCACGTTGCTTTATAAGATAGCTGGATACTTCGTATTTACGTCATGGGGCTTCATTTCGTCGAACGCGCAACGAAAAACTAATTATCTTTTTTTTTTCTTCTTTAATGCGACCAAGTTCAAGGTACGTGCAAACTGCAAAGTGGAGCGCGGCTTATAACATGTTGAGCAGGCTTTTAACCCGCCGTGGTTGCTTAGTTATGGTTTTCGGGCTGCTAAGCACGAGGTCGCGGGGTCGAATCCCGGCCACGGCGGCCGCGTTTCGATGGGGGCGAAATTAGAAAACACCCGTGTACTTAGATTTAAATGCACGATAAAGAGTCCCAGGTGGTAAAAATTTCCGAAGTCCCCCACTACGGCGTGCCTCAGAATCAGATCGTGGTTTTGGCACGTAAAAGCACATAATTTAATTTAATTTTGAGCAGGCTTCCTCGTTATCACCGAAATGGGAAGTCGTAGTCACATTTTATCAGAAGTCGCTGCGCGTGGATCGGTCAGTCCGCTGGAGAGTGGTCGCGGATTTATATAATTTAATTTAGATATTAATTCGATTAAGTGAGACATATCATTAGCTGCATTAATCAACTTTTTGTCTGGCGTATCCTCGCCCCGTGTACTGTGTGAGAGAAAGAAACCTCAGTTTCCACTTCGAAAATTCTAAGATAAACCTTAAGATTATCTGCATAGTATCTGTGCCCGTATTCACAAAAAAAAGTTCTTACTTGAGAACTGTTCGTAAGAGCAGATGCCTGTTAATTGCGATGTCAGACGTATCATTAGCGAGCGGTCGGAATTTACGAGCAACGCTTACCAATGAAAATCTTAGTGAATACGGTCTCTGCTTTTGTCTCTCTTTCTTTTTAGTGTGCCTTGAAGGTCTCTGTAACGCAGACTCAAATGGAGCACTTACCGCCTACAAGAGCAGTAGCTTTCGCTGTGTGTATTCTACCAGCTTCTTATGTTCACATCCCGCACAGAAAAATTCCAACAGTAAATTCTGTCGTACCTTCTGACCATGAAAAGCGACGATAATTGATTATAGCGTTCAAGGAAACAGCATCAACACCACTGCATTCCGAACAAACACATGAAAGGGGCGCGAAGCAATAACTTGAATTAGACAGGAATGTACATAACGCACCCTCGTCTATTGGTTCTGCAGGAGTGTATGTGCACCCGAGTCGCACTTGCGATCGACGCTTGGTGCATTTTGGAAGTGCAAATATGCGGCCGCAATCGATCCTTCAAGCCCACAGAGTGGCGCATAAATTTGTGCATCGCTGCCTCGGCGCGCGTACACACACGCACCAGCGAGGGGTCTATGGAAATCCGCGCCGACGTTTCCTTTCAAGCTGGTGTCGCCGCCCTGACGATCCGTTCAGCAGGCGCGGGACGAGGGAGCATGCCCTAGTGCTTTATAGAAATGTGTTGGACGCAGAACGGGCCAAACAGCAGAGTCGCGGGATGCGTCCCCTGCTGACAGAGATTGATCTTCCGCCGGATAAGTGCCCCGTCCGCTCTGTTTTTCCTTTTCTCCGTCTGTTTATACGCGCGCGCGCCTATCTGTTCGTTTGCTTCGCGCTCGTAGTCGCAAAAAACCATTTTTCTAGCTCGGGCCCAGCCGCATCAATTAGTGCAAAATGTTTAACGTGTATCGCGCGACCCGAGCGAGCCACTGGCCGGGTCCAGTGGCAAACAGAAGGGCGCATTCGGATGCCACTTTTCCAAACAGCAGGCCTGCCGGGGTTCCCCAAAAGTGGCACCCCAAGCGGCTCCTTCCTTCGGTGGGTGGGATTAGGAGGAGCCAAAGAGCGCGCTTGGCCGCCGCAGCCCCTCGCCGCCACGAGATAGCGCGAGCGCGCATCATCGCCAAAAGCGAGCCTCGCACGCCCGCGGGGGAAGAAAGTCCCGCTCGTCCTCCTCGCCGCCGCGCGCACGTGTCTGGCCGAGGAGGAGGAGGAAGCCGTGGAGAGGAGCGCGCTCCCTCGCCGCCGCAGTCCTGCGCTCGCCCTCGCTTTGTGATGCAACACAATGGTGTCATCTGTCGACAGGGGAGCCCCGAGAGCACGCTAGCGGACTCGAGCAGCCGCGGCAGCAGTCAAGTCGCCTAAGCCACGGGCCCGAGTTCCACGCCGGCCCACGAGCGCGCGCGCCACCGCAGGCCGAGCAGCGCGCCCCAAGCCCGCTGTTGCCATGTGCCGCCGTGAGCCCTGCTCCTTCGCCAGGTGAGGCCCCCGCCCTTGCGCGCGCGCCCCCGGGCGACTTCTTCCTTGAAGCGGCTGCGTCGCGGCGGTGTCCAATTATCCGTGCCGGCGCCCGGGCGTTTGCTCGCGCGCCCGCGGCTTGCGTGCGCACGCTGCAAAGTGCCAGCGCCCTGGTCGCGCGTGCCTTCGGGCACACGTGTGCCTTCGGACGGGCCCGCTTAAACGCGGCCGTTTTGCACCCCTGCGCTTGCAGGTGCAGTGGAGGCGTTTCTCCGGTCCTCGAGCTCTGTTGCCATGCCTGCCACTGTTGTGTCGTTTTGTTTTAGCGTGCATTATTGGCCGCGTCGTTCGTGCACTTGTCGGGGGCGCTTTTTCTTCGTTGTGTTTGGTAGCGAGTGCACGGCTGTCATAATGCATGCATGTCTGAGTCCTAATGCACACAACAACCAAGTTCCAAGAGCTTCGTAATTGCATCAGTACTGGTTTGTTATTGCTGCAGCTAGTTACGAAGATCTTGAAGTGGCGAAAACCCACCTGTGCAGATTGAACGGTGCAATCATTGTGACGAATGTGTACAATACGGTGTTTTGCATCAGCACCGCCAATTGTATCTTCCACCGAAATTTCAGTTTCGTCAACAAAAACAGATGTCTGCCTTTTCTGTTGGGTTCGTACACCGCACTCCCAAAACGAGCGACATACACAGCTGACGAACGATACAAAAGTAAAGTCGATTCATGAAGCAAACAGTGTTTGTAGTGCGCGCAGTTCGCATTGTTCTTGTTTATTAGCGTTGACAGCTACCCGACGCGACCTTTGCATCATTGACGTGGCCCTATAGAAAAGAGTATACTGTTGCGTATAAAGTGCTGCATGTTCATATATTAGCTAGAAGATGCATTACTGCAGACGGCGTGTACTTTCTTCTGAACTTCTCTTATCTGCAAAACGAAGAGTGCTTCCATTCCGATCATTATGCATGCGAGTGTCGTTACATCTGTTACGAATCCCGTGCATGGGGAGGTTCGGTACACTGGATTCATCAGGTGGCGACAAAGTACTGATGATATCTTGCCCTTCGCTTAGCAACAGAACCACACATGCCTCGTTACAAACGAATAAGAAATCAGTGCCACAACTGAATATTCTATGACGCGTCATTGACAGTTCGGCGCCATATGTGGTTCCCTAGCACTCCGTGCCTTTAATAGTGAATGTTGCGAATCTACTACTGCAGGCATATTTATGTGAGCTCGATCGTTTGTACGCAGTGACTGTCATAGCCGATGCACTTGGAGTTGTCATGATGTGCGATATGTCGTTAGCAAGAGTACGTTTGCTCATTAGCTCGCAACGATAGCTTGTTTACGGCATGTCTGCTATAAAAGATGGGAATCTGCGTGGCAAGCCGCGCAACGCATTGCATAAATGAGCGGTTGCGTGCGTTGAAATGCATCGCGCTGCTGAGCGGTTGTCCTTTACGTATCACCCGTTTGCATCATAGAGGAGGAGATTACTGAAGCAGATTAAACCGCTTGTACGCTTACAGAGGAACAGTCCCCTGACAGGTGCTCAGTCGCATCAGTTCTCCTGAAGTCCGAGTAAACACATGCCGGTTTGTGCAATACCATAGATGCCCTTGCGCACCTTTCGACGCCCTGTAGTGCTGCAAGAGTGTAAATGTAACGTAACTTGCATTTGTAATTGCGGTTGAACAGTTTTTTGAAAGGTGTACAACAAATTTTGAAAACTAAATGCTTATGTTATGAAATAGCGGATCGCTTCTTCATACGCAAGTACATAGGGCTGCACTTGTGAAATGACAATTTTAGGATCACAAACGGTATTATATCGCGGATTGCGTTGTACGCCTTTCCGCTCTTCGGATTGTGAATGTACATTTTTATAGCTCGCATAGTATATATGTCCTTCCGTGAGAGATAGTTGGACAGGGGGCTCCGTTGATTAGCAGAAGAAACTATATTGGCAACGGGACGAGTTGGTACGACGAGCGGATTTCAAACCACGTAGGTACAAGCTTCCGCCCGGTCTTTTCCACTGCCGCGGCACCTGCTCGCGCCGTCTCTTTAATGATGCAACTGAACCAGCGCCTTTTTGTTCTGTTTGTTAGCGCCCACGCTCGCAAGGTTTAGCGCCAGTTAGTTCTTGCCATAAGCAACTATCCTTGTCTTAGTTTTTCGGTTTGCCAAAACTTATCTCGCCAGAAACTGCAAGCGCTATTCACCTTACACGTAGTAACGTTTAAGACACTCAAGAGAATCAAGCGCTACCGCGAGTGTTTAAAGCATCTTTACTGTGGTGCAGCTGCTGCGCGGCCACGACTTCGTATAATAATTCTTTTTTTTTTAACGAAACGTAGAAGTTTGCAGTTATCTGGCTGTGGACTGTTGCGCATTAAGCTTGGCTTCCTTTACTTATTTGAGCTACAAAGATTTACGGGTCCGAACACATGGGCGTTCGCCAAATAGCAGCAGTGTGTAGCTGAGAAGCGGTACTGTTCATGGGCCGAAAAAAAGGTTTATAGAACTCGGTTCCTGATTCCTGCGCCAACCTCTCCTTCGCTCAACGTCTTCTGAAGGCTGATTCTAAGTCTGAAGGACAAAACTCAGAAATATCTCCTTCCATATTAGCAACGCAGTTCACTCCTTAGTATCGCTAACTTAACCAGCCAAAGCTTGTTAAACATAAGGACTGTCATAATTCGAAAAGCCACGCGCGTGCAAATGTTTGGTGGCGACAGCGTTGGGCACTACACTCTTCATGTGCATCGTGCTCAGCTTTGCTCTTTCGTCTACCCTTACGGGCGCACAGCCCGTTTCGTTCCTCTCCGCCTTCCTTGAGGCCGCGAACCATGCGGCCGGGACGTCCATTAGACATGCCTTGGCAGCGTTCCCGGCACAAACACCGCCTCACCTCACGTTTCTTTCGATCCGCGTCTGCGCGTGCGCCACCACAACATATATCGTCTGTTGCGAGGTTGTTATTGCGCCCCAAAGGAAAGCGCTTCGCGCGGACAAAAAAGTTGGTGCGAGCATTTCCGAAAGGTGCGGAAAGGAAAAGTAGCGGCGCATTTCAAGTGGCTCTCGAGGTGCGAGCGAGCGGCATCTCTCGCACGCCAAGAGATGCCGCGGCATGTTGAAGCACGACGCCATCACCGCGGGAGTACACACGCCAGACACTTTTGATCTCGGGGAGAAGACACCGTGCTGAATAGCGCTAAAAGCGCCGCCAATGGAGAAGAACGTGCTTCGCAGCTTTTTCAAACCGAGCATGTTAGAAGCCGTCGTATACCTTTGGGAGAGAGGGAGAGCAGCAAAGAAAAAGTGCCCGAAGGACATGTTTTTGGCAAATGTACTCCGGTTAGAACGTCGCTTCACTTCACTTTTTTTCTATTCTTTTTAATATAAATCCTGCCAGTCCGAAGCGACGCCGTAGCGGACCCCGTTATAACGCGATCTCGCTCTCTCTTCAAAAACAATTTTTAAAGGAAATTTTCTGTTTCATTCCGGTGTGCGAAACATTGACGGCGGTAACTAGCGCTGCATAATGCGTAGGAACAAAGAACGAGAAAAGAACAAGTGGGATAACGCTAGCGCGCAAAGAGAATGAGCATGCAGTATTAAACTATTATAGTGCTGCAAAAATGCCAGTGACCGCAACTCCACAGCCACTGGAGACCGGTAAATTGATGATCCCCCCAGTCGGTTGGTGCTGGTTACTCCTTGAAGCATGCGCGGAACCCATGAACGCACGGCGCAAAAGAAAAATTATAAGGAAGAAAAAAAAAGAATGAAAAAGGAAAATCGCCTTCTTCTGGTAATGAAATAGCGGCGGTGGCCAACGGCGACACCGTGAATGCAGCCTGGAAAATCCTAAGCTATGGGGCATTAACCCAAAAGCACTCACGTATTCAAGAACCAAACGTACCAAGATTACTCTGGAGCATGCCACTGCGTCATTCTCCAGAGCCAAGGTGCAGATTTAAGGCAGCGCACTTACGTCGCTCAGTAAACCGTCTACTCGTGTGAAAAACTACCCTGTAATAGCCGTGACTTCATCACACCAGCAGGCAAAAGAGAGACCGATGAAGGGAGGAAGAGCCCAGGCTATGGACAAGGATACTGACGATCGAGAAGTTTTGGCGGTACATTTAGAGAAAACTTCGTGTGCTTCGTGGTTCGTCTAAATATAACAGCGTACATTGAACGCGGGTACTCCGAGCGTTTTTCTTTTGGACTTGCAAAATCAACTGATACAGCGAAATTGTTCTGTCCGAATTCGGACGCCTTGTGGTTCAGTTCAGAAGTGGCTGGCACCAACCGCGTTTAAGGCTACTAGCAGGACGGCACTTGAAAGGCTATAGTGCCGCACGAGCGGCCAAAAGCTTCGCGGGCCATCTTTTTGAGAGCCGTGCTCTATACAATGCCAAAATCGTTAAATTTGCTTGTACAAAATAGGATCGAAATGAGGGCAAATTAGTCAGCCAGAACAACGAATGCATGTCCCTATCCCACCGCCCCATCTTATATATATTTTTTTTCAAATGAAGAGAGAAGAAAACATCAAAGGAGACGTTGCCTAACGCGCTTAATAGTGACTTGGCCAAACATAGCAGCATCGGATCTATGTGTCAAGGTCGGCTTACGCAAACCGCACTTAGGGTAATTCGCGCTCACGATAAGAAAACATTGCAAATGAGCGCGCGAACGTTCTCCGCGCGACAGCGCAGATTTCGTCGCGCGTCCGACGCGCCAAGTGGGAGGGGGGCGTAGAACCTGTTGGATCGGTCCGAACGTGTGTAGCGAGCCCGTGGTTGGGAGGGGGAACAGCGAGTGCGCCACGACCCGCGTGGCGGCAGACGAAGAGCGGGCGCCGCGGACCGCCACCGTTATCGCAACCCCGCTGGGCTACCGCGTGCGGTGGTGTCGATGCACCTTGCATTGTGTGCCCCGCGCCCCCCGGCGATGGTGTTTGCGGGGTGAGGCCGCCCCCCTCCTTCGAGCGGACGGCCAGTGACACGGCGAGGGGTGACTAGCAGCGCGGCGGCGATTACGCGGCCCGCAGACCTGCCCCTTTCGGTTCACGGGGGCTCCGCACGAGGCCTGACCGTGGCCCCGCGTCTTCCCTCTCGAGGAAGAAACGCGTTGCGTAATGGACGACGGCCGCCTCCATCGATGCAGGGGCAACAACTATCGGGTCGTCGTCGCCGCCGCTTCACGGCCGCTAATGGCGCGCGCGCCCTTCGCTGCCGTCGGTCCGCTCGCCGTGTTTATTCTGCCACGCGGCGGCGAGACGATCGCTACAGCCGCCACTGATGACAGTGTGTTCACCGGGAAGGAAGGAGGAAGCTGGCGCCGAGGAGCATTGGGGCACGACATATAACACTTTGCGGATCGCTGCGTTGCCGCCTGCTCCACTCGAATATGGTCGTTGCGCGCGGAAAGAGCGTCTCAACGCTTAGTAACATCGCCAAGGCACTTTGCTGCCCGAAGACCATAAGGCGCGCTCGCTTTAGACTCAATAAGTGCATGCCGTGCTCGCGAGCTGAGAATATACCTGTTGTCATCACTGTTTGTATGTAAGTGTATACGGGAGACCTAATATGGTGGCTTTTCAGGAAAGAGAGAGAGAGAGAGGAAAAAAGAAATAAACTTTATGAAGGTTTAGGAGCACAGAAACAGCCTCCTTACCATGTCTGCAGAAGCCCTTCAAGATCGCTTTTTGTTATTTTTGCTGACTGTGCGGAAACTTATACGCTCCGACCATTCGTTGGCTTCATATGTCTCTCCACCTTGGAGCCAGTTCTGAGAAAGCTTTAGTCTCATTTACGCCTTTTATTCTCGGAGACCGACTATTTTATAATTATTCGTGGTGAAGCGTGAGCAGTTTGGCAAACTTTGTAGCTTTGGGTTGTCCAGGTTACCATGCGTGAATATCGGTCCTGACAATCGCATTCTAATTGTAACATTTTCTTAAAATAAGGGGGGGGGGGAGTAAAGAAGGATTAAACAAAATTGTCGGGGCCACTATTCACAGTCTTTCGTTCGTTTGAAATGCGCGTCATTGGCCAGCTACTTCTACTAATAATATGTTGGCATTCATGACTGGCCAGATCATGTTATTTTAATGAGTCGCTTTAGCGTATTAAGTGTTTTTGAATTCTCTCTCCCTGCGCCGGTATTGACAAATGGTTCGTACAGAAAGTGATCATTAAGAACATGTGCCAATTAATCGTATAAATCGTGAGCATATTAGCCCGATCTTGTATTTGCCAACATACCACATTATCATCGATTCCTCTCCTTTGTGTTAAATTGCAAATTTGAGCCGTACGTTGTACACTGACATGTTACTTTGTACTTTGAAAAATTTCGCGAATTCGGCCCTCTGGCATTTGTTTTTCAAAACACGCGATGCTCCTGGCAAGACCGTTTTAGAGTAACTGTAGTCTAACTCAAGAGCTTGTGTAAGCGAGCAAAAACGGAAAGGTCGATCACAACAGTGTGTCTGATCGCCATTAGAGCTGGCGATAGAAAAAAAAGGAATATTACGTGATTGTAAGATCGAAAGTGACTTCAACACCGTACATCACGTTTAGCTACGCAAGCATGGTGACCTGCATCAAAGGCAAGCTTCGCACCATTCGATATATAAGGAAGGCAGGGATGTTAACCAGTCAAGAGTCTGGTTGGCTACCTTACGCTGGGGAAGGGAGAAGGGGAGAGAGAGAGGGAGAAAGAGGGTATAGAGACGTGCACAGACAGTCATTGAGTCAAAGCCACTTGTGCAAACCAGACGTTCTCAAAAAGCACAAAAGTGCCTTTACTACCTTCTGAGCCGATGAGCGGTGGGGACGGTGCTCTAGTACCGTCTGTTCACTCAGAGGACGATCATCGAGTTTCCTGAATGTGTTGAACAGAGATTGTCTTTGTGCTTGAAATTTAGGACAGTGGCACAATAAGTGGTCAATGTTCTCCTCGCATCCGCAAACATCACATGCAGGATTATCAGCCATTCCAATTAGTGATGAGTAAGCTTTCGTGAAGGTAAAATGTCGAAGAGGGTTGAAAACTAAGCGTTACCTTTTTTTTTTTTCGGGGGGGTCACTGCTATTTATACTGAAAAAACGTTTTCACATGCCAAGTCAGCATGCCAAGACTGGAATAGTCGTTTTCATAAAAAAGTAAGGTTGGCATCCGCTGACTTAGCTAAAATTTTAAGCGACGTCTGTAGACAGCTACCACGTACTCATGGATGTAGGTTCCTTTCTGCAGGCATGCACCATTTCGAAATTGTTCGCCTCATATTGAACCATTTCCTGATGCTTATGCTATTAATTGATATTATTGTGCTACCAATTGATTTGTATTAAAATCGAAAATACGCGCCGCCCATATAAATAAAAAATCGAAGTGAAAAGTATTTGCAAAATGCTGTTAACATATTGTCGCAACGCGATAAAACAGGAGACAGAATCTCGGTGCGACAAAGGCCAATTGTATCATTTGGGAGCTGGGGCGTCGAATCGTCTTCCGAAGAACGGTGGGTGCTACCCATGTCCCTCGCTTCGTTGTCCTCGACAGTCTAGCTCCAATGCCACATGTTGGAGCTAGACTGTCGAGGACGCTATATATTACACACATACATTCATATCTTTCGCCTCATGTTTCTGAATTTTGTGAAGCCTAGAGTCATTGTATATCAATATATACAGTAACCATCACGCAACATGTTTGTTCTTGCTGAAATTTATTTATATTTTATATATATAGGAACTTACTGCGTGTAACATTAATCAGCGAGAACAGGCCTTAACTCGTGCTCACATGTTGCACTTAAAGTATGCACTCTACTTTAAAGCGTATGTATTTTTCACCTGAAGATCGTATTTCACAGTTCTGCGAAGCGAACTGTGCAGAAATATGTTTTTAATCGACAACTAGCCATTTGAGTCCTCAAATTTAGAAATTAGCCGCGAACTATCGACGCTTATTCATTCGGCTAGCTTCCTCAACATGCGCAGTCCGGGCCCTTATTTTCTGTGGAAAAAGCTGTATCTATGCGCTCTCGTCTGTGGAGGTCCGGACATCATAGGTTCATTAGCCAACCCTGAACACGTGCGCACTGCTGACCGCGCTCCCCTGAAAGTATGTTCGTATGCAAAGTTCGTGTTGTTCCCGCAGTGGCGTCGGAAGTAGGACAGAGAAAGCGGTCGCCGCTCCCTTCCCCACTTGTTTGCGGCAGGGTGATTGCCCCTGCCAATATTTCGACGAGGCAGTTTAGAGCCGGACAAGTTACCATAGCCCCCCCTTCCCTCTTCTACACCTTCTCCGCACCCGTCGTGCACTTCCGACGCCCCGGGTCTTCCCGACGCCAACTCGACCCCCACGATGTGTAGCGCTCGAGCGGAACGCACCAGGTAGCGGCATCGCGTCTGCCCCCACGCCTCTCAGGTGGTCTGACTCAGCACTGGTCTCTCTCTCTTTCTCTTTTCGCAGCACGGCTCTGACGCATCGGGACCGCTCCTGGTCAAAAACTGGCAAGGACCTACGAAAGATGTCGGACGCCTTCGAGACGTACTGGAGGGCGACTGGCCAGGTGAGGTCACCTGTCCGCGTGGGGGCCACCGCTGTGCGCGAGTGGTGGTCGCCAAGAGGCAGCCTTGTGACGCATGTGTATCGCAGTGTAATGAAGTTAGTCGAGCACTGACGGTGCCCCTTTGACGCTTCCCTGCGCAGAAGCGACAACAAAGGACAAGATGGGCCGTGGTCCGTGCCTCTGACTGGCTCTTCTCACTGACCACGAGACTCGTTGGACCGGCCAGCATTCGCCGAGGAACCGACTACGCGAGGCACATCTTAAATAGGGTGTTCACCGTTGTCGTCGACTATCTGGCCAGATGAACCTTTCCAGTGGGCGCTGGATATAGGTGTCGTGTGTGTTCGCGCCTTGAAACGATCTCGAAAGTTGGCATTCTCTTCTGTGAAGCATTATCTCGAGCACCAAAGAAACGAAAAAAAAAATGGCAAGAGTTATTACGAAAGCACGAAATCGCCCTTCTGAGTGCTGGCAAAACGGCTATAATACTCCTCATTTTCATTTCCCCTCCCATTCTTGTCATGTGCCGTGCACCAGACGAACGCCACAAAACTTTGTTGACTAACTCTTCGCGGTTGTCAAAAGGCGGAATGCTTTGCCTGCCCTGGGTGGAGTCAGCAGGCTTCTACTCATATCTTGTAACACTGCCAAAGCGCATTCTTACGATACAGCATCAACCGTAATCTTAACTAACGCATTTGAACGACGAGTACCTAACCACGTGCCTGACGTGGCTCGATCTCAAGCACATACTTAAGGAGCCATGTAAACGAAGGGCCATTCGTCTTCTCTTATCATTTTTGCATGCGAAGCGCGGTCACTATATCCTTCTTGCGAATATGTAGAAACTGTAAGAGCGAAGGGGCAAAACCAATGATTGCGCTCGCACCTTTGACCACAATTAATTTCGATGAGGCAAATCGGTGCGTACTTTGACGGCATCCTTGCGGCTGCAGCGCCTCTTCGGCCGCCTTGGCCACACGTTGCTCATGGATTGCTCTTGTTGCGAGAGAGAGAGAGAGTAAAAAAAGGCCATAATTTGTGCTATGCAAGTATAAGGCTTGATGCAGGTCGAGCCAGACGAATGCAATGTGCCAACGGTTTTCTACGCCTACATGGGTCCGGGCAAAGCCCGGGATGCTTGAACATGTCCGGTGCAGCGTCTGTCAAACTTCGTTTAAGCTAAATGGTACAACTTAACTTTATCAAGTTAGCTTTTACTGCGCGACCCTTGCAGCCAACACGTGCAGCAAAGGTTCATTCGAGCTCTCGAACCCCTGTGCACATGTAAAGCATACACAATAGGCGTCAGTTAACGCCGAACGGAAGCTTCGAGGAAACTGAGGCCAATACGACATTTCTTCTTTGCTCCGCTGTTCGATACGGCAGCACATACTTTTGTCGCAGATCTCGAGAAAGACTGAACTGACGCAAAGTCAAGTGTCGCTTGCAGAAGCTGCTGGGAAACAAATGAGAAGACTCGTACGCTATTAAACGCCCGAAGGCGCTCACGTAGTTATATAAGAGATAAATCTGCATGCACGACGCGCGGTACATGGGGAACAGTAATTGTACAGGTTGTTTTCGCCCCCTTCCATCTATCCGCCTATCTGCTAAACGATGCTAGTTTCCAGAACTGTACTAAGGCCACCAATTATAGTATTGAACCAAGCACCATATATACCGCTTATGTTTTAAGATTCCACTGAATCGTTGCGACCTTTTACACGAATGTTGAGCTCACCATACGGATTTTTTTCTCATTCTTTTTTTACACGCTTTTATTCTGCCCTCTTGGCAGCCGGGTAGCTGTGATATTTGTGCTGTATGTTGCTAAATACACCAGCTTTAGCAATAAGCCGTGGTGCTTAGGAGTGTTCTGGAAATGAGCTACGAGTCTTTCGTCAACTACAATCATTTGTTTTAGTTATCAGCCACATGTATGCAAAAGTCGAGGTTTACGCATTCGATGTTTTCAATTTTTTTAGAACACAACTTGGGCATCTTTGAGTATGCGAAATGTGCACACATGGCTGTGTACGTCGCTGTACCCTTTAATGAAGTAGTGCAATTGAACTATGCCGAAGTGTTCCGTTTTGGCGATCTCACACACTGCTTGCGTTAGTCTATACAGAATGTTTCAATGCAGCTGCTAAGCTCTTTCTTTTTTTTTTCCTTCATCCGCAAACAAAGAAAGTAAAACAAAAAAAGAAAGGAGGGGCGCTATGCTGGAGGGCATATCTCCGGATCTCCGGAGCTTTGACAACGCTCTTAGATTAACGAATGAACTGATGGTATGAACCCGACTCCCAGTGCGGCTTTAGTTTCATTGGCTAAACACCGATGGTACGTCACCTCGTGGGCGGTCGACAGAACCGAACCCATATCGTTCACGAGTCACCATTGAGAAGGGCGGGGCGGATGTGAATTGCGGTGCGCGCGTAACAGGTAATCTGTACGACACTGGCAGCGCCGAATCCTTCGTGATGTGCCAGTTTACTATATTCATGACTGTTTGCCCCGCCTTCAGTGAGCAGGGAGCGCTTTGGTTTAGTGCCGCGCAACCATTTTAAGGGTAGGGCTGGTTTCTTGTTGTCCGCACTATTTTCGCGAACGACAGTAATGCGAACTCAGGAGTGGACCTGTCTTGGGCCTTCCTGCATAGCGCCCCTATAGTTATTTTGGATATACTTATAAAATGCCTGTGTCCTTTTGTTTCTTTCTTTCTTAAAAGGAGGCAGTAAGTAAATATAGTAAAGTGGTCTACAGAATAGTTTCCCTCTTGAAGGAAAATATTTTCTTCCATTTACATTGAAACAGCCTGTATACAAGCGGTACAGTGTCATTTTTTCTATCACTGGTGTTCATTTTATTTTGTCCCCGAGTTTGAAAAGAGTGAAATATCACTGTATATATATACACACATATTCATATGCTGTACATAGACTCCTGTCTGGTGTTTACGCCTCTATTGTGTTATTTTCTTTACACATACCACACACGCAGCGACTGTTTCTGCCACTGTTTTTCTTTTGTATTTCTTTTTTTCTTGAGTCTATACTTGTACAGGCAGTGTATGCATTTGCCGTGCACTACTTACGTTTCTCAATGTTGCAAAGAGTATATACGTGATCTGCGGTGTGAGTGATGTATGGCTGCTCGATTGTATTTTTTTAATTACCTGCAGCTTACAAAATAAACAGCTTTTCACGAATACGCCGTGGATATTCGCAAATCTCCTGCCTGGTATATTTTCATTGCATCGCGTCGCGCGCCGTCCGTGGCGCCGTATAGGCCGGCCTGTCACAACTGGTTCAAGCCGATAACGACCGGCTGACGGTGCATGCCCGATTCCGGTGCGACGCACTTGAACGGCAGTAGAGTTTGGTCCTAATTACCATTTCCATTGTAGGTCAGGAAGGTCATTGCACCGACAGGTCATGCGCTCACCTCCGTAATGGACGAGCGCTGCTTGCTCGGGCGGGCCACGGCGAAGCACTGGGTCTTGTCGCCATTCAGGCGACAGGAAGCACCATAGTGCCGCGGCAGCAAAAAGCACGATGGGATGGGAAAAGAGAACATGATGAAAGAGGCCGATCCAAAATGATCTCCTCGAAATTAGCATCGCAGTATGGGGAGCGCCGATATTATGTTACTGATACCCTCCAATAAAACTTTCTATAGGGTCCGGGAAAAGAAAAGGCGTAACGGGAGAGAGAAAGGCACTGGGCAGCGTGCGCGCGCGGCTGGCCCGTGTGAAAGCGCGAGGCGCACCCGAACTGGGTCCATAAGGAAGCGGCGAAGGGGTTCGCCAGGTCCCCGCGCCCTTTAAACGTTGCGCAAGGGCCCGCTATTCAGGTGCATTGTGCGCGCCATCGCTGTGCCCGGCGGGCTTTCGCAAGCGGGCCCCGAGAGAGGAGCCCCGCTGCTGCCTGTACATCACTAATCCTGTCCGGCGTAGCCGGAAATAAGTGGACGGACGAGTTTCGCCCGGAGACAGCGGCGCGCCGGTGCCCGAGGAGCTGGGAACGGGGGTCGCCCCCCCGCCTGCCGCCGCCGAGGTCAGCGGCGTCGCCGCCGCCGCGACGGGCCGCGCACGAGGGCCGACGACGCATGTGCGGCAGGCGTCGCGGCGCTGCGCTTGCGCAACCGCTCGCGCCTCGCTGGTTGCGGGAACGCCCGGACGCACCACCGGCTCCTCGGTGGGCAAACACGACGATGCTTTCGTTGTGCACTGTCGGTGAAGGAAAGTTTGTCAACAATTAGGAGGTACACTCGTGCGCTCTGCAATCAATCTCTCGGTCAAGTCCAGGCCGCTTACCGAAGTTGCCGGGGGAATACACCAGCCCCTCCGCCAATTGTATTAATGATGCTGATTGCGTAGTTAACTGGTCTCGGCTTCGCAAAACCGTTTGTCTGCAAGAACTGTTCCAAGAGCCGGTCAACTCCAGATGACGAACTAAAATGTCGGCGAGAGCTGTAGCAGCGGCAAGGATTGCTTGATTGCGGCTAAAATTTGTTAATGCCGCGCCTGAGATAAATTTTCCATCATTTAGGGGCCCTGCCATTACGTAAGTATCAGGGGACGAATTCACTCAGCGTTTCGTTCACAAGTGCTGTTTGCCTTCGGCCAACCGCCAATATCACGATTGGCTGGTGCTTGATCTTAAGAACAGTTCTAACGCAATAACATATTGTGAATATGAGCCCAGGTCAGTAAGAAGGAAGCGTAAAAAATAAAGAAATTGTCACTTAATAAATCAAGAATAATGTCATAATATTTTCACGAGAAAAAGCCACACACGACCACAAATTATGTTATAACCATAATATAGAACCGCATTACGAGGAATAGCTGAAAATCACGATAAAGGAGAAGAATAGAAAAATGCAGTTATACATTTGTACTGGAGACCATGGCGCGCAATTAACGCGTTTGTGAATGAAAATGTGCCATTATGAGTTGTGATAGTTCGAGAGATGCCATAATGCTACTAATGCTGGATATGCTGTCAAACTGGATGTGTTGAGTCCGGAAGCCCCAATTTTGAGCAGTCAAACATTTGATTAAGTAGTTCTTGAGAGGGTACGAAATTGACGTGCAAGTTCAGTGCGAACGAAGGTTACGTTTTCCGGAATTCAAGGGGAGACAAGTACAAAGTTCTCAGGATGTAATCGGCTTTCTTCGAGGTATCTACCGCAATTTCTGTAGTATACCATATGTTCGGAGGCAGATCGGACTGCTAGAAATCAGGATGGCGAGAAATAACGGTATTTGTCAACATATGTTAAATCCGCCTAGTTGTAGTGATAGGTAGAGTTAGTGCACCTGCGAGACATAACTTGGTATTTCGTAAAATGTTTTCTCCACCACACTGCGCGAGCACCAATTAAAGAGCGGACACTCTTCAGTATTTCATGGTCGTCATTGTAAGATATTCTTTGTTAGAGGATGCAGCTTGGGAGGTCAGTGATAGACAAGCGGATGGTAATATCCCGGATGACAGGTCATCTATGAAAATTAGAAGGACTAGAGGGTCGAGCATCCGCCCCAGAGTGACGACGCACGTAACCTTAGTTATAACGGAATAATTATCCCCGCTATCACTTAAGTGGGTCAGCTCGTCAAACTCATTTTAAATTTATTTGAAGAGCCGCTGGAAATCTAACAGATATTTTCGAGTTTTCTGCTTTCAGGTCGTTTTTTTATTCGTTGTTTTTTCTCTCGCTATTATTGATTCTTCGTCTTCGCCGTCACGTATACCCTCATGCCCATCACTCACTGATCGTCCGTTCCCGATGTCCATCTTCATTGTTCACACAGGTCCTTCTCCAATGACATGTAGCGGCTGGCTAACAGACATTTATACTTACAGATTTTTCACCTCCCTGCTAAGGGATAGCACCCATCGCCATGTGTTATCAAATCGGGTTCAAACGCGAACATGTCTGAACAGACTGAACCGCGCTTTTTTTTTTCATTTCTGCGTCCGCTACGGAGCTGACACCGATTTATTCACTAGAATGTAGTTAAGGGTCCGTAGAACCTCGAACGAAAGGACATGAAAACAAGGACGTTCATGTAATTCTGCGTCAGACGTGTGCTAGTTTACCGTTTCCTGTTTGCGGTTTGTTTAAGCTGACGATGCATACGCCTTTAGTATAACAAGAATACAGAGTAATGTACTGTCGGTCATAAAGATTTACGGGACACAGGATTTCCGAAAGAAACTGAATTCCCTCGAATCCTGGACACATAGGATCGAATTAAAAGTTATGTAGAAGTTTTTGTGATGGTACGCGATAATTTACTAAATTAGGAACGCCATGCCTCAACAGAGCATAAAATCGTATTCGTTGTGGGACGTGTGTCTCGTGAACTCTTGTTGGGGGACTGGATAAGATGAGGGATGCTTCTAGACCGTTTAGCGAGGCTCCAGTAATACTCTCGGTGCTTCAATACTCTGGAGGCTGAGTATACCTGTGCACTAGTTGACCACGAATTTACTGTCGTCATAGGTGGCGAAGTCTGTATACGTGAAATTTCATGATAAAGCTTGTAGTGTTTCCGGAGCTAGTTACAAACAAGAGAAAAATTCACCGGAAGATGGAGCCTTGAAATTAACAACAGTGGCTGTACAAAAGATTTTGCTGGAGCCGCCGTTTCGACAAGGAGACCTACATGTCGTTGCCAGGCCAACAACTGCTTTCCTTGCTAGCGTTTATATAGCCCCTCTACTTCACTCCCACGGGCAGAGGAGAATAAGGGGACGCGTAGAGAAGGGTGGGGGGATCGAAACGTAAACAAACAAAGAATGTTTTGGTCATTTAGTCGGGAACCGGAAGGGGGGGGGGGGCGTCAGGTATGCTGCTGGTTTTTGCAAAAAGTAGGAGTGAAAAAAATACTAATTGGGCTGGGGAATTTGGTTAGCTTTGTCCTGACCTGACGTACGATCGCAAAAGCGCTGGTATTTATATTCTTGCGAGAGCTCCCTCTGAAACACTGAAGACTCTCGGTTGCAGCGCGTTGAATTTGTGGATAAGTAATTTTTTTCTGTTCCTGAGAGAAGAAATGTTTTACTGCAGACTATAGCTATAACTATAAACGTTGTCAAGAAAAGCAGTCGTTGCCCCGACGGAGACAAGTTTCCTTGTCGAAACGTTGGCTGCAGCGTCGCTCCCTTGTTCGACCACTGTTGATCGTTTTGGAGTAAGTTGTACAGCAACCACGGCTAGGAAGGCAGTTACAGGGCATGCACTACGCTGCTGTGGTTGTGCTGCAGTCGAAATGGATGCTCGATGCCCGTCGTATGGACGGTGTGACCTTTTCCCGACAGGCGCATCGTGTTTCTGCATAATCAAGGTAAGAAGACGTTTATGCGCGCAGTGTTGCGTGGTCCGCGTGATCTGGTGCATGACCTTCTCCTTATAGTAAACACATGTTCGCAAGGCCGGTAATCAGAAAATTCTAATGGTAAGTAAGCGCATTCTGTAACTGAAATGAATAGGATAGCAGCGCCAAGAGATATTTACCTTATTCCAATGCATTTCTGGATTCGCACGCGGGAGAGAGAGAGAATAAGCAAAAAAAATATATATGAGGAAAGTTATAGGCAAGTCAACCAGACGAACGTCCGGTGTATATTCTTGTCACTATAGAATGCCGAATAGATTCGAGAGCTCCCGTTGAAACATTTATGCTTGTTGCAGTCACTGAGTGTTAAGGGAATATAAAGAGGAAAATACGGAGAGACTGAACAATGCGCTGACAGAAGGATACATGACTATTTTGAGTGACGCCTGCATGAGTGACGGTCACTCAGGCAGGTGCACATGAAAAGCTGCAGTAGCGCGCGCATTAGCGCGTTTTTTTTTCTCCCCCAGCGATCGGATTTGGACAAGGTTCCGAATCTTCGCCTCTTGAAACGTTTTGTAGTCCAGCAGGTTTAAGGCGGTCTGTAGAGAGAAGTGTTGGACGTCATGGGACAGATGCACAGCAAGGTGCTTGATGGTCTCCTGGGGACGTGTTTCGTAGCGGATTATTTTTGTTTTCCACTGGTTCGTACCATAGGCGCCGACTACAGGGGGCACTCCGGGGCTCGAGCCCCTTCCGGATTTTTTCCGGGGGTGGGGAAGCTGAGCCCACTCCAGCGATGCCGAAGCCTACCCCCCTCCCCTCTACCTAACGTGTCATTGCCACAGTTTTGTCAACACATCATGTGAGGTTTCTTTTGACTTGCCTCGATCTTTTCACTTAAAATTTTATTATGGCTAATAATAGCTTAATGCATCATTGTTGGCGCGGACGTACACGGATTTTAATTCACACATTGCATTATTTCTGCAAATCTTGAAAATAGGAGAACAAGCGCATTAGAACTTCCAGCAGCGGCTGCCTCGTCCTTATTTTCTCACTTCAACAGTGTTTTTTAAGTTTCCACTGTAAACACCATGAACATATATAAAATATTTAAATATGTACACACGAAAAAGTTTATATTTTTGAAGAGAAGGAGGTAGCGAATTAACAATTATTTTTAAAGGTATGGATAGCTTATGCCTAAAGAATGAATATGTTGCTGCATATTCACCTCGCTTCAAAATGCTTTGCGTGCTTTTTTTTTACTCTGAAAGAAACCTGTAGACTTAAGTGACCCCTTCGGTAGAGTGTTTTATCAACGGCGTGTGAAATGCACGGGAATGATATGCGTCCCAGTCTCGCTTTTCTTTCCAGTAAGCAAAAAGCTAACGATTCATTACAAAAAACACTTCTAATAATTTAAAACGTTTATTAGGGATGGAAAAATCGTCACTTGCATGCAGAGCTCAAATATATACAGGGTGTTCCAAGTAACTATCGTGCACCAAGATTAAAAAAAAAAAACTAATGCGTTACTCGAAGAAAACCAAGTCCATGTTGTTTCCAGTACGCCGGAGTAGCTGCCAGTAATATTTTCGTTACTGAGGTTTAATTAGGTAAGTGTAATTAATTTTCTAAGTCGAGACATACTATCACAATTATCAAAGTGCCAATGAGGCATTTGTAGGCACAGTCAAGGGACATCTAACTGCGGTATATTCAGCGACATACTGATTGCGTATTATTTTTTTTTTACTGATAAATAAACCCTACGAAACATGGCGAATACCACGTGACTGCGCTCCAACCAGAATCAAAAGCAGCGCCCTCGAACAAGCGCTTTCTGAGTTAGGTAGAACGAAATGAAGGAAATAACGAAAAAAATCGCCGCCCAAGCACTCCGTACAGATGGTTAACCAGCGAAGCTGAAAAGTGCGACCCCGGTGTTTATCACTGGGTTATTCCCGACGGTTCATTAAACGACGGCTTGGTAGGGGGCGGGATCCTCGGTAGGCAGTTGCTGCTTGCGCTCGCCTGCACGAGCCTGTTGTGCCTGGCTGCAGCATCGGGACGGCGTAGATGAGTTATAGTTCCCGAGTCTGCTCGCGGCGTTGCTGATCGATAGCTGCCTGCTCCTCAGGAGTACGTATGACGCGTCGCCTACCCGTGTCGAAGCCGGAAAGAAACTCTCGGCTGCCACGCAGAGCAACGACGTCATTACTGGCGCAGTCGATTGCGTGCCTCTCTTTCGCTTTTTTTTTTCGTGCATCCTAATGGGGTTGCACCGGAAGAGTTTTCGGCGTACAGGCGACAGACGGATGGATAGATGAATCCGCTAGCCACATAGAGCTTAGCTGTAAAACATCGTGATCGATCCTCGCGACATAGTGACCTTATCTGCCGCGCCTCGGCCGAAGTAACACGTCGCGTTGGGTGTTAGTTGGAAGCAAGCTGTAGTAGCTGTTGTTTTAGCGTAGATAGAGTGCACGGATGGTTCTTTTCTTTTTTTTTTGCCGCAGAACTTATCACCAAAAAGCGAATTGACAACGTCAGTGCAAATGTTTAGAGGTGCGTTTTGTTTCGTCCCAGTCGCCATGTCTTTCTTTGAATTTACGCCGCTGCTATGATCGGTCCCATCTTCGATCACACACTGACCGGACAGCATTGGATGGACGAAACACTTCGAGTGGTGGATGAGTTTCTTAGCGAAGTCCCACCATCACGCCTTCCACTTTCGTGGCATCAGCAAGGTGGGTCGCCAGCACACAGCAGCACCCGAGCACGAAACTGGCTGGATGCGACTTTTCATGCGCAGCAGGTCGGAAGGCACGGGCCTGCAAATTGGCCGGCCAGGTCACCTGACCTCCCTCCACTCGATTTATTTCTTTGATGTTATCTGAAAGATCGTGCTTACATGATCGAGACGGACGTCAGATTAGTTCAAGGCAAGGATAACGGATGTCTGCCGTTGAATTCCAGCGTCAGTCATCAAGAAAGCCACTGAAGACGTGATAAAGTGAACTTAATGCTGCGTAGCTGTAGAATGAGACCTGTTCTAACATGTCCTCTAGGCAGCAGCTGGTGTTCAACGGCACTTACGTATTTATAGATAATAAGGGCACCCTGAAATCTGATGTATTTTTGTTTGTTTGATGTTGTGCAGGTGTTCCTATTGCCAATTCGGCTCATTAAGAAATGCTTTATTTATTTTCTTGAACGCGTCGATTTTGTCTTTTCCCTATACGTGGGTCGCTCCCCGAGTGTGTTCATTTCGCTTTCATTTTTTCCCACGACCCTGTTTTTGAAACACGTATACACTCTCATGAAAAATAAAAGCGTAACATTAATTTGGCCTTGGTCCGAAGCAAATTTCTGGCGCGAAATATAGGTGCTCGCGCACTCTGTCGATGCGGTGAGAGCAAATCCGGGATTTTGGAACATGCTATGTCTGCTACATTGCTTTTCGCGTTTCCCGCTTGGTCAGAGTGTCGCTTCGGCCGCGTTATCCATAGGCTTTTGTTGTCAATGGGATCAATCGGCCTTGAGAGACGGATAACAAGTGTGACGTAGAGAGGAAGGAATAGCTGCAAAGCCGCGAAACCTGCTGGCGGTGCTCCTTCCGTGCCATTATTATGGTGATGTGCTGTCTCTTCGGGTTTGCGACAGGCAGTGCAGTTACTTTTAGTGAGCTTATTTTAGGGCGCTGCTTTATGATGCGGGTGAGACCGTAGCCACGTGGTATTTGTCATATTTCTTGAGGTTTGTTTGCCAGTGGGAATGAATTGCGCGCGATTAGTACGTCGCTGAAAACACAGCAGTTAGAAGTCATTCGGAAGTGCCTGGGAGGGGGGGGGGGGGGCGCTACAAATGCCTCATCGACACGTTGATAGTTAGGACAATACTTATTGAATTAGATAAATAATATCGTCGAATTAAACTTGGGGAACCAAATAATCACTGGCGGCTACTACACTGTACTGGAAACAATATGCACTAGGTTTTCTTCGAGTACGCAACTGCTCTTAATTTATATCTTGGTGCATGATAGTTGGGGCACCCTCAGTAACCGAAATGAGGCCAAGCTGGATTCACTCGAAATCAGAATAAACAGCTATCATGCGAAGGAGCGCTTATACTCGGACTCAGAAAAAAAAAGGACAGAAGACACAGTAAGGCTATAGTTTCGCCGGAAACGCGAAGCAGTATTAGTGATAACGAAGTATGCGACAGTTACACGAAGGAAGATTACACCACCGAGAGACGCCAGATTCTTGGTGTTGGGGCGAAGACTCAGGCTGTGAAGTTGAAGACTCCTACTAAAAGTCTTGGAAATTCTCATATAAGGCCGTCACTTCACTGAACAATTCTTCGGGGTCACACGAAGTTTCTTACAGTACAAGAGAGAGAGAGAGAAAACAAGGGTAGGAAAGGCAAGGAGGTCAACCAGAACAACATCCGGTTTGCTACCCTACACTGGGGGTGGGGGAAAGGGGAATAGAAAGAGGAAGAAAGGGAGAGAGTAAGTACTGAGTACGAGTGGGAGGGACACCATACAGAAGGACACTATAAACGGTCTGTTAAGCCCGTGCACTTCAAGTACCGCACTAGTGCACGAATCGCTTTTCGAGCCAGTGACGGGTGTGGCCACGGTCCGAGTATCTTTGACTCGGTGAACGGTCTCGAGTCCAGTTTGCGTAAAGTTGCCCGCAGAGAGAAGCGTTGGACATCGTACCGAGGGCAGGTACACAATAGGTGCTCGATGGTCTCCTCGCACCCACAGGAGTCGCACATCGGGCTCTCGGTCATTCCCATACGGTAGGAGTATGCATTCGTGAACGCCACTCCCAGCCACAAGCGACACAACAGGGTTGCTTCGCCGCGGGAAAGGCTAGATGGCAGTTGTAGCCGTAGTGTGGGGTCCAGTTTACGTAATCTGCAATTGAAGCCACTTGAAATCCAGAGATCTTGGGACTTCTTGCGCGCAAGTAGGCGAAGTTCTCTGGCAGCGTCCGACCTCGCCAAAGGTGTTGGACGCGCCTTGGTATCTTCGTGGGCACACCGGGCAGCCTTGTCAGCTAGGTTGTTGCCGACGATGCCAAAGTGAGCAGGAATCCACTGAAATATAATGTGGTGTCCTCTTTCCAGAGCATGGTGGTGCAGTTCCCTGATTTCAGATGTCATTTGCTCGTAAGTCCGGTGACGTATTGCGAGAAATATATATATATATATATATATATATATATATATATATATATATATATATATATATATATATATATATATATATATATATATATATATATATATATATATAAGGGGTTAGGAAACTTGGTTTCACCCCCCCTGGGATAGTGAAAACTTTCTGCCTATGGTTCTCACATAACCGCGACCTGCTAGCGCCGGTATCGGCAACTCTGTGGGACGGATGATATGAAATGCATAAAATCAGAGAAAAAAAAATCTTACAAAATACGCCCCTTGGCATCCACAACTAGGCTTTCGGAACGAAATGTTTTTTTCTTGTGGCTTTCGTTTCGTTCCAACTGAAAAACGTTCCGTTTCGGTTCTGCTCCAGAAGTAAAAAAAAAAAAATCGTAACGGTTCATAACAGTTTTGCTTCGCAAGCAAACATTTTTTAAAGCAATGTAACGATAAAAACATCGTATTTATTTTTATCAGTAAGTGAATTATGAATTCTGAGATCAATCCTCAGAGCCTTGGCTCAAGGCACTGAGTATGACCTCTGAAGCACCACGTCATCGAGTGTACTCGCCGAAATGCGAGACCGCTGTTCCGATAAAACGAACTTAAACGAACATAAACGAACGATAAAACTTCGGTAACAAAGCGTTGTACCCGTAGAAAACGAAACGATAAGCTCTTAAGTGCGCAAGCCCTGAGCTGTGCTACGATGCCGATCTGCTAGTGCACCGAGCGACAGGCTCAGATTAGTGGAGCGCTCGACCGGCCATCGCTCGCACTATCCCTCGCTGAGATATACGCGCTAATTTTGACGTTGCCCGGAGTCGGTTGCTTCGGACTGCCAACTTTCCCCTTGAACCGAAAACCGATCAAAAGTATGTCGGTTTCACCGCGAAACAAAATTTCGGTTACCTTTTCGTTCCGGGAAAAAATATCGTTTTTTTTTTTCGTTTCGGTTTTCATTTTGTTTCGACGCACTGTCGCACTGGTCCAGCGGTCATTGCGATGCCCCAGGAATGAAGAAACCTGTCTTATCATGGTTACGTAGTTATACATCGCCCAGAACAGCCACGAATCCAAACTCAGAGAGTTGCAAAGAAGAAATGTAAATAGAAAAGAGGGAAGGCAGGAGAACATAGAATTGCACTCGATACGATAAAATTGGCCGGGATGATGCACTGGAAAAGCTTCCGACATATTATAACCAATGTCCCATCACTTCAAGTGCACCAGATACTTGGAAGAATCCAAACATGATGTTAATTAATCTATAAAGAAAGGAGGCGTAAAATAAATCAGGAATTATATGCTCATTAAGAAGCTTTTGGTATTGTACAAACTATTCACTAAGATCATTTCGAATAGAATCACGGCAACACTTCGATCATCGTAGAACAGGCCGCGGCTTTTAGAAACGGATATACAACAATGGATCACATCCATGGCATCAATCAGGCAATTGAGAGACCTGCGGAATATAACGAACATCTACATAAGGCCTATACATTATGAAAATGAGTTCGATTCAACAGAGATAACATCAGTCATGGAGGCATTGAGTAGTCAAGGAGTAGGTGAAGCTTATGTGAATATTTTTAGCAAATATCTACCTAGATTCCACAGCTACCGTAACTTTTTCAAGATAAGCAAGGAAATACATATTAAGAAGGATATCACAAGAAGCCAATGGAAATGAAAAAAAAAATGGATGAAAAAAACTTGCCGCAGGTGGTGAACGATCCCACGTCTTCGTATTACGCGTGCGATGCTCTTACCAATTGAGCAACCGCAGCGCCGTTTCCCTATCCGCTTTCTGGGGTATTTCTGCTTTTTACTACTAGACCTAACTAACTAACTAACTAACTAACTAACTAACTAACTAACTAACTAACTAACTAACTAACTAACTAACTAACTAACTAACTAACTAACTAACTGACTGACTGACTAACTAACTAACTAACTAACTAACTAACTAACTAACTACTAGAACGGGTTGATTCAGAGCGCAAGTTGACAAGTCGGACTTCTTTCCAACACCTGGAATGGAAAGGCACACTCGTAGCTGCCGGAGACACCACAAAGGGCAAGGTGATCTTGCTGCAGACGTGAAATCGCATGGAAGAGAGGATCAGTAAGAGGCTATAATGCCCGAAACAGTTGCCTCGGTGTACTTTCCGAGAGAGAAGCAAGGCGTTGAGTCTGAATTCGGGAAAGGTGACGAAGGTTATTTCTAAGGGTGTATGTGGCGATATAGGTAATGATGGGATGTTCCCTGGCGATGGCAATTGTTGCGGCTGTTGAAGCGCATTGCGTAGACTCAGACAGGTTCTAAGCGCTTGAGCTTGCATGCTCTCAAGCACTCTTGAGATTTGTTCTCCCGGTGCTTGACAGCACAGCAGTGCTGTAACGCAAGAAACCCATGAAGAGCGCTTTGTACAGTTGAAGCATAGAACGCAACGACGGTCCCCATGCTTTTCCAACGACATATGGATTTGAAAAGCTGACTTATAGAGTGGAGTTTCTTTGCATAGGTAGGATACATGGGGGCTCCAGGAGAGGTCGCGGTCGACTATGGTTTCTAAAAATTGTTGTACAATATAGGCTGGCCAATAATAGACACCGGATATCTATTCATCGATTTTCGCGTGTAGGCAACTAATGCGCATTTTTCTGTTAAAACTCCGAGGCCTTGTCTCTCAAGATAAGTAGACGTCATTGTTTCAGCCTTTTGTAACCTTCCGCGAACCTGCGGGCGAGTTACTCCTGAAGCCCATATGCAGATGCCATCTGCGTAAATTGACATACTGACCGACTTTTGCATCAATTTCTCCAGCCCAGTCAGAGCCAGGTTGAACAAAACCAGGCTCAAAATGCCACCTTGTGGAACTTCGCGGCTGGCGTAGTGGTCGGTAATTTGACCATCATCGGCGAATACAAAGAAGCTCCTTTGGGTCAGGCAGCTGTGAATCCACCGGAAAGTGCGGCCGCCGACTGAAGCAGCCACGAGCGCGTCAAGAATGGCTTATAGGAAACATTATCGTAAGCACCCCTCACATCTAAAAATAGTGCTACAGGGAGACGTTTGAATGATTTTTGTTGTTGAATCGAAGACACAAGATCAATGACGTTGTCGGCCGATGAACGGCCACGTAGAAAACCTGTCGCCTCGTCTGGATGAAGATTGTGATGTTCAGTTAAAACCACTCGATTCGCGTGAGGATCATCCTTTCCATCAACTTGCTAACACAGCTGGCCAGAGCAATAGGTCGATATATGTCAGTTCAAGGGGAGACATTCCTTGCTTTAAGATTGGGACAAGACGGCTACGCTTCCACTCAGAGGGAATAACACCGCCACTCCATGAGATGTTAATGACGCAGCCCGATCTCTCGTGTTTCAGGGTCAAGGTGGCGGAGAGCAGCATGCGTGACGTAGTCGTGTCGGGACGAAGAGGAACGCCTCCAAATGGCTAGAGCAGCCTCCAGTGGTTCCATTGAGAAAGGTTCGTCCATTACCGAAACTTGCATGAAGGGAACTTCGTACAATTCGAGATCCTTTAGTAGCACTCTTTCACCTGCAATTGCTTTACGTGGGTACAACGAGTTACAGAATGATTGCCGTCGTTCGTTGTCTAATTTGTCCATGCGACAGCATATTCTGCGTGCGCCTGGCCTCCCTAAGATATAGAGACGACTTTGTGCGTCCATATCTCTTCTCGGCGCGCCGACGTACTGCCACGAAGCCTTTCTAATTCAATGTCAAAGTCCGTGCTAGTAGCTTACGAAGAGAAGCAGCGCGTTGCGGCATGCATCGCGTCCGCAATCACAAGCTCTATGCTACGTGCAAGGCCGCCCGTGCATTCGGCATTCACAGAGGCTTGAAGTGCGGGCCAATGAATTGTTCGAGATACCAAAGGGGAAGACACACTGCTAAGACCTTTGATGGCAACGTAAGTAGGAATATGGTCACTTCCACATGTTTTTAAGTCAGTAAACAAGTAGACGCTCGAAGTAAAGCATCGTGACACCAAAGTCAGATCTAGGCAGCTACTGCACGACGACACTTTTAAGAATGTTGGGCAGCCGTCGTTCAAAAGGCAGAGGTCATGGCCCGATGCAAAAGACACGAGAGTCCTGCCTCTTAAATTGGTTCTTGTACTTCCCCACAGTTGGTGTTGAGCATTAAAATATCCTGTGATTATTCAAGGACTGTAGGTCGTCGTCAAAACATTTTCAAGCCTTTTGTAGTCTGAACGACTTGATGGGGAAATGTAAAGCGAGAGCATCCAGTTCTTGTAAAGCGCATCGAGCAGTCGAAGTTTGTGCATTTCCCGAAAGTGTGCGAATCGCAGCCATTAGCGACTTCAGCAATATAATCACGTGTACATCCTGTTCAGGCAACTTGTCGAAAGCAAGAGGTACGTTCGATGAAGGCTATGTACGCCGCTCAAGCTCAGCAGCTAGGCGTGCATTTGGCAGTGAAGACCAGGCAACGTCATAAGCACTTTTCTGGGCTTCTTTGTCATACATAACGTTGCGTCTGGTCTCCCGCAAGGACTGCTCTTCCACAGTTCGAGGTGACAACGCCGCTGGACTATGTCGGGGGGGAGGGGCTTTCGCGTTTCTTGGGGAATACGAGAGTTGCAATGCGGGCTTGTTGGTAATGCATCTTCAAGTGGTGCAGGCAACTGCAGCAATCTGGACTTCTGAACGTGCGAAAGGAAATATTAACCGTGAGAAAAAAAGACCAACAAAGAGTTATACTTTATATCCACCGGTTGTCGCACAACCGGAAGAAAATTGCCCGCCGAAGTAACACTGGTGTGGTTTTTTCTGCACCTAACGAATTAATCAGCTTGTGCAGGAAAACAAGACCAGAAAAGAAAGAAAGTGCTCCTAGCTGCCAAGTTAAACACAGGAAGAAGTTTAGTGATTGTGAGACATCAATTATATATCGTATACCCTTATCGTGTGGAAAGTGTTACGTCGGACAGTCGGGCAGATGCAATAATGATAGACTGCGTGAACACAAAAATAAAGTCGACGAAGTTGCATCAGATGGGTTTCTCTGCCTTCATTGTAAGCAACATAAGTGCTCCCCTCTCTTCGAATCAACAACCATTACTGGTAGAAATAAGTGCGGACTGACTAGGCTTATAATAGAAGCCGAGCGGATTGATGCCCTAGTAGATTCATGTATCAGCAAACCGTCATTGGCTCTCTCTGAAAAAGAACTGAAATTTCTGCGCATGGCTTAACATATCGCATAAAAATGTTTCGCTCTGAATGTTTATCTGTTCACGTGGCTGTGAGTCACGTTGGCTGAGTGTATAAGTACGACCTGATTTTCGATAATAAACATTGTTGGAAGTTAGCGCTGTGTGTGTCCCTGTGTGTCTCCTTTTGTCCCGCCTTTTAATCGCGCTACCGTACAACCCATTGGGGGACGTCGGCGGTGGCGGCAGGAGCGTCGTTTTTTCGCAGAATCGGCTCCTTCCCGGTGCGCAGAACCTCTCCTTGCCATCTCCTTTAGTATACTCAACTTCTTGATTCGGGAGCAATTTCTCAACGTGGCTTCATGCGATCCTTTGCAGTTTCTGCACTTAAATGCAGTTGCTTGGGCAGGATTCCGTGGTGTGGGACTCAGCGCAGTGTGCTCATACTGCCGCGTTATTACAAACACCTCTGACGTGACCCAACCGAAGGCACTTGTAGCACCTCAGAGGTATCGGAATGAACGGTTTTACGGGGTAGCGAAAATGGCCCACTTTGACATTAGATGGTATGGTGTCGCCCTTGAAGACTATCTTGACACATCGTGAATTGCCAATCCGAATTACCACCGTGATACGCACTCCGGGACACGTCGGATGGCATTACCACTGATGAACACACATACAGAACGCACTACAGGCAGACATTTTTTTTTTCTACTAGGTCCAAAATCGCCCCCCCCCCCCCCCAGGTGTAGCGAGGCCAGTCACATCCATGACTTCGTTGGATAGAGGGCGCTAGCTGCTGCTGTATATAACCTGTATATAACACGGTATTGCAATATCTACGTCATAGATGACGCCTGTTGCTGTATCCTTGTCTACTAGAATGTGGGAGCGCACTATGATCCCGTTCAAAACGGTGACTGTACGCAAGATGTCAAAAGCGGTTGAATGCACGACATATACGGCGACGATGTTCTTGCAAATATTCTTATATCGGTCAACTCATTTGGCAATAATCTTTCAAAGAAGGTGGAGACAGCTTGCCTATTCCGATGCCGTAGATTGTCCGAGGGAACCACCATCATGAAGAGTATGGCGGGGACTCGAGGACGGCTCGTGTTTCTGTACTGTAGACGTACTTGAAGGCGAAGGTGTCCTGAGGCTCCTACGCTTCGCCTTGCGGCTTCGCACGGATTCGAAGCCGTCTTCGGAGCCATCTCCGCTGGCCGAGCAGAGTTCCATGCTGTCGCTCGCAGTATCGTTCAGTTCGCTGTCACGCTTCCGCGATGGCACCGCGGAACGCGAAGCCAGGTCTGGAGAAAGCCGGGCAGTATCCGCTTCCATCACTGCCGGCGGGGGACCGATATCCCGCAGATAAACGTCCGAAAAATCGAAAATCAGCAGGAGACGGGAAAGCACCGCTCAACTAGAGACACACATCGTCGTCTTCCCGACATAAATACCCCAGAAAGTGGATGCGAAAAGAGCGCCGCGGTAGATGTAGATCCTTGTGATCTACTGACACGTACCCAATCTGAGGATTGGCCAAGAATCCGATTCTTGGCCGCAGTAGCTCAATTGGTAAGAGCATCGCACGCGTAATGCGAAGACGTGGGATCGTTCCCCACCTGCGGCAAGTTGTTTTTACAGCGGAGCTGTATATGGCTAGAGTTCCGTGTGTTTTTGTTCTTCGTGAACAAAAACTATCATCATCAATGGCATATACCCCCGTAAGCAAGCAAAAAAATGCAATGGCTCATAGCGCCGTAAGGCAGAGGCTACAAGCACTCAGCAAAGTGAAGCGAATAGTGCTTAAATTCTTTCTAATCACGCATACAACATACAGAACAGCATGTCGAAAATTATCATCAATGGCTGATACCCCCTTAAGCAAGCAAAAAATGCAATGACTCATAGTCCCGTAAGGTCCATGGATACTCACTTTGCGTGAATTAGCTGCGATGACACTACCCCTGTTGTTGTCGGTGATTTCAATGTGGATGTGTCGATATCGAAAAGGGCGCGGTTTACGCGTTCCGTGTTGCAGATATATCCCTTGCGATGCCGCACCGATCCGGCGTGGCACCACCCAACGTGGTACGTGCATCAATTTGACAATGTCAAAGAATGTGATTACAGTTGCGAGTGAAACAGTGACCACCGATCAAGGCAATAAATGAGTGTGCGTGCCTTTCATCACGATAACAGAGCATCAAGACAATAAATGAGTTCGTACCTTTGTTCAAAATTATGTGTCACCTCCGTATCGTGTGTTAAACAGCTTCGCTGGTCAACCACCTTCACAGAGTGGAATGGCTCATGATTTCAAAGCGAAAGCTTTACTGGCCGCGAACTTGCGATTTTGCCGTGGCGGCGCTCCGAGGAGGCACATGATAGGGTGCCTCGATGCGCGCGCCCCCCTCCGCCGCTCCGTGGCCACGGAACGGCGGAGGGGGGCGCTCGCATCGAGGCACACATGACGTCACAACGCGCGCCTCGCCCCGGATATCTCTCTCTCTCTCTCGCTCCCTAGTCACTACTGCGCATGCGCCACTAGTAGCACCGAGGCACAGGTGTTCCGCTAGGGTGCCTCGATGTCATCGAGGCACCATATGTTCCGCCGCTGCGCAGCGCCGCGCCTTTCCGCCGCCGCTGTTTGGTATGACGTCACCCGCGTACCTCTTCGTTGCGCTCGCCTCCGCTCGCTTCGCCAGCTGCGTCGCATGCCTGATAAAATATCGGAGGATTGAAAAGGAGAGCTCGCGTGCGCCGCAACCACAGTTGAGGCAGCAGTATGGACGGCGACAATTCTGATAAGCAGGAGGAGGCCTGGAATCGACATCGGAACGAGATGAAGAGGAAACGAATCGCCCAGGAAACAGACGAACAGCGCGCCGAACGACTGGCTAAACGTCGCAACATAGCTAGACAACCAGACTAACCTGGACTTGCAATAAAGATTAACCAAGGCTAACCATGCTATGCCTTAGCTTTCGCTACGTATATCCTGGCATAGCCAAGCTAAGCCACTGCCAATTATTTTTCATCCATTTTCATTTCCATTAATTATCATTTCTTTACTTCAATCATTAATTGCAAGTAATTTCGTCTATGTTGTCCTCGGTGTCTTTGTCTGTTGGCTTCTTATGGTATGATTAATAAAAATCGGACCTCTCGGTTCTCTTTCTTCTCCTTCATATTGCGCAGGATGTTAGGCAAGAAGGAGCAATCTCTTCAAAACACAATCTCTCCAGAAAAAAAATATTCAAAATGTTTAATGAGCAAGGATTAGGTGTGAGGATCAACGGGGGATTTCTGAGTAACCTGCGGTTTGCAAGCCTGCAGTGTTGTTCAACAACGCTGGAGGTGGCTTGCAACCAATGAGTGAGAGATCGAACCAGCAAATGCTACAGGTAGGTTTGAATCATTCGCAAATATTAAGGTTCAATAGCCTGACAAGGGGACAAAAGAGCTCGTGATTGGCAGTCAACCTCTTCAAGGTGTGCACGAATATGCTTATCTAAGCCAAGAAGCCATATAGGTACCCGGATCATGAGAATGAATATTCTAGACAAATGAAAACAGGTGAAAACAGGCGCTGCCAGGTCATGACCGGAAACTTACCGATATACTTGAAAAGAACTCGCCGCGTTAGTTCACTGGCTATGGCTACTTCAATGGGATTACAAAGGTGGTGTGTCGACAACGGGATGATGACAATCATATGACGATTCTTAGATTATGACGTTGGCATAACAACGACAGCGTGATGACTCCAACATGAGGGCAATTGAATGACGATAAGTGTGTGACGACGATCGCGGGACGACAACGGTATGACAACAACCGGATGACGAAGCTGTAATGACGACGATGGCATCGCAAGTACATCATGGCGATGGCGAAATGACAACTGATGCATGGAGGAAGAAAAAGGAGCAACGCGATTGAAGCCAACCTTGTAGCCCAACACATGATCGCAGGTCAAAGTGCGCGGTTGATTTTAGTGTTCCTGCTGTGCAGGCAGAGCCACGGCAGGGCAGCCGAGCAAATGCGCACCGAATAAAAACTTCTGGCATACCTACTGGGAACCAAACGTCTCAGCAAATCTCGATTCTTGCTGCGTGATCTCGACGCAGGAGGTCACGTGTTGGGCCACCACTGTGGCTTCACAGAGCATTCCCTTGTAAAGGCTGGCTGCGTGACGTAATGCTCCCGCCTATATTTTTCCTTCCTCCATGAACGGATGCATGATAGCGACTGTCTGAAGACGACGCCATTACAACGATGGCGTGACGACGGCGGCATAAGCACGATTGAATTTATCAACGGCGCGTGAAATACATGTGAATAATATGTGCCTCAGTGTTGTTTCTGTTTCCAGTAGGCAATGCTAAGGACTCATGAAAAAAGAAAAAAACTCTTCTAATACTTCATACAACTTATTAAGGATGGAAACATCGCCACTTGCATGCAGAGGTCATAAAGATATATAATTAAACCGGTAACCGAAATGAGTCCAAGCCGGATTCACCCGAAATCAGAATGAATAGTTGTCATGCGCAGCAGCGCTTATACTCGAACTCACAGTGAAAAGAAAAACAAGAAGAGAGAGAGAGAGACTGCAGTTTCGCCGGAAAGGCCAAGCCGGTTTAGTGATAGCGAAGTACAGTTACGCAAAGGCAGATTCTTACCGTATAAATCCGCGTAAAGGCCGCACCTGTGTAAAGGCCGCACCCCCAACTTGACAGCCAATATTAAGAAAAATACAACCGAGAAGCAATCACATTCGGTGCGAGGAAAATATTTATTGATCCTATCTTTGTGTAGTAAACGCTTCACAACGCATTACATCGCTTTTTTCATTGACGTACATTTGTGCGACTTAATACGTACCAAGCATATATATTTTTAAAATGAATATTAGGAGAGGTTGGCGCTTTTATGGTGGCACCGGCTACTCCTTGTCACTTGGAAAAAGAAACAAATTTGCGTAAAAAGGGAGAACAGTGACACAAAATATGACACTCAGTAGAACACTGGATGAATAAAAAATATACAGTCCAACAGTACATGAATCGCAAAGTTTTGTGCATGAGTTCAGTACACGTACGCATATATAAAGTCAGATATTTTGAGCAGCCAAAACACACAACACATGTAATACATTGCAAGTACAGAAAAGAATTATACAGATTGCGTAAAAGTTGCGATCACCACATAAATCAATTTTGAACCCAGAACAACATTTATGTTACTGATTTAGCGTATTAGGATAATCTGAAACTTAATCTCTCTCTCTGCTACCTATCTTTCATCCTCCCCCATCTCGCTCCCATCTGTAGGGTAGCAAGCCGGTTAAGCTAAACTGGTTAACCTCCCTGCCTTTCCTTCTCCACTTTTTCCTTCCTTCCTTCCTAATATTTTCCCGAAATGTTGGTGTCTTCTAAAAACTTTTTCAGAGCAAGAAGTGCTCTTTTCTGAAGGCCCGCAGTTGGCGATGGGCCAAGTATATTTTTTAGGGTGAATGGTCTTCTGTCTAACATCAACAAATTTGCTTGCAGTACCCTTCTTTGTGGATCGTATTTGGTGCACTCGAGGAGAAGATGATGCACAGTCTGGATGGCCACAAGAACACTTAGGACTGGAGGCACGTTTTATCCTGTACAAGAAGTGTCTCGTAAATGCAGTACCAAGACGCAGGCGGTGTACCAATGTTTCAAATTTTCTGTTGTCTCTTTGATTTTCCGGCATTGATAAGTTTATACGTCGGTCTGTAAAGTATAACTCCGAGTTCTTAGTTTGCTGATCAAACCAGGTAGTTTTGCTGAGACGACAGGAAATCTGTCTCAGGATCAGACGGACTTCACTACGCAATAGGGGGAGATTGATTGTCTCTGCGTTATAGTGGGCCCAATTCGCAGCTGCGTCCGCTGCAGTATTACCAGGAATATTGCAGTGCCCAGGTATCCACTGAAATGCAATTACGGGGTTCATTGCGCTTGCTTTTGTAAGTTCTTTGAGCGTCTCATACAATAGCAAAGTATTCAAAGAATTTTTCTTATTGCTCTGTAGTGATGTGAGAGCAGCTTGCGAATCGCTAAAGATAACCCATTTTTGCGATTGCTTTTCTGATGTTATGAAACGCAAAGCACACAGGATTGCAAACAGTTCTGCCACGGTGGAAGATGTGTCTGGGATAATTTAAATGTTTGCTCTAGCGCTAAATGTGGAATGACGAATGCTGAAGTCGAGGAATTTTTATGACACGAACCATCTGTATACACGTGGATGTACAGGGCATATAATGAGTAAATTTGGAAGAGTGCCAGTTGTGCGGCTACTATGAACATGTCTCTATTAGATATAATCCCGTCAACCGATAATTCATTTTAGGACATGTTAACATCCAGGGAGGGTAACTAACATCCACTTTGCATAATTCAAATCTTCATAATAATGCTTTATGTTCTCGAACAACTTCGTGAATTTTGCTGTTGTTTCTTTCGGTAAGCGCGAGGTTTAATAGATGCTTCTCGTGTTGGGTTAAGATGCGATAAATATGTCGGCATGTTTCAACCGTTCGTATGACTGGAAATGGTGGGTGTCGAGCTTAAGCAATTACTAAAGAACTCGAGGTAGCTTGCGGAACCCCAAGACACACTCGCAGCCCCCTTGCCAGTAAATGTTGAAGACTCTCCTCAGAAGTTTCTGATAAACCATGGAGAACAGGTGCCGAGTAAGCAATTTTTTGTTTTATGAGTGCGTTATGAACTTGTAGTAGTAAAGAGACTGATCCCCCCCACCCCCCACGTTGTGCCAGCGAGTCGGCGAATTACGTTTATTACAGTATTGGTCTGCTTTTCAATTGCGCGGATGTGTGATGCCCATGTCAGCTGGCGGTCAAGAATAACTCCAAGAAATTTATGCTCTTTCACAAACATCAAAGTTTGCCCATTAAGCGTAAATTGGAAATTATTCAGCTGTCGTCTAGTGAAAGGAAGTACGGCTGTCTTTGCATATGAAAGACTCATGCCTCTTTCTTTTAAAAAGGTGTCGATACTATCAAGACCCTCTTGCAGCGTTGTTTGAATGTCTTGTATATGAGATCCAGAGGCCCATATGCAGATGTCATCTGCGTACAGAGAATACTGTAGACCAGACGGGAGTTCTTGTGGCAAGGCTGCCGTGACACAGTTGAATAAAAACGGACTGAAAACACTGCCCTGCGGAACGCCCTGCGTGATGCTGTGATAATTACTCTCTCCTTCGATTGTTTCCATAAATATTTTGCTATCTTTCAAGAAATTTGATACCTATTGCAGCGTTCGACCGTGTAGGCTGAGCTCTAACATACCAGCAAGGACGTGTATGTGACTTACAGTGTCGAATGTCTAAGAATACTGCTACTGTCACATTTCCACAAATTCGTTCATGTTCGACGCATGTGGCAATGTCTAATACTGCATCCATTGTACACCGATTTTGTCGAAACCGGTCATGTAGTTGGAAAACACATTTGTGTATTCACACCATCATTGCAGTCGACTGTCTATCATATTCTACATTAGTTTGTAAAAACAGCTTGTGAGACTGACAGGTCGGTAGGAGTCAAGACAAAGGGGAGTCTTTCCTGGTTTCAATACTGGAATTACTCGAGCTAATTTCTATGAATCTGGAAGATTCTCTCTTATCCAGATATCATTAAATATCTCCAAAAGAGCCATTCTTCCTGCTGGACCAAGGCTCTTTAACATCACATACGTAATACCATCTGGGCCTGCGGTTGTCATTGTACGGCATGACGAAAGAGAACATTTCAATTCATTTAAACTAAACTCACAGTCAAGTTGAGAATGTTGTGACATAAAGCACGCACGAACCTTCTGTTCTGCTAGTGTTGTCGAACTTGTAAATTGTAGGCAAGTAAACGGAATTTCCGGTCTGGATATAAGTTGACAGAATTCGTCAGCAACAGATGTTTCCGGAGTGCTTCGAGCTACGGCAAGGGCTCGGAAGGGATGGCTCTGGGTAACTGGACCACTAAAATATAGGACTACTGACAATATTCTGGGAACTGGAGTAAACGGAGACAACGACGCGCAGTATTCTCGCCATCTTCTCGTACCTAATTTTTGTAAGCGTCTGCGCGAAGTTGACTCAACTTTCTGTGCCATATTGTAGTGATCCAGTTTTCCACTGCGACGGTAAGCACCTTCTGCGCGTCTTCTAATTGCTCTTAGACATTCATATTCCCCGTCGACTGGAGCGTATTTATTTGCGACAATGACTTGATTTGTGGAGATTCTTGTAAGACTCACACAATATATTTGCAAAACTTTGAAAGTTCGAACTTTCACCCAATGAGTTACTTAAATAATGGCGAAAACTTTGCCAATTAGCATACTTTGAGTAGCGCCGGGTCCCTTCACTCCGTATGAGACGATGACCAGGATCGGAAAATGATCGCTACCGTGCGTTTCTATGTCCGTTGACCATTCAACGCCATCACGGAGGTCTTGTGAGCAGAGCGTAACATCTATACAGCTTGAGTAACGAAACCCCCGCAAGAACGTTGGAGAGCTGTCATTTAACACGATCAGATTATTTTTTCTGCGGCAGACTCTATAATCATTATAGTCACTGCACCAGATGACGTTATGTACGTTGAAGTCCCCACAAACCAGCACATGTGAGTTTGCATTACCAAACACATTCACCAAGCAAAAGTCTTGCTTGGGCTAGTTGATTCATGCTTGAAGTAGTAAAAGCAAGGCGCAGAAGACCAGGACTCAAGAAGAAGAACACAAACGACAGGACCGGCGCCTTTACTACCTCAAACATTCACCAAGATGTCTACTGATGTTTTGCTAGAACATTGTAGATAAAGACTGATCACTGTGACGCTTGTATTTCTAAAAGATATATTGCATGCTACGAACTCCGATATATCTAAATCGCTCGACTGTATCGCTAAATCGCTCGACTGACGGCAGGTATTTTCTCACGCATAACATCGCTTTGCTACTTCCAGCAATGCGCGATGATTTATATATAACATAGTTTGAAAGACGAAGGTCATCTCGAACGCCTGCCTCCTGTATGCATAAAACAGGAAAATTATGTTGAGCAAGTAGTTTGCGAAAATCAGCTGACTTACTTCGAAGGCTATTAGCATTCCACTGAAATATGAAAACATTGTAACGATTATTTATTGTAAGCCTGCCGTGGAGCTGTTGGTGGTTGTGGAAGCACCAACGATTTCACAGAAAGCAGTGCTTTTACCTCTGGTAGGTTGTTTGCATGTGGAATGGCACTGAGAATTGCACGCAGAGGTGTGAATAGCATGGGCAGGATCACCTGTGCCACGGGTAAAGACTCGTAATCACCAAAAGACGCTGAAATTCCATGGATGTGTGCTCGATTCAGGTCGCTGAAGAACTGACTGAGATGGTCACTGGGATGACTGATGTGGTTGAGGCGAATGCTGAGGTAGTCGCTCAGATGAGGTTGCTGTGTCAATGGCAGAGGGCGTCGCTGAGAAAGTCGGCGGATTTCACTCGACGCTTGGGTAAGATGAATAATATTCTCTGAAGGTGGATCGTGTCGCTCGCTGTCAGAACGTTGTCCACGTGAGTGCTCTGGAGCTGCAGAATAGTTCAAATTGACCCCTTGCTCTCTTTCTTTGTTGGGAGCTTGAGGCGCGTACCTTACAGTATCAAGGTTGGGTAGGGCCGCATTACGAGGAGGCAGCCTTCCGTATTTCAACTCATGTCTGCGTAACATTGAGCCAGCTCTGCTCTAAGGGCACCCGGAGTAGGAAGCTGTATGGTTTCCGCCACAGTCTCCACACTTTGGCTGGCTCGCAGACTTGCACTATGAATGGTTGTGGTCTTCTGAGTATATCTTGCAGCGACGTGGACTGCGGCAGTTCTTCGATAAATGTCCAAATCTCTGGCAGTTGTAGCATCTCAGAGCAGGACCATGGTATTCTTCTACGGGATGACTCGTGAAACCTAAATGCACTCGTTGCACCATCGGTTTGTCCTCTCTGAAATGGAGAATGGCGGTTCTCAGAGGGAGTGATTCTATCACTCCGTCTTCTTGTCGATTGCAGTGCGCCTGACGACGGGCAGATGTCACGCTAAAATCCTTCAGGAAGTCAAGCAGTTGCTCTTCCGTATACTCAACTGGCACACGGCGTATCTTGCCAACATTATTGGTATAAGATGCTGGAATGAATGGTTTGACTCCCAAACCAGCCACTTCACTCATCGACAGCAGATGTCTTGCAGATGAGACTGCAGTAACGTTGACAGAGAAACTTCCATCTCTATTCACGCGGAATGACTACCCTTTTCTTCTCTGCGGAAACGATTTCCGACTCAGCTCGGTTTGGATTCACTTGCCAGAAGTTGTGTCCTTCCTTTGAGGGTCGAAAAACAACTGGAGTTCCTTCAGGTCGCTTCTTTTTATGCATTACCAAGGAGAACGGCATTTCATCGCAGTCTATGTATTCATCTTCACTTATATAGCTCATAGGTAGATGTCCTGTCGTCGTCAACCCGTGTTTTCTTGGCTTCACTTTCGCTTGTCTCAGCCATATTCACTGAAGGTGCGCTGGAAGGTAGTGCAGCGTTGAAAACTAGCGTCGCCGGCTTGATGACATTAGGCGCGTGTTGTGGCACTTCCGAATGCGGCGCCGATTCTGCGGCGCTCATGCGCCTAGGAGCGCGCTGTCGGACATATGGCTCGTGCCGGTGTTCTTTGTTGCCTACCGCCGTGGTAGGCGTAGATGCGCTGCGGAGCGCAGCAAAATCACGCGATATTGTGCGTGATCTTTAGCACATAGGTATCCAACGGGATGTCTGTTCTCTCTGGACAACAGCGAAGTTTCAACACAGCACTGATTCTTCGAAGAAACAGAAAATAATATCTCACATAAGAAGCAGCGGCCGCTCGGTGGGACTTCTCCCCAAGCAAATATATCCCTAAAGTGTTTAATTGAATCCACTTGTCGAATGATTCATCCGAAAGACGCCAATGTCTTGGTGATGCAAGGGGACCCAGGATTTTGTGCTTCAGTGCATAAAACGACGTTTTGTTCAGAAAGTAGTTGGAACGCCAATGCATTTCTCCGCAAAGTTCGGGAATTAATATCTCGAAACTGGTGTCATCCTGAGAATTCGTTCCAAGTGGATCCACCTTGCGAACTCCACGGCTACAATTTGTAAATCGCAGCATGGGCCATAAGGTAATTAGTTAAAAACTTAATTAGTGAATTTTTGGTAATTCGTCAATTATGCATTTCATTTTTTTTTGCGCAAGTAATGTCCGCCTCTTCGAGTAGGCCACCTCATAACTAGAATTGTGCTATCTGCCACAGGCAGCATTTACAAATTTTTGAAAGTGTTCGCTGAAACCCCCGGTATATTTACACTGCGATCGGCGGAGGGCTACAGGAGAAAAAGCTGTAGCTTGACGAGCTCCTGAGCCCTGCACGATTCGACAGTGGTGTGATCAAGGCAGGAGGGACATGAAAACTGACAAGAAATAAAATTACATACTGGCTTGCAACAACTTTATGCATAATGAAATCACTTAGTACCAAGACAACTTGTCTTAAAAAAAGACTAGAAACTTGAATAATGTGGCAAAATACAGAACGTATTTCCAACTTATTAAGACAAAGGAAACACGTAATAAAATAGTAAAAAGAAAACCAGAAAACCACATATTTGCATTCACGAGAAGCGAATAAATATTGCAGAATAGCAGTCATTTTGCGAAATCACAACGGAGTTCAGCATCCCTATACGTGCTTATATCAAAGCCCGCAAAGATTATGTTGTTGAGCAGTTTAGGTAAATGTTTCAACATTTGTGATCCGTAGTTACTACGTAGTGCGCTAGTGCAAAAATACCTTACACCGCATAATGAATAGGATGGTACGCGAAGGGCAAATTCACGTATATTCAAAATAATCGAAATGTTGTGTCTGAGTTTATGCTTGTAGCGAAGCGAAAGACGGATATTGTGAAGGATGTTTTCGACAGGGTGTTTTCGAGGAAAAGAAACGTCGTTAAATGCATTAGACAAATCGTTGCCATCTTTTGTCGATGCCATTAATTTTTACTTCATCAGGCATTGCCGCGACAGTCGCAGAATTCGAAACACCGGAGAGCTGCTTTCACATTGCAACCATTGCAGCGCTCAAAAATGTGAAAGTAATAGCAGTCCTCAGCTGCTCTGATGTCGGCATTCAATTTATTACCGTTAGAATTAAAATTAGATTCTGGGGTTTCACGAGGCAAAACCACGATATGATTATGAGGCTCGCCGTAGTGGAGGACTCCGGTTTAATTTTGGCCATCTGGAGTTTTTTAACATCCGCTTAAATCTAAGTACAGGAGAGTTGGTGCATTTTCATTTCGCCCTCATCAGAATGCGGCCGCCGCGGCCGGATTCGAACCCACCACCTCGCGCTCAGCAGCACGACAGAGTATAGCCACTAAGCTACCGTGGCGGGTAGTTTGTTACGGTACGCCTTGTATTGTGTTCATAAATTGGCATCGTTCGTTTGTATAAAATACCAGCACATTTGTTCTTTGCATGAATACGGCGAAAGGGTGATGGCGAAATCCACGGCTCTCTAAATCTTTTCCACTTTGTCCGCCTTATGTGCGGAAAAAAGTTTGTCTGTATATTTTACAAAACCGAGGAACAAGGCGTTATAAAGTTGCAGCATTGACCGGACCGATGTGACCCATGACTTTCCATCGAGAAATTTGAGTTGTATCATTCTCACTATTCTCTTCTTTAGATACAGCCTCCCTGTGCTTGGTAGCACCTGCAAAACAAACCTGCGTGTACTCCAGGGGCTACAGGACGTGTCTCGGTTTTCCGAGGTGTGCGTCTACAGCGGCTACGATTGTCATAGCTCGAGATCACCCAATATCAACGTACTTGGCAACCGACGCTCTCAGGGCGCATATTCGGCACGTTGCCCCACTACCTTCTCACCATCATGCCGCTCTGCCCGCAGAAAGGCCACACACAACTTTCAGTCGTGTAATTGTTGCCAATCGTATCTCGTTGCCATCGAACTTCACGCCTTTAGCAAGACCATCCTCACCTTTATGGTGCCTGCACAGACCTGAAATACGCGTCAACATCCCAGGAATCACGAAGAAAGGCAACAAGCCGTCGTTTGCCCTGACGCAGGCCGCATTAGGACATTTACATTAGGTGCACAGTGGCCGCGTACACGTTTACCTCGATGGCTCAGTCCCACTTGCAAGTTCAGCTGCCGCTGTGGTGATACTGTTAGATATGGAGCTGGTTCCTGCGATTACTTCGAGTTCCCCAGACCACATCGGATTGCAGCACAGCTAATTGAGGAATGCAGAAGCAGGAAAGCGCATTCCAGAGAAGCGGCCGAGCAGACAAGTTTAAGGCAACGAGTTTACATGCCAACAAGTTCGTGCGCCGCCGGGATTAGCAGGTGGGCATCCGACAATGAAGCAGGTGCAGCCCTCCCCTTCTCTTTGTTCGAAGTGCATTGCCAGTCTGCGATGCAAGACCGCAGCAAGCCGCCAGGTGTGACACCACGACACGGGCGCCTACCATTGGCTGAAAGTGGCGTCATCGGAGTGGACTCTCCCATTGGTCAAACATGACGTGACTTGCAGTGCTCGAAGGGTTTATAAGAAGCCTTCCAGAGAGACCTGAGCATTCTGGGACATGCCCTGATTCCCTGATTCACCTCTCTCGAACTTCTTGCCGCGGGCCGCAGCGTCCGAGTTGCTGCCGGCCCGTAATGACTGTACGACTGGTACTTGACGCTCACCTTCCTGTACATAATGTAAAATAAACCCTCCCAAGTTTTGGGGTTTTTCATCCCGGAGCCCGTCCTCCAAACCCTACATCTGGTTGGCAGCGGTAGGATCGCCTCCGAATGCATCAGCTGGTGGCAGCGCTACGGATAAACCTTCGTCGAGAGAGATCCTAAGGAACCGGGAAGAGCGAAGAAGAGAGAGCCTTCGTCGGAAGAGGTCCGAAGAGACTGGGAGTATCGAAGAAGGAGCGAGCCTTCGACCCAGGGAGTCCGGAAGGAACCGGCAACAGCGGACGAACGAACCGGATGGCAGGGTGCTGCAACCGTAAGTGAGCGCGTGGTTTTTTTCCTTATGATTCGCCAGACTCAAAGGTTGTGTGTTCAATTTTGATAGTTCTGGGAATCGGGAGTTTGTTGCATTGTGTGTTTGCACAAATTAATTAAGGAAAACAGTTTTAACCACCTGTCGGGGCAGCTGCCATGGATCTTAGAAGGTTGACGAGGTTAGACTTGTTGTTGGTGTGCGACGATTTGGGAGTTGAGGCGGACGAACGGATGAAAACGCCAGCTATCATAAAGGCGATTAATGATAGTGGCAATGATGATAAAAGCATTGAGCTTGCTTGGGAAGTGATACAGGAGCCACGGGAGCGAGAGCGTCGTGTACGTTTGCGAGAGCGTCGTGAGCTTAGGAGTGAGCGTCAGCGTGAAGAACGCGAGAATGAACGGAAGCAGGAGCTTCAAGAACTTACTCTGAGGTGTCAGCGTCACGTACGTGAGAATGAACGCGAACAGGAGTATCAGCAACGTAAGCTTGAGCGTGAGCAAAAGTATGAGAGAGAGAAGGCAGCACTGATCAAAGAGATACAGGATTGTGATCAGTTATTGGCACAGAGACAACGGCTGTCTGAGAATTCTGTAGGAAGTACAGAGCGAAAGAATGAGGCAGCATCGAGCAGATTTTCGCCAGAAGCCGACCAAAAGAGTAGTGCCTGTGAGATTGGCTGCAGATTCATAAGTAAAGGGAAAAGGCTAGCTGCTAACGATGCCTTAGTGGCAACAGAGGCCGTTAAAGGCCGCAGTGAGAGCGACGAGGTGCTGTGCCAACAGATGACTGTAGAGACAGCTAGGCCAGCTGCGAACAAATTGGCACAGTTACCGCGTGTGTGCGTCGCTGGTAATGTTAGCGAGGTTGCTAGCGAAGAAAAGGGTACTGCTGACCCGACAGACGTGAGCACCCATGTCGAACCAGATCTGCGTGCAGAATTGAGGTGCGAACTGGACGATGCAGTTGAGAGTAGTTCTCGGGATGGCGAGCTCCGTAGTCCACGAGAGAACAACTGCATTGTCCAGGGATCGGTGCGGCTCTCCGCCAGTCTAGATAGCCTAGAGAGGGATGATTCAGTCGTTAATCATTCGGACTGTGCGCGTGAGACAGCGATCGATACCGACGGGCTGTGTGCCGATTCACAGCGTGAGCTGAGCAATGTAGTAGAGGGCAGTTCGCAAGAGTGCGAGTTGTCTAACTCGAGTAAAGCCTGCTGCATTGTTCCAGAGTCGGTTGAGCTGTCCGCCAGTCGAGGCAGAGAGAGAGTAGATTTAAAAGTAAATCACTCAGACTGTGCGGGTAAGAGACCGATCCGGGCCGACGAAATGTGTACCGGCCAGCACGAGGCACGAGGCGACATGAAAGCGAATGCAAAGAGAAAGCGCCTTAAAAAGAAGCGCGGTAAAAACCGAAAGTCGGTAATTAATGTAGCGCCGCCAAAGATGGCGAGAAACCCAAAAGGGCAGGGCGCGAGGAAGGAGGTGCGGTCGTCTAGGACGATGTTGACGCATCCAAAATGGTCGAGCCACCGGTCAAAGGGGGACCGCGAAGAATGTTCTGCGCGGACGCGGACAAAGGGCACGGGGCAGTTAAGCTCCTCGTCGTTCCGTAGTTCTTTTTATAGCTCAGCGTGCAGTTCGAAGAAACGCAAGGTGGCAGGACGAGACCAGGTGGGGAGTGGCGACGCGGTCAATCGAGTTCGTGTTGAAAGCGGGGCGCGGGGACGCAAATTGGCAGTAGACCGTAACGTCTTGGGGGAGCTGATAGTTAGTCAGCCCTTTTGTTGTCTCTCGGCAGCCAGAGTAGCTTTCAAGCCGCGACCACAGCGAGGACGGCTCAGAGTATGAGTCAGACATAAGCGTTGGGCAAGGGAGGCCAAGTGAGCTTCCGTAGTAGGAAAACGTGTTGTTTTGTATTTTATTTTGAGCATCGGAAAGTTTTTCGCGAATTGAGACGAGGATTTCTTTCAATGTGTAAGGTTTGAGCTTTGTTTATGTTTTGGTTTGAGAAAGCTCCGAGATTTGAAAGATGCGTTTTATGTAAACATGTAGTCTCGCGAGATGCTCATTAATAAGTAGATAGGTTTTTTTTTGTGTGTGTGAGTAACCTGAGGGTCAAGGTTACTGTTGAGAGGCCTATGGTAAAGCGCGTGTGTTATTTAACCTTCTTTCTTTTTAAGTATTTTTAAATTTTCTAAGGTTAAGCGCGTAGATTTTCAGTGAGTGCATGAGTTGCACTGAGAGGCGTTTTTAGTTCTATTAGCGCATGTCCTGTGTGGACGGAAGGAAGCAGATTTATGACGGGGTTGCTCGTTTGTGTTGAGGGCAGCCGTATTCTGACTTCTCTGATAAGTATGCGTGGAGAGAGTTAGTAGAAGACGCATCATTTTAAGGGTTCTGCGGAGTGTGTAAGTCCCGCGAGTTTGATTGTTCGTTTATGTCACGTGTCCTGTAGGACTTTCAGGAAAGAAACGTGAGTAAGCGTAATGAAAAGTTTGCCTACAACGCAAGTACGCGTTTTGTTTAGTGACCACAAGGCTAGTGCGCTTGTGATTACGTACTTGTGAAGTTGACCAGATTGTTCAGTGGCACCATTACGTGCGATAAGTACGCCACTGCGATAGATTGGAAACATGCTGTTCGTGTAGTTAGGCCACTTAAGTTATGTTCGGCTGTTTTCATTTGTTGTTTGCATCGTCAACGACCCTTTTGTTTTGCAACAACAATAGTACTCTGGTCTTGTCGGCATTCGGGGAGAAATGGATAGCGGTTTGGAGGGGTGGTTGGAACTGTTTTGTCGAAATTGGGGAAATAAAAGATCAGGGTTGATTTTGACTCAGTAATAGTCTGGCGAGTCAGGGGTGAAGAGCCTGCGCTTACGCGTGGTGCAGCGCTGTGCTGTTTTGTTTGTTTGACGTCTGTTCTCCAGGGCCAAGGATCCCGAAGTTCGTCAAACGAGGCTCGACCCCAGTACCCTGCAGCTTCTTTCAGCGTTCCTCATGGCCAGCGAATTGATTTCACCGGCCATTCAGAACAACCGGGGCGAGGACGAGCTGTTAGATATGGAGCTGGTTCCTGCGATTACTTCGAGTTCCCCAGACCACATCGGATTGCAGCACAGCTAATTGAGGAATGCAGAAGCAGGAAAGCGCATTCCAGAGAAGCGGCCGAGCAGACAAGTTTAAGGCAACGAGTTTACATGCCAACAAGTTCGTGCGCCGCCGGGATTAGCAGGTGGGCATCCGACAATGAAGCAGGTGCAGCCCTCCCCTTCTCTTTGTTCGAAGTGCATTGCCAGTCTGCGATGCAAGACCGCAGCAAGCCGCCAGGTGTGACACCACGACACGGGCGCCTACCATTGGCTGAAAGTGGCGTCATCGGAGTGGACTCTCCCATTGGTCAAACATGACGTGACTTGCAGTGCTCGAAGGGTTTATAAGAAGCCTTCCAGAGAGACCTGAGCATTCTGGGACATGCCCTGATTCCCTGATTCACCTCTCTCGAACTTCTTGCCGCGGGCCGCAGCGTCCGAGTTGCTGCCGGCCCGTAATGACTGTACGACTGGTACTTGACGCTCACCTTCCTGTACATAATGTAAAATAAACCCTCCCAAGTTTTGGGGTTTTTCATCCCGGAGCCCGTCCTCCAAACCCTACAATACCAACAAGATCCGTCAAAATACAGCTAAAAACGTCACATGAATCATCAACAATAGCTGCTGAACTGGTAGCCCTGTGTGCGGCTCTTCATTTCATTCAGGAGGAACCACCCCATGCATGGTAAACCTTCTGTGATTTCAAGGCAGCCCTACAGAGTGTACTCTCAGCATTGCGTCATGGATCACACGAGCAGCTCGTCGCAGAGATCAGAGAAGTCCACCATCGCATATTTGACGAAGGACACGATATAATATATCAGTGGTTGCGTAACTGTGGCATACATGGCAATGATCGAGCAGACGCAGCTGCCCGATCTGCCCATGACGGCGTCAATTGCGTTGCCATTCCTCTTTCGAGAGCCGACGCAGCGCAAAAACTTTCCGCACTTGCGCGTGCCCTAACATTAGCTCAGTGGAATTCATCCGAGTTCACAAGTGCACGCCTTCATCCTGAACCCTAATTTACAGCTTCTTATTCCGCCCGACCTTCCACGACGTAAATGCATCCTTGTAGTCCGTCTATGGCTAGGAGTAGCATTTTCAAATGCGTATACTCCTTCCTTATCGGAATGGCCAACAGCCTACTTTGTGACTTCTGCGGGTGCAATCAAACAATCGCGCACCTTCTTTGTGAGTGCCCGCGTTTCAACCCGCAAAGAGCAGTCCTCTCAGCCACCCTACACAAACTGCCGTACGAATGTTATAGTTATATACTTCACAGGGGTAGTTCCAGAAGGTAAGGTGTCGAAGGTAAACCAGGATAGCAGTTCATATTTTATCATTTATTTTATTAGGATAGATATGCTATGCATCATGTATGTAATCTGCCTATTCTGACGAATGAGGAGCACGGTTTGACAAGACTGAAGCGTGAAAACGTATTCGTCATCGTCATTCCATATCTCGGTGATCGTGAAAACATCAAAATCAAACTTAGATCTTCTTCGTAACAAAGTGAAATCATCAAATTTGTTCTTAAGCGATCGGGCATTTTACGTGGTAACATGCGTGGCCGGGACGCAGTGGTTTTATGTCGCTTTCGCATGGCATACACACCTGGCACAATATGTTTACTGCGACGGCAGTTAAAATTTCGAAACTGGGTTTGCTGCGTCCGTCTGTCCGCCCTTTCCGTCGCGCCGCCGTTCAGCCCACGTCGTGATCTCCCACGATTCTCCCCACATGGCGACGAATAAACAGAATTTCGTTCGCCATCGGTTCTGGGGATCGAAATATTTTCCCTGAAGTAATATGCGGTTGGAAGCCGGACGCGCTGAGCGATGAACTTTGTTCGTTGTAAATTTCGTTATAATTTTTTTGAAGCGACAGTTTCCCACTAGACCCACAACCTTCGCGTAATGCGACGGTTGTGAAGGTAGAAGTTATACTGGACGAGTTCTTCGCCGAAATTCACTGTGCGTCTCTAGTTGTACCAGGGCGCGTTTCTACAAGGTCGAGCACGTCGAGTCTAGTGATTCAACGCGTTTTACTGCGGAATAAATGTTACGTTTTCTCTTAAAGGTCCACCATGGTGGCTGAGGGACGCGTTCGTCACTCAGCCACCATCTACAGTGCCTCGCTTGTAATGCGCCACTTTGCCTTGGTGGCTCATGAAAGCTTCGTGCATGCACAGATTCTTACACCGCGCACACCCTGCATAGAAGAAGAAGAAACTTTAATAAAGAATAGTCCGGCAGTGCTTGCTGTGGTGGCCTCAGGTGACGGCTCGAAGTCCTTGGACTCGAGCGGCATCTTCGGCTTGCCGGACGGCCCAGAGCTGGTCTGCCAGCTCTGAACTTCTGATAGCCGCCTCCCAGCGGCGGCGACGCCTACGGAGAAGGTCCCCGGCGGCTCCCGCATCCGGGGCGGCGTCGGGAAGAAGCGAGCTCGAGCCTTCTCCCACCCTGGCAACGGCCGCGATTATGGACGCGTCGCTAACGGAGCTGGTCTGATTGCCGTTGTTGCCGGCACACTCCCAGAGCATGTGTCGCAGCGTTGCTCTCTGTCCGCATGTTTTACACGCGTCTGTTGAATGTAAACGCGGATAGCAGTGGTGTAAGATAGCGGGGCTAGGGTAGGTGTGTGTTTGGAGCAAGCGTAACGTTACGGCCTCGTTCCTGTTCAATTTGTCGTGCGGTGGTGGGAATGTGCGTCTTTCTAGTCTGTAGTGTTGGGTGAGGTCTCTGAACGTGGTTAGGCGATCGCCCCACGCCCAGTGTGCTTCTTGTTGTGTTTCTGTTGTAGTGTCCCGATCCGGCAGATCCGATGCCCCGCTCTCGGGGGCGGAGGCGGCCACATAATCAGCGACGGCTCGGCGTGTGAGACCTCGAGCCGTGGCGTGGGCCGCCTCGTTGCCCGCGAGCGGAACATCGGTATGTGCCGGGGTCCAGAGGAGGAAGACCGTAGAATTTTGGCGTTGCGAGGGCGATGACGAGTCGCCGTCGTCAGAAATTTGGAGTATGCGGGCCGCTTCCCGCGAGACACGACCGCGCGCGAAGCCGCGGATTGCCGCCTGCGAGTCGCTGATCACGATCGCAGCGTTCGGCACCGCGATGAGTGCTAGGGCTATCGCGGCTTCTTCGGCCGCCTCCGTGTGTCCCGTGGTCACCGTGGCGCTCGCGAGGCACTTACCCGAGCGGTCTACAACCGCTATCGCGTGTGCGCTTCTCCCTCCTCCATATGGAGCCGCGTCTACGTATACCGCCTCGTTGCTGTTACCAAACTTCTTCTGTAGGTCGCTTGCTCGTTTGTTGCGTCTCCCGGTGTGGTGCGTAGGGTGCATGTTCTTGGGAAGCGGCGGGATGATCAGGCGGTCGCGAACAAAGGCGGGAACCGCCGTCTTCTCTCCATGCTGGGTGTGGTACGCGATGCTGAGCGACTCGAGGATGCATCGACCTGCCTTTGACCTCGATAATCGTTCGTATTGTGCAATGTCGTGCGCCTCGATTAACTCGTTAAGGGAGTTGTGAACTCCGAGCTCTAGAAACTTGTCGGTGCTCGCGTTGAGTGGAACGCCGACCGCCCTCTTGAAAGCCTTTCGGATCATGCATTCGAGTTTGTTTTTTTCGGACCCGATCCACCTCAGGTAGGGGGCAACATACGTTATGCGGCTTATCGCGTACGCCTGCACGAGACGGATCGCGCACTCTTCACGCATACCATTGCGTCTATTCGTGATGCGATGCAAGAGTCGGATCGTGTCATCTACCGAACGACGAAGTATTCGCACCGTCTCTCCGTTATGGCCGTTTGCCTGCAGGTGTAACCCTAGGATTCTAATTTTCTCTACGTGTGGTACGGGAGTACCATCTGCCAATGTGATGCGTATTTTGGAATAATCCCGTTCCTCTTCGAGCAAGGTTTTACGACCTCTCCTTGTGGGTTTGTAGAGTAAGAGTTCGGACTTGGTAGCCGAGCAATCGAGGCCCGTTCCACGCAAGTAATTCTGAACCGCATCTACTCCTGCCTGTAGCGTTCGCTCGACGTGACCGTCACATCCTCCCCCGGGAACCCAGAGGGTGATGTCATCCGCGTAGAGACTGTGATATAATCCTTCTATTTCTGTTAATTTCTCGGGTAGACCAAGTAGAACTAAATTAAAGAGCAATGGTGATATGACGGATCCTTGTGGCGTGCCGCACGGACCCGTCACAAATTCCGGCGATTCCTCGTCGCCGACGACGACGCATGCGCGCCTGCCCGCGAGGAAATCTCTAACGTAATTATACATTCTTTGGCCTAGTCCTAATGTTCTAATTGTTTTTAAGATCGATTCGTGCTTAACGGTGTCAAAGGCCTTTTTAATATCTAAGCCTAGAATTGCCTTAGTGGAGCTGGTAGTGTCGTCTACGATCTGGTGTTCAAGCTGAAGCAATACGTCCTGTGCGGAAAGGTTGCGGCGGAATCCTAGCATGGTGTGCGGGAACGCGTCATGATCTTCGAGAAAGTCTGTCACGCGGGTGAGAACTGCGTGTTCCATGACTTTGCCGACGCAAGACGTAAGGGAAATCGGTCTTAGATTATCGAGCGTAACTTGCTTGCCAGGTTTAGGAATCATGATAACGCGGGCCCGTTTCCACGCTTCGGGAATCGAACCCTCTCGCCAGCACTCATTGACGTAGGCCGCGAGTCGGGAGATTGACTCGTCGTCTAGGTTGCGGAGAGTCTTGTTGGTAACCCGGTCTGGGCCGGGCGCCGATCGAGTGTTGAGTTCGAACAGGACTATCCGAATTTCCGATTCGCTAAATTCCGCGTCCAGTTTCTCGTTTGTGACGCCGTCGTACTCGGCGTGCTGGATGCTTTCAGCCTTCTTAAAATAACGGTCACGTATTGCGTCGAGGAAGTTATCACCTTTATAATCTCTGACTAGTTTACGAGTCTTGTGGCCTTGAGCGGACCGAGTCTCCTCCGGATCTAATAGGTGTTTAAAAAGGCGCCAAGCGCTCGCCCCGGTCATCTGCCTCTCGAGGCCGTTGCACGTGTCTTCCCATTGTGCCCTGCATACCTGAAGTGCGTGTTCTTCGATGCCTCTGTCTAATTGTGCTATGCGTTTGCGCAACGCCTTATTATCTCTTTGGCATTTCCATCTCTTTAGGAGGGCTCGCTTTGCTTCCCACATGTGTAGGAGCCTACTGTCAATTATTTCGAGGTTCGCTTCGGGCGGAACATCGCTAGTTGCTGCGCCTAAGTCCCTTCTGAGCGTCTCGGTCCACTCGTCTATGTCCGTAATCGGCTCGTCGCCTCGCCCCGCTTCTTCTCGCTTCTTGCGGAACATGTCCCACTTCACGAGTTTGAGCTTACGACCTTTGCCCTCAGGGTTAGTACTACGACCGCTCGGGCCCGTGCCTATCGTGATCTCGATCAGCGCGTGGTCGCTCCCCAAATCTTCCTGCGTATTTTGCCAGTGCACTGTTGTAACATTTGAAACGAACGCAAGGTCTGGTAACGTATCGGCACTCACGCTGTTCCCTCTGCGTGTAGGATCGGCGGGATTCGCGATCAGTGCAAGCCTTTGGTCTTGCGAGTCTTCCCAAAGGTGTTTGCCCTTGGGTGTTTCTCGGGTGTAGCCCCAGGCTCCGTGGGGTGCGTTAAAGTCGCCCGCAACAAGTAGAGGCTCGCCGCCGGAAGCTGCGCGTGCGCCCCGCAGTAGTTCCCCGAATCTGTGCTGCAGCGTGGGTTTACTATACACGTTAAGGACGAAGAGTCCTCGGCCGCTCTTAGGGATTAATTCTACGAACACGTGAGGAATATTTACGCAGGCAAGCTCTCGCTGCGCCACAGTGATATTACGTCGAACGAGCACGGCGGCGACCGGCAACGGGCGTGGCGGGGGAGAAGGCCGGCGCGGCACCATCGCCCCCGGCCTAGCGCCACCCGCCACGCGGGGTGTAGCTCGTTTCCTTCTTTGCCTGTTCTCCGTCGCGGTCGCGTCTATGGCTTTGTAGCCGGCAAGTTTAACCGGATGGTTTGTCTCCTGTAAAAGGATCACGTCCGGTTTCGTCTCACGGCTGCGTATGAATTGCTGGAGATTACCCCGCTTCCTCCTGTAGCCCCGGCAGTTCCACTGCCAGATTGTGTATTGTTGTTTCCCAGTGTTAGTGTGCTTCGTTGCGTGTGTAGCCATGGTGATGCCTGCGTTTAATTTAACCCGTCACCATCGAGGCGACTTGGTTGCTGCTGAGGTTGCACCTGCGGTTGAATCTCTACGTCTGTAAGCGTGTTTTGCTGCTGCTGATTGTGTTGTTGCTGTCTAGCGTACGGCTTGCTCATTGTTCTGATTGGTCTGCCTGCAGCTGGCGATAGCCTCGCTTCTATGTCGTCTATGCGCGCCAAGTGCGCGGCGAACATTTGTGTTATTTGTTCAGAGAGCTTAGCTAGCGCGTTACTGAACATTTCGTTCATATGAGCCGTCTGTTTTGTAAAACTTTCCTCGAGGCTCTTCTCGATGTTGTCTACACGTTTCTGTAGTTTCTCATAACGGCCGCATCCCTGTTTGCTCTCGGGTCTTGCGGGATCTAGTGCGATCCTTTTCGCGGTAACGGGACGGTCGTCGCGTTCATCCGCCGTCTCCCTCGAGCTGCCCTCGTTGTCCGTGTCCATCTCGGCCGGCTCAGGCCGTGATGGAGTCGGTGATCGAGGCGTCGAGGACGGCGACATCGTCGTTTGACGTTGCGATGGTTGCTGCGGTTGTGGAGCCTTGCCTTTCAATTTGATATTCTCCTCTCTAAGGAGCGCATTTTCGCGTTTAAGCTCGCCAATTATTCATTCTAATGGTTCTAAACGTTGTTTTAGGACTCGCTCTATCACTCGCTCGAGCTCGTTCCCACCGCCACCGCCGACTGTAGGCCCGCCAGAGCGGCCCGCCGAAGCGCCTCCGCCGCCGGGAGAAGCGGCGACAGCCGCCCAGCTCACCTGTTGCCCAGTGCTCCTGTGACCTTGTTGCTGCCACGGCTGCTGCTGCTGACTTTGCTGGTTGATGTGGCCCACAGCTGCGGTGCCTGGACCGCCGCCACCGCGCGTCATCGACGTGCTTCTCGGCGTCTGTGTTCGGTTGCGAGAGTGGGATCGGGATCGGGATTTTCCCGCGCCGCCCTTCCCGCCACGGCTAGTCGAGCGTCCTCTTCGGTTGTCCGTGACTGAATGGCGGTCTATCTCTGGAAAATGGAGGTAGTAGCCGGCGTTGCCATTACAGTCGCTGCTGCTGTTGTAACCGCTGCCGTACGCTGTAGCTGCTTCTTCCTCTTCTTGTCTTTTTCGCTCTATTTGGCGACGCTTGACTATGTATGGGGTCTTGTACCTCGCCTTGCACCTGCGGTCTCCCGTGAAGTGTCCTTTGCCGCACAGTCGACACCGCGGCTCGCATTGATGGTCAGGCGACGGATTGTTGCGTCCGCATCCACGGCAAATCTTGTCGTTGGGATTGGGGCAAACGTCGGCGCGGTGTCCCAGCCTTCCGCACTCGTAGCACACGTCAATCTGCTTCCTGTAGAGGGAGCATCTGACGAGCATGGGGCCGTAATATACGTGTCTCGGTACGTGGAATCCGTCGAACAAAATGATTATGTTGTCCGTGTTGCTCATGCGTTTCGCGTGCAGCACTCCGGGGTTGCGCTTCGTCACTAGATTAGCGATGATGTCTGCCGGGCTCTCGCTCTTGGAAATGTTCCTATAATGAGGCCCTTGGAAGTGTTCTCCGGGGCGGCTTGATAACTATTCGCCTCGAACTCTCGGTCTCCGATGCAAAGCTTGCTAATGGCTCCGTAGCGTTTGGCTCTGTCTTCAGACGGCGTGCTGAGCACCACCACGTTCTGCTTAACGTTGAGGCAGATGCTATCTTCCCCGGCCGCTTCTCTGCTTACACCCGCCGCGTTACGTAGGCAGCAGTAAATGCGATCCGTCCCGTAATCGCGCACGTTGAAGCCGCCTCGGGGGCGTACGACGATTTTGTAATCGTCCGGCGGTAACTCTGGCATTCGGCTTGCCATGGCAACCTGCTTCACTTGACGGGCGTACTTCCTTTTGTACAGCGCTGTAGTGACTCCCGCTGTCGACATGGCTACCGTCCGTCGCTGCATGTGCCCATGCTGGTTATGCGCCGACTCGGTCGCACCGTCGGGCTGTTTCTTCCTCTTGACATTGCACCACCCCGCTCCCTCGCCGAAATCTTCCGGCCTAATATCTGTTCCGTCTACCTGGACAACTTCCATTTAACGTCAGGAAAGGCCTGACACTTTGCCGTCGGAGACTGGGAGCTCCAATGAGGTCCGGCGACACGGTAGGCTTGGCACGCCCCGCAGGCTTAGCTTGCCCCGCCTGCGTGGCGGGACAAAAGGCGCTGCTTATCGGCCAGAAGATGGGCCCACCTGGCGAAACTTGGTGTCGGGGGAGTCCTGATGAGTCCGCCGATTGCTGGTAAGAAGAATTACCACGAGAAGCTCGATAATCCGCCAAAAACATAGGAAAATAGAGGAGCCGACACGAAGCACGCCTGCACTCCGTGGTCTTCTTCTTCTTCCCTCCACACCCTGCATAACTTTTTTTTTATTAGATGACATTTATTGTAAATATCACCCATGGCACTTTGTGCGGGGTTTTGTTCGCCACTCAATCTTGAAGTGGTCTCTGCACATGCATTTCAGAGAGCACAGCAGGCAGTAATGTAGAGGATGACGACGACATTGTGTGCATTGTGGAGGTAATTAATTGTTCTTTCACTATTTTGTTTATTTTAGTATTAACAATTATTTATATATTCTCTTTGCAGCATAACATAGATAAATGGCGTAGTCGGAGTACGCTCTACCTCTATCTCCCCACAGCAACATATCTATAACAGAACAGAAGGAGGCGGTACATGTTCAGTGAGAGAGCGCGCTGAGCAATAAATGAGTTATTTATATTTTTATTTATAGAATACTGCAGGCCAACAAGTGGCCCAGGCAGCAGTGGCTTTGTTTATACGGTATTGATACGAAATACAAACATTCAACGAGAAGAAAGAAAAAAACAAGGAAAAAACGTCACAATAAAAAAGAGAACGATGTACAATGCAAGAGATCGTGTAAGGTGCAATAAAAGCAATGATAATTTTTGTGGAAAGAAGAGTGAAGAAATATTTGCGATACGAGTAATCCAGTCTGATCAGGCTTAACGCAGTGAGTATAGACACACCCTTTTTTTTTTTCTTTACGCGCAGAAAGCAGTTCGAGCGCTTTTTCACTACCTTAAGGCAACAGACTTGAGTGCCCGACTACAGAAATCCTAAACCTAATAGTGCGGTATAGACTCGTGTTTTTTCTCTCTCTCTCTTTCACTCCCCATTCCCCTCCCCACGTGTAGGGTAGCAAACTGGACTCAGTCTGGTTAACCTCCCTGCCTCTCCTTCTTCCCTTTTCTCTCTCTCTCTCTCTCTCTCTACGCGCAGGCTAACAGGCATTAAAGCACGCATACGCAAGCACGTTTATTACGAATTCAGTTTTTTCTATGGCATATGGTAAATTGTTGAACAGGAATACATCGGCTGGCAGGGAGTTTAATTCATTGATTGTTCTTGGAAAAAAAGGAAAACTTAGAGCGAATGCTTCGCTGAAATCGAGGAATATGACATCAACCTGGCCCGTTTTATCAAGAACGGAGGCTAGAGCGTGAACAGTGGAGAGAAGCTGAGTAGTAGTAGACAGCCCCTTGCGAAAGCCGTGCTGGGAAGAGGACAGAATGCCACGTTTTCTCACGAAATTCCACCATAAAGATTGAGATAATATGCTCTAGAAGCTTGCACGATGTAACCGTCAGTGATATGGGGCGATAGTTTGATAGTAATACAGGGACACTTTTATTAAATATACGGGCACAACACGAGCAACCTGCCAGTCTGATGGAGCGATGCCAGAAGATAAAGAAGAGTGGAAATTTACAAAATGTGAAAGCCACTCGGCATAGCGACGAAGAGAAGCATTGGGAATGCCGTCAGGACCGCATGCCTTTGCTTTTGTTTTAGATTTAAGAGCATATAAAATACATCCTCGTGTGGTATAAAATCATAACTCACATTTTTCTATGGTCAGGAACAACCGGAGAGCACTGATTAGACTAGGAGAAGATAGAATGAAAGTAACAATTAAATATGGATGCCTGTTATTGCGTATCCTGAATTACTAGTCCATCAATCTTTAAGTGGTGAATAGCTTGGCTCTTCTTCGAGTTCAAGTGGCACCAAAATTTTTTCAGGGTCAGCTTTAACAAATTGAGTGAGGGTGTGGGAGCAATAAAAACTGCCTACCTGCTTAATTTTTTTCAGTGAGTGTTTATTTTAGCCCTTCGAATATTGGACCAAATGTTGTATGCTTTCGGAATATTTTTACTTTTCAAACGAAGTGGATTATACCCCGATTGATCTAATGGTTTTTGCGGTGAACTTTCTTCGTTTTGTTTGAAATGAAATTATCAATGCAGAAGTGGAAAATTGATTTGAACTTACCTAGAGATAGTCAACGTCATCGCCAGAGAAGTCATCCAGCGCTAGTTCAAGGGAATAGGGAACGGACTCGTCGCTTGCTTTAGAATAATTTTTTGAAAGATTTATATACTTTAAGCGAGCTGTTTGAACGATCTGTTCGACATGTGAAACACAAAAGTTGATAATCACATATCCCCTCTTCAACGCTTATGTCCACGTCTCGAAGAGATCTGCTGACTAAGACTAGATCTAGAATAGAGGACGAATATTCCTGCACCGCGTTGGAACGTAACTTCTTGGTCGAGGTCGAACATTGTATCGAAGATTATTCGGTTCGCGAGAGTAGATGATGACAGTTTTTTTCCCAATTACTATTGGGTAGGTTAAAATCGTCAGCTACTATTACGGTCGTCCTCGAATATTTATGTTCACGAAGCTTGGTAAAGAAATCCGACGTGGCACATGGCGGACGGTATATTGGTGCAACGTTAAACAAGAATCCGTCCAAGTTGACCCGTAGAAACAAACTTTCATGATTATCAATTTTGTTCTAATAACGAAGCAGACACGTTCTTGCTCACAATAACAGCTACACCACCGCTACGAGAAGGTCGGTCCCTTCTGTATATATTGTAGGATTCAGGAACCAAGTCATCGTCTTTCATTTCTTCATGGAACCATGTTTCGGTTAATACTGCTATATGAGGGTCATGACAGAGGAGTAGAGTTTGTAGCTCTGCGGTTTTGTTAATTATACTTCGTACGTTCACGTTTAAGATTGGATCAGATGCTGTGGCGAGGAAATAAGTGGTTGTCAATCGCTACCTGGCACTGTCGCGTCTAGCACTAAGTTTAACGCGTGCGCTTTAACGTGTCGCCATCAATGCGTAGTTTATATTTGAAAAGATAAACTTCTTTCAGTTTGCTCTATCTCCACTTGCGATCTTATACAGCAGCCTCCGCCTGCGCAGTGTTCGCCAAGACTAATCATTCTCAATGGAAATGCGCGTGCCTTTCAATTACTTAGCGTTTCCTTTTTTTTTTTTTTAGAATGGACTGCTTTTCATTGTAATGCTCCATGATAGAATACATCCGGACAATTTTTGCTACTACTGCGACCTAGCCTATGAATTCTACCGACGGATCAACAGTTCACCCCAAATTTCTGTTCGAATATTTCATTTACGGTTTTATTTTTAGTTGAATTGGAGTTTAAATTAATTTAATTAAATTATGGGGTTTTACGTGCCAAAACCACGATATGACTAAGGAAATTTCCGGTGGACTCCGGAAATTTGCACCACCTGGAGTTCTTTAACTTGCGCCTAAATCTAAGTACACTGGTGTTTTCGCATTTCGCTTCCATAGAAATGCGGCCGCCATGGCTGGGATTCGATCTCGCGAACTCGTGCCTAGCGGCTCAACACCATATAGCCACTAAACAACCACGGCGGGTGACTGGAGTTTCATAGGGCGCTTCAGGTACACCGCATACAACCAAGTTAGAGCGACAGCTGCGGTCTTCAAGATAAACCAACATCTCGGATTGCTGAGTGACAGAACAGCGAAGCGATTCTAGAGCCCTATTAATATCGCCAATTTGGCCTGTAGAAGTGCTTGATGTCTTGCAGAAGTTTGTCAAGTTCCACTATGTCCTTGCACTGACTGCGATTAAAGCAGCCTGTGATGTCATCAACTGGGATTTCAGCTCTGCAATAGCATGAATTATTGCATTCTGGCCTGTTGCGATATCATTTAACGTGCTTTCGATGGCAGGGGTAATATTTGACTCAACATTTCCGCAAACAAGGAGCTTGCACAGAAGAAAACATTCGTACGTGATACACAGGAGAGTGCGTGTGCGTGGCACAACAAGAAATATTTTGCTAGATTTTACGGAACAATATGAGTAGCTAACCTAGATTACAAAAGGAAGGCGATCAGTCAGCGTTGATGTCGACTTCATTTCACCATGCCCACTGAGGCGGGAGCGTTGAAGCTATGGCTTTATAGCTTCGGGAGGTTGTGACGTCTCAGATCACTGCGCCACGCTGATACGGACGGGCAGATGAACAGAAGAACCAGCAAAACGGGCCGCGAAAGGATATCATGACGAGACGGGATACAGGCATAGAAGGGGCTGCGGTAGGCCATTAGAACTCGCAAACGCTCAGCCAAGAAGAAATGCCCGGATTACAAAAGGAAGACGAACGGTCAGCGTTGATGACGACTTCATTTCACCATGCCCACTCAGAAGGTTTAATATTTAAGTACATAGAACAAATCGATGAAGTCTGCAATTTTTTTTTCCGAGCAAAATGAGTGGCTATAAATCCTATGTACTGCGTGCCCATGTGGCACCAACTGCTCCAGAAATGTTTGAAAACTATGATATTTTTGTTAAAAGCAGCACAAAAGAAAACCCCAGTGGGTTGAAGATTAAGCGAGACAAGTGACAGTACCAGATGAATTCGGGTGCACCGTAGTCGGATAGCTTTCTGAAAACGAGTCCCAATAAGTGGCACGTGTTGTTCTAATATAGCCCAAAGCAAGCGGAGTATTCCGTAAAAGAACTCTATCGAAAATATGTTGTTCCAATAAAAAATGCACTTTGTAATAGGATACATTTCCCACACTTCATAGGAAATAGCTGAAGTTGGCTAAAACATAGAGGGTAAATGGTGAAAGGCCGGTTGTTGACATTGATTACAACGTTACCTTTCGCTAACCAATTCGTGTAACGACTTTTGGACTGCACTTGGTTGTACGTATACGCCTCGTTTCCGATGGGTGATTTATGCAGCTATACGCCGCACGGAAATTTGGCCCAGCGGAATGGCTAGCACACGCTGCAAGAACATTTTTTCGAGTTCGGTTTGTGAAAAAAAAAAAAAACCATGACAGTTCGAACCATTTTGGAGCTTTCGGAGCCGGTTCACACGGATTCAAGCAGGTGCGAAAAAAAAAAAAAAAAGACGAAGGAAAGAAAAACATTCAAATGCCTCCGGTTTCTGGGAAAACCGCAAAAGTTTCTGGGAAACCGCAAAAGTTGACAAGACGCAGGATCTGCCAAGACGCTGAATTCTCGCGAAGCGTGGTCACACAGCCTCGAATTAAATGTTCCAGCATTTAGTAGCCTTCGCCACCTACACGGCGATTCATTAAATACGAAGTGTCATGCCTTAACAGTGCAGGAATTCACATTTGAAGGGGAAACCGCATCCCGTAAACTTTTGTTGTTGACTGTACATACACTAGTTCGCTTGGGTCTTGTAGTACTACTGCGAACCGTTTTTTTTTTTTTTGTGCGGGCATTAACTTGAAGCACACATACAAACATGCATCCGAATTTGTACATTCACTGGCGTCCTGCGCGGCTATCCACCGTGTTAACCCACTCTCTACCTAAAAAATAAAAGAATAAAGAAACATATCCGCTCTTGCATTCTTAGCCGCTCGCTTGTTGTCAATACAGTAGGAAGTAAGACATTTCATCTAGCGCTAAACTATCCCCATGTACTATGTGTTCACATTTGCAAAAATGAAAGGAGGCACCTGGGTTTTAAGGGAACCTGTAATATTTTGCAAAAGTCAGTGGTCGCAATCAGCACAACTGCACGAACACCTACTGTATCTTGTTGAATTCACGAATCTACAGGGTGTCTCAGCTAACGTTAGCCAAAACAAAGTACAATATACGATTATGTGACTTAGGTGTTCGGTCTCTTCCGTCACCGGGATAACTTTAGTGTACTCATTACCTGGCTAATAAGAGCAGATTCATTAAACAAGTTTTTGATTTTTGAACAACGAGCGCGACTTCCTATGGGAAAGCTCATTCAGTCGTTTTTTGCCGCATGGCTACGCGCCCACGCGTCGCGACACCAGCGGTGCGGTACGCGATTCGACACTATCTCCGCTCACTGCGCGACTCGGAAACCTCCTGGAAGTGGTAAGCTGTCGGTGGATGAGGTGGAAGGTTTGGCTTGGTGGTTCACGACTATAAGCACAGTACGAGGAAGAATAAATTCTGAATAAATAATTATTCAGAAGAATAAGAATGGGCTGGGGTGCGTTTGGCAGGCTTTCTCAGATCATGAACAGCAGGTTGCCATTATCCCTCAAGAGAAAAATGTATAATAGCTGTGTCTTACCAGTACTCACCAACGGGGCAGAAACCTGGAGGCTTACGAAAAGGGTTCTACTTAAATTGAGGACGACGCAACGAGCTATGGAAAGAAGAATTATCGGTGTAACGTTAAGGGATAAGAAGAGAGCAGATTGGGTGAGGGAACAAACGCGAGTTAATTACATCTTAGTTCAAATCAAGAAAAAGAAATGGGCATGGGCAGGACATTTAATGAGGAGGGAAGATAACCGATGGTCATTAAGGGTTACGGACTGGATTCCAAGGGAAGGGAAGCGTAGCAGGGGGCGGCAGAAAGTTAGGTGGGCGGATGAGATCAAGAAGTTTTCAGGGACGACATGGCCACAATTAGTACATGACCGGGGTTGTTGGAGAAGTATGGGAGAGGCCTTTGCCCTGCAGTGGGCGTAACCAGGCTGTTGATGATGATGCAGCTGATAAAATCACAACCTTTACTTTGTATAGCTGCCCTATAATTTGCTATCGCAATCAATGGTTCGGCTTTAGTGCGAAACTGTGACTTCTATTTAAAACGCTTCGACTACGAGGCATCCAAATCGTGTCTCATTATCCGTGCACTGTATTGGAGACAAACAGAACACCCGCCAGATGTCCAAGGATGTCCGACGGATATGACATATGAACCTTTTTTTTTTTGGCCCACATATGAATTGCCCTCCAAGATGCTTTGTATTTCGCTTTCCTCTTGACCCGAATAATGTTTTATGACATGTTCAAAATATCATCCTAAGCTGTCATACCTGCAGCTCATAGGCACATCGTACTAAGCGAATTTTCTGACGCAGTTTGCTTTGAAGACATGAGCTAGATCAATGTGCCACCTGTTCTTAACGGAAGGGCTAGAAGAATGAGTTCACTGCACTTCCGCGGCGGGAATGTGCGCTCATATGGTTAATTCTACACCAAACGTGCGCGACCCACTCACATTACTTTTAAAGAAATTGTGGGTATTTATGAGGTCTAACGAAATACAGTTCCAAAATATTTTGTGCGAAAAGCTATTTTGTCTGCCTGAGCGCCATATCAATTCCATCCTTATATATAAAACTTGTTGTACAAGAAAAAAATCACGAGAAAAATGAATCGTAATTTAGAAAAAGCGGAATTTCATCTTAATACTCATAAGCGATTGTGATTTTCTATACACGCTCCTTTATATGCCCGAACTTTAACATATACACAATGCAGTCAAAAAGGCCAATTTAGGCATTTTTGAGTTCTTTTAAAAAAACTTTTGAATTAACCGCATTTGTTTTGGTAACTATTCCTGACAGTCTTGTGTACAAATAATTGGCTAAAATATTTTGGCTTTTTGACGTTTTCAGCTGTGAAGTCCGCATTGAGGTGGTCCACCTAAATATGTGAAAGGTTGCGTAGTTCACAGAAGGACAATTAACAATTTGTTTCATAAAGCTTATTCAGAATAATTATTTTTTAGGCGAGAAAATATTTTTTAAAGTTTAATCCCTACTTCATACGGCGCCGTTGACTTCAAGTGCATCTTCACTGCAGTACACGCCTCGGGGTGACTGGAAACTTATGTACAAGTACTTGAGACTGCCTATGTCTCCGATTATTTAGCCACCTTCAACTCCTCCGTCGATGAATAGCAGTTCAGTCAGTCAGCACATGAGAGCTCGTCCTTTCATAAACAAACAGCAAACAAAATCAATTGCAGGAGCTGAAATTTATTACCAAGGAGAAGCCACTGTCATTATGGATATTGCAGAAAACCACCAGTTGAATAAACTGATGGTTCCTGAACATACAGGAATGTTCGAACCGGGAGTGAACCGAAAACCGGAAGAAACCAATTTTTGCTCGAGCTGGAACTGAATGGGAACGTTATGATTATTTTTTTCACTTCGGGCGAAATTGAAAAGAAGTACTAACGGTTTTCGGTTCAGGGTGGCAAAGCTTTCTGGAACTTTCCATCCATGCAGTGCCTGTACTTTTGGTGTGCAAATACAAACCACATGTTTCCCCGATTTTACAAGTAGCAAATTAACCATTAAAATCCAGGGCTTCAAAAATGTTTTGAAACGTGTCGCTGAAATGAGATAAAAGAGTCCTTAAGGTTCCCATTAAACTGCCATCTCACTTCTCACTAAACTGGCAAGTGAATGGTATCAGGAAGTAGCAGATTATTTGTACAAAAGCTAAATTTTAGACTTTTTAGTTTTAGAGTAATAAAAAAAGTATCCTCGAAATTAACTTCCATTAGCAAGAATTTACACAAATCAGTAATGTTCTGGAAGTCCTGATTCAGCTTGTGTCGGCCAGAAGCCCTTTGGATCTGCCAGTAAAACGCAATCATTAGCCTAAAATATAATTTTCACTGAAATATATGTTACTATGTTATAATGAATATGAGAAGTAAAATCAGCCCCAGCACCGATGCTATGGGATGCCAGAGTGTATACTGAAAGACGTTCTGAACAGCGGCCTTTGTAAACAACACATTGCTGTCAATTTCCTAGGCTGACAACCATGTTATCAATTATGTGTTTCCGTGGCCTTCATTTAATTGATAAAGTAACTTTTTGTGGGGTGCTTTGTCAAACGCTTTGTTAAAATCTAAAAATTGCGTCAGTTTGGTTACTATATGCTACAGCAAAATCATGAACGGTTTCATTTAGCCGAGTAGACGCAGAATAACCTTTCCGGGATCGGCCCGCGTATGGGGAGTGCTTACCACCAGCTTCATCCCCACCGCGGGTCGACCCAGCATAGCACGACCTTCGGGATCGGTCCACGCATGGGGAGTGCTTAATGCCTGCTTCACCTGCGCCGCGGGTCGGCGGAGCATTGTACTATCTTCGGGATCGGCCCACGTATGGAGTGTTCTGAACACCTGCTTCGCCTCCGCTGCGGGTCGGCCTAGCATTGCACAATCTTGGGGATCGGCCCACATATGGGGAGTGCTTAACACCTGCTTCACCTCCGCCGCGGGTCGGTCAGGCATTGCACTATCTTGGGGATCGGCCCATGTATGGGGAGTGCTTAAAGCCTGCTTCACCTCCGCCACGGGTCGGCTCAGCATTGCACCATCTTCGGGATCGGTCCACGTATGGGGAGTGCTTAACACCTGCTTCACCCCGCCGCGGGTCGGCCCAGCATTGCACTATCTTCGGTATCGGCCCACGTATGGGGAGTGTTTAACGCCTGCTTCACCACCGCCGCGAGTCGGCCTAGCATTGCCCTATCTCAGGAATCGGCATACGTATGAGTGATTAACACCCACTTCGCCTCCGTCGCTGGTCGGCGCAGCATTGCACTATCTTGGGAATCGGCCCACGTATGGGGAGTGCTTGACACCTGCTTCACCTCCACCGCGGGTCGGCCCAGCATTGCACAACCTTCGAGATCGGCCCACATATGGGGAGTGCTTAAAACCTGCTTCGCCTCTGCCGCGGGTGGCCCCAGCATTGCACTATCTTAGGGATCGGCCGTGGTATGGGGAGTGCTTAACGCCTGCTTCACCTCCGCCGCCTGTCAGTCCGGTATTGCTCTATCTTTGGGCGCGGCCCACGTAGGGGAGTGCTTAACACCTGCTTCGCCTCCGCCGCAAGTCGGTCCGATATTTCACTATTTTCGGGATCGGCCCACGTATGGGGAGTGCTTCACACCTGCTTCGCCCCGCCGCGGGTAGGCCCAGCATTGCACTATCTTAGGGATCAGCCCAGGTATGGGGAGTGCTTAACGCCTGCTTCACCTCCGCCGCGGGTCGGCTCGGTTTTACACTGTTTTACACGGTTTTACACAGGGATTGGGCCACGTATTCGTACTAAGCAGGCGTTAAGCATGCTTGAGAGCGCTGCAACACGATAGCGCACGAGTGCAGTCAAGTGGTTTTATATCATATTTCGTGGGCTTTCCTTAAACGCCGAAAAAAATCACCACGCAGCATGTACAGCGCCACAAAAAATTGAATCGGTTGTTTCTGAATCCCTTCTACAACGTAAAGAAACGTACTTGGCCCCAAGTGAATATGAAAAATTTTGCATAATTGATCTTCGTTAACTATTCAAGCGGTATGTAAAAGTAAGGGGCGTCACATGACGGCAAACCACATGGCGTGGTTTTTCCATTCAACTGAGGTTAACCCCTTTTTTTAAATCCGTGGTACAAGTTACGGGAAACAGCCTGTATAGTCGCATCCTATTGGCTATTCTTATAATTCCTAATACCACTCTTTCTCTTCCCTCTGCAGAGAACAGTAGGAGGCTAGAGGACCTCTGTTTCCTCAATAAATTCTTCCTCTCACTAGAACCTTGCTTCACATAGATTCGAGCATTGGTGTTGAATCTGCTTAATTCTTCTTTAAAGCAGTAATTACGTTTGGCCTGAAGAACAACATGCACAAGTTTTTGTGCAGCTTAGCAGCAGGGTCGAGCTTTTAAATAAAAAAAAATTGTGCTGTTTTCCTTTATTATATGGATATGCAAATCAATTTGAACCGTTTTGAACCATTATTTTTACGCTCTTCAGCTGAACCGGAACTGAACCGTTTTTTACAGAACCAGAAAGAAAAACGTTTCGGTTCGACATTCCAGTTCAGGATGCTCCTGTCTTTTCATTGGATGACCCCCGACAAAGCCACTGTTATATACAGTTGTCACTTACTACAGTACGGATGAAAGCGGCGCTGACATCCCTGTTAAATAATCTGCGATCATCACAGACTGCATAGAATGCATCACAGAATCTGTGTCAGCGTTCCAAGCTGGATTTCTAAAGATTTTCAACACAGTTTTTCGGAATTCAAAAACTACACTACCTAGCTTAGTCCGAATAAAAGAATCGGAAGAATTTTCTAAACCTCTGCTACCACAAGCATGACTACAACCTCTTTGCAAAATTGAATGTTTTACCACTTCGCATAGTGAAAGTGCTTGCGGTGGCGTTGGTGGCACTGCCAAATGTTTAGCATGAGAGCAATTAAGCCTTCTACTCTAAGGCATTACAGGGATCACATCACAACTCCGTATACCAGCTCTTCAAATGGTCGAAACAAAAAGTGAAAGAAATACAGTCTTGAGTACAGCGAAAAATGTTGTATAAAAGAAAGAGAAAAATCAAACTAGCACCCCGCTTTCAGAGAGCTGTATCCCCCAATCACAGGTACACAATCTCACCACTTCTATCGATCATTACTATCCGTGACCTTCGCAAGCCTGACTTCATGTTCATTGACACAGGAGTTGGACGTGATTAAACAAATGGAGGCATGTACGGCAGTCTCAAGCACTTCGGCAATAGCCTTCCATAGAAAAACCCGGTCAGCACAAACTTTCCCCCGCCACACCGAGGCATGTATTCTAGTGAAGATGCACGGCTGGTCAATGGCGCTGTATACAGTATGGTCGAAGGTTCGAAAATAATAAAAAAATATTTCTCGCCTGAAACAAAATTAATGCAATTAAACATCCCGCGAAAATTCTTAGGCGGCCTTCTATGAAATACGCAACCTTTTATATTTTTAAGTGGACCACCTCAATGCGCGATATATACAGTTGAAAACATGACGCAAATGCAATTTTTACAACCTTGAGATCACTTTTCAATATTTAGAGGTTGCTGCATGCCAAATACTTTAGCCAATTATCTGGACACAAGAACGCCAGTAATAGTAAACAAGACAACTGCAGAAAACCCAGTGTTTATAGAAAATCTCATCTCAAATTGGCCTTCTTGCTCGCATTATAAGTATATCGGAATTAATATCGGGGCCTGCAGAGTTGATCCTTTGTAAGGTACTTGAGATGAAATTTTGCTTTCTATGCATTAGGACAAATTTTTTAAAATGATTTTTTTCTTTTACAATATGTTTTGCTTTTAAGAGAATTCAAATGGCACTTAGCAGCCAAAAAAATTATTTCACACAAAATATCTTGGAAATTCATTTTTTTCAGACCTAATAAATGCCCATAATTTTTTAAAGAGGAATCTGAGAGGGCTGAGTTTACGGCCGGTGCATTTGGCATGGAAGACGTGTGCAGCCGATGTATCGGATCCTGCTGTCTGGGCGTTTTGCCCATTGCATCTGTCATACAGTGCGCAGCTGCTGTGAAGTTAATATTCATTATAGTGATAAAACATTGTGCAAAAGGCCCTTGACATGTCCGTGCACTAAACCCAACATGTCCCCATGATGTTCCTCACGAACATGCAAGGGATGTCTACAGTGCGTGGAAAGTGTGATCAAATGATCATGAAAGGGGTGACTGCTGGACAAATTTGGCACATCTCAGGAATACCCAGATCCTCACAGTGGATGCCAAAAGGATATCCACTGGGTCGGTGCTTGACATCCGAGTTTACACACTTCAAATGAAGACAGGACAGGAATGTTTCAGCATGCAAACATTACTTTTTATTTGACGCCGGTGCCGTGCTTTTACACAACATTAGTGAGGCGCAGAGAGGCAATAAATGGCATCCAAAAATATGGCTACTCACATTGGCTCAAAACTAAGACCAGATATTCATCAAAGGCAGCTAACTTTCCTTCAGTAACAATAACTAAAAAATATCACAATCTATACACAAAAATATATTTATGCTATGTTTAAGTAAATATCACTAAACAACACAGCGCTGTCATAAATCACAATGATTAAAAGACCTTAAACTAAAGTGATTAAAAAGAAATTTCATTTAAGAATGGGCAGTTGTGGTTGTAAAGCTTGTAAATATATTGTAGCACTGGCATGCCTGAGCAGACAAAAGCACTTTTATATATTTTCTAAATATTTCTCATGTCTCTGTTAAATTATGTTAGCCTGAGAATCAGTTTCCAGCAAAATAGAGCTATGAGAATAAGCTGTATGACTCCAACAGTGGACACATTCTATATGCACACCCGCTATGAATAAAAAACAAGATCAACAATACTCACCGCGCCTATTGATGAACACGTTTGTTCTGAGCAAATCTAACATTTCAGCATGTGAAAGGCATGGCATACGTCTGAATATATGCAGCACACATGCGGTCCATCAAAACGAGACTTAGCTGACATGCAGACAGACAGAGAGACGTCTTACAAGAAACTTGAAACAGTGAGACACCATTAGTGTGAATGCAGTAAAATGGAAAAAAAATATATGTTGGGCCACTGTCCTCAGCACATATATACTATATATATACAACTGGTCGTGTATCTATTACCCATGACTAGAGGGAGGATTGCTTACACAGAGTTAAACTGCAGCCATATAGAGTATACATAGCTTGAATGGGCCCTGATCGCATAAATCTTGGGGAGATGCCGGCTTCAATAGAATCACAAGTGTATCGATTGCAAACATCAGATACAATGCTTCAGATTCATTGCCAAGAAAATATGTACAACTACGAACAAAAGTTTACAAACCATGACGTCCTGTGAAAATTTCTTCGCAGTGTAAGAGTGAGGTCTTGAATTAACAAGTGCTGTTGTCTTCAATTGCATTTGGGATCACCAGTATGTACAGTTGAGTTCCGGGCTATGTGCATAATTTGTGTAATGTGCATAATTTGCGTAAGCATGTTTTTGTAATCTCATGGTCTGCAAACTTTTGTCTGTTCAAACATTCTACATGAACAATGAACTCGACATTTTACATATAGTTTAGAACCAGAACCAGTAGCTGATATTTACTATGCAAGCTCAACTTTCTAAAATTATCAGAACAATCAATTCAGCACTTTTAAACAAACATCAAAAGGAAGATGTAAAACTGAACCATAACTGAAAAAATTATCAACAATGAAATAACCCTTTCATTATGGGAAATTGCAATTCGCACAGCCACGGGACTTCAAAAAATATACAGACTGCTGGTAGACTTTAGCTAAAATTTAACTATATAAAGGTAACTGCTTAATATTTGACTAAACAAAATATTGTAGCTTCTTTATTGCAAAAAAATCAAACATTGTTGAAATTTGAACTAACTCCTGGGGTTTCACATGCCAAAATCACAATGTAATTATGAGGCATGCCATAGTGGGGGACTTCGGATTAATTTTGACCACTTGGATTTCTTTAACATGCACCTAAATACCCACAAGTGTTTTTGCATTTCGCCTCCATCAGAATGCGGCCGTCGCAGCCGGGATTGAACCCGCGACCTTGAGCACAGCAGCCCAATGCCATAGCAACTGCACTACCATGGCGGGTATGAAACATTGTTACTGTACTCTCCATTTACAGCTTCAATAGCTCAGATCACAAATGCTATCTGGCTTTTAGGGCATCTTTCTTTAACACAAGCATAAAATGTGTGCAATACAACTTTTATGCAGCACTTCTTAAGTTAAACAATTCTCACACACTACAAAACATGTGGAATAAGTTAAAATGATGGAAGATATATGTCGCTTACTACAACTTCTACTTACCTGTAGTGATGCTGGCACAAAATGTATAGTGAACATGAGCAGAGAGGTTGATATGCACAGTAAAAAATATAAATCCATAGCACAGGTTAAAAGGTGAATGTTTCCCTAACAGCACACCAAGTACAACTTGCCCGAGAGAGTTACTATGCAAAACAGCATGTAGTGATTGACCAAAAGAAAAAGGACATAAGAAAATTGCAAGTCCCATTGTGTCAAAACTAGTTCCCCTATTATGTCACTACTTGAGGGCACATAGTATATAAAATGCATTTTTATGCATTGTGCCCTACTTTTGACACATGTACAATAATGTGTATGGTGTATAAAAACACACACATATCAATAAAGTAATATATTCAACAAGTTTTACAGTAAAACATGTTCCTTTGAACCACAGTTGGGCATGTTGTTCTTTTATAGTTAAGTATTTCAGAAGGCTTATCTGCAGCTGCACCTTTTGGACTTGAGCCCACATTAGCCTTACAGATCGCTGCTCTATAATACTAATTGTACTTAATGCCCTGAAACTTCACTTAACAGGCTTCACAAATCTGCAAACTTCAACTGTCTAAACATACAAGGTATGCAGTAAGAAAATTTATTTCAGTGAAAGTAAGCTACATCATTAAATGCCACATCAACCATGTCACTTAACCTTATAAATGAACAGAACAGAATCCGTTTGAGGTAACACAATTATGGATTCAGTTAATCTTTTTAGAATAAAGTAACTATGCATTACGTGATGCATCCTGTATCTAGTATTTCTACACCTACACCTGGGTTCAAGCATTTTACATAGCCAATGAGAATACACGAAGGCTTGTGAAATATAAGGTGAAGCAAATGATATGTGCCAAAGACACTTTTCTGTGAATTGCAAATGCTTGTTTAAGTGAGGTTTCAGTGCAAGGAAAAAGGACGAAAAATAAAATAGAATAGCTATGGCTAATTTAACTGTAGAAAAAGAATAAAGTAAACACGGCAGTGTTCACAAGTCTGTTTCATTCAAACTGTTTACGGATTATTGTGATGGAAGCTAATATCGCTATAAGTCACACACAGTGGCATAAAATGATCCTGTCATTCTCAGCCTAAAGTGACAATGCTGACTCCAGCAAGGACTACTGTATGATCTGATGCTGAATGAGCTTGATACTGATACTATCAAGTTGGCATATTAACAAATAAGATTGAATCAGCAAAGACAGATTTACCTTGTACATATTTTAAAACATTGCCCATAAATTACTTTCTAAATGTGCAACAACATACAAGAACATGAAATCCAGACAAACACGCACAAATACATATACACATGTGCAAAGGAAGTTCCACACATAAAGTGTCCACAGACATTAAAATGGCCATCCTTGTACAGGGTTTAATACCATGAAACAAACAGCGATTGTGCACACAGTAACTGTGATGCGAAGTAGGTGAACAGGCACAAATTAATTTGCACAAGCCAGTTCACACATTCAGTGTTGTACAATACAATACATTAAAAAACATTACAGTTATCTGGAAGGTGTACAACAATGCTAGCCTTTAGACCAGACTGAATGCAACATGCGCCTCTTCAGCTGTTCCTGTTCAAAGAAGCAGCTGATGAGAATGCGAACAAGAGAATGACAGCAACCCTTTAACTTTTTCCTGAGTGACCTAATATCACCGGGGCTCTGTAACAACATCAGCGGACACTTGAAATGTCTTACCACAAGGAATGGAAGCTGACCTGACAGCCCAACGCTGGATATCACCATCCGGTGTTTCAGGCAATTGAGATGACAGGGTGAACACTTCACCCTCGGCATCAGCACTGGACACTGTTGTTGCAGCAGCAGCAGGTGGAGCTATTAAGCGTTTGGCAAGAGGTGGCAAGGCCCTGACATGTGGCCGAGCTTCCCGTGGGCTCTCCTTGTACAAATCTGAGTGGTGCTCTATGAGCAACTCTCCAGGTGTGGATGCTGGCAACACAGCATTTTCAGAAAAGAGCAAGTTGCTAAGGCTTCCTCCACAGGCAGAAGTGCCCAGGCTTAAGGCTGCATTGGCTGCCACGGGAACCTGGACTGCATCATCAGTGTCCAAGGATGACTGGGAGACTGAGCGGCTGGCTGAGGTGATGCCAGCCAGGCTGATGGAATCGAGTTTAGGTCGGAGATCAGAGGCCCTTGCAGGTGATGTCATCCCTATGTGCATGAGAGAGCAGGACTTTGATGCTGTGGTCACTTGAAGTAGCATTATCAAAATGAAGGCAGAGCGACAAAGCACACACAATGTTTAATCTCCTCCTTGTGTAGTACAACCAAACAACACTTTTAATAAAACACGGCACAAAGACTACAGGGCTATGGCCCATGGATGCTTTTGAAGGTCAAACCAAAAATGGAAGGAAAAATAATTAAAACAAGAGAGTTAGTACATCAATAAACTTCCCTTTGTAGCTAATATTTGATTGCACGTTAGTACTATACTGCTTGGGGGCGTGTTAGTAGCACTGATCATTTTGAAGAAGAAACCTAACTTTGTACACAAGTACTACAACGTTGAAAAATGTTTGGTTTCTGCAAAAAACAAGCAGTAAATAAATTCTCTTGCTCATTCCAGAAGAATATAAATAGTTTATGGTAAACAATTTGTCATTCTAAAAATATAAGTACCATGCCTCATGCATAAGGCTTCTTTAGCTGCTCCTATAACAAAGCTTTTCTTTTTCTGTGTGCTTGAACATTCTACCACCTTATGGCTGTCACTAAATGCCAGCTGATGCACATTTATTTTGAATGAGAAACATTTCATCCATTTTAGCAAATCAAAAATGAAACCAAAGCAAGTGCTTCAGAACCACAAGTGCATCCAACTGCTGTACCTTAGCCTCAAGCAGTGAAATTTCTCATATCAAACAGGTGCAATAAGCATCTAAAGCATACCTTTGCTTCAAACCTTGGCTTAGATGTACTTAAATGAAACAAATACAGACAGCCCTTTTATCCACTGTTGAATCCTTCTGCAATTTCTGAATATTGAAACTTACAATAAGACTGTGACCAGCATTACTGCATGTGCCAAAATGCATACAAAGGATTATCCTATGATAAATGTAATACGGTCAAGTCCACATGTAACAACCCTGTCTAGAGCGAACTTTTGGTTACTGCAAATAGTTGCTAAGTGCTCAGAATGTTTTGCAAGGAGTTGATGAGAGAGCCATCTACTTATAGTGACCTTGTGCCCTGCACAGTCCTGCTACAACAAACGCAATAAATCCCAGCACGCCAGCGTCTAGATGAGCCAGGGGAAGGGAGAAGACATGTGGCACCCCCCAAGCACATGCCACGCCACATAGTCAATCAGTGCAGTGTTTCAAGCCTCAAGTTTATTTATGTTCACTTATGTTCTTTTTTTCTTCTTTCTTTTAGGCTCGTGGATGTCCTGCCATTGAAGTGGCATTACACAAGCAATCACAGCTGTGCGATGCATTGGCTTTTCTTCCCTTGCATAGTGTTGGTGCTTCAAGAAAATGAAAACGCATTTCTGGGGTTTTAAGTACAAAACCACCATCTGATTATGAGGCACGTCATAGTGGGGGACTGTGGATTAATTTTGATAACGTAGGGTTCCTTAACATGCACCTAAATCTGAGTACACAAGTGTTTTGCATTTTTACCACATTGAAACATAGCTGCTGCGGCCAGGATCGGACCCATGCAGCGCAATGCCACAGTCACTGGACTACAGTGGTGGGTACGTTGATGCTCCCCAACAACACGTGGAGCAATATTTTTTTTTTCTGCAGGAGTTTCAAACTCACTTGAGGTTGCCATTATCGCCAGCAGTGAAGCACTTGCATTCTTCATTCGCACATGGTTTGCAATGTCAGAAGGAGCCTCAACATCAATGAAGTGAAAAATTATTGACATTAGTAGTAAAAATGCAGTTTTTCAAGAGCTTGCCAATTGTACTAAGAATGAAGATTTGTGCAAATGGAGTGCTGAAGTCTGCAATCTCAAGCATTCTGAAGGAGAAAGAGAAGATGAGGGCTGCAATAAATGAAGACGGCGAGTGCAAAGCTCAGAATTGGCTACATCAGGCCACATACAAATATGGTGAAGACGCCCTCTCCACACACTTCATAGTGCCAGGACGTTGAATATTCCCACCAGTGGCACTGTAATGCTTGCTAAATCCAAGGACATTGCTTCTTTTCAGGGTTTTCAGGAGGATGACTGGATTAATCGCTTTAAGAGTGTCATGGCATTGTTTACAAGTCTGAAAGTGCAGAGCGTGCTTTTGCAGATAAGGAAAAAGCATAGCAGTGGAATAAAAAGAACTTGTAAGCGGTTCACCATTACGAGAAAAAAGATGTTTACAAAGTGAATGAAACTGCTTGGAATCTGCAGGTCCTTTTCAGAATTTAATGGTAAATACCAAAAACTTAAATCACTATATATAATGTCAGAACATTATAGAAGGCCATAAGGTTAGTATCATTTTAGTTTCCTCTGACTTTTTCTATATACTCTTCTTTGTAATGAATTATTTAGTATTCAGCCAGTGGCTTCAAGCACTATTTGAAGCTGGTCTTTTCCAAACATTAGAAGTTTACAAAAAAATTCTACTGCTTGAATGCTCTCGTATCACCATGCAATGTGGGAAACAAATATCTTTTGGAATGGAATGAACCTTTCCAGGAATAAGGACAAGTAGTCAAAACAACAGCGTAAACTAACTCTATAACTCTAAAACTAACTCTAGTGAAAAGAAAACTGCCTGTTTTTATAGCCATAGACACACAGTACAGCACATCAGATCCTGAAAGAAACACGAGCCACACCAACAAGTGCAGAATACAGACGACTTACAGTTTGCACATCTTTTCATCACCCATACAAATGTATAAAATGTGCATAAGTGCTTTATGTAAAAAAATGCGAGGCAAGAAGCTTATGCAGCTTGCAACCACTGCAGTGAAAAAGGCGCTGAAAACAATAAAAGTCAAATGACATTTACAGCTTTCAAGCTTGGGGAACAAAAAGAAATGGTGCAGTTTCAGCAGTGCAGATTAAACTAGACAAAAACAATGAAACAATGCCACTGAAAAATGGCATAAGCTGCAAATTCGTTAGCAAAAAAAAAAAAGAAGGAAAGCACTAGATGGTTTTACTAATATATAGAAAAAAATTAAGGGGGGCAAAGGTCTGACAAATGTAGTTTCTGCTCACTGACAGGAAGTGTGACAACTCATCTATCCCAGCGCACAATAAATGAGACAAACAGAGCCATCAATGTGACTACTAACGAAGCTTTACGGTTATATTAGTAATAATGAAGTCCCTGTGCTGAAAGGTTTTCTGTAGTCGCCACCTCTTTCCATATGCTTCAATAATAGCAATTTTCGAGCTTACACAGCCTCCAGGAGAGCTATTGTTTCTTAAGAGTCTCGTACAAGTGGTAACAGCGTACAGTTTTAAGTGCGCACATTGTATTTTGGCTCCATATGCACTTAACTGCTAGTGATATTTAGCTGCAGCAGTTTGCCAAACACTAGAAACAGTTCTCGCCTCTCGCGATTCTTAAAAACCAGACAGTCACAGTTCACAAACGCCAAAGACTTATCTGCTCTATCATGCAGAAGAATTGCTGCACCAACTGTTTCCCAGAGTTCAACTGCATTTTACATGTACTGCAGTCAGCTTTGCATCCAGTGTTGGTCACTTAGGAATTGAGGAGCAGTGTGCTTATGCCTGCCTTTGGCAATTTCTTCAACTACTATAGAGAAAAGAGAGAGCCTTGGCAGTTGACACAAACGTGGAGTGGCAACACGCATCTTTTCTGTACATTTAGCTTTTCCACATGTAGCTTGTTTGCACCTTAGTTTCACGATTGCAGAAACTGCCAATTTCTTGAGCTACACTGTTGGGATTGAGGAGGAAGTACATAAAGTGCTGCGGCAGAATTGTCTAACAAACAGTCACTATAAAACCTCCGAGTGCCAAGACAAAGCACCAGTGATTGTATTGTAGTTTTACAACTTCTTTAATGAATTACACTAGTGTTGTCAGCCCCAAGACAAAGCGGTGTCGATCATGCAGTCAGATTTTGTGGCTATACCAGTAGAACTAATTCATAGGCATCTTTCTTTCGTTTGCTGCATGTTATAGCACATCTAGAGATGAGCACCAAAGCAAACTTTTTATAAATGGATGACACTGTAAAATGCTAATACTAATCAGCCAAGCTTTCTTTTTCCCATGAAAACAGAATGCGGGAAACTAGGTGCCTCACATCTGATAAAATTATCACCCTTGTAATATTGTCTAGTGGGATACAGAGAGTTCATGTTGCTTGACAGGGACTCTGAAAGTAACAGTAGTGAAAATGAAAGAAAAGCTTTACCTAATTCTGTTTTCTATTTTCAAGAGTGTCTTCAGAGATCGATTAATCTGTAGTCCGCGTAAGTCCATCAAGTTTGCTGTTTACACGAAATACAATATTAATTTTGTTTATTCAAATACGAGACAACTGCAGTATGTCACTTGTTAGTAAAATTGTTGCTAATCAAGTTCACCTTTCACCTCTTTTGTTCACACTAGCAAAGTAGCTTAAATTGGTGTATTTCTCATACGAAATGCTTTTAATTCCAATTTCAACAATTGACTAGGGCCAATGATAATTATAACAATTAACAGGGTTTTAAATGTCTTGGAATGAAACCTCATGAGAAATTCTGCAGTCACACTGAAGTAGTGCAACTCAAGTAATTTACTGAGATCAACAAATCTTGATAAAGTTTATGTTATGTATGCTCCCCCTCCTCTCCACACTTATGAACTATTTCTTATATTTCACCTAAAGCTGAAATGCTGCATCACAAACCATGACCCAACTGTTACCATGCAATTACGCCTAATACAGCAGTCGTCCATATTGATTTTAGTGAACAGACAGTTGCATGACTAAAAATTACATCAAAGTGTACATTAATAAGCTAGACAAGCACAACAGTATTATGAAAAAGAAAGTATCGGAGTGCTGAAGCAGATCTGCTGATTTTTGGAACATTATTGTGTGAGCGTAAGATAAAGAAATAAATAAATACAAAAAAATCAACTTCATGGGAGGATTGTGCAGAGCAGTCCATGAGACTAAGGAAATTGCATTCTCTAAGTTGGATTTTGAGAATGGAACTAAAGCAATAGCTGGAACTCGTGATTACATGGGGAAGAGGTTTCTGGGAAACAAAGGGCCAGGAGGTGTGGGGAGAAAGCACAAGAAGCCAGTACCTGCAGAGCAGCCAAGGCAGGTGCAGTGTAGTAGGACATGCACGCTCACAGCCTCACAGCGTCTGTGCGGTGACCCCAAGAACCACTACCTTGCTGATTGGCGAGCCCCACAATCGGAGCGGCATGGCTGCCATGCTCCGACACTTCCATCAGCTTGCCACCCCGGTTCTTGCGAGCCACCTAAAGAATTTTAAAGGTCTTATCACAATGGAGACCTCTATGCATTCTGTTAAACATGCAACATTCTTTATTGGAGAGCTAAACACACTGTTTTTTGTGCATAAACTCACAAAAAATATATTTTAAACTGAGGGTGAGACTAACATGTGAATTTTGCTGTCAGCTATGGCTTTATGGCAATGCATACTGAATTGCTGTGCAGCTGCCTCTGAAGGCAAAACTCGCATAGAAGTGCACACATCAACAGACCTAAGCCTACAAACAATTCGCTTGGCAAAAAAGTGGGACTCTGATAACTAGAAATCGCTAAGATGAAACAAACTTTTCTGAGGTTAATGATGCTAGCATCAATTGAGCATGTGAAAAAGTGTTGAACCTGTTACTTTCCAGCTCTGTCAAACAAAACAGTGCCATGTACTAACAGATCTTGACACATAAGGCATTACTAATACCGATCTTGCTGCGCCATTTAACGATTACTTTGTTAATATAGACAGTACTACACCATGTAACCAGCATGCTCAAGACGTGATTTGCCTCAATCCCCCCCCCCCCCCCTCTCTCAAATGACTACATTTGTCTTCTCAGAAATTACAGCAAAAGCAATAGACATTCTAAAGCTTATGCAGTCAAATAAGGCCATGGGTTACAATGGTACAGCTGTAAGCTTACTAAAAAAAAAAGTTGCAGTTTTGCCTGAAAGGTGCAGCATGGATTAGGATATGATATTAGATTATGCGTGGTGTTTAATGGCGCAAGGGCCATGCAAATTATTAGACAGCTATACAAAGTAGGCCTAGTGGTTTTATCAGCTGCATAAACTGCTGTATACATTCGCTTATTAACTAAATTAACAAGCAAGTTCTCACACATGCACAGGCAATAATGAAGACATTTCACTCTTTGACTGAGGACACTCGCTGTCAGAACGATGGTGTGATGAAGAGCAGCAGCAGTGCCGGGCGAATTCCCCTTCATGCCGCCTTTCGCTTCACGGTGAACCAGGCAGAAACACGAAGCCATAAGCTATCTCGAGTCGCCTAGCCTTCGAACCCATCACAGGTTACCTCCAAGATAGAGCATGCCTGGCCGTGCTCAACTGCCACAGCCACAGTAGAAGAGAAGACATTGCTCAAACCGAGCTGTGGAATACTCCAGCACATTTTGAGACCAATAAACTTGTTTTAAACTCCAAAAAGGCGAAGTTTATAGCATTTGCCTCTAGCCAAAATACTGGTTCTGACACATGTGCCATGTATCTCAGAGACACAAATCCAACAAATTAGCAGTGATAAATATTCAGGAATAACTCTCGACTTGTCACTACACTGGGCACTATGTATTAAACGAGCAACTAAACAATTTGTTTTTCATTGTTATGCCTTACTGAGGGTACGCAGACATTTCCAAGCTTAAACACAGTTTTTTTTAAATATTTCAGCATATTTAATTGCCATTTAGCATATATTGAATCATGGTGTTTGACTTATGTCTTGTAATAGACACCTTTGCTTAAAATTCATAAACATGCTGTAAGAATAATTGCATCAGTGACTAAGGATGCACTTTTCGCACAGCATCTTGCATAGTTAAACATGATGCCATTTATCCAAATTCAGGACTACAACACAGCTGTTTTCATCCATAAAACACTAGCCATAAACATGCCAGATCTTTCATCAATATTTCTTGCAACTACACAGGATATTAGGCAGGCTGAACATAAATTCAACTAGCCAAAACTCGCATTGTATATGCTCAATGTTCCCTATCATTTGTTGGCACAAGAATTTGCAACTACCCTGCATCATTAAGAAAGAAACGTCTGTATATTGAGCCATCACTAAAACATCACTTTTAAAACATGCCTATAGTATTCTTGGTTTGGATTGCATTTTGTACTGACTCATGTCATGGATCCAAAACTAGCCATGTAGGCTAAGGATCCAGTTGAACTGTCAACCTTATTGTATTACATTGTGCCAAAATAAAGTGGTCCCTTCTTAGTATTGCTGTGAAGCCACACCACACTTCAAAACTGATTGGCAGTGAGAAGCAGCAACAAGTGAATACATACACAACTGTTCTTGGAGGTCTGCTTTGAGCTGACAAGTGTGGCTGGTTGCTTTTATAAAGATTTGAACAATGTTGCATTCAGTTATTTTTGTGGGGTATACACAGAATTTTTTACCCTGACAGTAGAAATACCTGGATCATTGGGGATGCAGGTATTATAAGCATAAGTGGATTATATGCACAAATATATGGTATTGCAACACAACAGCCACAAAAATAAATACATGCACCTTGTCAGTTTTAACTAAAATACGCAAGCATCCAGCCAGAAGCACACCATGCTATCTAGTGATTATTACCTGTACAAGTGGCGAGGTTACGTGTACATTCTGTGGCACTCCAACTGCTACTACAATGTCACAGCAAATCCCGTGCAGCAAATTTCAGCCATGTGCTGGCAAACTTAGTGTGTGCACATCACAGTGTCAGCTACACATATGACCACATATATCCTACATACATACTACACTGGGTACTCTTGATTATGCTTGCACATTTTCGTTAAAACTGACAAGCCAGCACAGTATAGAAGGACTATTTCAGATGTCCAATTTCAATATTCAGGTAAGTAGGGTAAAAGAAGTACAATAAAGCTAGCATCGCAGGCATGATGCATATTACTTTTGGTATGATATCTCTAGAGATATTGTCTAGAGACACTGTTACTGGTCACTGATAGCAGTAGTACTTAATATAGGTCTATAAGAAACTACAAACAAAGAATGTTCCCAATAGTAGTAATGATAAAACATCACGTCCTACCTTTCAAAGTGGCCCTACAAGTTCTCACTAGCTAATTTTATTTTCTTAAACTGCGCATCAATATCAGCACACAAGAATCAGTCAACACGACACTTTACACACACACACACACACACACACACACGAGTGAAGAAGGGAAACTGAGGAGCTCGATCTTTGTTAATCATGATTATATAGAGCCAACAGACAATGAAGCGAAGGAAAGCATCAGGGAAATTAGCTGTGCTTGAAATTGAAATGAAGAAAATAATAAAGAAAAAGAACATAGAAGTGGACAAAAAGATAACTTGTCGCCGGTGGGAGCTGAACCCACAACCTCTGCATTATGCATGTTGCACTACCAATTCTGCTACGGCGACGGCTATCAATCCATCCACTTCATGGTCTCATCACCTGTTGGCTTTGTATATATATAATCATAAGAAGCCAACAAACAAAGACGCTGAGGACAACACAGGGGAAATTACTTTTGCTGACTAATTGAAATAAAGAAATGATAACTTAATGGAATTGAACATGGATGAAAAAACAACTTGCCGCAGCTGGGAAACAATCCCACGTCTTTGCATTACACGTGCGATGCTCTACCAATGCGGTGCCATCTTCCCATCCACTTTCTGGGGTATTTATATGTTACTACTAGAGCTAACCCTGGGAGTGTTAGCCAGCGCCACCACTCACAAGCCTTGGCGGTGGATGTGGAACATCCTTTCTGCCGCAAGTGTCACGAATACGTGATCTTTTTGGGTGAAGGCAACTGGTCAATAATCCCACACGTGCTACCTGAAGGCATTAATGTTGCCAGATTCAAGACCCTCATTATGCAATGAACGAGAAGAAAGGGGGTTAACCGAGGGGCCCGATTTTTATTAATCATATCATAAGAAGCCAACAAACAAAGACACCAAGGACACAGGGGAATTTACTTGTACTGACTAAATGAAATAAAGAAGTTATAAATTAATGGAATTGAAAGTGGATGAAAAAAACTTGCTGCAGGTGGGGAACGATCCCACGTCTTTGCATTACGCATGTGATGCTTTACCAATTGAGCTACCACTGTGCCATCTTCCCATCCACTTTCTGGGGTATTTATATATTACTACTAGAACTAACCCTGGGAGTGTTAGCCAGCGCCACTACTCACACACCTTGGCTCCACTGCTGTGTGGTGTTTTCGTGGTCTCGACCTAAAGCCGACTGACTCCTGTGTATTAGGTTCGCATTTGGTAGGTCACCAATCTGCAATGTTCCTGCATATTGCGTTGCGTTTGAACGCGGCGGTCACGCAAATTTAGCTCTGCAAAGGCAAATTTGCTCTCGTGCGTTGGTAAATATACACGTGCAGTTAAGTCTGTCAAGCTCCACCCGTGGCCCCACCATGAAATGCCAGAAGTCTGCGATCGTCAGTCTAGAATTAGAGTTTCTATCATTTCACTGCAGTCATTCTCACTGCACTACAGCTATGTTATGCGGTAAAGCATATTAAGAGTGGAAAGGGGTTACTGAGACTGAACTAGGGTGGCTAAAACTGGGAGGTGTGAAGAGCTTGGAGCATCTCCCTTGCCAAGAAATGTCGCCTTGCGCAATCCCTCCACTAGGTCAAGATAGGGTGCTCCGGCCTGGGGCTCCGGGGACTGGTCACCAGTCAAGATAAGCAAGAGGCATATGAGCATATGAGTATTTAAGTAAAGAAGACAAGCAAGCGATTCATAGAACCAGTCATGACATTCATAGCTTACCATTCCACATACTTTTGCAAAACTCCCTCATGTTAGCATGCCTAGGTATTGAGGACACACACACATGAGAAAAAAAAAAAAAAAAAAAACAGTCACCATGGTGTTTTGTGTCTCAGTGTAATGCAGGGTACAAATCCTTGACAGAAAAGTGTCCTTTTTCCAGAGCAACTTACGAGTTGTGAGTGAGTTATCCTAAGGGCTGACAGAGCTCTACAGGAGAATTTCGCTGTGCGTGCACAGTAAAGGAGGTTCTACAGCAAAATGAGGCTCAAGAGGAAGGTCTAATGCTACGGTTCTCATGGAGGCAACAGAAGTGGCCGTGGAACATATGCTAACTACACAGAGCAATGCAGCAGCGATGGCCCCTTTGTGTACTATTATATGGCAGGCAATGTGACAAGAAAGCGGGTTCTGCCAACACACTGAATTATGCTGGGATGCCTGCAAAGTGTCAAGGGACAGACAGCGCCACCGTGGAAGTGCCGACTCTGACATATCCAAGGAATGGGATTAGGAAGACTTCTGTCTTCTACAGCCATCAGCGTCACTGTACAAATTAATTCATGCTGTTGAGAGCAAACTACGTATGCTTAGCACAATGTGAATGCATTCAAAGATTGTGAGCAGCCTAAGTACTACAGGCAGCAGTGTGCCACAGATTAGCTGGCAAGTACTGCGCAGGTCTAACCTGATTAGTTGTTAAGATTTTTTTTCTTCTTTTATCGCAAGGATTCATTCCCTTTTAAAGGGGCTCAACCAAGCAGCAATTGAAAAAAAAAAATCAAAAGGGTGAAGCCTTGCATAAATTAAGGCAACATCCAACAAATACTCGTAGATAATTAAACTGTTGCTCATAAAACTAAGTGTTATAAAGCCATGAACCAAAGTTCAGTCTCGATTTCTCTGCAACGCTGAGCATGCATACATACTGGCTTCACGATTGCATGACCTTAGGCACCACTTAAAGGTGTAATGAGAAAAAGAGAATACATCAATGGACGTGATCCTTCACACTAATTAGATAAATGTGACTGCCCAAATAAGGGCCACAACAATTTCTCACACATTAACAAACACCAATTTCAGAGCAATGAAACAACGAAATATTGGCAAAAGATACCACCCTACCACTGGAACGGCCTCAGGCTACTCTCCCCAACTATGTAAATAAATCATATAAAGATTTATATAGATCATTTTGCAAGTGCAACAACTGCAATAAAGAATGCGGCCCCTTCAAGGTATGCTTTATCGAAGAATGGTTGCATTATGACTGGATTATTTTGCTGGTGCGAGGTTCATGCTGATGTTGCACTCGAAGGTTGTCCAGTGCTATAGGTGTACACCGTGAAAGGGCAATATCATTGTTGAATGTTAAAGTAACTTACACCTGCGAAAAGCAAGCAACACGGTGTGCGAGTGCAATGCCACAGACGCTGCGAGCAGCTACTATGCCCTGGTACCCCCAGCAACAGTGCCACTACAACGGGAATGTGCATCCTGGCAAGCTTAATTGGAGCAGCCAATTTTCACATCTCCCAGTTCTAGCCACTCTAACGATACACGGTTCATGTCCCTTAATTATACAAGCATGCATGCGCTGTTTCCTATCAAAGCCGTTTCTGATCACAGTATGAGCAACGGGACGTATAGTAACTGTACTGGCAGGGCCGTTATTCTTTTCTTTTTTTCCACAGTCCCTCGAAAAAATGGGATTCTACCGTGTGTGTGTGCGTGTGTGTGCGCACGTGCGTGTGCGTGTGTGCGTGCGTGAACGAGAAGGAAACTGAGGCGCTCAATTTTTATTAGTCATGTCATAAGAAGGCAACAAATACTGACACCATGAACAGCATAGGGGGAAACTACCTGCAGGTATTCATTGAATTAAAGAAATGATAAATAAATGAAAAATGAAAGCGGAGGAAAATACAACTGGCCACAAGTGGGATACGAACCCACGTCTTTGCATTATGAGTACGATGCTCTTACCGATTTAGCTACCCTGGTGCCATTTTACCATCCACTTGCTGAGGTACTTAAGGTGTGCATATGTGTGTGTCAATAAGAAAAGGAGAAATAGCATGAGTGAAAATGGGTTTTGTCACAGATGTAATTGTGCTGCACCATTCCTTTAGTACAACGCATTTCCTTGGTTCCTCATTTTAAGTGAACTCCCCAGTGCAGTCAGCCCTCAAAGCAGTTAGTGCCCCTTTGGAGCTTTAAAAAGGTGGGAAGCAGAATGTGCTATTGACCAGCCCCCAAGTGACTCACTTGTTTTCTTTTTTTAGACGAGGGGGGAGAGAGAGAGAGAAGAAATGCAGCAGTGCGTCTGCAGATGAGATTTTTTTTGGTCAGAAGACTTTTCAGAGCAGTAAAATTGCAGAATTCTGGAAACTACATTTTTCTCTAGCCTCACCTTAAGCCTTGACTTGTGTATCTCTCGGAGGACGTAGCGCTGACGTGATGGACTGTTAGATTGCTGCACATCTCGAGAGTACAATGAGCCACCACGGGTACTTTTTTCATGACCATTGGGAACGTCGATCCTGTTTTTGTGCAGATGACAAAATGCAAAAACAGGAAGCAGTTTGAATATGCAGGCATGTAATGGTAATTGAAGTATATGTAGGGTCATTCCACACCAACTATCCCAACTGTGGCGTTTGAATAATATCCATTTCTCTCAAAACATTTCAAAAAAGTTTCACATGCATAAGCATTACTCGCACAGTATTTTCTCAAAATATTATGAGCCGGAAACATTTTTGCGCCTGTGAGGCACATTTGAATTTCACGAAATGGTGGAAAACCAGGTGCAAAACAAATATTTGCCAAAAATAGACTGTTTCTTGCATTCTTTCAAACTTTGCATGGCATTGTCTGAACATTCTGCTATCATTACAAAACAGTTTTGCAAAATGCTTTTGTTTTTCAATCCTTTGCATCTAGGTGAAAATGTACAAATTGTAGCACTTTTGAGAAATTTTTCACAAAAAAACAGTCATAGAAGGAAACATGGAATTATTTTTATAGGGCTGTTCCTAACACATCTTATATTCTAAAATGTTATTTTTGCCAATGTGCTGTGCAGAGGCTCTAAAACCACAGCCTGAGTTTAGCAAAAATGCTATTTGGCCTATGTTTAGATGTTGGTAACACACATAGACCCTGTAATGAGTGGAAAACAAAGAATAATGAACACAATTTGTCACACAGAGGGCAGCATATGCTATAGCAAAAAATTGTATCCATGGTGACAGTTCACTTAAAAATAAAGGTATAAGTCAAGCTACAAAGCATGTGTTTTTATTTTCAAGTGGGTAATTAGGAAGATGCACACATTCTCACTTGTATAACACGCAGAAATACAACACACTTCTTGTAATGCTACATTTTTAATAGAACTCCTGCAAACATATGTGTTGCAAGTTCTTGTGATTATATCACATATATATATATATATGCACACACATGACATACGAGCCGAAAAGCAGACTATATGTAAATATATATATATACATATTGCATTAAGAGAAAGAGCCTGGAAATGCACCTGACATTTATATTTATAATTGACAAGGACACACTTTATTATCAATCACATATGGTGAACCATTGGGGACCACAATATTACTTGAATTTAAATTTATCCCATGAAGTTATATAAAATCACAGGATGATTCAGGAACTAAAAGCAATTTGTGCCTGGCAGAAGCCCCTGAACCCGCACAGTAGCAGCAGTACAGTGCATACAAAAAATACATTTTACACAAACAATCTTAATAATTAAACAAAGAATAGTACTTGGTGTATAAGCGTAAAAAAAAAAGAAATCCTGGGGTTTTACGTGCCGAAACCACGATTTGATTATGAGGGTAAGCGTAGTGGGGTACTACGCATTAATTTTGACCATTTGGGGTTGTTCAATGTGCACCTAATGCACGCCACAAGGGCATTTTTTGCATCTCGCCCCCATCAAAATGCGGCTGCCGCAGCCGGGATTTGATCCTGCGATCTCACGCTTAGCAGCGCAACGCCATAGCTGCTAAGCTATCACGGCAGGTTGTTTAAGTCAACAGCACAAATTTATTGCTAGTTAAGGCCATAGTATTCTCGAGGTTATGCACAACAAAGTACAATCAGCATAACAAACTTGAAATATTTACACAAAAACATGGCAGCAGATGTGACCTTACAGAATTATTACCCAATTTCCAAAGAAGCTGTTTCTTTTCAGCAGTTGCAATAAGAGTTTCAGTTTCCTGTAATTATATTGCATACTTTAAAAGTTGCCTGTATATGGCTGCTCCATTTCAAACTTTGCCCACATGTAATGCTTTCAAGCACTTGTTATTAGAAATTTTTAAAAAGCCAGTAACTCATCAACACAAATTTTACATTGCCAGAATATTGACCATAATGTCCTAGCCCTTTTGATAGATTTGATCTTGTTGCATTCACAATGTTCCCAGGGCAGCAGGATAAATTCTGCTTTGTTCGTAAAACATTCATGAAGCTCTGGATCACTTGCATGGGCAATTTACTGCAAATGTCGTGAATTTGGCCTTTCACTTTGAACTTTCCCTTCACATTACCCATAATGCGCCACTTATTTTTGGGAAATAACAAGATGCCAAGTTCACTAAGGACATCGGAGAAACTAACTGCGAATGTATTATGACGCATCAAAATCGACAAAAAAAATAGAGTTTAGTAATTATTTGCAACACTTCTAACTGAAACAGGAGCGTAAAAATCTTGTCACGCAACTTAACATGAATGCCCCACTTCCGTTTACACGAAATATAAACCTGCTGTAACCTACAGTTATGTCTGGACATTAAAAGGAACATCTGATAATGGCCATATCAGACATTCTAAAACTTCATTAGAAAATTTATATTACAAAAGTCATGTTTGATCCAACAGCATTTAACTTTGCACAGAGATTTTTCAGAGCGTTCCAGACAACCATTTTCACAAAATTTATTCTAGGTGTCATTTGTAACTCTGCCAAGGCAATGCGCTAAATTGTGCTTTGCTCAATAGATACTCATCCCTAAAGCATTTGCATATGTAATTTATTGGCAAAGCCCCAATTACCCACCCACTTTGACCATTGCCTACACACCACCCATTTACCTAGTCCTTGCTGTCACCAAGCATAAAGAAGCTGCCTTATTCAATTCACTGAGGACACCAGGCGAACCCAATGTACCATTCACTTGAATGAACAAGGGTTCAGTAATTATTTGTAACACTTCTAAATAAGCCAGAAACATTAAACCTTTGCAACACATTGCACTTATGATGTGCACATTCCTTCCAAGTACAAAGTTTCTGAAACACACAGTTCTCTCGGGAATTTGGGAAATGTAGCTGATAACGGCAGCATGACACCTTGGGACAGTTGTTTAGGAAGATCTTTTTTGATCAACATGCATATAGCACCACCCACAAACTTGGCGTAGCGTTACCATTACATTTGCGAAATCTGACATCGCTTGTAATTATGCCAAGGGCAGTGGTCTAATTTTTACGCCGCTTGTAAAATGCACTAATAACGCTCGGGACCACTTGCACACATAATATATTGCAAAAGACACATTTAACAGACTTATTTGGAATGTTGCCTACATATTACAAATACTGTGCCCTTATTTTCTACAAATATGAACAAGGTGCCTTGTTTAGTTACCCCTGAAAAAACAAACTACGGACCTCATATGATGTACGAAAATAGAAAAAAATGGGGTTTCAGTAATTATTTGAAACACTACTAGTATTTAAGAGAAGGAATGTCAAAGTTTTGCAGTACATTGCACTTCAAATTCTCCCAATTTTCAGAAAATTTGAAGTTTGTATCTTGGGCAGTTATCTTAGGAGTCTGGGAAACATTTTGAATAATGGCAGTATGACACCCTGGAAAGCTTGAATAGGTAACTTTTTACAAGGGCTGTAATGAACCCACACGAATTAAACATTTATGGTTCATCATTCAGAACATGCTTTCTACTTCAACAAAATATAAACACCAATCCTCGCATAGTTTACTGACAAAACCGGGAAAAGCAACTAAATGCCTTGTATAATGTATAACAATTGGGAGAAAGCTGGTATTTAGTAATTATTCTTAAAGCACATAAGTAGCCTACACCAGTTCAAACTTTCAGTATACATCACCCAAAAAGTTGGAACCTGTTCCACAAAATATCAAATCTCTGCTGCTCTTGTTCCTGCCAAGAAACATGTGCTAGTGTAACTCATATAGAAACAGCCTAAAAATTAAATGGACAGATGTCAGAAATGACACAAACCGCTAAAAAAAAAAAAAAATCTGCATTGTAATGGTGTTGTACCTGCACTGCACATTTGACAGGTCACTTTCACCAATACATGTAGGATAACTCGTGATTACACAATGAAATTCGACAGTCAGACCTGTAAGAGGTTTTATTTGTTTTTTGATGGTGATAATAGACAAACTTATAATGCTATGTAGACTATCTCTGGACAGAGATTCAATACTTCCGGTATTTGATAATCCAATGATTTCGTGCCGTAAGGCATGCAATTGTACTATGTGGCTGATTATAATACTTTATTTAGACTCGTCTCACTGTTACATACAGCAAGCCAAGTTCGTATGTACAAATATGTTTACGCAGCCTGAAGAAACTGGGCATGATGCAAGAAGCATAAGCTGAAATTTGTTATGGCAGGAACTGTCCAGTGCCAGCCTTCACCACAATGCAAGTGTGTATGGCACACCCTGCTCGTTGTCTGTTATAGCTTGTTGTGGCTAGGCACGAAAGATGATCCTCAGTGCCCAAGCAGGGGATGTGTAATAAAAAAAAGTATTACTTACATGGCCATTATATTAGGAACAAAATTTGGCTTCAGTGGTTGTTTTGTTGGATTTTCCAGTGTGCAGCTGAAAGTTCCCACTTTCAAGAGTGTGTGTATGTGCGGGGGGGGGGGGGGGGGAGGTGCAAATGGAATACATTGCAATCCTTCATTTTTGAGTGGGGGCAAGTAGTGCCCCCCCCCCCCACTGTAAATGTAAATATGCCTATGCTCGATGGTCAAGTGTTTTATAATTAGTTGCCCATAAGGATCTTCTGAACTTTATGTTATTTACTGCAGTCACTTTTCGGCATATGCATAAATATATGGCATTAGATAATAACAGATCCGATAACATTGTAGATTTTTGAACGAATGGAAGCAAGTGGGGCCGTAACATATCATATGGAGGTGAAAAAATATGACCTATACAGCTCAGCTCAACAGGCCACATGCCATAGAGAGCTCGACATCTTTCTGCAATATTCAAAGAGCCATGACTAGATAAGCTTGATAAGTCTGACTTTTCCAGAAGAGGGTTATAGCGCCGAAAAAACACAACACACAGCAAGCAAGACGGGACAGGCACCTGTCCCGTCTTGCTTGCTGTGTGTTGTGTTTTTTCGGCGCTATAACCCTCTTCTGGAAACATGCACCAACTAGCCCCCCAACAAGTATTACTCAGTTAAGTCTGACTTTGAATGCAGTTAATACAAAGTTAACTTAGGATAACTTCCACTAAATATCTCTACAAAAGTTCAGCAATTAGTGAATTAAAAGAGATTATAATTTAGAAAACTGGAGAACTGAACAAAGATGCAGCCAATGAAGTGCCTTGGTCGGGCACAAAATTGGGCCAGTATAGCGTGCAGCTATTCCAATCTGCTTTTATTCTAAATCTGCCATCAGTCCTCCATGAGAGGTGAAAATAAATCAGGTCCTGTTGATATAGACTACTTGCAACAAGCACCTAGTTCTCTTCTTTCTGCATTCTTTAGGCTCTTGAAGCAATGGCTGTCATGATGGGGAACATCCATTTCCTCCTATTTGGTGATCATCCTTGATCAGCTTCTCTCTATAAGCAAGCTGGCTTAAGTCATGCAGCTTGAACTGATGCTGCAGCGTTCATGTGCTTTCCACAGTACCATATTTTTCCATGTATAACCCGCCAACATGATTAACCACACCTAATTGCAACAGCCTGGAAAGAAAAAGAAAATCTGCATATATATAACCAGTGGAAATAAATGTGTACAACAAAATTAAAATCTTTGCAAGAACAATTTCTATTCACGGATGCATGACTCGTGCATGTCATACCTTCGGCCAGTGGCTCTCGCCCCGCTCTCCCTCAGCGATGCTGATAAAGCTGGATACACGCGGCGGACGTGATCACGAACAAATCAGCCACAACATAAGACGTGAATCAGATCGCTTCACAGCTAGCATACACATGACAGAGGATGACAGCATGGACGGAGCCACCCTCGCATGAGCAACGGCAATGGAACAAATGTGACCGAACTGAAAATCCCAATGATGATTTGACGCTTTGTAATATTGTGAAGCGCTTTGCATGGAACAAGGGAGCACCGTGGGAACATGAGTTTGCCAGTGCTGCATGCACTATTCGCTAATTACTCATTGCAATATGACCCGTAAAAAGGAGAAGAATGGGTGACCATGAAGGAGGGGAGAAGGGAGCTTCAAAACACCGGGATGGGGAGAGAGTGGGGTTCCATAGGAGATAACGAAACTTTGAATGGCGGAGAACCTTGGTGGAGAATCTCTCCGATCGTATAACTTAATGCATTGTCACGTGTGCCGCAGGCTTTCGTCTTCACGTGCTATAGGAGTGTAATGTAGTGTCGAATCTTTCTTAATTTTTTGGGTGGGTTATATGCGTGAGAATACAGTATTTCTAGTAAATAATAAGGACATTCACACACTAAGAGTCTGCTAGTGAAGCTTGTTGAAGTCTAATGAAATCTTGTCTGTTTAGAAAGAATCATGGTGAAAAACAGAGCCGACACTGACCAAGGGTATAAAAATTATTCGAAAATTTTACGTTTCGGCTCCCATGTGGGGGCTGAAAAGAGAGTTTGGGAATATATTTTTTTTACATTGGTCAACATCTGTTTTGTTTTTCTTCATAGCGAGCTTGTGAAGAAATGTCGGTCTGACCAATTGTGTGTGCTTATACGAGTGAAAACTCTAAACCATGTGAAGGTTCTCATATTATGCTGTACATACACTGTGGAAATGCTAATGGACAAAAGCAAGCTGCTGAGAGAAAAAATGAAGTTGCACACAATATTAGTGAGACATAATATCACAACAATGCACACGCCTGAGCATGTGCAGATTTTTGAGTCAATGTTAAAGCGGTGTAGTTGTTGAAGCGGAAAATTAGACAGCCCGACAGACACTTATGTCTTCGCTGCAGCTGTCATTAAAAAAATTACGTAATAACGAAAGTGCACATTTTGCATTACTTGATTTGGGAAGTGTGAGAAGCTCAGGAGGTGAATTTAAAAGATATTTCCTGTCAAAGTTCTTAACTTTTGAGATTCCTCAATGTGCCGCACATTGCCAAATCTGACCAGAAGTAACAGTGCAATCTTCAGCTTATACGGTGCATGGTGTTGCTCGTAGAAGATTTCCGATATCAATGATTAGCAATGTGTCGAAAAGCTGTAGATCGAATTGATAGATTTTCTATGGCCTGGTAAGGAAAGAGTTAAGACTGCCAATCTCAACAAAATGGCTACGAACAAAGCTACTATCTCTTAAAAAAACCCAAACTTGTCCCGAATTACTGTTTGCTTCAATAATAAATAAATAAATAAATAGAAAAATAAAACAAGGGCTATTATAGGGGATACATATCAAAGCACAATCTCCCTGAATTACCCATGAAAGGTTTCCACATTTGTAGAATCAAGCTTATATTTTGGCAATTTTTTAGTTTGAGTACCATGTCTTACTTTTTTCTTTTTTGTGAAATTGAAATGGTGCAAAGGCAGACAAAAATTTTACTCGCAAGAAATATTTTGGGAATGCATTACTCGAACTGTAGTATAATAAGCCACAATGTTTAAGATAGAAATTGGAGAAAGTCTATTCAGAGCTGGTGCGTTTGGCATGAAATGACTGACCCTCTATATTTGCAGGATAAACTCCCATACTTCACATAACTTTTGAGCCTTTCAGAGAGGCCAATACCCAGATAGCCACAAACATCCAACAGATGTACCGGATTGATCCAAACATCCAAAAAAAGATGGGATGTCCTATGGACATCCTTTGCATGCACATGCATCTAAGGGACGTACAATGGCATCAAAGTTTCTGATGTCCAATGAACATCCATTTAGTTGGTTCATCAGACGTACAGCATACAAAATTTGGATGTCCATGGAACATCCATAAAGTTTGTACTTTAGACGTGCATTGTAGGCCCCCCAAAGCTTTCGCATTGTCTTTGCAGGCTTCTATGATTTTGACGTGGATGATGCTGGGCAGTTGGAGCCTGTAGTTTGGTGCAACAATCGCGCGGTATCATCAGTGATCATGTAATGAATGTCCATAGACGTCCCCCCCTTTTTTGCAATTAATGACTTCTTTATTTCCAACTTTGGAAAAGCAATTGAAAAAACAAGGGACAGTATGCTTGGGAATGAACTGATATATATAGTAGAAAAAACTGCATGAAAATTATATCAAGGCACTCTACTTTTGTTGAGCACCACCAAACTTCTTTAAACTGTGACACTCTTCCCGTGTGGAAGTGATTGCATGGCCTTCGACACTTGAAACTCCACCTCGGAGGCCATAAGTGTCGAAAGCATGCGCGAAAGAAAGGAGCCAGAAGCGCGTCACAAATATTGCACTAAATGAAAAAGGGTGTTTAAAGACATCAGAAAAGTTAAATGATTTAAAGAGATTTTACGCAGCATTATTGTCCAATTATCAATTATTCTCACAGTCGCATGTCTGTCATATGTCACGATAAGTGCACCCATCAAGCAAGCGTATGCGGGCATATGCCAGCTAGTTGTGTTTCGGTAGAGTTGCCGAGTAGAGTCGCTGAGCTGTACTCTAGTGCTCCCCGAAAAGTTGCAGAAGATAGCAAGATAGCGCCAGCCTTTCCGTTCTCACAACAAACCACTCTTAGGTTATAATGCTGATGCTGTGACACTTCATTTCTTATTCTCGCCATGTCTGCAGTGGTGTCCGGTCGTCAGTAGGCACATGTTTTTCAAGGTATGTCGGCAGTTTGTTTTTGTTTTCTTCTCTTTTATGCCATTAATGATTGTTTAGCATGGGCTGAAGAGCTGATACACAACACAATGCACAACAGTTTCGGCAGTACCCTTCAAGGGATGGCGGCATTTCTTGTCGGAATAGCATTAAATTGAGCCAATTTGTGCATGGCTAAGACCAGTTTGCAACAGCTGAACTGCCACCCGAAACAAACGGCAATAGACAAGCGATGTTCTTGTCTGTCTCCCTTTGTCACGTGTTTCAGTTCAGCTTCTCATACTCGTCTTGCTCTTTTTTTGTACTGCGCTTCTTGCGATCTGCAGGTTTGGTACACAACGGCACAATGGTTTCAGTGGTTCTAGCACATGTTTTCAATAGTGGTGCTCGATGTTGTGAGTTAGTCACCATTCATGCATTGTTTTTGTTCTGTCTGCTGGTGGAGGTCTTTTGTAATAAGGGTTGTCTGTAGAGCTAAGTGATCTTTTGCGTACTTTGTTGCACATCTGTACGTTTACAAAGCTCCTGTGTATAGTGTGCAGTATTACGTACTTGTATCATTTGTAGGCACAAGGCATGAACTTTCACGTGTTATTGAACAGTCAATATTTTTGCACATTATATAAAGCTTTGCTGTGCTCTACTGCTTGCAAAGATAAATTTCATTCAGTGGCACTATTTAACCAGATGCCTCATATCTGTTTCTATGATAAAGGAGATGCTATAGTTGTAGATTTCTACTCTAGGATTTTAACCTAATGACTGAATTTAGAGAAGCTGAAAACTGGTTACATTAAGAGTCTTAAGCTACTTTGTATGTCTTACTCCCCCAATTAAGAAATGTGCCTTAACTACAAGCCCATGCTTGATTTGGTCAAGATAAAGCCTGATGAGAACGCGCCCAAGGAAAGGCAATGAGTGTCTTGGACACTTTCACGCATGTCGTAACAGTGACAGAGTCAAGCATGGGCTTCAAGTAAGGGTGAATAGTATCTAATTGCAGGGTAAGTAATAAGCGATGTGTTTGCATAGTTGTAAAGATTCTATACTTTTTCATGTTTAGGATGCTCAAGGCAGCCAGAAAGAAAGTGGTCTTCCAAGTACGATTTGCCCTACAGCCTCGCATAGCATCGTAACGTGTGCCTTTAGGAGTGCTGACAAATTTTCTTCCTCTTTTGAAACTGGTAGTGGTCTAACTTCTAATCACGGTAATAACTACAAGGCTAAAAAACCTATCTTCAGCGTAGAAAAATAATGTTCCCTTTGGAATGGCAACCTTAAAGTGAGCACTCATTGGCAACATGTTTCTTTGGTAGTACTGCTGCGGGGGCCAATGCAATTAACCACTGTTGCTATGTTGAGGCCAGTGTATGAACACCAACCAGATAACGCTACGGAGATGCAGATGTAGCAGCTAATCTCCAGCATCGGCTGAATCAATGCTTTGGCCTTTCGTGGCACCTGATTGCATTATAAGTAGTGCTGCATGTTTTCAAAACTGTGACAAATGTAGAATCCTGTTACCTGGTGTCAGGCTGAGTGTAGGAAAGCATTGAGACGGCTTAAAAGGAAAGGGCTGATTTTATACTGCTACAAGTGGCTCAGCACTCTTAGCAGCATGGTATGGCCTGGTGCCACTGCCCTTGGTTGACTAGTACATGCCAAGTGTGCTGTGGTACCAGATAACCACTAAATGCAATTACATTGACATTCCTTATGATCCATGAATCTACACCACTTGCATGGAAATATGATATAGTGATTCTACTCGAATAATTTATAGAGCATACCATGGTTGTACTTGGACTGCATGCTTGCTTAATCGAGGAAAATGAGGCAAAAATTAAGATACTTCCTCGTTATAACAGTCTTCATTTCTAAGAGAGAACAGTATGTTGAAAAAAATTTTTTATGCAGCAGCTGTGTTCCAAATATTCCTCCTTTATGGAGAGGCTAATTTGACACCCTTTTGCTGCAGGGGGTAGCCTGCTTCTCTTATATAATTTATCATTGTGCTAACATATTGATGGTTTTCAGATTGTTTTTCCTAAAAGATATATTGCTGCTTGGGCCTTCAGCTGTTGCCTACCTTTACGTTTCACTATGTTGTTTCCATTCTTTCTTCTTTCTTTTTCTGAATACAAGGTTAGACAAATAGTGATTTGATGTTTCCATATGTGAATTCTGCTTTCGTTTTTGTTTATAAGAATTAAGTCTCATAATGTGCCCTCTGTGTTTTATTTTACTGGAGAGAATGCAGCTAACACTGCGCTGTTGCTCACCTAAGAAATCATTTTTTTATGAAAGAAGCGTTTCTTTTCAAGCATTGGTTTTACTGTCGTATTTTATTTATCCTTTAGTATGTTTATGCTTAGCTGTTATGCAAAAGTGATATTTCTGTATTGGTTCGTGTGTTCAGTGCTCATTGTGCCTTTCAGGAACCAAGAGATGGCATTATGTTGTATTTTTAGTGTTCACTTTATTTTAATGAGACAGCTGCAGCCTGCCATTGTATTTCACTGCAAATATTTGTACATCATTACGTACTTGTCAAACGGTTGATACCAATAAGAGGTTTCACAATAAAAAGGCTGGTGGCGACAACTTGAGTTTCTATTCGTTTAGTAATAGTGGCACTTTGATTTGTTGTCCCAAACAATCCAGGACTGTCTGAGAAGCTGCGCAAGCCAATAATCATTGGCTGTAATAGCATCTCAAGCAGTCTGGGGCAGTTCGGGACAACAAATTAAAGAGGCCCAGTGCATGCATGCATGCATGACAAATAAAATAAACAGCCAAAAATAGTACAATGGATGTTCTAGGATGTAAGTGTGGTTAATATGGATATCGATTTGATATAGTAAATATCTATTGGATGCTGTGGATATCTATTACATACAATAAATATATCGACCGGATCTTGTGGACATCTATTATATGTTGCATATATCCAGCCCTGACATCCCCAAAACGTACGACTTACGTGTGCTGGATGCATTTGCGATGATCCATAGTACATCCATGTAACGTTTTCTGAATAAACCTGGATATCTAAGGAACGTACTGAATGTCCAAGGTGTACCATATTATGCACATCTAATGGATATATCTGGCTATCTGGGATACTATTACCAGTCATCACTTTAAACCTCTTGTGTATTTTTTGTGCACGTATGTGCGTACGCTTGCTCAGCCCTTTCTAGGTGCATAAATTGCCATGTCCTCTTACCTTTTTATTTTCTCGCTACCAAACGCCACGAGTTGCTTCTGCAAACTGGATATAATACACTATCTTTTCTGCATTGAACACGTTTTTGGGCTTTCCCCAAAGCCAAGTTTTACAGGATGCCCATATAATCTAAGTGGGCCGCAGCACTTACGGTAACAAGTAAACAGCAGCTTACACACTATATCTCAAGAAAATATAAACCAATAAACAGGAACAATGAAAATCTTAAACCTTGCAATGAAAAGCAGCAAGGTCCTGAAACGCTTTAAGTTATTATTCCAAAATGTATGACGCACACAAAATTATTGAGCAGTCAAAGCCACTGTTTAATAAGAAATTATGCCCCACATAAATAATAATAATTTAAACATCACAGATACAGAAATCACTACAACATGACTACGTACTTTACACTTGTTCTTCCAGCGCTGTCAACAGCATCACTTTTTTGAGCTGCTGAAGCTTTCTGCTGCACGGGTGAAACCTGGTTGACCTGTAAAACCAACATTAAATAGTCATGCAGGTAATCACCGAAATAATTCTTTGCCTATAATACACACAAGAACTATACACAAAATCTAAATGGAATGCCTGTGCAGCAAATGTTTACACCCCATATGAGAATTATAGTTAAAGTCCTCATGCGAGCCATAGGCTATGTGCTAAGGGCAGTGGCGTAGCAACAGGGGGGGCCGGGGGGCCGTGGGCCCCGGGTGCAAAGGGCCAGAAGGGGGGGGGGGGAGGGGTGCCATATACGTCTGAAGACACTCGGAAATTGTCGATATCCTCGCCTTCCTCGACTACAGCCGGGGGTGGGGGTGACAGAAGACCTATGGGCCCCGGGTGCCAGACGACCTAGCTATGCCACTGGCTAAGGGTTTAGATGAGTGTTTACATATACAGGGTCATCTATTTCGATGAAAACAGACTATCAAAAATCTCCTGTAGAAGATATCGCAATTCTGTCACATCGGCAGATTGCTTGAAGGTGGACATTAATTGCAAAACAAATTGCAGAGTTTTGTTAGCTATATTAAGTTTTTTATTATTTTGGCTAAAATTGACCTTATCTTGTTTTTTATGGCTTATTTTCAAACTTCACCCTATCGAAAATTCTTCTAAAGCTTTTTCAATCAATTTGCTTCATGTTTTATGCACCGAAACGATGCACCACCATAGAGTCAAGTCAATGTCGTCTGCGCTTTCCGAATCATCACTTTTGGTAGCAGAAGCTAGAAGAAGACTATCATAATTGTCTTCGCTGAAGAACAAAACTTCAGCGCATCGCTCACACTCTCACTTTCACTATCAGAGTCAAGCAGCAGTTTTCTCTTGCCTGACTCATGCACAAGCTGTCAGCGATAGACGGCATCGTTCCAAACATGTCAAAGGACGTAAAAAGTGTGCGATTCCAAAAATGCGGTCTTTGAGCGCTGACAAACTGCTGCCATCTATATATGCAGTATAAAACAATGACCGCAATAATTGCACCCCTACAGCACTGACAAAATGGCTGCCATCTATGTTATAGAACATGGAGACTGAATCAACAAGGCATTTGAGATGCTCAAAAAGTGATTGCATCTATGTAGTATAATAAAGAAAGTGAAATTACTGTGAATTTCAAACATTGGCCCTGTAGCCACCAATGCAGTAGAACAAAAACAAAGTGGACCTGCCGAATTTGTCCAAATCACTTTGAAAACGGGATTACTGTTGTTGATGAGCTGAGCTCGTCCAAAGCAAAATTAACCAGGATCGCGTTGACGAGCTGAGCTTGTCCAAAGCACTTAATGGGTGAGGAATAGTTTGCTAATTAAGATTGTAATTATTAACTTCAATGCACATGTCCCAAATGCTGAATTAAAGCTAAGCACTAATATAGTAGAAATCCTTTGCTTAGCATCAATCTCAATAAATACATCCTCTAACTCTGTAGCAAAATGCATTGATGTTTCAGTTAACAGTTACCAGCACTCTGTAAAATAGAGTGCTGACATGACTTGACTTGAAAATGATGATTCTTTAGACAAGCCTGACATTATCAGTCAGCTGAGACTCAACGGATTTGCAGTTGAAACAAAATATTTTTTAGTGCATACCATTATTTCCCACTTGAGAAACATATCCCCTTCAGGTGCCCATTAATTCTGTCTATAGAATATTTAGCTTCACCACATTTCTTTTATTTTCAGTATCATTCAAGAGATACTGCCACAGAATTGATTAAGAATTTACAATTCTTCTGCGATTTTTGTCACTTCTCAAGTTTACAGAAACTGGATTCTATGCGAGAAATTTCTACATGGACATCAAATATGAGAACAATTATTTCATGTCTAGCATACTGGGAAAGCACACAGCAGCTTGAAAAACATTTCTGACGTAAAACATTGTGAAAAACAATGAAAGTAGTGAACCAGCTACATGACATACTGACACTTGAGAGGAAACACCAAGCCATCTACTTTCAAACTCATTTTACTAAAACACTTACAGCACACGTCCAGTCAGAAATGTTTCGAGATACATCTCACAAATATAGTTGTTTCCATAAGAGACTGTGTAGTGCAATGCGAAGCGGGACAAAGGACACAGAAAAACGAGGACAAGCGCTTTTCTGTGTCCCTTGTCATGCTTTGCGCTGCGCCACACAGTCTTGTGGAAAACCTACTAGCCCAAACCATCACCCTTCTAAGCTCCATAAGAGCTTTCGCTTTTGAGGCACTATTTTGCTGTACACACTTCTGAAACTGCACCTGAAGGTGTGGGATATGCTACAGTTTAGGCAACCGTAAAAATTTGTTTTACTGATGCTTCACCTCAATAATTTTGTGCCGCCCTCAATTTCAATGGACTAAGATTTATTTAATCTATTACCATAAGGAAAAGTGACGATGTAGATGTGAAGTTTGATCTGTAATTACAAATGATATCACTCAAAGTGAACCACAGAAATAGGACACTGCTGTGGTTTTTCGTTAACCCAGATTATGCACACGAAATCTGCGTTCTGTACTTTACACTACATAATAAGCTTACCTTGTGCTTGCACCACTTCAAGAAGAAGTTCCTTTTTTCTGCTTGCGTGCCTCCGTGGAATGATGCATTACGCTTGAGAACAATATAATCATAGGTTGATAGCCCTTTGAATGCTGCAACAAGCCACGAAAAATAAGTTCAAGCACATTCCATAAAGCCTTCTTCCAACAATGCTCGTTGATAACATTTGAATTATATGTATACACATGCAAGAATAAAGAAACAATAAGAAACAAATGAAAACACCTACCTAGAGTACTCATTTCAGTCCCATAAGCATAAAGGATTACCTTATTTAGTGGTAATCACTATAATTTGAGAGGATTGTTACGATCGACCTGTCAGGTGTGAGAAGCATTTAAATGGGCTTCCCCACGTCAACATAATTGCCCTCTTTTCTGAAACGGCGTCATCCTTTTGCTCGAGCTGACACAAAAGATGAACGAAGGGAAAGACAGGCCACAAGGTCCAGAAAACGCCACCCCATTCTCCACGAGCTGACACAAAAGGATAGAAGAAGAAAGATAAACCGAAGGTCAAGACGACGTCACCCTTTTCCTCGAGCTGACACCAAGTATGGGCAAAGGGAAATACAGGTTTCGGAAGAAGACTGCGAGACCACAGGACCACCAGAGGTTATTTAAGGCTGTGCTGGCTCCCGTGTTAATAAGAATTGCTCGAGACTCAGATGAGAGGCACATCCATGTACCAATGAAGTGAATACAATCTTTTCAACTTTTTTTTCATCACAATGCCCGGCTTCGTCGTCGTTTCCCGATTCTTGTGGTAAAGACCCACCCTACCCGTTCGAGATTAGATCAAGATCTCAAAATATTTCACATAGAAGAAAAACATTCAGAATTAACACACAAAGTGAAGTCCACTTTGAGTAGTACTGCTCACAATGATGGGATAATCTACTACTACAGTGTATAGACAATTTCTAATGGATTGAAGTTAGACATGTCAAAGTGGAAAAAAGTGTATGTGTGGGAAGCCGGTCTCACATGGCAGAGGTGTATGAAGTGTGTGTGCGTATGTGTGTGTGCACGCACGTGCAAGCCTAGGCGCACACGCACACAGACACACACAAACCTAGGCGCGCGTGCCTAGGTTTCTGCCGGCAACAAGTCATCTTTTCGTCCACTTTCATTCATCTTTTCGTCCACTTTCATTTCCTTTTTCTTTATTATTTTCTACATTTCAATTTTAACAACAGCTAATTTCCCTCATGCTTTCCTTGGCTTCATTGTCTGTTGGCTTTATATGGTCATGATTAGCCAAATCAAGCCCCTCGGTTCCCCTTCTCATTTATTCACAGCGAGGGTCTCGAACCTGGCAGCCTTGGTGTCATTAGGTAGAATACGAAGGTTTATTAGTCACGTGCCTGCTCTCCTTCTCCTTAAGTTCATGTGTGACGTGATGCCACTGGGCAAAAAAAGGATGCTCCACATTTGCCCACCATGGCTCCGAGTGACACTGGCTAACACTCCTAGGGCTAGCTCTAGTAAACATACATACCCAAGGATTGACAGCAGTTGCTGTAGCACAATTGGTAGTGCAATGCACGCGTAATGCGGAGGTTATGGGTTCAGCTCCCACTGGCGACAAGTCATCTTTTCATCCACTTTCATTTCCTTTTTCTTTATTATTTTCTACATTTCAATTTTAACAACAGCTATTTTCCCTCATGCTTTCCTTGGCTTCATTGTCTTGGCTTTATATAGACATGATTAGCAAAATTGAGCCCCTCAGTTCCCCTTCTTCTCATATGTATATATAGTGCGACTAACGGTGGCCTGCTCCTGACCACCATCAGGGACTTTAAAGAGATGTAATGTAATGCCCTCCCCACAATGCATTTCTCTTGCATTTACCACTAAATCGCCACTGATATTTTTTGTTTACTTATATACAATTACGCTGCAATCTTAATACAAGACTAACGTGGGAATCAATTACAGTGAATGAATAGAAAAAATCTACAACCTGAAAAATCTCTATGCAGATAAATGCAAACACAGAAATAATATCAATTTTGTTGTTCTGCAATCAGATACAAAAGAGAGAAAGAAATGAAGACAAAGATAATAAGGTAGAAAAGACCTGACATTATATTTATAGTTCTCACAGGGGTGCTGCAATCATGTGCAAGTGGCATCATCTAGTGTCTGGCTGGTCCTGGCTCCCATCAGCAGCGTTTGACTGTGTGAAAACAGCTGCCACTCATTTCTGCATCTTTTTCATACTTTTTTGCTTCACTGCAGGTTGTTACCAAAAACAAAAGGGATCCTGCAACAACTTTCATGAAAGGCATAGAATGCGCCTTGTAATAAAGGGCATCATCTCACAAATCTTTTCCAACAAAAGATTTTTTTAGTGCACTTCAGTAAGTGGAGTTATCAGCAATCAAAAGCTGCCTCTGCCATGCTCTAGCTGCTTCCACCTCCATTTCGTCATTCCAACTGCCCTCAGAGCTGTGCCAGTGTGCTCATGCAGCTCAATGTTTTGGTGTTGGCATGGTCTATGGTGACACTAACACAGTGCTCATCTCGGCAACCAGCTACTGCCTCATGTGATCAGATTTCGGTTTCTGCTTCTGCTGGAGCTCATGGAACATAAAACTTCTTAAAGGTATCTACAAACGGTTAAAGACAGCTAAGAAATTCTTCGTCTACATAAGACTAATAAATGATGCCGACGAAGTGCTGCTTTCAAGCTTTAAATATGAGTGCTCATTGAAAAGAAGTTATTTGGGATACCTTCATGACAACACAATCCTGCAAGTCTTCAGAATACTAGCTGCTGTGTAAAACAGTGCGGTTGAAGCAATGCTTCTTTTTTAATGGGTGTCTGAATATAAAGTACTTTTATATCACTGGCAAAGACACATGATTATTCATGTGGGCATACTGTAGCTCGTCACTTGTGAAGACAGTCTATAAAGTCAACCTGTATGCAGTGACATGGTTATAACTAGGAGTGTGTGAATACTTGAAATTTTGAGAATTCCCAATTATATTTCAAATAGAAATGAATATTCTAAAAATTTTAGGGAACAACAGCACTTAATAGCATCTACAGGGAGTAGGATAGATGCATATGGAGACTGATTTAGTTTCTGCTGCAGGAGAATTGCATCAGCTGTACAGAGGCACCAGTTAATGAGCAAACATGTGTAGAGCAGCTAATTATTGCACAATATTTCCTCGTCATACAATAAGGGCGCCTCGCTTTAGTCTGCCCAAGAATTAGCTGTTTCGATCCAGGCAGAGCAATTTTGTTAAGCCAGTCTCACCTTGTTTCATTATCCATTTTTTTAAACCAATGTGTAGTGCTGCAGTGCTTAACCCCTTCAATGAACACAACACTATATGCGCACTGTTTTCTTACAGTCACTATTATGGTGCATCAGGTGCAATCACCTTTCATTTCTCAAATAACCAAACATCCTGTTTTGAACAGCATCACATGTAGTACAGGAAGCATAAGTGAACATATTAGCAAATATCTCTAAAGATTCCACAGCTACCTTAATTCTTCACAGGAAAAGTAGAAAAATACCTATCAGGAAAGGAATAAGGCAAGAAGACACAATCTCTCCAATGCTATTCACTGCATGCTCAGAAGACGCATTCAACCTGCGAGAATGGGACAGATTATCAACAGTGAATATCTGAGCAACTTGCAGTTTGTAGATGACATTTATTCTGTTCAACAACACTGGATATGACTTGAAACACATGATTCAGTTCCTTAGCTGACAACGTGTAAGAGTAGAATTACACGATTGATATGCAGAAGACCAAGGTAATGTTGAACAGCCTGGAACTATAATTCGTGATTGACAGTCGGCTTTTAGATTCAGTGCGAGAGTATGTTTATATAGACCATCTACACAAAGGGGATCCTGAACACGAGAAGAAATTTACAGAAGAATAAAAATGGGTCGGAGCGCATATGGCACGCATTACAAAGTCATGACGAGCAGCTTACCGCTATCCTTGAAAAGAACAGTGCATTATCATTGCATTCTATCAATGCTAACACATGGGACAGAAACTTGGAGGTTAATTAAAAGCTTCATAATAAATTAAGGACTGTACAATGAGCTATGGAACGAAAAAGGATAGGTGGAACTTTAAGAAATAAGAAGACAGCAAAGTGGATTGGAGAGGAAATGGGGGTAGCCAATATTCTATTTGACATTAAGAGGAAGAAATGGAGTTGGGTAGGCCATGTGATGCATAGGGCAGATAACTTGCGGTCTGATGGAGTTACAGAAAGGGTGCCAAGAGGAGGGAAGTGCAGTCAAGAACGGCAGAGAACTAGGTGCCGTGATGAAATGAGGAAATTTGCACAAGACAGGGGCAATTAGAAATCGCTGGTAGAGGCCCTCATACTGTAGTGGCCATAAGTAGGCTTATGATAATTTTGTTAACATGAATATAAACAGACTGCAGTGTATTTATTGCTTGATTCACAGCATAAAAAAGAAAATCTTGCTTTTCCCTCTATGGGACTGATACACAGAATGCTTACACAAATGCCTTGACACAGATACACAAATGTTTCAACTACATAGTGCAAAAAGTAGAAATGTGTGCAGGCAACTTCAATGCATCAGTACTGATAAGAAGCACTGCAATGTGGGTGAAGACAAAGAAAAGCATACTGTACAGTGATAGCCAGGCAAGAAAAGCTGACAATACACTGGCTCTCTGATTATTCTTCAAACCCATCACTCCAAGACACAGCCTCTGGCAGAAAACTTTAGAAAACTTCCCCAAACTACCCTCTTTTCAGACAATTCTCATAGCATGAAATGAGTCAATTTCACTAATTATGCTCAAAATTGCATTTGTACATGTTGTGCAACTGAGAGAGTACTGTTTTTGCTAACACTGAACGGACAGACTGACTTTTCAGACACTTTTGCAGTCCCCGAGAGGCCCGAAAAATAAGTCGGCTGATGTATATACCAAGTGATTTTAAGTGCTGTGTCATGGGAAGGCTCTTTTCCTCAGCAATACTGAACCACTGCGATGCCTCAATCGGCACAAGGGCTCTGCAACTGCCTCGACTTTCTCTATTTTCTATATGTCTCCCTCCCCTTCCCCAGGGTGCTGAGCCATACTCCCTAATGGGTTGCAGAAAATAGCAGCTCTCCCTCTTCACAATCCCTCTCTGTCTCTCTCTCTCTAACCACTTCTTGTACACGGAGACATGCCAGAAGTATTTTACCGTTGATCTACCTGGCCTTATGGTTGCAGAAAATAGCAGCTCTCGCTCTTCACAATCCCTCTGTCTCTCTCTCTCTAACCACTTCTTGTACACGGAGACATGCCAGAAGTATTTTACAGTTGATCTACTTGGCCTACTGTTGCTGCAAGTAATTGAAGATTACTTTCAACTGGGCTGTAAATGTGATACCTAGATGCGTCACCCCCACTGTCAGATCAAGTTACTTTCATGCATACGGGCTACTTTCATGTAATGAGGGTCTGGAATCTGGCAACATTGATGCCTTCAGGTAGCATGTGTGGGTTTATTGACCAGTTGCCTTCACCCCAACCCCCCCCCCCCCCCCAACCTCCCAAAAAAGATCGTGTACTCGTGATGCCTGCGGCCCAAAGGATGTTCCACATACGTCGCCAAGGTTTGCGAGTGGTGGCACTGGTTAACACTCTTGGGGTTAGTTTTAGTAGTAAAGCATAAATACCCCAGAAAGTGGACGGGAAAATGGCACTGCAGTAGCTCAATTGGTTAGAGGATTGTACACGTAATTTGAAGACTTGGAATCGTTCCCCACCTGTGGCAAGTTGTTTTTTCATCCACTTCCATTTCCATTAATTTATCATTTCTTTAATTCAATTAATAAATACAAGTAGTTCAATCAGTAAGTACAAGTGATGTTGGCTTCTTATGATATTTCATGTGTGCAGTACCTTGTTTCCATTAATATGTACTTTTTGTTGGGCCATGGTCAACAATAATCGCAAGTGCACTGCATTTATTGGGTGCATGTCAGTATATATCACACTGCTGTATACGCGACACAGACAGTGTACACTGTGTGAAGAAAATATTCAAGTGGCACCCTGTTTGCACTACATGTCACGAACCACCACCATACCTATACCCACAGTGCATAATCAAGTGGTAGGCAGGTAGAAGTAGGGAGTGAACCTGACTGGTGGGTGGCAACACTACCGCCACATGCCGAGAAAGGTACCTTGGCTTCTTACCTAAGTATGTGGTTCAAAGGCAAGAAATTGTCTGATAATCCAGCTGACCAGCCATAAATGAAACAACAATGTAAAATTTGAAGGCGAAGACTATATTCTTTATATTTTAGATTCCTCTAGAATCTGTTAAGTTGCTCCTGCACAACAAAATTTACATGCAATTTGTACGTAAGCAGAAACTCAATAGCAGCAATAAAGGCAAATACTTACCAAGAAACAAATGAAAACCAAGTAAGTGGCTTAGAAGGGCAATAGCAAGGAGTGAGAGTGCTGCACATATTTCCACCATAAGGAGCCAGACGGTCTTGTCTACTGGCACAAACACATAAAATAAACCTGTAAAAGCAAGCATAACTTGTCTTTACTGCACATACAGGAGCTTGTAAAATTCACCTCACTTTATGGACTCTGCATGTAAAAAGTATACGATTAAATCTATGTGCACAGGCAGGCCAAACTTCCCCCTATTTTAACCTCATATGGCTTCACATTGCTTTTCGCCATTCTTCATTCCCTATCTAACATTCAAATTTAACTTTACCATCTATGTATGCCTTGCTCTCCAATCATAAGGAGTACCATTACTCGAATTCCTGATGCTATCTAGTCTTCAGCTGCGTGAAAGCTTTGCCTACAGCCTGTGTTTGTTTACCTGGGGCATTGCTGTAATCTCATTAGGAGAGTTATTCCTTCATATATGTTTCCTGTAATGAGCACAGTAATCCGTGTACAAAAAAGAAAAAAAAGTGATATTTTAGTGGCACAAACAGCACCAACCATGAATAGACTGCAACATCAAAACATTATGTGCCTGAGTCGGTCTGTTAACTCACACTGAGTCAGCTATGGCACAGTACTCACCAATGCATATCATCATCTCCTAGACCACAAATATGCTTGCCTGTGCGGGCTAGCTCGCTTATACATGCCTTGTGCCTGCGGCACCTCGCGAGCAAGAGCTCGCGCTCACTCCTGGCTAGACGCCTTGATAGGCATTACTCCATGTTGAGTTAATGATACCGCTCCAAAATGCGCAATCTGGATTCGGCTACTATGTGTTGGTCAGGCTGGTGCAGGACAAAGCTGGTGCAGGGCGTGCGAACACGAGTGTGCACTCCAGCCCTGTCATGCACATAGCAAACATTTTGTGTTCCACTATACACATGACAGTTGCGTACAGCTGTGTCTGCTTTGTAGCATAGATACCGCATCTGCAACAGGGTGCTGCAACGAGCCCTCTCGCTGGCGAAATACTCCGACAACCACATGCTCTGATTGGTCTTGTAGGTGACACGCATATAGTGACACAATATAAATCAGTGGCCCAAGCTCTCAAGTCGAGAAAGTGCCATTAAGAAAAAACAACAATGACAAAAAAAAAAGTGGAAAATGCCCAACTTTTGGCAGGGGCCTTGCCCCTTTGCTATTCCCCCTGTGTAGCTTACAGCGTGCTAGTGGAGATGAAAGGGGAGATAAAGAAGTGCATAGGTGCAATAACTACGTTCCACTTATACTTGAATGATTCAAGCCATTTTTGGGGCAGGCGATTGCCATTCTATGACTAGTTAAAGAGGAGATTCAGGGCCCCTTTAAGAAACACACCAACAACACAAAGTGGATGAGAGGGTCTTGGGTTAAACCAGACGGTTGTTTAAAAACATATTAAGCTTTTTAAATTAGTACTTTTATATACTAGTAAACATGGTAGCTAGTAGCCCTAGCACATCACATTCTAGCAACATTTAGTGGCAGCCCTGTAATTTAGATACTGTTTCTACAGTATCATGAGCATTAGTTACCAAACTACAACCACTGAACTAGGAACAAGTAAAAAGCATTTGTCAAATTTCAGACAGCAAAGATAAGGGCATTGGAAGAACACTTTTGTGTGAAGTTTTGCTGCAAGCCTTGAAACTTTTACAGAGTGTTTCCCCGTTGCTTGACTATGCACAGAGATGTCTGCATGAGCCAAATGTAGTGTTGTAAGCTGTTAGAAATTTTAAGGAATGCAGGACTACGATGTACTGGCTCATGCCTCACCTTTTGGATGCCTTTCTTCAAACAGGGCTTTTCCAGTCCCCTAGACTTAAGATAACTCGAAAGGACGTACTTCCCAAAGCATACATCCAGGAAAATGAACAAAATAACTATAAATTGTGAGAATAAGTTTTAAGAATCTTCAGAAAGTGGAAAAAATGCTGGGAGCAGTACACTGGTAGAGGAGGCTTTTTAAAAAAGAAATGTATCTACACCTTTCTAAAATTAATCACTGTATTTACTGGCAATATGAACGCACTCACATAAGTGCACCACCAACTTTGCACTTAAAAATTAGAATTTTTTTCCCTTCCACAATAATCACACCCCCAACTTCAGCCTCACGGAGGCCCACAAAATAATGGACGTCCATATTTGCTGCAAAGCTAAGTTATCTAAGACGTGTTTTTAATCATTAACATCTTAATCTCCAATTTTTGGTCTTTTAAAAAAGATCCCATAAAATTTACACCACATATTAAACACATCGCCCAACTTCAGTTTTACAGAAAAAAAGTGCGCTCATTATGCAAGTAAAGAAGGTACAAATTTCTACAGTATATTGAATTTTTTTAATGTCCTAGTATGTTGGGCACGAGGTCAGGTCCTGTGAGAGAATCAGTGGTGCCTATTATGTGCAGACATATTAATTCGCCCACCTACGAAATGACATCAAGCCTGCTAAAACATGCAATAACCATGTCACAAGGGCGACATGGTGGTTCATGGAAACTATCCTTTGACAATTCGACAACTTTTTGAGGAAAGGGTAGCCCGTGTGGACTGTGATGAAATGCTGAGAAATTTGGAAACAATGAGCCAGTTAGACATCATCTGGGTTTCATGTGCCTCGTCTATTGAGTGACAACCAGAAAGAGCCCCATGTCAAAGACAGTCACAGGCTCCTTTTCACTCAAAATGGTAACAAAAACTTTCTGAAAGAAATTACACTCGAACCTCGTTATAATGAAGCTGAAAGGGGAGCCGAAAATTACTTCATTATATCTGTTATTGTCGTACATACCTAATAGGGTGCACAATTGTAAACATGGAAATAAGAAGACAGCTTTGCGGCCTGCAGAACTGCTACACGGCCATGCATGCGATGAAATTTTTAATACTACAAAAGAATCTTTGGCATGTGCAACATGCGAGTTGATGTGACAGCCTTTACATAGCTCCTTCTGTTCCATTGTGACGCTCTTTCTTAGACCGATTTCTTAGACTGCTGTGAAATCTGGCATTTGCTGACTGAAGTCATAGTCACTGCATTTCGACAAGGAAATTCAACTGCCTCTGCAATTGGCTCAGGTGATGACTATTCAGGTTAGCAGTTTGTTTTCTTATTCTTGCACTAGGTGATTTATTTTAGTTATAGCCATCAAGTCCATTTTTCTTTTCTCAAAGCCTTTCAGGAATCTTTCAGGGACCCAGTAGAGTCAATGTACAAGGCAGTCTGAAATTTCGGACGCTGAAATGCTTCACCATCCGATTTTTCAAGCTTTTCGCCATGACTGCAGGTCCAAAACAACATTAATTGAAGCCACCATCGCCACCATTATGATTATTTCGCAGCCTCGAATCGGCACTCTTGCATGCTGATCTGCTGGCAGTCATAGTAGTTGTTTTGTGTTGTCTTTAAGCCTAGCTGCTTCGACATCTGCTATCAAGCTTCCTGCTGTTTGGTGCTGTGTTTCAAAAAATCTGCGCTGTTGACAATGGTGCTGACTCTGCTATTGTCATCCCTGCCATTGGTGTTGAAGCGTGCAAATCAAGCAAGGGTCTAAAGTGTTGCATAATGCCGATGCACAAAAGTCAGCTTCGACGCCATACAGCGGAGTTACGCAGTCAAGTATAGCATCTCCTGTCGTCTCCTGTCACAGTACAAGCACCGAGACGCCTAATAATTGTACTGGCAGGCTTTTAAAGCTATTTTGGATTTGACTGTGGCAATTTCAGTCCTTGAGGGCAGTTAAAGGCATACATAAATTTTTTTGGACTGCTCGATTTTTCAGACATTTTCACGATTCCTAGGGAGTCCGAAAAATGGAACGTTGACTGTATAGTAATCTGCTCCAACTATCGTGTACTTAAAGAAACTGCACATCACACATGCTTTGCACTGACTGCCACTACTAAAATTAAACTAAGGAAACAATCCTGTCGAAAATGATAAACCTGAGGTCTATTTCACTCCAACTAACAAAAATGTGAAGCACTGTCCATTCTCTTCATTCAAGATGAAAATATGCTGTTCACACTACCACAGTGATCAACGTCACTTTAGCAAACAGGGTGCACAGAGCATTACTACTCTTTTCTATGAAAACCACATGTTAGTGCACATTTCTGTGCTTAAATGGCACTCACACTCACCACTGGAAGAATATGTGCCACGTACTTGGATAAATTGCTGTCAAATGTAATCACATTTACGAGTTCTACAGAAATATAAAACATTTTTTTAAAGATTGCTGGCTGCATTTCCGGAGCTGCTGTTAGATTTACAAGCAAAGAATGCTCTGTCGTAATATTTTATTCACCAGACATACCACTTTCAACTAAGACGCACCATGATACCTACAACATGACGATGTATTGCAATCACCTCATATTCTTGCCACAACTGAAGGGAGGCAGCACTGTATTGCTGGCTCAAATATGCAGTGCATAAGGCCCATAGCACTTCATATGAGACAAGGGACTAGAGAGTAAGGACGAACACATGCTGCCCTTGTCCCGTGTTCAGTGGTATAAGATGAAATGAATCGTAACCACCAACTCACTTAAACTTTTGCATTACTCAGTTTGTGAAGATTAATTTCCTTGCAGACTGCCTTTCTTGAGAATCAAGGTTGCTATGCTATCATTAAATAAGAAGCTATGCAGTAGCACATGCAATCCATTTTCGCTATCAAAAACTGCAAACTATGTCAGTAGTGGAAGTTGGTTAATTCGGGTATAATGGAGCAAAATCAACTAAGGCCATGCTGCACCGGCCATTAGATATAAAGAAATCAAACGTTACGCAGCAAAAGTTGCATTACTTTATAGCCTGTGTAAAAAAACAGTTTCTTCTAAAAAGTTCAACAAGTCAGTGAAAGGCACGAATGGATCATCTCCCAGTATTGAGGCGGGGTGTAAAGGTATGTGTAAGTTGTAGAGATTTTGTAAAAGCTTCCATCTCTGTGTTTCAGTATGTGGACATGTCATAATGTGCATTACTGTAAGTGGTTCATGGCAATTCTCGCAAGTTGGTGGGTTTTCGTTTCGAAGTAGAAAATTGTGCGTCAGGCATGTATGCCAATTCAAAGTCGACATAGGATCACATCATAGAAGTGTTGCTGGTGACTGCACGACTTCCACTCACCAAGCAGGGGTTTTGTTGTGTGTAACTGGTTATTCATGCAAGAGTCCCATTCTAGTTGCCACTTTGATGCCAGGGCTTTATGAATCGCTCGGATACTGTCTTTGCACAGAAGTGTTGTGTGTGTTATGCCTTTGTACGCTGCCGTGAATGCAAATCTATCTGCTGCTTCATTCCCTGGTATCCCGACATGGCTTGGGACCTAGCAGAATTGTATGGTTCCTCTGTATTTATTACAGGCCACCATGTTTAGGACATCACCAAGCAGAGGTTCACACGCGGAGTTTAAGTTTGGAGCTCTGAGTGCACATAACGAGTCAGTATAAATGATAGCATTCTTTTTTACTGCCATCCATAACGCATAAACTTAGTAGTGAAAGGAATAGGACTCACTGCCATGAGTAATGAAAAAAATAATATGTTTGTGGTGCACTCTCAAGATATATACCAGAATTCTGCGCCAGGAACCATAAAAGATGAGATTTCATGGTTTAAACAATGTTGCTGCTGTGGTTTATACACAAGTAAAATTGCAAATAAGTATTCTAAATTCAATTACAACTTTCTGTTAATATGTTTTTTTCTGCCAAACAAAACTAAAAGCACTAGAAAAGTGTAATGTACAAGTTTAGCCTTTATCGTGCTTGCCATTGTGTTCCTTTACTTTTTCTAGATAGGGTACAAAACATAATTTGCGCAAATAGTGCTTAAATATAAGGCATGTTAGGCACAACCTGCTTGTAAGAACTATATTGCTAAAAATTACACTGCACTAGAAGAAAAAAGAATGGAATGACCATTCTTGAAAATTTTACCTATTTGCAACTAAAAATTATTTTTTTCATACAACAAGAAAACCACAACCATATGAAGACAACAGATACTGAAGCCAAGAATACCTATTGGCTTCATATGGTTGCAGCTAACGAAAATTGAGCCCCTCAGTTCTCTTCGTTCAGAAGAAAACCAGTTACTTGAAAAGAAGACACTTAAAAACGACAGATACTCACAAGACTGACAAATGCCTCTAGGCTTCCTTACTTGTTCTAGCACACATTGTCACAAGTTGCCCAAGTGCACTAGATATGTGCAAGATACAACACTGACGATTGCCTCTAGGCTACCTTACTTTCTTGTAGCACACATCATCACAAGTTGCCCAAGTGCACTAGATATGTGCAAAATACTTACAAGACTGAGAAATGCCTCTAGGCTACCTTATTTTCTTGTTGTAGCACACATTATCACAAGTTGCTCACTTGCCCACTAGATATGTGCATTCACTTTTCTTATTCGTTAAGAATTCTGAGCTTTCCAAGCCTGCCACCTATGCAGATTCAGCCAATATCTTGAGCATTCAAGTGACCTTCGCCAATGAATGCATGGTTGTTTGTGCTGGCTGCTCCTGGATTTCATCCAGGAAACAGGCCTTTACATCTTCATTTGAATTATGCCACAAGGTGCACTTGTGGAGAAAAAAGAAAAAGAAAAGCTTGCATAATAAGACTGCATTTGGTAGTTTTTTCTCATGTTTCATTTTTTTTACTGTCCTTTTGTACTATGTTCTGCCCTGCAAATTAGCACACCAACGTAATTAAGCTATTCATTGGCTTGTGTTCTAAGCTCATATACTTTCCGAATGTCCTTGCTTCATTAACCCTTTACCTCCTGTTGACGAGCATAGTCGTCATGAAATCTTGTACCAATGTAACCAATGACGACTATAGACATAAACAAATATTTGTCACACAGTGAACCTATGACAACTATACTTGTCCCATTAAATCTAGTTGTGATTCCTGACACTAGATGACCACACTTGTCTATGTTGTGCCATTTGTGCCTCACCTTTCATTATACTGCCTCTTACATACCCGCATAAAGTATAGCTCCCTCGTTGAAACAAGGCAATGAAAGCGCACATAAAGGAAATTATTTTGAGGACTCATCATTAAATGACAGCTCTGTAGGCTTTTGCATGGAAACGGAAAGTGATGTGTTCTCATCTGAGGAGTCTGATGACGATTTTGTGGATGGACCACAGGACCTTGCAGCTGCCCGTGAGTCTACCATGCGAAGACGGCCTGCTTTAGGAGCTGCGGAAAAGTAGCCACTATTCATGTGTATGTTTTTGCACCCTTCAGGCTACTTTTTCTTCGTATTCTCTTTTTTCATAGTGTATTGAGCCCCAAATGCTTTTCTACAAGACACAACAGTCATGCAGTGAAGCCTCCTTCAAATTATCTTCTTTACACAATTTGTGAAATGAAGGATGCCCATTGAATTGAAATAGTGCCATTTTATTCAGGAAAAAAAGCTCTACAAAGTGAGCCAAAAAAAATTCCGGTAAATTAGGTAAAATTCTCCCCCCGTTTTTTGCGGTAGGGAAAGAGTTAATGACACCATAATAAGCCAGCTATTTTCTGCAGTGGCAGGCTTGGGCATGTTTATTTCCCACGGCACAACAAAGGCCCCTGTAAGTACCCTGGGCAACACCCTGCTGAATGGTTGATGTTTCTAGAGATCCCCTAAATGTACTGCGATTCTATGAGAAGTAACCTAAAGAGGTTTGCCTCAAAGTTGACAATGCAGAAATCACCAAAAGAAATGTTGAAATCATGCACTTGGCTGGCAGTCAAACATTCCTATGCCACTGTCATGTTGCCGGAGCCTTTCCAGGAAGTTTTAATCAAGTTCCCACTCTTTAATTTTTGCAAGTTAGTCGCTAACCAGACATATTTCTGTCAGATGTCTCCATTCATGGCTTTATTTTATTTATCTGTGGCCAACTCGTTACCAATCACATAAGTGAAGTGTTCACTCTTCACTTACCTGCAGGGTGGTTAAATAGGCTACTTTTAGCAAAGTATGCCACAATAAGCCCAGCAGACACCAGGAAAGTCAGAAGGCAGGCCATCAGAGCGCTCGCTACGCATATGGCAAAGTACCTAAAGAAAAGAAATATAAGTCAATGTGCATACACTCACACACATCCAGAAAGCAGTCTAGCATCCACTTAAAGCAATATCCACAAAACCCAGAACTTTCATTTATACAACTACACATCATAACCAAGTCAACTAGATACACCTCATAGTATTAGAGGGTGGGACCCAAAAGTGACGAGAATTTTTTTATACAGGTGGAAGGAGAGTTAACACCCACGAGTGATGCAAGAGCACATACTACACTATCGTTTCCATAATTTGGCCAAGCAGTGTCCTTGTGTGAAAGATTGTATGCTCAGTGCATTGCTTTCTTTTTAGCCTCTGGCACCAACCGTGCTGGTTTTGCAATGGCGGACGTCAAAAAACATGTGTGCATCATGTTCTATTCCACCTTGGGAAATTTTTTTTATATCAGTAAGATTCTTCATTTTGAACGTTTATCACAATGTCAAAAAGTGAACCAGCATTTTTACATTGAAGTGCCCAAGGAAGCAGTTGCATGATGCAGTTCGAACAAAATGCCTCGTTTTGTGGAGCACAGGCAAGTGGCTTGTGCACGGTGACAACACTCCCTTCCACATAGCATTGAACATGCAGCATTTCCCCACAAAAATGAGATGACAAGGCTACCTCATTCTTCTGATACCACTTGTATCTCGCCCCTTGCAATCTCCAAAAGTGAAACGAGACCTTCAAGGAAAGCGTTTTCAAGATATGCAGAACGCAGAGAAAAAAAACGATGAAAGTATTGAAAGGAATCAGTATGCAAGAGTACTGTACCAGAACACACTGTTGCTCAGGGAGCTGGGCTTAATAGGTAAAACCACAATCAGTCGAAAATAAAATTTTGTTTAGACATGGCAATAGGCAGTGGGTATTGTTTGGATACTATATACAGATGCAGCACATGTGTCCTACTGTCATATTAAATATGAAGGCATTTCAATGCAACATATTTGATACAATAGTGGCACCATCTGCTGTGACCATTCGAATAGAGAAAAAGGGCATTTCTTTTTTTCACTCGCTCTGTCATCGCTGCAGATGACTTGCATTTCTGGTTTGGGTGTGAAGGCATACACAAATGTTATTTGGGCCAGAAGGCTTCATTTCTGAACTTATTATGGTATTGCACGACCACGTATGCTCAGAAAAGCGCCGAGTTTGCAAACGAAGTTTTAGTTATTCTTACGGCTCCATTTGTGCTTTAAAAATTATGTGCAGTGTAATTACCTGCAGTTAATGACAGGAGATTTCTAGTGTCATCAATACCATGACGAGAAAATTGTTTAATGCTGCTGGTAAGAAGGCTGTATATTATTCGTAAACTATTTGAAAAAAATTTTCTATAGTTAATTGGATTCGTTTCTGATACAAATCGATTCATATTCAATTTGGTCTCAAAAACTACTATTCGTACACTCCTACTAAATCAGTTTAGTCGAATTTCAGCAGCTCTAAATGACGCCTGCTACTCTGTTCTGCAAAAGGCTCAGATCAAACTTAAAGGAGGCAAATCCGTTAGCGACGCAAGATGCAAATGGTGTTTTGTGTACATAAACAGCTATGTCAGCATAGAAACATAGAAACCTGCAGGCCTGATGCCACAGAAACAATTATTCCAAGAGATCCTTGAGGTGCCTATACAGGCTGATAATTATGGCGAGGACATTACCCAAAAAGCATAAGAATCAATGCTGGTCACACATTGTGTAGCTGATCATCATCACTATCATTATCATCCTGCTTTATGTCCACTGCAGGACGAAGGCCTCTCCCTGCGATCTCCAATTACCCCTGTCCTGCGCCAAACGATTCTAACTAGCACACGCAAATTTCCGAATTTCATCGCTCCACCTAGTCTTCTGCCGTCTTCTACTGCGCTTCCCTTCTCTTGGTACCCATTCTGTAACCCTAACGGTCCAACGGTTATCTAAGCTGCACATTACATGACCTGCCCAGTGGCATTTTTTTCTCTTAATGTCACTTACAATATCAGCTATACCTGTTTGCTCTCTGATGCAAGCTGCTCTCTTTCTGTCTCTCAAGGTTATGCCTAGCATTCTTCATTGCATCGCTCTTTGCGCGCTCCTTAAAGGGACACTAAAGGGAAACAATAAATCAGTTTAGACTAATGGAGTATTGTTTGAGAACCCTACAGATAGTCATAAAAAAATAATTTGATTATTAGATGAGAAAATGAAGGTCCAAGTATCAGTATTTGAATTTCGCGCCAAAACCCCAGCGCCGGTACGTCAGCGTGACGTCAGGGATCCCAAAGTATGTTTTCGCATTTGGGCCGCGTTGGCTGAATAAAGGTTCCCGAAACTTGCCATGTTTAATATTTGGTTCCTTTAGAACACAATGTAGTCAATCTGTACCACTGTATATAATTAGTAGGCCCTAGAAGATGCCATCAAAATCCATGACGTCACAGCCCCCAGGTGCGGGAACTCAAGTAGGCGTCGCCACCCGTATTTCGTTCCTGCGCTTGTTCTCGCTTACCAAACGTCTTATCGTTGTAAGAGTGGTGTTTTTGGTATTGTAGACCAGTAATTTACTGATGCAGAAAAAATCATTTTTCACTTTAGTGTCCCTTTAACTTGTTCTCAAGCTTTGTTGTCAGTCTCCAAGTCTCTGCTTCATATGTCAGCACCAGTAAAATGCACTGATTATACATCTTCCTCTTCAATGATAATGGTAACCTTCCAGTCAGGAGCTGACAATGTCTGCCGCATGCGATACAACCCATTTTTATTCTTCTAAGAATTTCCTTCTCATGATCAGGGTTCCCTGCGATTAATTGACCTAGGTAAACGTACTCTGTCACAGACTCTAGAGGCTGACTGTTGATCCTGAACTCTTGTTCCTTTGCCCGGCTATTCATCATTACCTTTGTTCTTCTGCATATTAATCTTCACCCCCACTCTGACACTCTCTCTGTTAGGGTCCTCAATCATTTGTTGTAACTCGTCTGCATTGTTGCTGAATAGAACAATGCCACCGGCAAACCGAAGGTTGCCGAGATAGTCGCCATCGATTCTTACTCCTAAGCCTTCCTAGTTTGAAGCTTGAATACTTCTTCCAAGCACGCAGTGAATAGCATTGGAGAGACTGTGCCTCCCTGTCTGACCCCTTTCTTTATAGGTATCTTCCTGCTTTTCTTGTGTAGAATTAAGGTAGCTCTAGAACCTCTGTAGATACTTTCCAAGGTATTTACGTAAGTGTTCTGTACTCCATGATTACATAATGCCTCTATGACTGCTGGTACATCAACTGAATCAAATGCCTCTTCGTAATCTATGAAAGCCATATAGGGAGGCTTATTGTACTTTGCGGATTTCTCAATAACCTGATTAATGACATGGATGTGATCCGTTGTAGGGTACCCCTTCCTGACGCAGCTGATACATGTCCCTAATTCTTTGGTGCATACTTTTTCAACATTATGTCACTGAAAAACTTATGAGCAAGCTAGGTTAAATGACAGCTTTTGTGACAGCAAACAGGTTTGCACAGCACTGACAAGCATCAATTATTCAATTGCATAAAGGGGCCCTGAACCACCCCTTGGGATTGGTGAAAAAACACAGTCCCCAGATAGCAAATGCTGTTATGAACATTTCAGCCAAATTTTGCAGTAGTGCACAGATCTCTCAAGCGGAGTGCAAGATCACCGTTCTCTCAAACGCGCTCTTTTAAACAGAAGCCTGCTCCTCACTCTTTCCTGGATGCTTTATTTTGTAATTTAGCAGATTCCCATAAGTGGCTGCTATTGGCCAATAATTGACATTAATCAAGAAGTTTGTTTGGGTCAGTGCACTTCTTACTGTTACTGCATACATTTATTGACACAATTTAATGAACAGGCTGAAGTTAGCGAAAATTTGCTTTCAAATTTCAATAATTAGGCACTTCCAGAACAAGCCAGCTATCGTCTGTTCATGCTTGGCTGCAGCCGCCCGCATAGGAATTAAACTTTGGCCACCCTGCTTATTGGTGTCCTAGCTCTTGGAGCTTGCTCATTTCTACTACTTTTGAACACTCAACTAGCCTTGAACCACACAAGACTTATGTTGGTAAGATCACACGTACGCTTGCCAGCGCGTGCTCACTCCTGGCCACTCCTGGTTAGACGCCTTGCAGACTTTGCTTTGTGATAAGCTATTGACAGCACTTCAAGATGCACAAGTTGGATGTGGCTACTATCTGTTTGTCAAGCTAGTGCAGGACAAAACCGGTCCACACCACGTAGCACAACCAGACAGGAGCATATGAGCGCGGGCACCCACTCTAGCCCTGTCGTGCACAAAGTGAATGTTGCAGTTGCATGTAGCTGCGGTCTGCTACATAGCGTAGATACTGCGACGAGTCCACTGGCTGAGAGCACTGCAGCTCTCTGAGGACAACCGCATTTGGCTCATCGTAGGTGCCAGAATCAGAAATAGTAGTCTATGTGAACATCCAAAATCGAATTTGAACTGCACGCCACAGTGACATTCAGTAGGTGGACCTTTGTGGGCACACCCCCTTCTGCTGTAGCTTTCGCAGTGCGAATCATAGGAGAAGGAGTGCAAGCACCGCGAACGGTATATTTGATTGCCAATAATTCCCCTTCTGCTGAACGCATTGAAGAACTTTTTGTGGCAAAGCATTTCTGAAATGGTCTAATTTAATTTCGAATGCATTTATCGACGTCTATAAAAAGTGGTTTAGGGTTCTTAAGCAAGAATGCATACGACAGCACTTTGTATCATGCAAATCCTATAAATGTCTCTTTTTACACCTGCTTTTTGTTTCTTAAAGCTGGTTCACTTATTATTTTCTGTTGTTCATACTTCGGTACACCAGGAAGAGCAGCTTATAAGATTTTGTATCACTTCTGTTAACACCAGCTACTGATAAGATAAATTTTCAGACCTTTCAAGTTTGACTAAACAGATCTGCTTTAGATGTATTAAGCCTTTTGGTGCTGGGTGCTTTACTGCGATAGAAATAACACATGTGCTCGAGGCAAATTCACGCCGTTCCCGTTGGTGCCGCCGCCGTCATGCTGTCACAGTATCAACGCGCATGTGCGGCCCGCTTGTGAAGGATAGCAGATCTCCAGATAACTGAGACACACAGTGCGTTTGGCTGCAAAAATGAGGAAGCCAAGTGGAAACACCCTTATTCTTCACTCAATCAATTTTGCAGCGGAGTCAGGGCAGTGTTCTGTCTCAAACTGCTGGCATGAGCACTGTGGGCATAAACACTAGCATTCCTGCGAAGCAGCTGTGTGCATGCATACATGACATTAAGGTGCGCAAAGTGGTCCAAGCCGGCCAGATAACATGCTTCAAGCTACAAATGCTGGCCGATTTTCTTCAATCTCATTTCGTGCACCATTAAAGTGCGATGCCTCTAACGTCGGTGGCGGCACTCCTCCTCATGCAAGCATTGCGAGACACCTAATAGCTCCCAGGGAGTTGTTTCTGCTGTGCAGCAAAAGTTGCCGCGCATGCAGTGTCACGCGAATATGTAACTCCGCGTGCTCTCCGAACACTAAGCTAGGAGCTATAATGCAATCCTAAACCTTGCTAACACTGAATGCTTCACCCTTTGGACAAAACTGCCCAAGCGTTTCCAAAGTGTAACAAATTCAATTGCTATTGTCACTGATATGCTGCTGAACATATTACTTCTTTTTAAATCTGAAGATTCAAACAAAAATTAAGACAATTATTTTAATTAGGATAACTTGTGTTCCTCAGGCAGTGTGGCCACTTTTGTCGTCGTTTTCTTCCAATTCAGGATTCATCAACAGTTCAGAAACCACTGTGAAAGTGCAGATGTCACATTGCTTCGCAAGGGCTGTTCTGCCGAAATAGAGCGACAGAGCACTGTGACATTTGCTCCATCTGCAATAAGAAACTTAACTTGCAAGTTTGTTTGTGTAGTGCTTGTGCGTTCTACCATAAATGGTACACCAGCTACACAATGTTATTTTTTGCATGAGTTATGTTAATTCTTGCAAGTTTTGCTTTTGGAGAGGCAGGGGTTGCAGTGAAAAAACAAAAAGAGCTATACACAGGAGTGGCAGGGGCTGTACGAGGGTGTGTCCGCATTATTTGGGAGTGGCAGTGAAAAGGTTATAGTGTGTGTGTGCATGCGTGCGTGCGTGTGCGTGCATGCGTGCGTGTGCACGTGAATGTATGCGTGTGTATGTGTTGAAAATCGTGCAAAACTATTATTGTTTCCACAGCATGCCCTCCTATTCAGAACGTGAAAAAAAATAAATAAAGATAATGCTACAATGCACCAGATTCTTCACAGAAAAAGTGCACCATGCATAAAAATAGTGAACTAAAAGGTGACGGCAATTTTATGAAGCATGTATTTCTACAATTTACCCACTTGTAGTTTCTTGAACCAACACAGTTGTTCAGCCACTTGCAATGATGATCAAATTTCTTGATGCACTTGTTGCAACTGCTGCAGTGCTTTGATCGGTTTTCCCTGATATAAGGAGGAGTGAAGGAGGTAGTTATAAGGAAAATGTGACTGGCAACTAACTCTGCATTATCGAAAAAAAGAAATTGGAATGAAAGACATAGTACAGGGATATCAGCGGTTATGACATTCATTGTAATCATTGCTACAGTGACAGTGCCTGAACAATGGTCACGTAATAAATGGAATATTTTTTCACACATCTCCAGGTCGCAGTATATAAGCATTTCACAGGACAAAAGCAAACATTGTTGTGCAAGCACTTCCAGAGCTGCTTGAAAATATCTTTGCTCTGCAGCTGGAGAATTCGTCGCCCACGGGGACACGTGTTAGTTCTTGGGGACAATTCAATCTTTTTTGTTTTGGAATTTTTTTTTGTCTCATTATATATAATAGGTAAGCTGCAAACCACAGCTTGGCTAAGGCGTCCCTGGCATTGCTAAGACCTTTAATTCCCAGCCCGCTCCCCTACTTCTCATGTGGCTGACCCGACAGCTGTGCCCATGTGATCCTCTGCACAATGTCATGCCAACTACAGCACCAGTTTTCCAAGCTGTGGCGCGCACTCTAAATACAAAGTCAGAATTTCCGTGCTATTACATGTATGCATGACTACAATTTTTCTGCAGCTTTACAGTATCGAAAAAAGAAATGTGAATTACCTATAAAGGACCACATTATGCCACTATAATTTTTCATATAGTAACTAATCCCTGTATAGTTCATTATTGGTCAGAATAGCCTGATGAACAAAAATAACAAAAAAATGCTTTAGAAGATAACATTTAATGTCTATAACTTACAGCAATTATGCGCAACAGAATGTTGTGTTTGTCTGTTTATAGCTATAGAACTAACTCGATGTACATACAAAATGTGTCGCCGTTCATTTTTCAAGAGTTATTATAATATACAAAACATACGTAATGCATTTTCATAAAACATTTATCTGCGACTTTTTGTTTCATCACACTTACTGGTTACTTACTTTATGACTACTGTGAATGTTTTAATATGGCAATTGCTTGAATGGCACTAATATACCTGTACCAGTTTAATGCTATTAATAAGAGGTACCACTTCGTTATCATCCCATGGGACCTCATTCTGTACACTACTCTTCGATTCCGTGTAATATGTATATGTATAAAAGACCAATAAAACGTTACTGCTACTGAAGGAAAGGGATACCATTCTAGGGGTATGGTGCTCCAGTAGGAACAAAAATTTTTAGGCCCCAGGGCAGGCACAGTTACAATGCTATGAGTATTTTATCTTGTAGCACTTTTAATAAAGCGCAAATTAATGACAAAGACAGCAGGATGAAATGAACAACAAGCATATGAACATCTTAAATAGCTGAAAATTGACAGGTTCTATGCTACATAATATACTATTAAGAGGCATCTTCAATCTTGAAGACTGAAGTGTGCATTGCACAGATTTGAACACAGCCGTGTCACATCATTTTAAAGACGCACAAGCGTTTAGCTGAAAACTGCAAATCATCACAGCTACCAAACTTAACAATACACCATTTCCAAAATCACTCCCAATCTCCAAGTAAAGAAAAAGCATTCATAACAGTAACAATAAGCAACTTGAGAGCATTGCTAGCAAAACAAAAGAACACAGTATAGAAATTTGAGATGCATAACAAGTTGGGGCACACTTTATTTTACCTACATGAACAAGCTTGCACGTGACTCATAACAAAAATTAGGGCCATGATTTTGTAGCGATGCTTTTTCATGATGCTAATGCCCTTCATTGCGTTTCATGTTTGTGAGTGATCAAACAACACTTTACCCCAAGCAGAGCACTGAACGCGGTCACTCAGCAACGTGAAAATCACCGAAAGGCATTAGCATAAAAAAAAAGGCATTGCTACAGAATAGCGGCCCAGGTCTGTTGGACTCACTAGCTCACATGGCTGAAACATTTTGTTGCTATTCTATAGAATAGCAACAAAATGCTTAAGCTTTATGTTTCTATGGTGATCAAGGAGGGTCAGTGACTGAAAATACATGTGGTGCCACATGTTTTTACTCTCAATCACTTCATTAGTACATCCAGAAAGTGGTGATCAATATGCAAAACTAATTATCCTGATGCCGAAGCAACAAATAAAGGTACCATCTAGTGTGTAGGTATTGCAGCTGTAGTAAAGGAACAGTGCAGTGGCACTAAGACAGTAAGAGTTTGAAACCACAACACCATGCAGAATAGAGAGTGCCAGTTGAACGCATAGCAGTGGCATCATGCCAAGCTGCACATTGCACTGAAACCAGATTTCCAGCCTGCTCTAGCTCTCTATTGCAGCTGTGTGTCACAACCTCATTATGTACAAGTCTTTTCAGTTACAAGCAGTTTAGACACAGCCATATGAATCACCTGCTAGCTACTGGAGCAAAAAAGAATAAAGTGTGATGCATTTAAAAATTATGTTGATGCATCTAGCTATCTTTACTTTTTTTTTCCCCACAAAGGCAAATAATGATAAAGCTGGCAGAAAACATGTTTGCTGCTAAAAAGTAAGAACGAGGTTGAATTTGAACAGAAATGCGTAAATTAAGTCACTGTCACTATCAAACAATGCAAGTAATGACATTCTGGAAACCATCATGACCAACATTTAAGCTATTCATAATTTAATGCTACTGTGCTTGCAATAAATTAAAGGAAGCAAGTTAAACATTTAGCACCGTTTACTCAAGCAAAAGTAACGTGGCAGCAAGTTCATCTTTCGTGAAAGTTTGATAGTGATCACCACATATGAAAATGAGGACCTAATACTTACACTTTTACTTCACAGATGTAGCAGAACTGATTCTCAATCACGTGAGCATGCTTGCTTCGATCAAACTGAGGAAGTGGACCTTTAATATTTTTAGCCCGCACATTGGCATCTGCTGGGTCGATGGTAACACTCAAAATGTGGGACACTACATGAACAATGCCAACAGCTGCATTCACCTGGCAAAGATGTCAAGGAATACCAATAAAGAACAATAAAAAACAATGTTTCAGTACATTGATTGTGAGAAATTAATCATAGTTTAGGAAGGAAATTAATAAACCAGCATACTATTGAATTAACATGCAGCTCCACATGCATTAGTATATAATATTTGGGGTTTTACGTGCCAAAACCATTTTCTGATTATGAGGCACGCCGTAGAGGAGGACTCCGGAAATTTTGACCACCTGGGGTTCTTTAACGTGCACCTAAAGCACACGGGTGTTTTCGCCCCCATCGAAATGCGGCCGCCGTGGCCGGGATTCGATCCCGCGACCTCGTGCTCAGCAGCCCAACACCATAGCCACTGAGCAACCACGGCGGGTAACACACATGCATTAGTAACGAGTACATAAATTGCACATTCAATTACGAATGTAGTCATATTCATGTAAACATGTTCCATGCATTTAAAGGCCCTTCTAAATGCACCAGGACAATTAACTTTTAAAGGATACAAGTGACAGGCCAATCTGCCAGCCTCCGGTTGGACAGCTGGGCACGAGAACGGCGAAATACATTACCAAAAAGTATGCGAGAAAAAACCAGGCCACAAGCTGCAGCGGGTGCAGAGGCAGACTCCATCCATTTTGACGGCTCCATTCACCGCCTTTCGTAGCCTTCACACCACAGTCAACAAGTACCTGAAAACGTTCGCACAAGTGCAATTAGCGAATCATGCGGCTACTCTGCGCCGTCCCGCAAAATCAGCAGAGGGACGGGCCTCGCATGTTGGTTAAAGACGCTCGCACAGAAACCGATCGTACGTGCTTCGCAGCGGACACCAGCCGCCAAGAGTAAACACAAATACAATGGAAAATACGGTTTTGAAACATGAAAAACCGTTAACACACTGTCGCTTATAAACACTAGGCTCTTAAGGGCGTAAACAATTGCTCTCAGTAGTAAAATCAGTTTCTTGGCGTGATTAAAAGTCTCTCTGACTTGACCCCGTAACGCTATTAGCTACCAAAATGAGCGAGCTGGTGTAGAAACTACAAACCTGGCATACTCCCAAGAGGTGAGCACAGCGGGTCTGCAGGATGTCTCTCTTCATAGCAGCCCTCAAAGCGCTTCAAGGCTACAGCCAAGCGCTCGGCAGAGGTGTTTGACGCACGTCTATGCGCAGCAAAACTTGAACAACATAGCTATGAAACAAATCATAACTAAATATTAGCCACCAGGTTTAAGTCAACAGGCTACCGCTTTAGGCGTAAACGAAGAACCTGCCGAGGCACCTTAGCATATTGATGAGATCAAAGAGGAGAGCTTTGTGCGCAGTGCTCTTCAAAGTTGAGTTGCCAGGCAAAAAACGAATCAAACAGAGAGTCCAAGCCTAGAGCCAACATTTGCACTCGTCGGTAGCTCCCACCAGCATCAGTCGCATCTTCCTTATTTTGCCACTGTATCTTTAGATGCGATCACGCACGGATACATGACCGCGCATGGCTGTGACCCTGGTTGCCTTGGTTGCAGGCAGGAAAGGGAGTGGGAGACTGGGAAGGCCCGGGAAATGCTTCGGGAGAGGTCGCTAGGGGCGACACCGGCGCTGCAGGCGCTGCAGTTTTCCTTTTTCTGATTTCTCGAAATTTGCTCGCACGACGCGGGAAAGTCCCCCGCCGTGCGCGCGAAAATGAAAATGGCTGCGAATTACGCCTTGGGTGCACTGTGCCTCGGGGAAACAAACTCCTGTGCTTCGGTGCAACCAGATTCAGTACTTTCGAATTGTATTGCTACGTTTCAGTCTAAATTACGCGAAACAAATAATTATAACAGCATCTATAACACAGCTGGAACAACGTAACCACTTTCAGATCTACGTTCTAGTGTTACCGAGCATAACGATGTCATAAGAGGCCAACAAACAATGACGCATCGCATTACGCATCGCACGCATAATGCGAAGGCGTGGGATCGTTCCCTACCTGCGGCAAGTTGTTTTTTTCATTTCCACTAATTTATCATTTCTTTAATTCAATTAGTAAGTTCAAGTAATTTCCCCTATGGTTCCCTTGGTGTCATTGTTTGTTGGCTTCTTATGATTATTAAAAATCGGGCCCCTCGGTAAACCCCCTTTCTTCTCGAGCATAACGATAGAAATTTCAAAGTATACACACTTCTATAGAATTAAAAGAAGAACAACATTGACAAATAATCGCTTTAGGAAAGTAATTTAACATATCACTTTGTTGCATAAATTTGAAGCTGGCGTTTTTGCAACCATATGTAGTACGTGAACCATATACCGTGAACCGTGTACTTACGCCTGACCACGGTGTTCACCCGATAATACAGAATTCGCGCATTTATCGCGGTACCAAAATGCGCGCAGCTGACGTGCATAAATCAACGAAAATCCGAGGAATTGGTCTAATTCAATGTACAGATGATAATGTATTAAAAAAAGAATACGCAGATACAACGCATATGCTGGAATCTGTGTGAAGCGAAACTTTAGTCAAGTCATCATCATCATCATCATCATCATCATCATCATGATCATCAGCCTAGTTACGCCCACTGCAGAGCAAAGGCCTCTCCCATATTTCTCCAACTACCCCGGTCATGTACTAATTGTGGCCATGTTGTCCCTGCAAACGTCTTAATGTCATCCGCCCACCTAACTTTCTGCCGCCCCCTCCTACGCTTCCCTTCCCTTGGAATCCAGTCCGTAACCCTTAATGACCATCGGTTATCTTCCCTCCTCATTACATGTCCGGCCCATGCCCATTTCTTTTTCTTGATTTCAACTAAGATGTCATTTACCCGCGTTTGTTGCCTCACCCAATCTGCTCTTTTCTTATCCCTTAACGTTACACCGATCATTCTTCTTTCCATAGCTCGTTGCGTCGTCCTCAATTTCAGCAGAACCCTCTTCGTAAGCCTCCAGGTTTCTGCCCCATATGTGAGAACTGGTAACACACAGCTGTTATACACTTTCCTTTTGAGGGATAGTGGCAACCTGCTGTTCATGATTTGAGAATGCCTGCCAAACGCACCCCAGCCCATTCTTATTCTTCTGGTTATTTCAGTCTCATGATGCGGATCCGTGGTCACTACCTGCCTTAAGTGGGTGTATTCCCTTACCACTTCCAGTGCCTCGCTACCTATCGTAAACTGCTGTTCTCTTCCGAGACTTAAACATTACTTTAGTTTTCTGCAGATTAATTTTCAGACCCACCCTTCTGCTTTGCCTCTCCAGGTCAGTGAGCATGCATTGTAATTGGTCTCCTGAGTTACTAAGCAAGGCAATATCATCAGCGAATCGCAAGTTGCTAAGGTATTCTCCATCAACTTTTATCCCCCATTCTTCCCACTCCAGGTCTCTGAATAACTCCTGTAAACATGCGGTGAATAGCATTGGAGAGATCGTATCTCCCTGTCTGACGCCTTTCTTTATTGGGATTTTGTTGCTTTCTTTGTGGAGGACTACGGTGGCTGTCGAGCCGCTATACAGATCTTCCAGTATTTTTACATATGGCTCATCTACACCCCGATTCCGTAATGCCTCCATGACTGCTGAGGTTTCGACTGAATCAAACGCTTTCTCGTAATCAATGAAAGCTATATATATATAAGGGTTGGTTATATTCTGCACATTTTTCTATCACCTGATTGATAGTGTGAATATGGTCTATTGTTGAGTAGCCTTTACGGAATCCTGCCTGGTCCTTTGGTTGACAGAAGTCTAAGGTGTTCCTGATTCTATTTGCGATTACCTTAGTAAATACTTTGTAGGCAACGGACAGTAAGCTGATCGGTCTATAATTTTTAAAGTCTTTGGCGTCCCCTTTCTTATGGATTAGGATTATGTTAGCGTTCTTCCAAGATTCCGGTACGCTCGAGGTTATGAGGCATTGCGTATACAGGGTGGCCAGTTTCTCTAGAACAATCTGACCACCATCCTTCAACAAATCTGCTGTTACCTGATCCTCCCCAGCTGCCTTCCCCCTTTGCATAACTCCTAAGGCTTTCTTTACTTCTGGCGTTACCTGCGGGATTTCAAATTCTTCTAGGCTATTCTCTCTTCCACGATCGTCGTGGGTGCCACTGGTACTATATAAATCTCTGTAGAACTCCTCAGCCACTTGAACTATCTCATCCATATTAGTAACGATATTGCCGGCTTTGTCTCTCAACGCACACATCTGATTCTTGCCTATTCCTAGTTTCTTCTTCACTGTTTTTAGACTTCCTCCGTTCCTGAGAGCCTGTTCAATTCTATCCATATTATAGTTCCTGATGTCCGCTGTCTTACGCTTGTTGATTAACTTAGAAAGTTCTGCCAGTTCTATTCTAGCTGTAGGGTGAGAGGCTTTCATACATTGGCGTTTCTTGATCAGATCTTTTGTCTCCTGCGATGGCTTACTGGTTTCCTGTCTAACGGCGTTACCACCGACTTCTATTGCGCACTCCTTAATGATTCCCATGAGATTGTCGTTCGTTGCTTCAACACTAAGGTCCTCTTCCTGAGTTAAAGCCGAATACCCGTTCTGTAGCTTAATCCGGAATTCCTCTAGTTTCCCTCTTACCGCTAACTCATTGATTGGCTTCTTGTGTACCAGTTTCTTCCGTTCCCTCCTCAAGTCTAGGCTAATTCGAGTTCTTACCATCCTATGGTCACTGCAGCGTACCTTGCCGAGCACGTCTACATCTTGTATGATGCCAGGGTTCGCGCAGAGTATGAAGTCGATTTCATTTCTAGTCTCACCATTCGGGCTCCTCCACGTCCACTTTCGACTAACCCGCTTGCGGAAAAAGGTATTCATTATCCGCATATTATTCTGTTCTGCAAACTCTACTAATAACTCTCCTCTGCTATTCCTAGAGCCTATGCCATATTCCCCCACTGACTTGTCTCCAGCCTGCTTCTTGCCTACCCTGGCATTGAAGTCGCCCATCAGTATAGTGTATTTTGTTTTGACTTTACCCATCGCCGATTCCACGTCTTCATAAAAGCTTTCGACTTCCTGGTCATCATGACTGCATGTAGGGGCATAGACTTGTACCACCTTCAATTTGTACCTCTTATCAAGTTTCACAACAAGACCTGCCACCCTCTCGTTAATGCTATAGAATTCCTGTATGTTACCAGCTATTTCCTTATTAATCAGGAATCCGACTCCTAGTTCTCGTCTCTCCGCTAAGCTCCGGTAGCACAGTACGTGCCCGCTTTTTAGCACTGTATATGCTTCTTTTGTCCTCCTAACCTCACTGAGCCCTATTATATCCCATTTACTACCCTCTAATTCCTCCAATAACACTGCTAGAGTCGCCTCACTAGATAACGTTCTAACGTTAAACGTTGCCAGGTTCAGATTCCAATGGCGGCCTGTCCGGAGTCAAGTGGTGCATGTTAAATCCTATACAACCAACGGCGATGCGTACAATTGTGCTTAAAATATGCAGCGTGCAATGTTTACGTTTATCCACCACAAAGTCCACAACTTTAATGTTATGAAATTTTGTATGTTTATGCACTGCATCGCTCACAAGCAACGCACCGAAATGCAAACACCAAATCGAAATCGAGCGAATGCACAGTGTGAGACGTCTGTGCAGCGATGTCACGAGCAAGGTTATGGTTATATATAGTAACGTAGGTGACGAGTACAAAGGCGATGTATTATGCTCATGATTATGCTTGATTATGCTTGTCGAGCAAAGAATGGTGATGGCAGGTGTATGCACAGACAAGTACGACATATCTACTATACTTAGGGATTGGGTACCTCGTGTCACAGTGGCACATGCCCATTCAGGACGATTGGTCAAGAATGGGTACAAAAGTGGCAAATACTGAATGTCTAAATCAAATAAAATCAAGTAAATCAAAGAATCCGTTGAATACAACGCTCTATTCCATTAGGAGATCGGTGTGCTTTAGAAATACCTCTAAGCCGACATGCTAGGTTCAGTTTTTAGGAATTTATTATTCTTATTCTTATTGTGCAGAACAGAGGTACGCTTACAGGCACTTAGCAGAGTGTGGGTGTAGGCCAGTTGGTGATTCATGATTTTGGAAAGTTAACGCAAGCGAAACACAACACTTGAAGAAAGGGAAAACACGAAGTGGCACTGACGATTGATGATTTAATGAAACGAACTCCAAGCTTATATGAATGAGACACACGTGTGCACACGAAAAGCAACGTAAAAACCAATAAAAACACAGAGCGACTTTAACAGGGGTGCGATACGAATACTAAGAAAACACTGACAGACTACTGAGGCACCGAACACTTGTGTATCACATGGAAAGAAATGAAATTTCTGAGACACCGCAACTGACGGCGAGCTAACGCAATCACTATCCTTAAAGCGTCCCATGGCCACTGCCTCTACAATCGTCCTTTCCAGCTAACCATTTTTTCTGCCGATAATCTCAGTCTTGCCTATTGATTGCCATAGTTACTTGGGTTGCTCCCCTTTGCTTCCAAAGACTGACATTATCGACAGAAAGAATGGCCAGCTGGAAAAAGATTGTACAGGCAGTGGCTATGCGACGCTTTAAAGATGGTGGTGGTGGTGGATGTGATTGCGTTAGCACGCCGTCGGTTGCGGTTTCTCAGAAATAATTTTTATTTCTTTCCATGTGATGCACGCGTGTTCGGTGCCTCAGTAGCCTGTCAGCGGTTTTTTTTTTGTATTTGTATCGCACCTCTGTTTAAGGTCGCTCTGTTTTTTTTTTATTGGTTTTTACGTTGCTTTTCGGGAGCACACGTGTGTCTGATCTATATAAGCTTGGTGTTCATTAAATCATCAGTTGTCAGTACCGCTTCGTCCGACCGACCGACCCTAGCAGCACCCATGCCAAACCCGGGAAGGTAGGCAAAGAAAGCTTCGCTTAAAAAATTAAAAAAACATACAGACCTTTGTCACTGAAAAGCTATTGGATGCAATAGCGACCCCTCATTTTCATCACACATTCATTTATAAGAACAGATTCCACCCCTCCTCCTTCCACATGCAGAAAGGAGCGGCCGTTGCGTCAGCTTTTGCGAGACGGCGCGCGGTCATGTCGTCCTGTAGGGTTTCCCGATGTACTCGCTCGCGGGCGAGGAGGAGAGGCACCACTACCGTACTGACGAACGCTCCTCTTCTGTGGCTGTATCCTCTGCCACTCCTGCTTCACTCCTGCCTCTTCGAGCATGGCTAGGGCATTCTAGTCTGGCGCACAGAAACTCTGCAAAGTACAGAGTAACGTTGTATCGGACATGTAGCCGCCGTCATACTTAATACGATTACCACAGAAAACACATTTCTAGCGGTTTAACTAGGACAAACACTGTTTGTAAAGATAAAAAATTTAAGTGTTTTGCACCTGAGAATTTCCCAATTTCATCACTCTACCTAGTTCTCTGCTGTCCTCAACTGCGCTTCCCTTCTCTTGGCACCCATTCTGTTACTCTAACGGTTCACCGGTCCATATCCTACGCATTACATGGCCTGCCCAGCTCTATTTTTTTTTTCTCTTAATGTCAATTAGAATATTGGCTATTCCCGTTTGCTCTCTCATTCACACCGCTATCTTCCTGTCTCTTAACGTTACACCTAACAATTTTCGTTGCATTGCTCTTTGCGCGGTTCTTAACTTGCTCTCGATCTTCTTTGTCAACCTTCCAGTTTCTGCCCCAAATGTTAGTACCGGTAGAATGCATTGATTGCACACCTTGATAGTGGTAAGCTTCCAGTTAGGATCCGACAGTGTCTGCCGTATGCACTCTAACCCATTTTTATTCTGTTGTAAATTTCCTTCTCATGATCAGGGTCCCCTGTGAGTAATTGACCTAGGTAAACATACTCCTTTACAGACTCTAGAGGCTGACTGGCGATCCTGAACTCTTGCTCCCTTGCCAGCCTGTTGATCATATTCTTTGTCTTCTGCATATTAAACTTCAACCCTACTGTTACGCTCCCTCTGTTAAGGTCCTCACTCACCAATTGTTGCAACTCGTCCCCAGTGTTGCTGAACAGAACAATCACATCTGCAAAGAGAAGGTTGCCGAGATACTCGCCATTGATACTCACTGCTAAGCCTTCCCAGTTTAATAGCTTGAATACTTCTTCCAAGCATACAGTGAATAGCATTAGAGAGATTGCGTCTCCTTGCCTAACTCATTTCTTTATAGTTATCTTTGTATTTTTCCTGTGGAGAATCAAGGCAGCTTTGGAATCTGTAGATATGCGTTACCGTCCATCCAGCCGTCTTATATTATTCTCCCCCACAGATTTATTCACCTTTTCGCATAACTATCTTCAAAGCCCGGGGTGTCGGGCAGGGTATTTACACGGCCGCCTTTACCTACGGATGGATACTGCGGCATGCTAATAAAAAAATGTCAGTTTCCATCGATTGCGATAGCAACTTATTAGACATTACGAAGTAAGGATAGTAGTTTTAGCAGCGGTATAAACTTGTAAAAATTCGCTTTCTAATTTGATAAGCATTGGGTCAAGCGCGCACAGGCAAACATGAGCATATCTCACTCGATGTCCGCGAACACTCGCTGTCAAAGCGCTGGCGTGAAGAGCGGCAGCAGCAGCGTGCTGCCTCTCGCTTCAACGCGAACTAAGCGGCGAGAACATAGAGCACACGAAGCCGTCAGCCCTTGGCGTGCCCCACTTAATTTCAGGGGGGGGGGGGGGGGGGCGCTCGGCCACCTAAATATTTTCCAAATATTCTCATGTGCTTCATTCAATCGTCTCTCGATTTCGTGCCTTTCCACGAGAGGAATCGGCACTCGCCGTAGAACGATTATAGCATGTGGAACTGCGCCCAGTGGAAAGTGTATCTCACACCTCCCAAACGGAGTCAAGAATATGGTAAGCTCTTCGAAGTCTTTATTTAGCCGGATTTGATGGACCCCGAGAAGGCGTCAAGCTTTGAAAACCATTTCGCACCTACCAGAGAGCCTAAAGCTTGATCAGATAAGCTTGGCTGCAGTGAGTGAGCCAGCAAACTGAATGCCTCTAACCCCCGTATTCAGAAATGCAACTTAAGTTGAATGAAGCCCATGCTTGACTTGATCCGAGTGACGCCTATCGGGAACGCTCCGAAAGAAACGCAGTGAGCGTCTTTGGGCACGTTAACGCCAGGCGTCATCTAAATCAAGTCAAGCATGTGCTTCGACTTAAGTTGCGTTTCTGCATACGGAGGTAAGGCTGGCAGCCCGAGAAGTAAGTCACGAAGAGGGCACGTCTGACGAGCAGTTTCCTCGTTCCAGACAATCCCAGAGTCAAACTTCGGTGTCGTCCAGCACCGACACTATCGCGGTCCCCTGTGACCTGCAGAAAAAGGCTTGAGTGTGGTGCACACCAGTGTCTATACTCGAAGGCATGTTTGCTTGGTTTCGAAACGGGGGACAATTTTTTTTTGTCTAGAGTGCGAGAATGTCAAATTAATGACCCGATTTGTAAACATTGCGACATTCGACAGTCATTTCGTCAAAGAGCGGAACATTCTTTATGAAAGTTCTTCTTTCTTTATGAGTGGACTTGGTGGCACCGACCAGACGACCATGCTTATTCCTGCTCTTTTCGTTGTGCAGATTGCGCTGTGGCCAAGCGGCCTCACCACCGGGCAGGCCACACATATGCACGCAAATGGAACAATGCCAGTGGCTTCGGATGACAGAGCACGGGACAACAAATCTGCGCAGACTCCGATCACGATCGACGCCCTTCAACTACGCAGCGACCACGTCACGGATGCGGTCACAACAACCTTATCAGGCACTCGGCAGCATATAAACCCGACCCATGACCCCATCCGCTTCAGTGGACTTGGTGGCACCGACCAGACAACCATGCTTATTCCTGCTCTTTTCGTTGTGCAGGTCAGTAACTACTCTGTACCCTCTTTACGGGACAATGATGTAACGCTGACGGTGCTTCCAAGTCCACACTTCCTTGCTGTACTGATTGTTGAGTGCTATGATGTATTTAAGCTATTGCTACTAACATCGGGCGATGTCGAGCTTAACCCCGGTCCGACGTCAGACTCAGAATCGGATACTCGTCCTAATAACGACCTTCTGAAACAAATTCTGAAAGAACAATCTAAAACCAACAAAACGTTAAAAGAACTAGTAACTAACTTGAAAAAGGTTGAGCGAACAGTTGATAACATGGAAACTAGGCTTGCCACGATTGAAAACGACATGGAACGACTGAAGTATTGCGAAGAGAAGTTGGCCGAATGTGAAAATAATTATGACACCACGAAAAATCAAATCCAAGATCTGGCATTGAAATTAGACGATTTAGAAAATAGAAGTCGACGGAACAACTTGATTATTTACGGCGTAACGGAAAAACCTAACGAAGATATAGCTTCACTCGAAAAGATAGTGAGAGAAAACATTTTAAAAGAAACGCTAGGCGTTGAAGTGAAAACCCTTGAAAGGACTCACAGGATAGGTACCCGCACAAGTAACCGAGACCGCCCGATCATCCTTAGATTGTTTGATTACGCCGAAAAAACCAAAATCTTATCTTGCTGCTACAAACTGAAAGGCACACCATTAGCCATTTCCGAAGATTTTTCTAAGAGAGTAAGGGAAATGCGCACGCACTTGTGGCATTCAGCGGTAAATGAAAGGGCAAACGGAGCAAAAGTTAGGCTAACATTCGACAAACTGAGAATCGATGAAAAAGTGTACACTTGGGACCCAGTGAGGAATATCAGGACTGAATTACCGCAGAAAGCAAGTGTTTCAAAACAGTCCCTTCCCACTTCGACTTCGCTGAAATCCTCTAAAAACAAGAAAGTTTCCAAATGACAGCCCAGTACCAAAACTCTACGAATCGTTTCCCTAAATGCCCGAAGTGTGGTAAATAAATTTGATCAATTAGAAAACCTAATCCTGTCTCATCAACCTCACATTTTAGTAATAACAGAAACGTGGCTTAACCCTGGTGTACGTGATTCTGAAGTTATTCCTCCTTCGTACAAACTGTTCCGTAAGGACAGAGGATCAAGAGGCGGCGGTGTCGCGATAGCAATTAAAAATAATATAAAGTCCTTAGAACTTGATGGTATTCCGGACCATGAAAGTTTATGGTGCAAAATAACATATTGTAACAAAAACATAACTATAGGGGGCGTTTATCGGCCCCCAAATGCAGCTCCGGACTTCATCGATCAGATTCATGATTACCTCTCAAAACATGCTAATTCTAAATCAAAACTTATTATTGCCGGGGATTTTAACCTTCCCGGAATAGACTGGAACAACCGCTCGCATGACGGCCGTGATGTCTCAAGTTCAGAATCACTACTAGACTTGGCATTTACATTTTCACTGAGCCAAATGGTAACTGATAAGACCCGTATCACTTCAACCTCATCATCTTTACTTGACCTAGTTCTTATAAGTGATACATTAGAAGGATCTTCCGTGTCCATCGAGAATGGCATTTCAGACCACAAAGCGCTCATTCTAACCTGTCCCATTTCAACGACGCGAAAACACAAAAAACCACAACCTATATACTTTAAGGATTACACACGCGCAAATGATCCTGATGTACTAGGTTTCCTAGAATTCCAGTTTCATTCATTCAATGAACTAACAAATGTACAAGAACTCTGGACACGTTTTAAAAATATTGTTAATTATTCCGAAAACACCTTCATTCCTAATAAAAAGAAACGCGTTAACCGAGAATACCCGTGGATAACACGTGAAATCATCCAACTAAAAAGGAAATTAAAACGACGGCGGAAAAAGGGAATCACGTGCACGTTAGACGATCTTATCGGTAAATTCAAACAAAAAATATCGGAAGCAAAAGCCCGTTTCTTCAACACTACATTACCTTCGTTTATGGCGCATAACCCTCACAAATTCTGGCGATATTTGTCAGATGAACGAGAAAAAATAACGCAAATCAAAATCTCGGATCATGTTATTCAGGACCCTGAACACATTGCTAAAGAGATGAATAACTACTTTCAGACAGTTTTTACGAAACATGCTACAAATGCAGCTTTAACACCTTACGATATCAAAATACCAATGGAAGAAATAACTAAGTGAAGAGGGTATACTGTCTCTATTGCATAAACTCGATCCTAAAAAATCTACCGGCCCCGATCAAATTTCTAACTCATTCTTAAGTCGATACGCAAGTTGGACATCAAAGTATCTATTTAAAATATTCACTCTTTCTCTTCAAACATCAGTGCTACCAGACGATTGGCGCAAGGCTGCAATAATTCCAATACATAAATCGGGCTCGAAATTAGATTTAAATAACTACCGCCCAGTATCATTAACAAGCTCATGCTGCAAAATAATGGAACACGTAATATTTAAGGCCATAATAACACCTAGAAACAAACGAACTCCTATATAAACAACAACATGGTTTCAGAACAAGCCTGTCAACCATAACCCAACTAGCAGAGTTAACTCATGACATAGCTAACGTACTTAATAATAATGGCCAATTAGATGCAGTTTTTTTAGACTTTTCTAAAGCGTTTGACGTAGTTCCGCACCATGATTTAATCACAAAATTATCGGCTTTCGGTATTAGTAATAAAATAATATCCTGGATCAACAGTTTTCTAACCAATCGTAAACAGAGCGTTTCAATCGATAATAATCTTTCACAACCACTCGAAGTTTACTCCGGAGTACCTCAAGGATCAGTTCTCGCACCACTTTTGTTCTTGATGTACAGCCTCCCTGATTTTTAATAATATAGCGCGAGCGTCGACTGAACTGCTTATAACTGCTTATAACGGCGATAAGCGTGCAACAAGGCGAGAGTTCGCGCACGAGCCTTGTTGCCTTGTTGCACTCGCCTTGTTGCACGCTCTTTTTGCACGCTTATCGCCGTTTTAAAGCGCTCACCAGCAGTTCAGTCGACGCTCGCGCTATATTATTAAAAATCAGGGAGGCTGTACATAAACGACATCCAGTTCTGCGTTAAAAACTCAATTCAGATGCGCCTGTTTGCTGATGACTGTGTCGTGTACACAGTCGTACACAACCAAGAAGACCAAATAGAACTTCATAATTCACTTCAAACAATTCACTCTTGGTGCAACACTTGGGGCATGAAACTAAACACATCAAAAACACATTACATGTCTTTCACAAATAAGAAACTCCCGCTTAACTTTTCATATTCGATCGGAAGGTCAACAATCAACAAAAGCAACCAGGTAAAATACCTAGGCATTAAACTCACGCCTAACCTTAACTGGGAGCCTCATATTTCGACCATGTGTCAAAAAGCCATAGGCAAACTGACCTTTTTAAAAAGGAGACTGCGCGCAGCACCACCACACCTCAAACTAAACGCGTACAAAACACTAATAAGACCATGCCTAGAATACGCTGATCTAATCTGGAGCCCTCATCAAAAATTTCTTATAAACAAAATAGAACGCATACAAAAATTAGCAGTTAGGTTTGTATATTCGGACTACAAAAGGCAATCCAGCGTCTCGGGTCTGCTAGCAAGGGCTAACCTAAAACCCCTCTCGCAGAGAAGAGTAATTTCGCGACTAAAATTCATCTATCAATTATACCATGGTCATTTCCAAATAGCACGTTCTCATTACCTCCAAGATCCTCCAAAACGTTCAACCAGACTTAATCACTCCAAAACAATCTATCTTCCCCCAAGTCACGTTAATGTTCACAAGCATTCCCTTTTTCCGTCAGCCATTTCCCAGTGGAACAAATTAACTAACGATATTGTGTGTTGCAATAACATCGACTCTTTTATTAACTGCATTCAATGTATTGACTTGTCATTGTGATTTTTTTTTTCATTGCATCTGTACCACTCCTGCACGGGCCGTGAAGGGCCTGCAGTATATTCAAATAAAAAAAAAAGAAAGTGCCTGCTTTCACAGGCGCCACATGGCTGGCGGCATCCTGCAAGTTGCCCCCAGCCCCCTCTAGTATTTCGTCTGCCTTATCGACGGGCAATCCTGGAAAAGTAGACGGTAAAACTGACACTTCTGCCCCCGAATAAACCTTAGCAAGGATAGGCAGCTGCACATAGCGCGCTTTCCCGGCCCCGTCAATCGCACCAATGAAATTTTCTCCGGTATCGTGTTGGAAAATCGAGACGCGTACCTTTCTTTGTGCTGGCACTTCTTGCTTGAGGCAAGCTTTCGCAAAATGTCCTTTGTTGCCACAGTTCGAAGCTCTGGCCGGGCACGCCGACCTCGGGTGGGCGTTGCCGGCGCAGTAGGGGGAACCTCTGTTGTGCTGTGGGCGTTTCTGGTGGCCTACGGCGTCCACGCTGGCTTCCTAGTCCTGAAGTTCTGGCGAGCTCCTAATGTGGACACACGGGAGCTGCCGCACGAGGCGAGCCTTGGCCAGCGCCGTAGCCAATGTCAGCTGCGGATGCATCTGCAGGGTCTCGGACAATTGCGCGTCAAGAAGGCCGACGACCGGTCCCGGACGAGTCGTTACTCCATATCCCCGAAGCTGCAGCGTTCTGTCAGCACGTGAAGTGCAGTAGTGAACTGATCCACCGATTCTTCTGGCCGTTGCTGGCGAGACGAACTTCCGCTTGACGACATCAAAACTCTTTTCTTCTTCGTCAGTCAGCAAAGACTTCACGGGCTTGGCGTACCATAGTACACAGTAGTGTGCGTACCTGGGCCTCCCCCGAACTGTGGCGAATCGGTAGTCATCGAAGTGGTCGATCCACGCCGGCCACCACGGCCACTCCGACTTTTTGTCAAAGTCCGGCGGTGGCGGCTGTTGAAGCACTGGGACTTGTTTTCCATTTTCTGTTCTGCCGTTCACGGCCTCCGCGAGGTAGTTGACCACCGCCCACTTCTGTAACCATGCGGTGACATTGTATACGACCGCGTATGCGTGCGGGAAGGAGCCAGTCTGGGTGGCAAAAAGCACTGCAAGGTCGATTCAAATAGGTCGCGAAGCTTCGGGCGAAAAGCTGTTCAGTACAGATTGTCACCGACATCAGCATGGGGGGTTATGGGAGCAGCGATTGAAGCGCGACTATGTTTGGAGGGAACAAACATTGGGAAAGAAAAAGGCGTTTTTTAATTCAGACGAGACACAGTTAGATTCATTCAATGAAAATAAAATTCCTAGTCAATTTTATATATTCGTGATGAGTTAAGAAAATACGTTTAATTTTATTATTATTAATAAATGCATTTCTTTTTAGCGCCCATCGCTACAGGGGGCGTTGACGCCACTATCACTCGCAGTGCAATGCACCTCTTGAAATGGGCAGAAAGGCGCGCTAGTATCACCTGTTGAAATACGCCCCCCTCACGATTTGTGCTTTCTTGCTTGTCGAAGTTTGTCCGAATTTGGTGACGCGGCTAGCTTCACTGCTTCTTAATCTGTTCAGTCAAAAGTAGTGAGTTACGACCGCCAGATAATTGTGTAGTTGTTTTCGTGCGACTGCGCTGGCCGACGGACTTGGCATCCGACAATAGGATCAGCACTCTACGCCTAAAGCTTTCGTCGGCCTCCAACGAAAGTATGTTCTGTGCAGGGATGCGCGGCTGGCCTTCTTTCCTGCATCGCTTTCCACGCTGAAAGCTCGAAACGCCCATCAAGTCGAATGGCGGGGCATTTGAATATATAGCTCCAAAGGAGAAACAACAAAACAAATTTCGCGCCTTCGAAAACAAAATGACTTCACTTCTGCTTTTAACGGACATGGCGTCACGTCATTTTTTCTTCCGCCGGAAGTGTTCCCACCACATACAGATGGCGCTAAGCCCCATGAACCGGCGATGGACCGCCATGTTTTGAACGTATGGGCTCCTATGGAAGCTTCGCTACCAGGTATATTTACCTTGGGCACTGTTTATTGCGATGGCCGATAATACACACTTCGGGGGATATCAGGTCACGTGGATAGCTTGGCGCACGTAGCGTCGCCCAGCTATCCGTGGTGACGTCACACGGATAGCTGCACACACAGCTATCCTTGTGACACACACATGCATGCGATAACAGCACAGAGTGTCCTTATGATTGCTATCGCAATAAACTTATGTGGATCCGACTCAATCAATGTAAGCGACGCTTTCTGTGCTCAGATTGACGATAATTCGCGGTGATGTTGACGGTGAACGTTTAATTTATTCGATATTTAGTGCAATGCAGAGTGTTTAGCCGTGGTGCACGTTACCTTGCGTGCACCACGGCTGCTTGTCTGTGTAGAACACATAATGCAAACCGAGACGTGCTTGCTCGCGGCGTTGTTGTGCGCGATGTTTCGTAACCTCCGAGACTGAGCCACCAGGCTTCTCGGCTCAACCTCGCACGCTCACACCGGCAGCATACGGCGCTCGGCCTCGATGTTATCGTATTTGGGGCCCTATAACGTAATCCAATCTCCTGACGTCAAATTTGCATAACCGCCGACGCAAGCATCGGGCGGCCACCCGCAGGGTTGTCTGAAGAGAACAATCAAACACGCTCCTCGTTCATAGGTGGTCACTTTTGTTTGCTTGAAAAACGAATTGTCAGCTGCGGATCCATCTGCAGGGTCTCGGAGAGTTGCGCGTTACGAAGGCCGACGAGCTGTCCAGGATGAGTCATTACTCCACATCCGCGAAGGTGCAGCGGTCTGTCAGCACGTGAAGTGCAGTTGTGAACTGATCCACCGATTCTTCTGGCCGTTGCTGGCGTCTGTGAAAGCAGACACTTTCATAAACAATGTTCCGCTATTTGACGAAATGACTGTCGAACTTCCGCTTGACGACATCAAAACTCTTTTCTTCTTCGTCGGTCAGCAAAGACTTTACGGGCTTGGCGTACCATAGCGTACAGTAGTGTGCGTACCTGGTACGCCCCTGAGCTGTGGCGAATCGGTAGTCATCAAAGTGGTCGATCCACGACGGTTAAATAAGACTAGCCACTGAGTGGCTTGTCTTATTTAACTGGCTCACAAGTGGCGAGAAGCACGCTCAAGTGGAGAGGGATTCCATGGGGCCGAGCACTGAAAATCGATAACCGGATGAAGAGAGTGGTGCCGACGTGTGCGATTGGTGCGCTTTCACTTACTTAGCTTGCGGTGGCTGGTCGAAAATCGCGGCGGCATGCAATGGAAGCTTGAGAATGACGCTAAAACGGATCCACAGGAAAGAAGAGATGGCAGAACGAGGTCGTAAACGTGCCGAAAGTGCTCGAAAACGTTATACGGCCACGCAAGAAGTTTTATTATAGGCAAATAAACCCATACTCTTTGACAGGTGCGAGTAGTCAGTGCCTGAGCGGTCGACGGCAGCCATCTTTTATTCCTTTCGCAACAAGGCAGCCTTCGGCTATTTAAAAGAAAATTCAGTTTTGTTCGACATATTAATGCATCTTCAACGCGTACTTTGATGCGGTGAATTTTTGCGGTATTGTGACGTCGCGTGACGGGCAGGTGAAGTGGCTGCAGCCCAAAAACTTTTGCCCAATAGCCGAGGGCTAATGGCGAAAAGGCGTCGAATCAGAAATAACTATTATCTTTTGTTCGGTGAACTCATGTGAACAGGTCATGCCAGATGGGGAGCTATCGCAGTTTTCGTGACGTCGCGTGACAGACAGGTGAAGTGGGGGTGGGCCAAAAAGCGTACGGTTGATTGCAGAATTGGAATAAAAAAGTTTGGAATAGTTTTACGTTATAGCGCTTTACACGAAACATCACGGTGACGGAGGAGACGACACCGATCACGTCGGCGGAAATGCGCCTGGAGTGTACATATAATTGCTATCACCATAATAAAACATTGTGCACGGAAAACGCTGCCACAAACTCGAAGCTTGTTTCCCCACAGTACGACTTAGCTTGTGAGGAAACAAACTCTTTGCATAATTTCTCAGTATTTTCAGGCGTTTTCATGCGACAGCATTTAAAAGCCCGGAATCAGGTTAGTCGTGTCCGACCGGCTGTCCGACCAGTGTTTTGTTGAGGACATTGCAACAGTCACCTTGCGCGAGGAAATATTCCCGACAAGGCGAGGGTCCGAGAAGTATTGTCCAGTGGTGACGTGTTTGCGCAGCTAAGCAATCGTGCGGGTAACTACAGACCATATCATGATTGATTCGGTGTAGTTCACCAGTTGTACCTGCACTATCCCAAAGCTTCCGAACCTAACTTTCGCTTACGAATCATGCGTAGGAGATTTGCGTAGGCATTATTTTAGTTATACTTCCGAACGGCATTAAACGAGACAAAGCTGCTGATTTTCGCTGTAACACAGAGATTCTCCCTTCCTCTTTATTTCGTTCCGTCACGCGTTTCATGAGTTTTCCCTTTGAATTTTTTCTGCACTGATAATATTAAAAACTTGGCATTGTCGCTACATTGTGCTGTCAAGTAAACACGCGTAAAAAGTGCTCGATTTGGCGATCTCCGTTCGCGTCAAAAACGTTTCTAATAGTTTTGTACCAAATACGGAATAAAACATTTTACCATGCACCGAGACTTGAAAAAAAAAGTGGCGCACGCAACTGTGTTTAACGCTTGGACGTCACTCCATCAAGGCTGCTGTCTTGATGCTGCTTCTTGCAGAATTTGACAATTCATCTTGCCTTATCCGTCACGCGTTTCATGAATTTTCCCTTTGAATTTTTTCTGCACTGATAATATTCAAAACTTGGCGTTGTGCAGCTGTGATGCGCAAATATGCATCACAGCTGCACAATGCGGTAGACGAGCCCTTCTCGATCAATTAAACGACGAACAAATCTTTTGCCCCTGCAGAGCTGCTTCACCGTATAGTGTCGAATAAAAGTGCCCCTGGATAAAAAGTTAGCCAGGGGAATAAAACGAAACTGGAGCTGCACATAGAGAGAGATCCACAGTATGTGGACTATGTTCGCGAGTGACTTCGAGCACTCGCGAATATTATGTTCAAGGCATTCTGTCGAAAGCTGGGAGTTTTCATGTCGCTCTACAATTTTCTGATTGACACTTTTTCGATAATAATAATAATAATATAAATAATAAAAACTATAATATTGGAGAACTTCATTAATTCAATAAGACTAATTATCTAGTTAGGCGGTATGAAAAAAAATAATTTGAGCATCTCCAAGCGACGGCAATCAACATTACGTTGGGTCTGTCTAGCTAAGTGGCATTCGCATATTTTCAAACTTAACCGCTAGCTGTATAGCGGATGAGTTTTCGCTGGGTTACAATTGTCATTTTAAAAAATAACCCCATGTATTTTAAACGGGACTACAAAAGTGCCCAGGAAAAAAAATCCAACCAGCGGAATTAAACTACACTCGACATATCGCGTGAGACCGTTGTCGGGATTAAGTGCCTAGAGTGCAAATTTTTCATTTATTTTTTTTTATTTTTCATTTATTTTTCCCTTAAAGGTCCGAAGGCATTACATAAGGGGGGAGCAAAATCAACGTCAAAGTGAAAGAATAAATTGACAAAAGAGAACAATAACAAAAAAAGAGTATGTAACAGTAAAATGTCGCGAATCGCGAAAAATGAGGTATTGCTCAGCAATACATTAAAAAAAAAAAATGTTTCCCATAGCCGACAAGGGTCGGCTACGCCGCAATATTCTATGTCCCGAATTCCTGGACTTGGCAGCTACATCGATACTACAAAGGTGCCGAAGCTGTCCTGAGGAGCGCGGTCAACTCAAGGGGCAGGATGTTATCGAAGGATGTTACCGTTGTGTCTATTTTTTCCTTGTATATGCCAAAGGGTCGCAAATTACATGTTTATAAACGTACTTACGTATACCTACGGATACGGTATACCTACGCCGCGGTAGCTTCGTGCGCTTTTCGATGGGGGCGAAATGCAAAAGCACCCGTGTACCGTGCACTGGGTGCACGTCAAAGAACCTCAGGTGGTCAAAATTATTCCGGAGCCCCTCGCTACGGCGTGCCTCATAATCAAATCGTGCTTTTGGCATGTGAAACCCCCAAACTTAATGTAATTAATTTTAAAATAAAATTAGTGAACCGCTGTATATGGTTTTCGATCCTCGACAGCGGTTCTCATTGCGGCGCATAATGCGCATGTGCCAACGAGCAAGCTCAGGAATGAGCTCGCCAACGTGAAATACCTTTTGCACCGCTAAAGTATCCGGGGATACAACTCTGGACATGGGCGCGAATTCCGCCATATCGTCAAATTCTGTAATGGCGGCATTTTGAGCCAATCACGCCGTAAAAGCCGCCAGTCATAGCTGGCAAGATGGCGAATTCGACAATATACGGCATAATAATAATAAGCACCTCGAGATTGGTTTACAAATTCCCTGTGCAGATTACGAATCTGTCTGCATCGGAAAAGGGGAAACTACCAAAGGCGTCTGAAACAACCCAAAAACGACGTTGGCATCAAATGTCACCGCGACGCGCGTTCGATCAGAATACGCGCCGTTCGATAAACTGGGAAAAAGCAAAGGTCACTGGAAAGGAACGTATCAACGAGACTATGTCTGGAATCGCTGGTCATTCAAACGACAGAAAATACGCTAAACAGGAAGCAAGATACCGGACAACACCTACATTCGAATCCTGTCGACGCTCAAGCATCGATGGATGGATGGATGGATGGATGGATGGATGGATGGATGGATGGATGTTATGAGCGTCCCCTTTAGAACGGAGCGGTGGGTTGAGCCACCAAGCTCTTGCTATTATACCGCCTAATGTATACAAACGCACGATGAATTCCCATAACCAATCTTGCAATGTGAACCAGAGATTTAAACTAGAGCACTGCACGGGGCCCGGGCCGGCCCGAAAGGCTGAGCCGGCCGGGCCGGTCCGTCCGAAGCCTTCTTTAGCGGGTCCGGGTCGGGCTCGGGCTTGAAGCCACGGGCACGGGCCGGACTCGGGCACGCTTATTAAAGATTACGGCCTTCGAGCACTCGCGAACATTATGTTCAAGGCATTCTGTGGGAAGCTGAGTTAGCAAAGAATATAGAAAAAAAAAAACCAGATGAAGTTCTAATTTTTTTCTTTTCCTCACAAACCGAACATTGCTTCCACGTTAGGAAAAAACTAATTATACAAGAACAGCTCTTCAAACCATTTCCCTGTTACCGCTTTACCCGCCGTGGTTGCTCAGTGGCTATGGTGTTGGGCTGCTGAGCACGAGGTCGCGGGATCGAATCCCGGCCACGGCGGCCGCATTTCGATGGGGGCGAAATGCGAAAACACCCGTGTGCTTAGATTTAGGTGCACGTTAAAGAACCCCAGGTGGTCAAAATTTCCGGAGTCCTCCACTACGGCGTGCCTCATAATCAGAAAGTGGTTTTGGCACGTAAAACCCCAAATATTATTATTATTACCGCTTTTGCGATTGCACTATTACAACTCTCACCGATACTATTATATCATTTTAGCGCTAATGCAAGTGGTGCCGTTTTTTACTTGCGCGTTTATTTTAACTGTATGTTCGTGAATTCGCCTGTTTGTCGAACGGGGTATCCCAGCTAACTTTAGCCAAAGTTTAAAAAATATGCGAATGTCACTTAGCTGGAGAGACCCAAGGTAATGTTGTTTGCCGTTGCTTGGAGATGCTCAAATGATTATTTTTTCCTTCCGCCTAATTAGATAATTAGTCTTATTGAATTAATAAACTTCTCAAATATTATAGGTAGTTTAAAGGGGCAATGAGAAAATTGTAGAGCGACATGAAAAATTCCCGATACAGCTTTCTGTTGCTCAGTACGTGCTACATAAAAATTTGGAGGGCGCTTAAGCTTCGCCTTTAAGAGCGAAGCGCGATAGCATTCGAAGATCCCTGACTGCTTCGCACGCTTCACGGCAACTGCAGCGTGTGTAACCGTAATGTTTACCGGGAAACGCTCGCGGCGAACGCCATGCACGATGACGGGCTTTGTAGTAGAAACGCAGCCTCTTGCGTGGGCCGCGATGGATGGATGGATGTTATGAGCGTATCCTTGAAACGGGGCGGTGGCTTGCGCCACCAAGCTCTTGCTTGGTGGCACAACCTATGGTCACTCCCTATGCTGCTATAGCAGCATAGGGAGTTACCATAAGCGCATCATTTCCCTTCCTCGTCAATGATCATTTCTTTCAACTTATCATGAATTCCTTCTGTTATCAGACAGTAATCAATGGTCGATTGCCGGTGTCCCACTTCCCACGTGATCTGCCATTCACACTTAGGTCCTGTATTCACGCTAACGAGGTTATGTTGCTCACAAAGATTGACTTCCCGTTGCTCATATTGCTCACATTGACTTCCCGTTGTTGTCGGTATAGCCATCTAGATCCTGTATGTGCGCATTCATGTCACCTAATAGGATAATTTCAGCATAATTCCCTAAACCCTTAATATCAGCACTTATGCATTACATTAACTCTTGATTCCTTTCTGCGCAATTATTTCCGGTCCATCAATACGTTACACCCAGCCTAGTTTTTTTTCCTCTCGTTGTACCTGATAACCAAAGTTGCTCTTGACATTTTGAATTCACTCTTTTCCATTTGGCTCCCTGATATATGAGCATTCCGACTCCCCCTCCCTTTTTTTCCGACTTAGTTCTGTTGCACCCTTGCCAAACATAATTCTCAATCACTGGCACCTCTTCCGAGTGATTAAGGTCCGTTTCTGTAACCGCATACACCCACAATTTCTTCTCGATTTAACTGCTGCTCAATTTCTGCCCACTTTTCTTATCTTCTGCCGCCCTGCATGTTGACGTAGCCTATTGCATGGTGAGCTCTCTTTTTTGTTTTCATCTTTTTTCTGTTATTGACGGCGACGCTATTCTGGGTTTCCCCTAGGGGACCTTCTTCACTACTTTGACCTCCTGAGAGCCCATGGGCCTCCTAAAAAAGCAACAGCGCGACCACCAAGTCCCAGCCTACTTCTCGTCGCAGCTTGTAATTGAAGTGGATCCCGTCTCGTTCAAAACCACCACATCTTCTCACTTCCCTATTTACTTCGATAACCTCGAAACCTTTCTCTCGGCTCATTTTCCATATCGCCTCATTAGCAGCCATTACGGCTATTTGTACGTAACTGTCCCGTACAGGCACCTACACTCTAAAAACTAAGAGAGTGCCGGGCACTCCCTTTGAGGGAGTAGCGGCTTGTCCCATATTTCACTCTCTTTTCGAGAGTAGATCGACCCTCTTTGAGAGAGAGTAGGTCAACTCCTGTTGACAGAGTTTTGTTACTCCGCCGCAAGGGATTGCTAGTACTCTTCTGCAGAGTGATAATACTCTTCCCACAGGGAGTGCTAGTACTCTTCCGCAGAGTGGTAATACTCTCACCGTAGGGGTAATGGCACTCCACCAGACCGAGTACTTCTACTCGCCCAAACAGAGTGCAACTACTCTTCCCAATACCCTCTTAGCGAAGTCCTGGCCACGCATGCAGGCAGGAAATCAGATCAAATTAGGGTCGCTGATACACCGTTCTCTAGGCGGCTCCTCAGACTCAGTGGCCCGATTCCAAGCGGCCTTCAGAATTAGGCGTGAGCAATGTTATGCAGGATTTTAAAGTCATTTTTCCTGGCTATTTGCTGCCTACCATGAGTCGTGACGGCTCGTAATCGGCCTATGCGTATGTGTCCCGAACGCCACTGCGGAGAAAGAAAAAGCTAATTCACATTTAATCCGCAAATATTTTCGCATATTTCACAATCAGGAGACACATAATCTAATTAGAACACAATAGTCGAGGGAATCACACACTTATGGAGAACCACATTGCTCTATACATCACGTGGATTCGAACCCGCGTACACTCGCATCTATACAATTCAAAGCACACATCCTAACCATTACACCACAAAGCCACCACGCTCAGTCGTGTTGTTTTAGAGCTTATATACATAACAAATGTATTTGAGGAATCGGCTGCGGTGGTTGGAGTTTCTCTGCAGTGTGCTGTGCTGTGCTGTTGCGTACTGGAATACGTTTGCGTTTGCATCATTTCCATTCCTTGCTACGACTAACGGAGGAATACAACGTAGACGACGACGTGAGAACTATTCACGGCTTGTCGTCACCCCAGGAAAATAACAAATGTGCCGTTCAGCTCACGATCGAGTGCTTTTCCAGTCCATGCATTATATGTTCTCCGAAAATACGCGGATACAAAGTATCGTGCCAACCATCCACGTATGTGAATTTAAGTCGCGCGTATACTGGTGAGCATTTCTGTTTATTTTTTCCGCCAGTTCCATTCGTATGTGGTCAACTGCGATGCCAGTACCAGGCATTTCGACGTGCCTCACGCTGCCGTGTAGGCGTTCTTTTCAAGTGCATTAGTTTAGAGTTTGGTTCAGTCCGCTGTGAGCTGTTGTCCTGCATTAGCAGCGGATCGTTAGCGTTTTGAAGAGCACGCATTCCAGCATTTGGAGACTGCTTATGCCGATAGCCGCGTCACATGCGTTGGCACGCATGTTTAAATGAGTAATGTGTCCACTTGTTACGCGTGCACTGCTCGTATCCTGTGGCAGTGCTCGTTCTAAAAGCTTCGAAGACCACCTACATTCATACGTGTGTTCAATATATATGCACAGGATAGACTTGCCGGCTAGTTGGTTGAGCATTTTAGAAGAAACAGCGCAACACAAGGACGACGCAAAAACATGGACAACACCACGAAGCGCTGGTGTGGTCGATGCTTTTTTTCGTCCTGGTGTTAGCGCTGTTTCTTCTTCCACGATACACGCACACCACAGGTACGCGAAAGTTTAGGAGTATAGGGCGTTAACTTTGTTTTCCCCGTTTCCTCTCAGTGTCAGTGGCACAATGCGTTGCCCGAAATAGCGCACGCTTACCCCCATATTCAGAAATGCATCATAACTTGAAGCCCATGCTTGACTTCATCTAAATGATGCAAGTCGTGAACGCACCAAAAGAAAGGCAGTGAGCGTCTGGGGGACGTTCGCACCAGGCGTCGTTTATATAAAGTCAAGCATGGGCTTTGTATTAATATACATTTCTGAATACGGGGGTTAGTCATCTACTTCTCACAGAAAATGTCGAAGAAACGCCCACCAAAACCAGGCACATTCGTAAACCTAACTAGGCAATACGAAGCTCCATAGAAAAAGAGTGGTATTAAAAGCTTTCAGTATTTTTCTTTACTCCAAAATGGTTGCGCTCTCGTGGTTTCAATGTACAGAGATGATGCAGCGTTAGCTAAAAAGCATGAATTTCCGAACTCCATGCCAAAATAAGCTTGTAAAATTATTTAGGTGCTAGAAACCAGGGTTTGTAGCGATCCTTGAAAACCCTTTATTTCTAAAATGCCATTTTCAAGGCATTGAAAAGCCTGGAATTTTTAGAAGTACTGGAAAGTCCTTAAATTTGTACACTTGGCTAGACATAGCAGACATTGCCAAGTGTTTTTTTTTCCCTTCTGTGACATTCTTCGCATGTCACAGAGAATTGTCTGTGGAGGTAATAGAAGGAAAGCGACATCCTTAAAGTTCAAATTACAAAGGAGCTGCAGATACCAGTTTTAGGCACATGGAAGCGGCGACAAATGTACTTGGAGGAGCAGAAGCAGGAAGCTCAACGGTTGAGGCATTCAAAGAAAAGCCGTGATGAGTAAATTGAGAGCTACAGACACAATAAAAGATCACCTTTCTCCGGTGCTGTGTTGTTCCGCGATCTTGAGCGCGCGCGCGCGCGGTGGAGAACTCCGAGTGAAAAAGTAGAGCGCTCGCTACGCGTTCCTTTGAACTGCGGCGGCCTGTTCTCTTAGAAGCAAAACGATGTGTTCTTTGCTCAGCGTGCATGAATGATACATTGCCATGTTCGGGGCCAGCCACCTACAGTTGAAGCAGAAGATCACGCTACGTTTTGTTCTCTATTGCCGCAAGAGTAGAACTACTCTCTCTCTCTGAAGGGGGAGAGTGAAAAGCACATTTTACTCTCTCCTTGGTGAGAGAGTGAACAATGCATTTCACTCTCCTCGACATTTTGCGAGAGTAAAACGACGCTTTGAAGAGTGAACCGGCCGCTTCACTCCTGCGATACCCTTCCTAGTTTTTAGAGTGTACGGCACCGTGCACACCACGATCTGCACCTGAGGGGACAGCTCGCGCAAGTCGTCCACCCCCTTCGCCAAGCGCTGGGCTACTCTTAGACAAAGATACACTCTTTGGGGTGTATATCTGCCACACAACAACAATCGTCATCTGCCTTGCTTGCGTTTCCTATCTTGAAAACGCCACGCCCGCTACTTTCCTGTCGGCAATGCTATGTCATGCTGATAACGCCCATGCCGTTCGCAACTGGGACGTACCGGACTCGCAGCATTAAAGAAAGGAAATGCGGACAAGACAGATGAAGTTTATTGTCGTGCGGCAAGATACAACCCAAAGGGTGTAATTTTGTTTTAGAGTGTAGTCCTGTCCCTTTCTGGTTTAGGACGTCATTTAGCCCACCTGCTACTATGTCAAGGTTGCGCACTTGGGCATTTTCCGCGAGCTTTGCTTATGCTCGGTCCACGACATAAGCCAGTCGGCGCCCCAGAAATCTCCTTACCGCCACTCTTTTATCGCCATTCAACCTCTCCAGAATTGCTTCTGAGCACCTAGCCAGGTTTGAGTCGCTGGCGATAATCACCATTTCACTCTCTCCTTCCTCTCCCTGCTTCCCTTTGTCCTTTTCAGCGTGATTCGGACTTGACAAGGGGCATTGACCCCTGCGCTCCTGCTTTTTTCGCGTGGCGGCCTCAAGGTAGGTGTCGCTCCTTCCAGCTAACCCCTAACGTTGCTAAAGTTAGGGGTTAGCAACGTTAGCTAACGTTGCACGCATTCCACGTACTTTGCTAGCATTCACTCTCCTGTCATGTTGGGGGACTGCGTTCCATTGTCACGGCCATTCTCGTTCACAATGGCGGCCCTGTTCAGCTTTTCCTCGGCTGTTTGAAGCGTTTTTTACGCTACCTTCCGTGCATCATGCTCCATATTTAGCTCATGTTTGAGCTCTTCGGCCTGTTTGACAAGCTCATCCTGGAAAGCCTCAATTTTCTTCAGCCTAGCATCGTGATCACAGTGTGCGCCGTTTGATTCGATTCCCTCTCCATTCTCATTCGTCTCCTCGTCTGCCTTGAGGGACCCCCCACACACCGCACGCTTTCCCGGCTTTCTTGCCGGGAAAGCCCGGCTTTTACAGCGAAGCTGTATACCTCTGCTATCCAAGGAAATTGTCGTGTCCTTGGCGTGGTAAGCAAAAAACTCCCCATACGTGGGCCTATCGCGAAAATAGTGCAATGTCGGGCCGACCCGCGGCGGAGGTGAAGCAGGCGTTAAACACACCCCATACCTGGGCCGATCCCGTAGATAGTGCAACACAGGCCCGAACCGTGGCGGTGAAGCAGGCGATAAACACACCCCATACGTTGGCCGATCCCGAAGATAATGCAATATCGGGCCGACCCGCGGCGGAGCTGAGGCAGGCGTTGATCACTCTCCATATCTGGGCCGATCCCTAAGATAGTTCAATGCCGGGCCGACCCGTGGCGGAGGTGAAGCAGGCGTTAAGCACAACACATACGTGGGCCGATCCTGAAGATGTTTCAATGCCCGGCCGACCCCCGGCGGAGGTGGAGTTCGCCATTAAGGGGCCCACATACACAGCTTCGGTGGTCATCCTTCTTCGCAGAGTGGAAGGGCACTGAGTTTTTTTTTCTAATGCAAATACTATATTACTATAATAATGCAGAGCACGTGTCTTAGTAATAGTCAGAGTAATTGTCACCAATGTTTTAAATCACTGCCACACAGAGTTAAGGTATGCCACCTTTTTGCACGTGTTCAACCACGCGGCCACGCTCTCACTTTCCTACCAAAGCAATATTCCCGATACCAAAGTGCACACAGTAAAACCACTAACAGGTATTAGTCTTGCTACTTTCAAGCTACTATTTAGAGGCTATAAAGGGTTGACGTCCCACCCGGTTGTACGTGTTGAAGCAGGTGGCGCGAAAGGACGCTCTGACTATCCTGCAAAACCACATATACACGATACACACCTGCGTACACGAATCAATTAAAAACAGAAACAAGCTCAAAGCGTGCACAAAGAAACTTATGATTTCGTCGCCGCCAAGGAGCCCCGGAAAAACCCGTCCATCCGTTACAATCTCACGCTCCCGCGATGCGGTGGAAGCGAGCGCCATCTGGAAGTGTTTGAAGGAGACGGGCGCGCCGCGACTTCCTACCACCACTCTTTTATCGCCTTTCACACCCTCCAGAATTGCACCGACTGCGAGATATTCACGCGCCGGCGGGCGCAAATGGCGGACGCCGTGGCCGGTCTATGTATGGTAGAAACGCTAGAAAAGGGGTTTGAGTTTCCGAGTAACAGAATTATGCTATGAATCCGACGCTATCATGTCTGTAGGTCGTGTGTAAGTCGTATTTTGCGATTTTTCTACGTATTTTAGCTTGAGAAATACAATTCGTTCAGTAACTTTCTTGCGTCATATGGAGGGCCTGGGTATGGATGGTTCGAAAATCTTTTCGCCAAAACGACGCCCGACGCCGCCGCCGAACTTTCTGCGAGATGGGGCTCTTAAAGCTACCAGGTGAAAGGTGTTTTCCGAGCGTGAAAGGTGCCCCCAAATGCACGCAAAATTGCCGCGTGACTGGCCGCTTGAGGCACTTCGCGTGTATTCGCGGGCTTCTTTCACGCTCCGAAAAACACTCTTATGTAGCTCGTACTGAGCAAACAGAAAGCTGTATCGGGACTTTTTCATGTTGCTCTGGAATTTTCTCATTGACACTTTTAATCTAATTATAATATTTGAGAAGTTGATTAAATAATTAAGACTAATTATCTTATTAGGTGGAATGACAAAAATAATTTGACAGCAAACAAACCTTGGGTTTTATGCAGCTACGTGGCCTTCGCATATTTTAAAACTCTCGCTAAAGTTAGCTGGGACACTGTATACACGCATGCTAAATGATCTCATAGGACCGAATCGTACGATCAAGCCACGATGCATACTCACCTGTGGAAAAATAACTGCACAGGCAATGGGCCAGATCACTGATGTTACCATGCGAGAAACAAAGATTTCGGTCTCATTGATTATACACTGCAGCTGATTAGACCCCGAGAAGGTGAGGTTGACACATACTGTACAATCTAATCTGTAATATATATATATATATATATATATATATATATATATATATATATATATATATATATATATATATTACTTACGGACCGGACCTGGTCATGTGCACGCGGGCACTGGTCAAGCTTATTAATGAACGCCCGGGCCAGGGCCGGGCCCGGGCTTGGTAACATGGGCCCGGGTCGCGCCCGGGCTGGGCTCAGTCATATACTCCCGGGCCCGGGTCAGGCCCGCTCTTGGTATGACGGGCCCAGGCGGGCTTCATCAAGCGTGCCCAGGCCGGGCCCGGGCCCTGTAATCAGGCCCGTGGAGTGCTCTAGTACACATCTCGAAACGTCAATTTTGGTTTTTTGACACTGGACAGCGACCTGCAGTATTCCTGATCGTTGATCGAAATTTAAGAAACCGTACGATATCTCGTCGAATTTTTTATGAGGTGATCCGCGCTCATGATGTCGTAAAAATGACGGCCGTGAGTAAAGTCGTCACTATTCAGGTTATTGCCCTAGTCGTTTGAGAGGCGATTTCTCGACCTTCCGCATGCCGTTCGGGTGCTGCAAAAATATCATTTGTCGACTTCGCCGGTACTAAAGTTAATTTCAATCTTCAATTTCAATTCCTGTGAAACAGCACGCACACTGAAGAGAGACTATAAATCAGTTTAACCTGATGCAGCATTCTTTCAAAACTTCGTCTTCGTTATTGTCCCGCTAATAGGTTGATTATTGAAGAAAAAAAAATCAAAGCCAAAGTCGAAATTTGTGAATTTCGCGCTGTAGCTCATCGTCGGCGCATTAGTGTGACGTTGTGACGTTATTTGGCCCATTATAGCTGAGTGAATTTCTAAGTTCACGTCTTTGGCTCACTACAATCTAGTCCATCTTTACGGATAAATGTATTAACTAGGCCCGATCAGGCGCCGATAAACTTTGTGACATCCCAGCGTGAGAAGGAGGGCTCTTCACGGTATGACAGCGTGACAGTGTGACAGAGACGAAAATTAATCTCCTGCCGCCGTGGTGGCATCGGCGGGCGACAAGCCGCCGCCGGAAGGTTGCTGCCCATATTTTATGGAAGGCTCCACACTGTTTAGGTGCGTAAGAAATCGTTGAACGTCGACCTCCCTTAGAATGCAAAAGTAGTCGTCCACGTAGTTCAGGAAGACTTCAGGCTGGGATTGGAAGGAGCTCAGTGCTCTGGATTCAATTGCCTCTGATACAGGGATTGAAACACCCACAGACATTACATGTGTCTGTTTGTAGAATGTACCGTTGTATAGACCGTTTTTTCGTAGGCGCCGCCATATTGTGAACGCAGTGGCGCCGCTAGCCACCATAGCGCCGCCTATGAGCAGCGCCATACTGGCTTGGGTGAAAGCGGTGCGGTAGTTTCTGGTGTTTGTTTTCGCACGCGCGCGTTCTATTTAGCATTACGTGCGTCTTCTACGCACTTAACGGTTCTGTGAGGCGTACTGAAGTGGTTTAAGTCGGTATAGCCGGATTTTCTGCTGGCATTGCGGCGGACGGCGCTCATAGCTCCATGTGTACGCGCATATATTTGAGCCTACTATTAGCCTCGGAGATCAGTTGTTTATTTCTGAATGTTCCATTCAGTAATGTGACCTTATTGCAGTATTATCCTCTATTTCTAAGCTGCGGTTTAGGAGCCATGAAACATACGCGACGATCGCAACAGCGTACCGTTCTGCTACGATAGGAGCTGTGGTGTTATACTTTGACAAGCGTTCAAACTGTTCGCTGCAGGTTACATTGCGTGACTACTTGGTTCGATGGATGAGGTTTCCGCCCCTGAATAAAATAGTTTTGGCAAGTAATAGCAGCATACCTTACAGTCTGAATTAAGCCTGTCCAGCAAAGGGACTGCTTACGAACTGCGCGAGCGTCCCAAGCAGTGGTAGGTGCTGGATTACAGATATCTTTCTTCTGTATACCACGTGGCCCAAGCATACGGCATCAGCGGTTATATATCTATAAACGTTGTGTGGCGTGACTATGCGAGGTGGTATTGCGGCGTTAGCCCGTTTTCTCTTGCTTTTTCGAGAAAGAGGATGATAACCGAATTTTTTTTTTCGGTTGTGTTCGTTCCGTTCTCTACGACGCACTAGCACGTGTTACGGAAATTTTGTCCTCAAAGATAGCCATCGCATTCTTTTTATGCGATCCCTCTCATATATTATGGCTGTATACTGGCCAAAAAGGCAATGCCGAAGCGCACAGCTTACATATGTATCGTGCTGGTTCACCAACCGCAGTGATCGCTGTGTTGAGCAGGGCCATTGGCCTCATGCAGGAAGGCTAGCGTAGACATGTAGTAATTTCAAGCCTACTGGACTTTAAATGCGCGAGAACGATGCCGGTACATCACAAATATTTGATAGTGCCTGCCGCTGAGATGTTTCGTGGTTCCCTTAGGTTGGCCGTGCACGAGCATGCGCTCTTATGCTTTATGTTTTACTCCCTACGCCAAGCGATCAGACAGTGAGCTGATTTATAATTTAATACTGGTAATACAGAGACACCGGTTTTCTTTGTTAAATTAAAACCGATATAAGCAAAATAGTTCACAACACATACACACACCGCGACTGATAATGTGCGTACACCGCGGCTGATAAAGCGCGTCACATTTTTGCGCCCCCAAGACATATTTCCGCCTGCTGTAGTTACCGATGCACCGAAACTTAAGGCGTCCCTGACGACCTTGTATGAACATACATGGCGTAAATTTCACAAAGTACCATCTAAAACATCTCGAAATCGTTCCGCAGTACGCGACAGCAATACTTTCAAGCAGCGCCGCGCCGGATCGCACAAGCCAGAGAGGAGCAAAGGCTCTCCGCGCGCCCTATCCTCCTCGCCCGATGAAAAGGTCTATAGGTGAAATATGCATTCTACCTGAACGCGCTTCTGCCTAAAAAACACGTGCTCCCTTTAGCAGTCAACGGCGATTGGGCCTGGGATCACGCTCACTTATGGCCGCTTGCGTGCAACCAGCCGGTAACAAACAAGTCCTACGTTTCTAGTAGGACTTCTATTATTCAACAGCCAAAGTTCACTACTGGAGGCGAAAGATACCAGAGCTCTGCCTCTCGCGTTGATCTTCGAACTTCCCCAGAGGGTATAATGAACGTTGAATTCTTCAATAATGACCCACGGATCGGGAGTTGAGGACTGGATGTCTCGTAGTCTTTTGTGACCAAATATCCTTGATGGAGATAGGTAGGCGCATACATTGACAGTAAAGGTAAAACTCGCTTTCTTTACTGTTAGGCATATATATTGATTATCGTCATTAGGTGGCACAGGCTGATAAATGTAAGTTAGATAACGGCTAATAAACACCAAAACTTTACTGTTTTCACCAACAGTTGACGACATAAACGATTCACATCCGGAAGCTCGATAAGTTCGGCTCTCAAATGACGACAATGGGAAACATATTGGCATACACGAAGCGACGGAAATCGGAAAATGCGAGCTCTGAGTCCGCGGCAATTCCACTGAAAAATAGCTGCTTTTCGGAGCTCATCCCTGAAAGACAGTGGCGGGAGAGCTATTCTTTGGCAACCCTTGAGTTGTCAGTCCGGTGCTGGCAACTCAAGGGTTGCCAGCACCGGACTCAGAGCACCCAGTACTTCAAGCGTACTTCTGGCAGATTGTGTGTGCATGTAACGTAGCAACACGCTAATGACATGCATTAAAAGCCTAAGAAAAGTTATTACTTGCTCAGATGAGCAAGTAATAGTTTTCCGCGGACCCTCGGATGCAGCACCTTGCCGTTCTGGGGGCGGCTTCTGCTGTGGCTCTTCTTCCGGTCGTGTACGCGTAAGTGGTGGCAATTCCTTTGTAGAGAGAGATCTGGCAGTGTTCTCCCTGCCAACATCGGTGTTTGCGCTGCTGGAAACTTCCGCTGACGGTGCTGCATGACGAGTCGACTTTTCTTGAAAAGTTGATATATTCCATCGTGAGGACTTTCGATGGTGACGTCGTCTTCGCCGGATTTCTCCAGCGGCCTCTTTGTGGGTAGAGCTGTCTCTCGCCATCTGGAGACAGTCTTCGGAAGAGGGGCAGTGATCACCTTGACAGTTAGGACATTTCAACGTGGTTGTGCTGCAGTTGTCTTCTGAATAGGGTTCGGCGCATCTAGGGTATCATCATCATCATCATCATCATCATCATCATCATCATCATCACCAGCCTGTTTTATGTCCAATGCAGGACGAGGCCTCTCCCTGCGATCTCCAATTACCCCTGTCCTGCGCGAATCGATTCCAACTAGCGGCAGCTAATTTCCTAATTTCATCACTCCACCTACTCTTCTGCCATCCTCGACTGCGTTTCCCTTCTCTTGGTACCCATTCTGTAACTCTAATGGTCCAATGATTATCTAACCGGCGCATTAAATGACCTGCCCAGCTCCATTTTTTTCTCTTGATGTCAATTAGAATGTCGTCTATAACCGTTTGCTCTCTGATCCAAACAACTCTCTTTCTGTCTCTTAACGTTGTGCCTAGCAATCTTCGTTCCATCACTCTTTGCGCGGTCCTTAACTTGTTCTCAAGCTTCTTTGACAGTCTCCAAGTCTCTGCCCCATATGTCAGCACTGGTAAAATGCACTGATTGTACACATTCCTTTTCAATAATAATGGTAGGCTTCCAGTCGGGAGCTGACAATGTCTGCCGCATGCGATACAACCCATTTTTATTCTTCTAAGAATTTCCTTCTCATGATCAGGGTTCCCGGTGATGAATTGACCTGGGTAAACGTACTCCTTCACAGACTCTAGACGCTGACTCGCGATCCCGAACTTTAGTTCCTTTGCCCGGCTATTCATCATTATTTTTGTCTTCTGCATACTAATCTTCAACCCCACTCTTACACTCTTTCTGTTAAGGTCCTGAATCATTTGTTGTAACTGGTCTGCATTGTTGCTGAATAGAACAATGTCATCGGCAAACCGAAGGTTGCCGAGATATTCGCCGTCGATCCTTACTCCTAAGCCTTCCTAGTTTAATCGCTTGAATACTTCTTTCAAGCACGCAGTGAATAGCATCGGACAGATCGTGTCTCCCTGTCTGACCCCTATCTTTATAGGTATCTTCCTGGTTTTCTTTTGTAGAATTAAGGTAGCTGTAGAACCTCTGTAGATGTTTTGCAAGGTATTTACGTAAGCGCTCTGTACTCCTTGATCACATAATGCCTCTATGACTGCTGGTATCTGTACTGAATCAAATGCCTTTTCGTAATCTATGAAAGCCATATAGAGAGGCTTATTGTACTCTGCGGATTTCTCGATAACCTGATTAATGACATGGATGCGATCCATTGTATAGTATCCCTTCCTGAATCTAGCCTGTCCCCTTGGTTGACTAAGTCCAGTGTTGCCCTTATTCTACGGGAGAATATTTTGGTAAATATTTTATATAATACTGAGAGTAAGCTAATTGGCCGATAAATTTTCAATTCTTTAACGTCTCCCTTTTCGTGGATTAGTATAATGTTTGCATTCTTCCAGTTTTCTGGAACCCCTTGCAGTCGATAGACACTTCGTATGAACAGCCGCCAGTGTTCCAAACATTACGTCTCCTCCATTTTGGATTAAATCGACTGTTATTCCATCTTCTCCTGCTGCTCTTCCTCGTTTCATGTATTGCAAGGCCCTTCTGACCTCATCGTTAGTTATATGAGGAGTTTCTGTATCCTGTTCTTTACTGTTTCTAATGGAGGTATCCTGACTCCTCTGGGTATTGTATAGGTCAGTATAGAATTCTTCCGTTCTTTTACTATATCTTTGAGATTGCTGGTGGTATTGCCTTGCTTATCTTTCAGTGCATACATATTGGTTTGGCCTATGCCAAGTTTCCTTCTCGCTGATTTCAGGCTGCGTCCATACTTTACGGCTTCTTCAGTCTTTCTTATGTTATAGTTTCGAATATCCCTTAATTTTGCCTTGTTTACCAGTTTTGACAGTTCGGCGAATTCTATCTTACCTCTTGAGTTGGACATTTTCATTTGTCGTTTCTTTATTAGGTCCTTTATTACTTGGGAGAGCTTGCCTACTGGTTGCCTTGGTACCTTGCCTCCCACTTCAATTGCTGTTTCTGAAGCCAGCCTGGTTACGGTTTCATTCATTAGCTCTATGTCATCATCATCTCTCTTTTCAAAGGCTGCATATTTTTTTTGCAAGTACCCGCCTGAATTTGCCTGCTTTTACTCTTACTGCCTGTAGGTTGACCTGTTTCTTCTTGGCCAATTGTGCTCTTTCTCTTCAAGTTGAGGTGAATCCATGCCCTCACTAATCTATGATCACTACACTTTACCCTACCTATCGCTTCTACATCCTACACTATGCTGAGATCAGCAGAAAGTATGAAGTCAATTTCATTTCTTGTTTCACCATTCGGGCTTTTCCAGGTCCACTTTCTGTTGCTACGCTTCCTGAAAAAGGTGTTCATTATTCGAAGCTTATTCCTTTCTGCGAATTCTACCAGCATCTTTCCTCTAGCATTCCTGGAATCGACGCTGTAGTTGCCAATGGCTTGTTCACCAGCCTGCTTTTTCCCCCACTTTTCCATTGAAGTCACCCATTACTACAGCATACTGAGTCTGCACTTTTTTCATCGCTAATTCAACATTATCATAAAACTGATCTACTTCCTCATCATCGTGACTGAATGTTAGTAGTGTAGGCTTGTACTACCTTTAATCTATACCTCTTATTAAGTTTGATTACGACTTTAGCTGCCCTCTTATTAATGCTGTAGAATTCGACAATGTTGCCCGCAATGTCCTTATGGATTAGGAATCCTACCCCGCATTGCTTCTTATCTGGGAGACCTCTATAGCTGAGGACGTGTCAATTATTCAGCAATGTATAAGCCTCACCAGTTCTTATAATCTCACTAAGGCCAATGATATCCGAAACAATGTCTGGTAGTTCCTCAAAAAGTCCGGCTAAGCTAACCTAACTTGAGAGGTTTCGGGTGTTAAACGTTACAAGGGTCAGTTTCCATGGGCGGCCTGTCCGGACCCAGAGATTCTTAGCACCCTGTGCTGCGTTACAGGTCTGACCGCCGCCTTGGTAAGGTGCTCCGCAGCTGCTGGGGACTGAAGGCTATTGGGTAATAAAGTGAGTCATTTGGGAGGGAGTTGCCTTCTAAGTGGGGTTCGGCGCACTGCGGAATTTCTGCAAAACACACTTCACATGGTCTTCGAATAAATGGTCTAGCCTGGTGGTGAAAGTGGTCAACCTTCACGTAGAAAGGAAGACATTCACCCATGAACGTTATCCTCGCACAACGTGTGTTACGGAGACGACCAACATGCACAATAACGTTGTGTTCACTTGCTGGTTTTATGAGAACTGGGAGGTTTGCGTTAGGTATTTCATTGTCAATGTCATATATGACTCCTGTTATTGTGGCACCAATCGCTGGCACGACGGATCGGACCTTGATGTTACCCAGCTGCGTTACATGTAGTAGTGTGTTCAGCGCGCTCAGGTTCATCACATCGATTGCCAGGATGTTTCTCCTAGTATATATCTTGACATCCTTGATCTAGTTCGGCACGGTGTTTTCTATATACACAGAGAGTGCTTGTCTGTTGAGGACGCGTAGGTTGTCAGTAGCATTTTGTGGCACAAACAGGATTGACTGAGGCCATCGTTGACGCGCAGTTTTCTATGTGGCCGAACTTTGACGCCAAATATGAGTTGATAATTTTTCGTTTGGCCTTGCGGTACTGGACAAGTCGAAAGCTGTCTTCTGAGGACTCGTCACTTGATGCGGCGTACAGCTCCGTGTCCTCGCTATCGCTCGATGTATTTACTCGCTTCCTCGAAGCGATGTCCGCGGGCGAACGGGAACCGGGAGGGTCCTCGGGGTGTTGTACATCCATCACCGCGATGCAGGGGCCGGCAGACCCCACAAGTGCAGTGAGAAGTCCAGAAAAGCACAGAGACTGGCGAGATGTGTTCCACAAGAGAACGAACAAGTCGAATAAACTTGTAGCAGCTACCGCTGTACAGTCGCGCCCAGTTAAACGCACCGCCAGCCACTACCGTCACCTCCGATCCCCGTGCACGAGTGACCGTCTGTAAGGAAATTACAACAGTGAGGTGTGCTTTGTTGCTCATGATGTGAAGACAGGGCAGCTATTGTTTCCCCCTTTTGCAATGCAAACCAATATGGGTGCAATAATAATAATAATAATAATAATAATAATAATAATAATAATAATAATAATAATAATAATAATAATAATAATAATAATAATAATAATAATAATAATAATAATAATAATAATAAAAAATAATTATGATTATTATTATTATTGTTGTTGTTGTTGTTGTTGTTGTTGTGAAAACATATACACTTGAAAGAGAGTAAAGGGAAAGCAAGCAGCAGGCTGGCAACTGTTGCCGGTAGGGGCACAACGCCTCCTGTCAGGATTGGGGGCTCAATCCCATCGTCCGTGGTCCTTTGCCAAGATTGGAGTACGGCATGAATTCGAAGGTAGCTGGCCCATGCCGTCGTCCAACTTATTTACGCTGAGATCGTTGATGAAGTGAAGAACTGCTTCTCATCGAGAACGAGGAAAAGGGTTTATTTACAGAAATTAAATCAGTCTAACATGACTGCTTGAGAAAAAGAGTATTAGTCCAACAGGACTGCATGAGAGAAGTGACTCAGTCTAACATGACTGCTCAAGAGAAGTGTCCTCAACATTCGCACAACCACAGTTTTTATACACTCGATCCGCCGGTCATACGACGCGGCGACTGTTCGTTTACCCATCACCAACTCGCCGCTGCTCTGCAGATCAGTTTACGTACACAAAGGCAACCGCGCTCTGAGGCCCGACGACGGCGTTGGCGGGGTGCCGTTCCGGGAACTATCGGTGCCGATCGAGGGTCGCTCGTTGTTCCGTGCCACGCCGAAGCGTGAGACGCACTAAAATACGTCGTCCCCACGGCAGCTTGTCCATGCGTGTCAAATCAGCTCCGCGTTGGGGAACTCCGGAATCATTGTTCACACACGCCGAACTAGTTCCGTCACAATGTCGATGGGGCGGGTGGAAGGCGGCGGATTCCAGCGCAAAGGCCGCTTCTTTGAACGCCTCCCAGCTGCAGCGACGGAGAGGGAGAGGTGCGCGTCGTGTCGCCCTGTCGTAACTGTGTGGCAATCTTGTTTCGCAGCTCGCCATTCTTGACACTCCCTACTCTCGCGTGTATGTCTAATTCACTGGGCTATATCGAGTTTCTCACTTCCCATGATTATCTTTGAGAACAGTGTACCGAAGGCCTCGAATTAGGCATTGCCAGACTCCCGCTACCACCACGTTCTAGATTCTATGGGGGACATAAGAGGGCATACCAGCCATTCGCCTAAGACCACTTTACTCGCTGTGCCATTAGTTGGAAGGGACGTTTTACATGTGCCATAGTGGTTCTGAACAATGCTAGCTTGAGGTTAGGATATAAAACATGCTATACACAGGCAGCCACAAGAATATGCTTTGCAGGTGCTGTGAACAGACATAATACAGAACCTTAAGTTCCGCGTGAACTGTGCTGTGCAAACAGAGCCCTGAAATAGCCAATTAAAGGCCACGCCACACCCTGATGAATCTGATCATGAAGCCGCGTCATCAGGCAATGGCCGCAAACTCACCTATAATACCTAATAACACTTTTATTTCCAACAATGAAATCAGTACATTTATACAGGCCTGCCAAAGCCTTTGAAGGCTTGAGCGGCAGAGCCTGGCAGGCAGCAAAACCATACACGGTACATAATAAATTATAAGCAGCGAACTCGAGTATGGCGTACCAGAAAAAAAGTTATTAAAATTTATACAGTGTCTAATAGAAGAATTTTCATCGAGAATAATGAAACAGAAACGCAGCAATTCGTGTGAACGAAAAAAATTAGGCATTGATCTGATCCGCCGTATTATCCACAAGAGCTAGGGTAGCGAAGAACGAACTGTGCTCACATTTGTCAATACATTTATAATTTACACTTACTGCGGCGCGCCTCAGGCAGGAGTATTGAGTCCCACGTTGTTAAATGTGATACTCATTCGATCAGCTGAAGTTTTATCTAAACCAATCTACCTCTCGGTATACGCTGATGACATTTGCCTTTGAACTTCTGTGGTCACCCGCTTTCAGGTTTGCGCGCGATTACAGCGGGCAGCAACTTTGACATCAGCATACCTTCAAAGATAAGGCTTGACTGTATCGACCGAGAAATGTGCATTGATTGCATCCACACGTAAACCTATGACGCCATACCCAGTCTCCATTAATGGAGACACTATCACCTATAAAAAGACCCACCGATTATCGACCGTAATATTTTCTGGAGCCCTCATTGCACGTACCTGAAGAAAAAACTGTTGTCGATTGCCCAGGTACTGAGATTTATGTGCGGGAAAACATGGAGCACATCTGTACGCCCCATGTTTCAGTTGTACAGAGCAACATTCCTAGGATATCTACGCTACACTCTTCCAGTGTTGTCCAGTACGTGCAAGCTAAATATTCGCTCATTGGAGAGCTTACAGGGCGAAGCATTGCGAATGTGTTTAGGACTTCCTCGCAGTGCGTCAACAGCTGCAACAATCGTGCTCGACAAAGACAATCCCATTCAAACATACGCTGCTGTGGACTGTCTCAGGACGCATACCCGTCATCTTTCCCGCGTCCCTGATCGTCACTTGGCGTTCTTGCCATCGCAGAAACCTCATGGAACATCTTACATTCTCTTCCATTACGATCAAGGATCAGGAGAAAGGCCTTCATTGCCCTTGTGGTGTCTCCAACAGCCTCAGGTGCGCCTAGGCATTCCGGGTGTAGAGAAGAAGGCCAGCCACCCAAAAATAGCTCTTAAACAGATGACGGTGCTATTAATCAATGAGACATACGGGGACCCAATACATATCTATACCGATCGTGCCGTGTCATCTATCAGCTCTTCATGTGCCGGTGTCCTTTTGGCTACGAAAATCACAAGGAAATTCAAACTGTCACATATGACAACATCAACGGCGGTAGAGCTTGCTGCCCTGTCTGCTGCTGTCAAATACCTCCTGGAAGAGACACCTCAGAAATGATTCATGTTTTGAAACTCTAAGGCAACACTTCAGAGTCTGCATTTTGCCCTATATCATAGGACTCATAAGCAGCTGACATTTTCATATGTCAGCTGCTTATAACTTGGAGAAGACTACCATCAAGCTACCGCTAAAGGGCATGAAAATATATTCAAGCGGCTTCCTGGACATACCGATATTGGTGGTAATGACCTCTCCGACGAAGCTGCCCGGTCTGCCCATCTGGAAGCTGACCTATTGCAATCCCCTTATCCAAAACCGCCGCCTCAAGAAAACTTCATCTCGTGCGTAGAGCTATGACACACAAATACTGGTCGTCTCCCAACCTCCCGAAGTGTCATCTTCATAGGCCTGGTCCATCCTTAAAAGCAACAGGTGCAATCAAAAGGTTTCCGCTCCAAGGCGACAGTATTGTGCCGCCTCTGACTCGGGGTGGCATTTACGAAGGCCTACTCGTTCCGTATTAGAATGGGGGATAAGCCCATGTGCGACTCTTGTGGAACTATAAAATCAATTGAACACATACTGTGTCTCTGTTCCCAGTACGACGTTGAACGTGAAGCTATCCGGACAGCATTGAACCGGCTGCACTCTAAACCATTTTCGGAAATGAACATCCTTGGACCATGGTCGTACGCGTCGATGGCACAGAAAGCCACGAAAGAGTTGTTGAAGTACCTCAAGTTGACAGGTCTTGGCAACCGTGTGGAGACTCGGTGCGATCCTTCAAATGTGCTCTCTCTATTTCCTCTCTCTCTCCTTTCGTCCCTTGTAGGGGTTGAAGGACGGACTTCGTGGATGATAACCACAAACTTGAGAGGTTTATTCTACATTATGTACAAGAGAGGTGAGCGACAAGTATCAGTCGTACAGTCATTACGGGCCGGCAGCAACTCGGACGCTGCGGCCCGCGGCAAGAAGTTCGAGAGAGGTGAATCAGGGAATCAGGGAATGTCCCAGAATTCTCAGGTCTCTCTGGAAGGCTTCTTATAAACCCTTCGAGCACTGTAAGTCACGTCATGTTTGACCAATGGGAGAGTCCACTCCGATGACGCCACTTTCAGCCAATGGTAGGCGCCCGTGTCGCGGTTTCACACCTGGCGGCTCTCTGCGGTCTTGCCTCGCAGACTGGCAATGCACTTCCAACGAGGAGAAGGGGAGGGCTGCTCATGCTCCATTGTCGGATGCCCACCTGCTAATCCCGGCGGCGCACGAACTTGTTTGCACGTGTCTCCTCTGGAATGCGCTTTCCTGCTTCTGCATTCCTCAATTAGCTGTGCTGCGACTCGAAGTGGTTTGGGGAACTCGAAGTAATCGCAGGAAACAGCTCCATATCTAACACCCTGTACCCCTTCCACCAGTGCAGGGTAACAAACCGGACGTGCGTCTGGTTAACGTCAATGCCTTTCCTCTGTTCTATTTCTCTATCTCTCACTCTAAATGGCAAAGTATTGTGCGGCTGCTCTACTCACTCGTCGAACGTGCCCGCGAGCGCCTCGAATAGCTCTATAACCAAGCCATGTGCTTCATTAATAATTATATTCTATTATATTATTATTATCAATTATTTATTATACGCTATTATATTCTACTGTGACGCAGGCATTTCCTCGACGGCTGCTTATGGCTATCAACCCCTGAGGCTCCGCAGGTGCCTCAGGGGCGTCAGTATGCGCTGGAAAACTCAGTCCCATATGGTGGCGGAGCTAGGCGCCATTCATCTCGCCTGTGCAGACATCCCTTCTACTACCCCTACCGACACGTTTTCTGAACAAACCACATCTACCTTGAAAACCAAGAAGCGGTACGGGCCTGCTACGACAGCTCACCCATTAGTGACACCTGTCAGGATTGGGGGCTCAATCCCATGGTCCGTGGTCCTTTGCCAAGATTGGAGTACGGCATGAATTCGAAGGTAGCTGGCCCATGCCGTCGTCCAACTTATTTACGCTGAGATCGTTGATGAAGTGAAGAACTGCTTCTCATCGAGAACGAGGAAAAGGGTTTATTTACAGAAATTAACTCAGTCTAACATGACTGCTTGAGAAAAAGAGTATTAGTCCAACAGGACTGCATGAGAGAAGTGAACCAGTCTAACATGACTGCTCAAGAGAAGTGTGTCCTCAGCATTCGCACAACCACAGTTTTTATACACTCGATCCGCCGGTCCTACGACGCGGCGACTCTTCGTTTTCACATCACCAACTCGCAGCTGCTCTGAAGATCAGTTTACGTACACAAAGGCAACCACGCTCTGTACACAGAGGCAACCGCACGGGGTGCCGTTCCGGGAAACTATCGTTGCCGATCGAGCGTCGCTCATTGTTCCGAGCCACTCCGAACCGTGAGAAGCACAAAAATACGTCGTCCCCACGGCAGCTTGACCAGGCGTGTCAAATCAGCTCCGCGTTGGGGAACTCTGGAATCATTGTCCACACACCGAACTCGTCCCGTCACAATGTCGATGGGGCTGGAGGAAGGAAGCGGGTTCCAGCGCAAAGGCCGCTTCTTTGAACGCCTCCCAGCTGCAGCGACGGAGAGGGAGAGGTGCGCGTCTTACACCCCTTGTCGTAATCGGGTGGCAAGGTGGCAATCTTGTTGCGCAACTCGCCATTCTTGACAGCGCCTCCATGGCCCGAAAAGTCTCGACTGTCTAGCGCTGACAACCGCTAGGCAGGAAGAGAACGGCTGCTGGTCAGGGGGGGATTGATGTCTTGGCTCGCAGCGACCACTTGTGCATTGATGTCACCGCCCCAAAACATCCAACAAGGACAGGCAACTGCAAAATGAACCCCACAACACGGCTCTGCGCCGAGATGACGTGCATTGGCTCTCACTTTAGACTCGCTAGGCTTCAAAAAAAACAACAACATAAGTGCAGAAACAAAAAAAAATGCTGCATTTCACTATGCCAATTTCTGAAGCAAATTCCTGCTGACAAATTCAGCAATCATGGAGGGAATCCTGCTAAATGAGAGGGGATCTTCTCCGCTTGATAAAATTAACACTAGTAACCCTAAAATTTAGGCGGGACCCCCAAACGCAGAATTCAAATTAGCCTGCTCAAACCATCCGCATTGCTATGCAACTTTCCCTTCTTATATCTAACGGAGAAGTTGTACTCTTGGAGAGTGAGGTTCCATCGGAGCAAGCGGCCGTTTTTGTGTGACATTTGATTGAGCCACGTCAGAGGACAGTGGTCGGTCTCGAAGATGAACTTCGCTCCGTACAAGTAACACGACAACTTCTGGGCGGCCCAAACCAAACAAGCGCATTCCTTCTCTGAAGCGCTGTAGGCTTCCTCTCTTACATTTAGTTTACGGCTGGCGTAGAGGATAGGATGCTCCTCGTTATCGTCGCCGACCTGACTAAGTACCACGCCCATACCTCTGTCGCTTGCGTCGCATTGAACTATGAATTCCTTTGTGTAGTCCGGCGCGCGAAGCATAGGGCGAGAAACCAATAGCCTTTTCAAACTTTGGAAAGCGTTCTCTTTGTCCTTATCCCAGTGTACGTTACTCGGTGCTCCCTTTCGGAGGGCGTCTGTTAATGGACTTGCCAATTGCGAGTAATTCGGAATGTACCGTTGATAGTACCCCACAAGTCCCAAAAATGAACGAACGTCCGTTTTCGTGCGCGGCTGAGAAAAATCTCCAATCGTCGCTATTTTCAGCTCAGCCGGCCGTCTCATGTCCTGACCGACAACATGGCCCAGATAAGTAACCTGCGAACAACCAAACCTACACTTTTCCGCTTTCATCGTTAAGTCAACTTTAAACGTACGAAGCCTCGCATTCTTGTCGTAATAGACTTTGGCGTTCATTTGAGCTATTTCCGTGTTCTTTTTGACTAGTTCTCGGGTTGCGCTTAGCCGTTCCAGTAAATTTAGCACGTATTCAACCACGGTTGGACTCTCCCCTCTTTCCTCCCACATCTCTCTTAACATTCTCAGCGGAGACCGGAGTGTCCTCCCATACACTAGTTCTGCTGGTGAGAACCCTGTCGCCTCATGTGGAACTGTTCGCAAAGCAAACAACGTTGCCGGCAGACAGTTCTCCCAGTTCTCCTTGTGCTCGTAACAGAGCGCACGCAAAACTCGCTTAAGCACCGAATGCCACCTCTCTACACTGTTTGACTGAGGGTGATAGACAGAACTGTGTATTAACTTTACCCCGCACTTTTGCAAGAATGTGGAAGTCAGTGCGCTCGTGAATACTGACCCTTGATCTGCCTGAATTTCGGCTGGAAACCCAACTCGTGCAAACACTGTCAAAAGCGCGTCTACTACTTCAGTGGAGCTGAGCTCTTTCAAAGGGATTGCTTCTGGAAACTTGGTAGCCGGACACAGCATGGTAAACAAGTACCTGTAGCCTGATTTTGTTTTTGGAAGAGGCCCTACCGTGTCTATTACAAGCCGTCTGAAAGGCTCTGTTATTAAGGGCACTACCTTCAGTGGAGCTTTCCAAGTCTCTCCTGGTTTACCAGAACGCTGGCAAGCGTCGCATGATCTTACAAAGTTTTCTACATCTTTGAAACAGCCAGGCCAGTAGTATTCCATAAGCAATCTTTCCTTTGATTTGTTTATGCCTAGGTGGCCGGACCACCCATTTCCATGACAAAGACTCAAAACGTCCTCCCTATACTTAGTAGGTATGACTAACTGATCTAAAATCTTACCCTTTCGATCTCTGTAATGCCGATACAACAATCCTCCTCTCTTATGTATCGTTACGTTGCGCCTAGCAATGCCTTCTTTAGCTGTGTCACGTAATTTGGCTAAGCTCTCATCATTCTTTTGCTCAGCTGCCAGTGACTCTCTATCCACGCGTAAGAGTTGATCAAAGTTCTTTGAGGCCGGTGATAATAACGACCCTGTCTCGCTTGTGAGCGCGTCTGCATGCTCTTCCTGCAGGCTAGAACTCTGACACTCTAGTGCTACGCTCTCATTGAGCTGGTCAACTGGCAGGCTCTCCTCAACTGTTCTTTTGTCCCTCGGGCCTAGCTCGGATTCGGGTATTGAAGCTATCCCCTTTTCTGCTTCAGCTGGAGGAGCTTGAGCATTTTCAGCCGAAAGCGCCGCGATCTTACGAGCTTGGCCTCTGGTCAATGCCTGTACTATGCCCTCTCCCAGTTTGAGCCCTCTGTCACGCAGTAACTGATTCGAACGATTCGAAAAGATGTAGGGATACTGCAGTGACAAAAATTTGGAAACTGCAGCCTCAGTCTCTAGCTCCCCGAATGGTCCACTGATCTTGACTTTGGCCATGGGCAGACACACGCTGTGTTCTTCTACAACCTGTTTTATCCACGCTACTTCTCCGGTGAAGTCATCTACCATCACGTAAGACGGATGGACAATGTCCAGCGTGGCGGCACTGTCTCTTAGCACTCGGCATGGTTTTCCATTAACTTGCAGGTTGTGGAGATACGGACTTAAAAGTTCCATATTCTCATCATTTTCCTCCACGTAGGAAAAAACTACGCTAGACTTCTCGCAGTTTACAGCTATATGTCCCAGTTTGTGGCATTTGTAACAGCGAATTGGTCTAACAGATTCGAATTTTCTTTTCTGTTCTTTTTGTGCGGTTTCTCCGTTAAGTTTCTCCTCGCTCTTTTCTGCGGGCTTTTCCGCCAGGTCTACAGGCTCTGATCGTCTAGTTTGCGCACCCTTTTTGAACGGAAATGGTTTCCGCGGTCCATTTCGACCGTCCCAGTTTCCCTCCTCGGCGTTCAATTTTCTACGGGTTGCGTACTCTTCGGCTAATTCAGCCGCCCTTTCCACAGTGTTTACATTACCTCTGTCTTGCACCCACAGTTTCACAGCTTGGGGGATGGTTTTGTAAAACTGCTCTAGACACATGCATTCAATGATCATGTCTCTGCTGTCGTACGCTTCCGCGCTTTTAAGCCACTCGACTAGGTTGGCCTTTAAGCTATACGCAAACTCCGGATAGCCCTCGCTATCTTTCTTGCCTGTGCTCCTAAACCTTTGCCGAAAAGCTTCGGCTGAAAGGCGGTATTTCTTCAGGAGACTAGCCTTAACTTTCGCATAATCATATGCATCCTGCACACTTAGTCTGGCGATTACTTCCGCCGCCTCACACGGCAACATAGACAGCAACCGCTGTGGCCATGTACTCGGGCCGAAGTTCATCTTCTCGCAAGTCCTTTCAAAATTGCTTAGGAACAAGCCTATGTCGGTCCCGACCTCAAATGGCTTTAATAGCCTGTCCATGCGGTACGATTCTGCCTCACTTGATCGACCCAGAGCGCCTTCACTTCCTTGAGGCAACTCCAAACGTTTGCTTTCAAGTTCAAGTTGCATTTTCCTTAACTGAAACTCGCGATCTTTATCGCGTTCCTCTCTCTCTCGGTTTTCTCTGTCCCGTTCTTCTCTTTCTTTTTCCCGTTTCTCTCTCTTTTTGAGAAGTTCCAATCCCATTTCAATATCTTGCTCACTGGCCTGATTGGAAATTAGCTCCAATAATTCCGATTTGAGCATTTCCTTGCGTACATCTAGGCCCAGTTCCTCACCAACAATCAACAACTCGTCTCTCAGCAGTGTCCTTAACTCCATGACTGCTGCTTTACTGCCTTGATTCTGCTCTCTAAATCTAGCTAGGAAAACACAACCTAGCTAACACACAACAATCTAGCTTCCCTACTGTTCTAAACAGAACAACCACAAAATGAAGCCTAGAGAGTCAAAGCAAAAACCAAGCACTCACCGCAGATACAGCACCATGTCGCAAAGTCCATCTCACCGCTGTCAGCCAGTTGTCAGGATTGGGGGCTCAATCCCATGGTCCGTGGTCCTTTGCCAAGATTGGAGTACGGCATGAATTCGAAGGTAGCTGGCCCATGCCGTCGTCCAACTTATTTACGCTGAGATCGTTGATGAAGTGAAGAACTGCTTCTCATCGAGAACGAGGAAAAGGGTTTATTTACAGAAATTAACTCAGTCTAACATGACTGCTTGAGAAAAAGAGTATTAGTCCAACAGGACTGCATGAGAGAAGTGAACCAGTCTAACATGACTGCTCAAGAGAAGTGTGTCCTCAGCATTCGCACAACCACAGTTTTTATACACTCGATCCGCCGGTCCTACGACGCGGCGACTCTTCGTTTTCACATCACCAACTCGCAGCTGCTCTGAAGATCAGTTTACGTACACAAAGGCAACCACGCTCTGTACACAGAGGCAACCGCACGGGGTGCCGTTCCGGGAAACTATCGTTGCCGATCGAGCGTCGCTCATTGTTCCGAGCCACTCCGAACCGTGAGAAGCACAAAAATACGTCGTCCCCACGGCAGCTTGACCAGGCGTGTCAAATCAGCTCCGCGTTGGGGAACTCTGGAATCATTGTCCACACACCGAACTCGTCCCGTCACAATGTCGATGGGGCTGGAGGAAGGAAGCGGGTTCCAGCGCAAAGGCCGCTTCTTTGAACGCCTCCCAGCTGCAGCGACGGAGAGGGAGAGGTGCGCGTCTTGCACCCCTTGTCGTAATCGGGTGGCAAGGTGGCAATCTTGTTGCGCAACTCGCCATTCTTGACACACCGTACAAGAAACACATGAAAAAGACCACCAGATCGACAGTTTTGGCTCTCGTAAACTAATCATTTGGGTCCTTGGTCACAGGGACATTCCCGGCAACGTGTATATTGACAGGCTGGTACAGGAGCAGTTGCACAAGCCCTCAGCCACTCAAACAGATATCTCAACCACACTGAATGACTACGAGTGCAGTTGCCCGCTCAGAACGGCGACAAGCACTCCGATTGAAATTACCCGAAAACCCTACATCCATGCCTGTGAAGTTTCCTCGCGCAGCGGCCACCCGTTTGCGTCGTCTCCCCATAGAGACAGCGGTGACTCCAGAGCTGGGCTGAGCAATATCTAATATACATTAATTGAATGACTGATTGATTGAATTAAATAGTTTATTTATTTATCACAATAAATGTGCTGGGAGGCGAACGAAAAGCCATTCAAGGATGGCTTGAGGGATGTTGTGCCTGGCCATCCCTGAGAACAAAGGATGCTTCACCGGCAGACATGCGGCTGTCACGGGGGCTGATCACGCCTCATCGTTCACTCAAGGCCGCTCAATCAGCGTCACTTGAGCCTTACGGACAGACAGTCAGGTTCCAGATCTTCGGTTTTTCGAGCGCCCAGAAATGACAGCTAGCTTCAAGACAAGAACGTCGCCCCTCGTGACCGTCACGAAGAGGCCACTGATTGGTGACAGGGTCATTGGCGAAAACTCCAAGGGAGTCGTGGACGGCCGGTTCACAGTTTGCCACGTGGTTGCCTCGTATTGTGAAACGTTGGAGACACATGGGACGTTGGGGCACGGGAGGTGATGAACGATTCGGGGTTTGTAATTAGCGAGTGAATTTCCTCGGCGAGGGAAAGAGGGAAATAAACGGCATAAAAATCGGATCGGGACGGCTGTGAGAGAGCGAAAGACGCCCGGACATTCGAAGACTCTAGCATGTAGAGTGCTCCCATAGTTGGAGCCGTGTTTGTAAAACGGAATCATGTACCTTTTTTGAATATATTCCTTTTGCCGTTTTCTTAACCTTCGTTCGGAACCCTTTCTCCCGGCACCTGGCACGGCACCATCCATGGAACCTTCGTTGGCCGCACGGACCCCCGGCTTTCACAACAGTGCTGGCAGCGGTGGGATCGGTCGGCGTTGGCTACATCGGTGTGGTGAGTGCTACGTGTTTGCTTCTCTTGTCTGCCAGACTCATCAGCGCAGGCAGCCGGTAATGGTGTTTGGTGTTGTTAGTGATTTACTCTCGTAGTAATTTTGTCTCGCAGACCGAGATTGAGCGTCTCGCGGACTAAATTACTAGTGGGCATGAAATACATGGTGCACTGTGAGCATGGAGAAGTTGCAAATCCAAGAAATCCTCGAAATTCATGAGCAGATGGGCATTTCGGTTGGCCCTACGAAAGGAAAATGGAAACAATGACAGCTTTCACAGAATGAAGAGAGGAGTTGGGAGGAGGCCGATGAGGCCAGAATAATGAGTTCACCATGAAAGAGCGTGAAGAACGAGAAATTCTGCAGTCTCCTGATGATAGCGATAAGGACGGGCTAGGTAGTGCTTGAGGTTTGCAATTAATGTCGCCAGAACTCTCTCTAGTACAAGAAAGCAGTTGCTAGGAGAGCATGTTAGTGTTTTCTGGAGGCACTGTTTTGGAAAGTCACTGTCTTTAAATAGCGGAATTCAACTTTAAGGAAGGGTGCATATTGAAGTCAAACAAATTCGCTATGGATAAATTCGAAATGCAGGACCTCCTTCTAATTTCCGAGGAGTTGGGCATTTCCGCCGACTCCGCAAAAACAAAAGAAGTTCTCGACTTAATGAACGTAGATGTGATGGTTAAGGAAGCTGACGAGGCTTGGGAAACCACCGTTGAAAGAAAACAAAAGCAAAGGAGCACGAGAGGCGCGAGCAGGAGGCAGAGCTACGGCACGCTCTTAGGATGGAAGAACTTGAGCGGAAGAGTCAGATGCGTAGATGGCAGATAGCGCGACGCCAGCTCCACACTTTCAGGGCCGACGAGAAAATAGTTAATTTCCTCGCAGGTTTTGAGGGTGTGTGTGAGGAAGAGGGTGTCAACCGGGACTTGTGCACCGAGAGGTTACCAGCGCTGATCCCGTTTAGTATCGCTAAGTGCTTCATGAACTGCTTGTCCGAGAAAAAAGCGCAAGACTTTGTTCAGTCACTTCGGTCTAGCATTTTACGCCGACTTCGAAGGCCAAAAAGAGAGAGCGGCAGAATTCGCCGAGGATTGTTTTTTTAGAGTTGTTTGTTACTACTGCGGAGAAAAAGGCCAAATGGCCAGGATCTGTGAGATGCCGGTGGTATTTGCCACAATTGAGGACTCCAATAAGAACCTGCATCTGTGGAAGCCGTATATGAGAGCTTTCAGTGAACAGCCAGGTGTGTACGAAGGCGGAAACTTTGGCCAGCCTGCAAGAAAGGGCACAAGAAACGGAGTGCCCGTTAGGCCAAGTGTGTGCGGAGGTGGCAAGTTTGGCCAGCCTCCCAGAAAAAGCACAAGAAACGGAGGGCCCGTTAGGCCAAGTTTGTATGGAGGCGGCAAGTTCAACCAGCCTGCCAGGAAAAGTCATCCATGGCTGTTCGAATAGGCCAGAACAGATGGCGAAGAAAAGGCATAGGCCCAAAAGGAGAGAGGCGGACGCGGTCGAGGCATCTAGAATCAAACGTGTGAAGAGACAGGGCTACAGAGGCAAATGCGCGAAGGTCAGGATCTAAGCGGAGACTGAAAAAGCGGAGAACGGTAATGAAATTAAAGAAACAGTAATCATGAGTAGAAGCAGGTGTGAAATGACGCGCTTGATAATAGAAGCCAGACACATATCAACATTCGGCGACGCATGCGTCAGTAAACCTTCCATTTTATTATCTTCAAAAGAGCTGAATTATCTTTGTTCGCGTTGAACGTGTACATGTCTTTCAATATGTGAGTCAAGAAACTGCTACGTGTGGTTCCCAGTTTATATCTTTTGTTTATTTTTCCAAAAATGTTACACGTGGTGTATGACGGGTTGAGGGTGTATATATAGCGACGAGAACGAGAAATAAATCTGTTGTTGAAAGTAGCGCTGTGTGTGTCAGATGTGCCTTCTGTTGTCCTCGTCAAGCTTGCGCTATAACAAAATAAGATCGTCTGAAAGGGTTCGTTTGAGGCCCGAAAAAGAAATCAGGAAGAAGCGTTGCAAATAGTTTTGTTCTTTATGTATTCATTTTGTGGGAGATTAGTTGGGCGCTGAACATTTTAAAAGCGTAAGGAATACCGCAAAGTTTTGTTAGGTTGTTAGCATTTTCGGCTCAGGTTAGATCAACGATTAAGGTTCAAGTGTAAAGTTTACGTGACGACACGTGTACCGTTGTAAGGCAAACAGGGTCAGTGTTGCATATAATAAGGAAGATCACGAGCAAGTTGCGCAAGTGGATAAGTGAAGCTTTTGCGGGAGTTCATAACGAGTCGTGTTTTATTTGTCAGGATAGTTTTCTTTTTTCAGGCTCGTTTTGTAGATTAAGTTCATGAGCTTTCATTTCTTCGACGATATTAAATTTTTTGAACATTTAAGTCTTCGGAGCTTTTGTTCGACAGAGGACATCATTGGTCTCTTCTGCTCGTGGTATGTCAGATTTTTTTTTAGTTCGTTTGATTACTTCCATGAAGACGTGACAGCTGAACGTTCTAGAAAAGAAAGCGTCAGTGTTTTCGTCTTCTTTAGTCACAAGGAGATGTAGGTTGAAGATAAAAAGCCTTAGTGTAATTTTGATTGCAACTTGCTTTGGATAGTTTGCACGATTTGGTTTTGGTAGTTTTTTATTATTTGTCAGACTTGGTGACTTATTCTAATCACGCGGCGTTGTATTATGTAAAGGTTTGTCGCATAAATGCGGCCACCTGCTCGGATTGAGCGTAGCTTTACAGTGACACAATTTATAAGAGCGATTGAAGAAAGGTGGAATAAGTCAGGCCTTCTGAGCCAATTTAGGAACGTGGAAAGAATTGTAGATGGTTTCCCTTTTGTTTATTTCGCAAATTGGCGTGATGTAGTGTCTATATAGCTATCTTGTGCTAGGTTTTACGGATATTAATTAATCAAGGCCAGTTCTTCCTTCGCCTTCCTGACCTGAGGAACCTTTAATTCATGATTGCTTAGCTTGATTACGTAAACCCGTTTGTGTCTATTCGCGACGACACATGATTGGAAGTTTCTTGGTACTTGCCTTGGAAGCTGTAGCTGGGCATATGACTTTTAGCATTGCAGTGGTTCTGAATTTTATCAACCCGTCCCTGAATGTATTTTATCTTGTTCTCGTGGTTGTTTAGGCGCCCCTGAATTTTATCAAATTTATCAGAAAGCAATTGAGCTAGCCTTTCCACTTCTCCAACTTTCTTCGGTTAAAGGGAGGAGAGAGTTTAGAACGACAGAAAGCTGAGCTAGTTGGTAAGGATTCATTATGCAAAATAGAAGTGAGGCGTTTTTTTTTAGCACTGAGGCGAAAAATGAAAGAAGACACAAAACTCATCTGCGCATGTTCAGGAATGGTAACACCACGTGTCAATCGGGTACACGTGCTGGTCTACGTGAGAGATAACTGTTAAGGCACTTATTCTCTTCCTTATGTAAAGTAATCGAAGGCTGACTCACGCACGCACTTCCACCATTATAGATATGCCATGCCTCTACCATAAGACGCGTATCTTCATTCTTATGCCTGTACAGTATCGCGCATTCATCTAACTTTGGCTTGCAGTTACAATCTGGGCAATGTAGCGAAAGATTAGAAGGCGATCCACCGGTTAACGACTTTTTATGCTCCATTAGCCTCTGATTGATACACCGTCCCGTTTGCCCTACGTAGAACTGGCCACAGCTAAGGGGAATTTGATATACCACACCCATACGACATTCTGTAAAACTGTTGTTCTTATTGTGCTTCACTGGACAAATATCTGTACGTTTTTTGCCTTTAACCCGCTCCTTTTTATTCTGTACGGCAGCGCATATCTTACCTAGCTTATTGGGAGCAGTGAAAGCAACATTAACATCATATCTACTAGCAACTTTTTTAAGCCTGTGCGACACTGAATGAATATACGGAATAGACACTACTCTTTTTTTGCGATTACTGCTTTCTGAAATTACGTCCGTCCCCCTCGAAACCGACTTCTTCAGGCGCTCAGCTACAGTGGCCACCGCTACATTAGGATATCCTGCTTCTAAAAGGCGCCGGACCTGCGCATTAAAACTGGCGCTCATTTTGTGCATGCAAGATCTTGTGAAGGAAGACTTAAGGCACGACATGGCAATCCCGTTTTTTACTAATTTAGAATGCTTGGATTGAAAGTTTAGCAACGTTGCTAAACTTTCAATAGTTGTTGTTGTTGTAGCCTGTGGCACGTGTGGCTCCTACCCACGATGGGGGATTCCTAAGCACGTTCGTCTCGAGCTCGCGCCTTCACTTCTTCATCGTGGCTTCCGTTGGCTTCTTCCAGGTTGCCGTACTAGTTTCTTACTACAGTTGTCTAAATGTTTCCATATTTTTCCAACGCACTCGGATGAGTATCCGAAAGACGGGTTTGTCATCAAATTCAGGCAACTGCCGAGCTCTACCGCACCGTTTACGAGCACATATTTATTGGACATTTCTACCGAAGAGCTGAGAGCGGTTAATGGCAGTCGGCATGCTTTCTAAAATGAAACATCATCTGCTGTTGCATCATGATCACCGTCTGATCGGTGCAAAGCCAAATCAAAAAGCGCGTTTTGCGAGTCCGCGATCAGCGGCGCACATTGGTCCACCTCACGCTTTAACATCCACCTATATTTAAGTAAACTGTGCGCATTGGTGTACACTCATTATGGTGTGTCATGATCATGATAATGAAAATGTGAGCACCTCATTTCAAACGGATTGGTGGCAAATGTTATCCAAGTTTGTTCATTCAACTTTCCAGTGTTTCTTTGTCATGAAGTTGCTTGATACACTACGCTACATTTACTGTGAATTATTTACGTATAAAAACGAAACGTGCAGCGTGATGTATCGTTTCTAAAGAATCTTACGTCCGTAGAACGCGTGACCTATTCATTGCGCATTATGCAGATTGTGCACTGAAGCTTAGTGTGGGACAACTACGAACATGTGCAAACGAGTACGCAGTAAACTAAACGCTAACGCGCCTTATATTCGAACCATAAAAGAGAGAGAGAGAGAGAGAGAGAGAGAGAGAGAGAGAGAGAGAGAGAGAGAGAGAGAGAGAGAGGGGGGGGTCATAAGGGAAAAGCAGGGAGGTTAAGCAAGATGAGCCCGGTAGGCTACAATGCTCTGGGGAAGGGGGGAGGGGAGCGAAAGAGAAGGAAGCGTGAACTTCAGACTTTGCACAGTTACATAGGCAAGCGTTCATAGCTGATTTATTCACAGGCGGTCATACAGGCTTGTGCATTTCAAAAAACGCAGTAGCGCCTTTGTAGCCTTGCACATAGCAGACGCACGAGGCCACGGGCCCAAGATCTTCTCTGTAACAGGCCTGTCATCTAAGTGCCCCCAAAGCTGTCCGAAGGGCACTCCTCCCATCTTCGTATGTGGGGCAGTCACAGAAGGAATGTTTGATTGTTTCCTTAACGTCACATGTGCTGCAATTATCACTGTCGGCCATTTCAATAAGGAATCAGTGCATCGTACCGAGTGTAAAGGCGGCATGAAAAAATCGCTGGTTATGCAGCGTACCTGCGCTGATCTGATGCAAGTCGGGCGGGCCCCATAGACTGTTGCGGAATGGCAATATAATGAACTTGGTTAAAACACGTTGGCGGGCTAGTTGGTTTGAATTCATAATAGAATGTGTAAGGGCGACTGAACCATGGCGTAGAAAGAAACACACAGACACGGCGCTGTGTGTCAGACTTATGAGCGCTGTATCTGTGTGTCAGTTCCTTTCTACGTTCTCGTTCAGTCGCGCTTACACATTCTATCATGGCAAGATAATACCTGTTTATACTGTTAAAAATATTTACCAGATAATAGAAGAAATTTCAAATAAACTGCCGGCGCGAGAGGAGAAATTCACAAATAAATACCTGTAAACTAGCAGCATCTCTATCAGGAAGCCATCGTGAGTAATTAATTGATGTATGGAAGTGTCTTAAGAGGAAGCTTTAACTCGGGGCCTCCTGTCTAAATACAGTGGATAGGAGAAATCGCTTTTCTCGGCAACCACAACACCAAAACTGATGAGGTTTGTTGCATTTAAAAGGAAAAGTTAAAATCTACTGATGGTTCATGGCGGATTCTTTATTTAGGTTGTCCATTTTTAAATAAAAGTTTACAAAAACCGCAAATTTCCATAAAGCGAAAGTATGAAGTCTAAACTGCGCAACTCAACAATGAAAGATGATATCACAATTCTGTAAATTGCACCTAATAGCACAACTAAAGCGGACAAAATCGATATAGTATACATGGCTTTCAAATAGACCCTTAATCTGTGAGTAGTACTTTTACAAAACCCTTGTAAACAATGTGACAAATTCACGTAAGATACTAATTGATATATCAAATTTTTTCGCTTCGGATGCTCTAATGGATGGAACTGACAGTACTGCGACGATATTTATTCTAGGTGCAGAGCTAGCTGTTTGTAAACTTCGTACTTCTATTTTTTTAATCATACTTGAAAAATTCCAGGCATTAAATTAAAATTCCGCTTCTAGCAGTCAGTAGAATTTAACTTTCTCTCTCAAATGTAACAAATTTCATTAAAATCAGCCTAGTGCATGGTTATCTCAGAAAAGCGCTTCTGCGTTTTACATGTGTTTGAATAGGTGGGATCGGAGTTGGGCTCGAGCTATAGCTTCCCCTTAAGACACAAATGGCAAGTATCGTATCGAATACAATTGATCTGCCAGCATCTCGTATCTGTAACATGATACAAAAGCTCAGCGCTGCTCCAGAGTGGCACCACCGCATCGTCTTCGCATCGTCAGATGACAGCCGATGTACCCACTGCCTCGACCGCGCCTCAGCGGACCTACAGCAGATCATGTGAACCTGCCCCGGCCTCAATTGGCAGCGCCACTAAGCCCTCCAAATGACGCCATCGAGGAATAGGCCACGGGGCTTGCACGCTTGGCTCCATCCTGCTGCTGAACCGGACGTGCAGATCCAGTTTTCTGGAATTTCCTATTTTTACATCCGTTAGAGCAACCTCGGACACTTTATTTGACTTTACCCTATGCCTATTCCACCTTGCCCTTTCGTCCCTATGACGTCGGTCAAGGGGCAATCGTATCCTTAATAGAAAGATAAACGTCTTACCACAACCACCGCCCCAACACCTTTTCCAAAATAAATAAATAAATAAATAAATAAATAAATAAATGAATAAATAAATAAATAAATAAATAAAAAGCAAACGCAGGATCCGTAGGATCCGTGGTACTTACGCCAAAACAAGTATGGCATGGCTACAAAATTCTTGGGAAGTTTTAAAACATTTTTACCCTCAGATATTTAGAATCAGTGGACGCAAGCAGATTCCCTATACTGGGAGCTTACGTATAAAAAAAAAAGAGCGTCGGCAGCACTGTGCATGCGCAGAACCTGCGCTGCAATTGGGCACATTGTGTATACCTGCGAACCGCTGCTTACTGGGCGTGAGCAGGGGTTTGCGTACGCACGGGTGACTTGGTGGCTGACGGATGAAAAGTTCAGCGAGGAGACAGGGCGAAAGGGAAAGGACACCAGAGCTTCGCTCGTATCATGTGTGGACCGTAGGGAGTTTCGGAACAGACTTAGACGCCTCACTTGCATTAAACGCGCTAGCACTCGGCGGGACGCTACACTGTGCGCATCCCTCGAAGACCTTAATGAGAACGCAAACTTAAGGGAAACGTTAGCCGACAGGGCGACATTTGGTGCCTAGTGTCAAATCGAATACTTTAAGGCAATTGCTCTTGTTGCAAAGGGGTCTCCCGTGTGCCTACATTTCTGGTCTGCGTGTGCACCACCCATCGTTAAAGCAACAAGAGGAAGCAGGCGCCACCACTGGGAAGTCAGAACTCCCGGGTGTCATCAGAAGTGCGGGTTACTGCGATTTAACTCTCTTTATGTAGCCTTGATCCTGCATCCCAGTAAAAAATAAAACACCGAGTTTACTGCAGCTATGAATAAAAGTATGTAAAAGTTATTGCACCCCACAAAACCATTTGCAAACTTCATTGATTCCTGTAGCGCTGAACTCATTCACTCGACAGCAGCAGGCTCTCACAGCAGACACCGTTCTTAAGAGCAACTTCATGATGCACACAACGCTGTCATCAGCTACAGTATTGAATGTTATGACCTCCGAAATACGTGCACAGGCACCGCCACTCTCAGAGTCCATGTGGCGCCCAGAACCTTGCACAGATTCCCAAGCTACAATTAAAAACATTTCCATTCTCCAATGTTTCCCTGTAAATCCCGATTAATTCGGCATGTTACTTCACTAAACCGTAGGGGTGGGTTTTCTGATACGAAGTGCGCATCGAATAGCGCCATAAGCGACTCGAATCGAATGTGAATCGAGGAATCACAGAGGCAGTAATATCGTGCGGAAAGCCCGCCTTTATTAGCCGCTGCGCTAGCTTTTGCCTTGCAAGGTGGTTGTCAGCCTGCGCTCACACGCCTTGCTGAGGGCAGCTCGAAAAGCTCAGGCAACTCGCAAGGAGTGCCCCGAATCGTAGCTTAGCATCCCCCTTTATTTAACTTTGTTGGTATGCTCAGCATACATGTTTTTCATTGGGGCTGAAGAAACCAAACTCGGGGGTGCTGCTGCGGACTTTGCGACCTTTAAGTACCGGACCCTGGTTAGGGAATTTTCGCCCTCTGATTTTGTACCCTCAGTGCTTGAGCTGCAAGAAGCATCGTGTGTGCCGCACAATACGGAATAGAGGGGAAAGGCTTTACATACGTGTTGCGTTCGCATTATCAACGTGCAATGTACACACGATCCCGTGCACACTACACAAGTTGCGGGTTCCATTTAGCGCTATACGTTGTAGCTGTCAGCATATACCGAGACCACATAAGTGCAGTGCTTTCAGATGTAATCTTACCAGGATTGATTGATTCTGTGCGCTTTGATTGTCGGAATAATGAATAATAATAACTCGGCGGCAGCGGCAGCACGAAAGGACATCGCTTGAACACCGCTCTGCTTTTTCGCAGTTTCGTCTCCACTGCGGCTTGGTTGCCCACGCTGAACCTGACGAAGGAACCCGACTGCGCAAGTGCGGCAGATCTACCTCGATCTGCTAACTGCCTGGAACCACCCGCGGCGCGACAAGCGACCTTCTCTGAAGATATAAGACGGACTGCTCGGATCTACCAGCACTCGGCGGCAGCGGCAGCACGAAAGGACATCGCTTGAACACCGCTCTGCTTTTTCGCAGGTTGGTGTCGTTACTTGTGATTGATTTTAAGAATATGTGCTGCTTGCTGCCACTGCCGCCGCCCTAGTATTCTGCTATTGTCGTTTTTTGTTGTTGTTGTTGTTCTTGTTTTGCTTGAGGCTACTGTCTTGAACGCACGATGTCGACAGATTTTTGTTCTTCATGCAATAACAAGTTTACGCCCGAGGAAATTTCTGCCAAATGTACTGTATGCAACAAATTGTACCATCTCGGAACCTGTGCTGGGCTTACCGTAAAGCAGTACAAAAGTAAATCGGAGTCAGCCAAGCAGAAATGGGCATGCCTCACATGCAAAAATGGAAGCGGCAAAGGAGACAACCAAGGGGAAAAGCTGCCTGATGACGAGATAGCCGACATTAAAACCCTACTCGTTACTATAAATGGAAAATTAGACGAGCTGATGCCGCTTAAAGACACTGTAGCTAGCATTGAAACAGCTGTAGAGCTAATGTCGGAAAAGTATGATGAAGTACTAGAAAGGCTAACTACCCAGGAAAAAGAGACAAAAGATATTCAAAAGAGATTGGAAATTTTGGAGAGAAAGGTCGGAAAAAAAGAAGAAGAAAATGAAACGTTGCGAAGTGACGTCAATGATCTTGAATGGAGGAGCAGGAAGCTGAACCTTGAATTCCATGGAATTCAGTCCACCGAACCTGAAAATCTGCTAGATAAAGTAAACGCTGTGGCTGACACGATAGGAGTTTCAAGGCTTTCGAGCGCAGACGTTGATGCAATTCATCGGCTACCTGCAAAGCACGATAGGATCCCAGGAATAATAGTTAGATACACCAGGCAAGCCGTCAGAGATAAGTGGCTCGAGAAAAAGAATAAACTGAGGGACGAAAAAAGCAACATTGCCATTATGGAAAATATGACTAGTCATAACCGACATCTGTTGCGACTGACGAAGGACTGGGCAAAACAAAATGCATATCAGTATGTCTGGCACAGGAATGGGAAGATCTTCATGCGCAAAACAGATGGCCAGTCGGCAATCGTAGTGCGCAGTGTGCGTGACCTTCCGTCATAGCACATTTCAGTATGTCCAACAAATGGGTATAAAATGTGTTGTGGGAGTTTGAAATGGCTAATGACAATTACCTTCTTCCAAAGGATGTAAACGCAGTTGCAACGAACCAGCACAAAAATTCACTAAAATGCCTTCATTTAAACGTTCGCTCACTTTACAACAAGGAAGCAGAACTGGATTGTTTTATCTCTAGTTTTTCTTTTTTGTTCGACGCGGTCATGTTAACCGAAACTTGGTGTAAAGACGACCAGGATAACTTTCAGTTTTCATGTTATCAATCCTTCTGCTTAAATCGAAAAAATCGTCGTGGTGGTGGAGTCATGCTATTGATGAAGCCGAATGTAAAGTGCGAACTGCTTCCTTCTTTTTCTGTGCTATGTGATGACTTTGAAATATTGTCAGTTCGTGTAAATAAGCATGTGTTTTCTGTTTGTTACCGGCCCCCACAGGGAAATGTGTCAAGCTTCTTTTTATTTTATGGGCAGTTTCTCGATTTTGTTTCTGCAAATGGTTACTCTGTCACGTCAGCCGGCGACTTTAATATAGATATGTTAGCAAACACTAACGAACAAAGAAACATGAAAATGCTTATTACATCAAATGGTTGCGATAATGCAATCACACTACCGACCCGAATTACGAAAGACAATAAAACACTGCTAGACCTTTTTGTGACAAATTTTGATAATACAGACATCACAGCAGGAGCTATATCATGTGGTCTTAGCGACCATCTTCCGATATTTGTTATGGTAAAGAAGCAGAACTTAGAAGGATGCAAAAGCCGACCACCCATTTTTTTTCAATCTATTACTCTGTCAAATTTAGACAGCTTCAGGACTGAGCTACTTAAGTCAGATTTTACATGGGTAATGAACATAAAAAATGCCGACGAAGGGTATGAAAAATTTATCAACCAGTTCCTGCAGGTTTACAAGCGACATTTTCCAATGAAAAGTTTTAAGCTAGGTAAAAAAATTCGCAAACCTTGGATAACTCCAGAATTGCGCCGAAAAATCAATGAGAAAAATATGCTTTACCATCAGTTTATTAAAACAAAAGATCCTGATACCTTAAAGCAATTCAAGGCGTGCCGAAATAAATTAAACAAGGAGGTTAAAAAAAGCAGGTCTAGTTACATTTACTCTGAATTCCATAGCTGCCTAAAGAAAAGTGACCTCGTATGGAAAAAGTTGAACACTGTTTTTAAACGCACGAAACTTTCACCTAGAATCGAGAAGCTGTCAATAAATGACTGTGAAGTGTCTGGCTGCGCCCTTGCAGATTCCTTTAATCAGTATTTACTTCATTATTCTGATCAAGGTATACTTGTAGATTTTCACAATACTATGTCTGCTAGAAATAATTCATCTGCTTTTCTAAGCCCTGTAACAGAAGATCAAGTTACCTCAGTTTTTTCTTCTTTAAATAATAGTTCAAGTTGCGACGCTGAAGGAATTCAGACACGTCCGGTGAAATATGTGTTGGATATCTTATGTCCACATTTAACCCATATTTTTAACCTTTGCCTAACAAGTGCATGCTTTCCAAAGCGAATGCAAATCGCTAAAGTAACTATGCTCTTCAAAAAGGGTGATCCTAATGATATGAATAATTACCGACCTATCTCTGTCTTACCCATATTTTCCAAAGGCCTGGAGAAGCTTATCCATTATCAGCTTTGCTCGTTCTTTGATTTACACAAAATTATTTCAGATGCTCAATATGGATTTAGGAAGAACAAATCGACTGAATTAGCTTTGCTGGAACAGAAGGAATTTATTTTGTCCGAATTTGGAAAAAAGAACTTTGTGCTAGGTATTTATGTTGACTTTTCTAAAGCATTTGATTGTATTCATCACTTAACTTTGCTGAAGAAACTGGAAATTTATGGAATCCGAGGTCATTTTCTTGAACTTATTAGATCATATCTCAGTTTTCGACAGCAGTTCGTTCAAATTGAAACGTATCGTTCTGATTTAAAATCCATACTTAAAGGTGTTCCTCAGGGCAGCATTCTTGGTCCGCTTCTCTTTAACATTTACATAAATGATCTCACTAACCTCTCTACTAATCCTAAATATGTTTTGTATGCCGACGACGCTAGTGTATTTCTATCTGCTCCAGACTGTCATATCTTACACAATGATGCGAATTCTCTCCTTACTAAGCTTAAAACGTGGTCAGTAGTAAACCATCTGAACATAAACGTTAATAAGACGAAAGCTGTAATATTTAGACCTAAATTGAGGCAGCTAAATTCTCATGTAAGCTTAAGTTATGGTGGCGCACCAATAGAAATCACAAATAATATTAAAATTCTAGGTGTTACATTTTCTCAGAATATGCTATGGGATAGTCACATTGATGCTGTTCTAACTAAGTTAGCTCGAGCAGTAGGCATTATTTCCCATTACAGATCATATCTCCCGTATCAAGTAAAAATCCTGCTTTACAATTCCCTATTTTACTCTCATCTTAATTACTGTTTCTTGGTCTGGGGCACAACCACGTATACAAATTTGCAAAGGATCTTTATACTTCAAAAAAAGTTTATCAGAGTACTTTTTAATCTACCATATAACAGTCACTCGCAAGGTCTTTTCTCCAAAGCATGCATAATACCAGTATTCAATCTTTACAATTATAAGCTAGCACTTGCATTCCAGCGCGAACTAAAAAATCATCTTAAATACCTGCATGAATTGTCATTACTGAAAAAGGGCACTGTGTTTTACACTACCCGTCATAAAGAGGAGTGGATTGTACCAACTCCTAGAACCAATTACACAATGGAAAAATTATCCTTCACACTTCCAACTCTATTAAACAACTGCAAAAAATCCGGGACTGACCTACTTAAACTATCTAAACGTGAATTACGACAGATTCACTGCACACATTCTTAGTTATTTCTTGTTATTATTTCTTGCGGATAAGTGAAACTGCATTTATGTTATTTCTTTTGTGCCTACCCCGTAGTTGACTGTGATGTTTTATTGTATGAGTGAACTTGCAATTTGTATTTCTATCTTGCCTTATTTTTTGTGTACGTTACATTGTACGCTCGGAATGTGTAATTTCAATTGTGACAATGTATTATGTCTTTTTTGTCGTTTGTAACTGCCCCTTGTATGGGGGACCTACGGCTCTGTCAAGCTGTCATTCATGACAGCTTTTACTGCAGGTCTCCCGTGTCGTGTACTGTTACGGGACACAAATAAAGACATCATTATTATTATTATTATTATTATTATTATTATTATTATTATTATTATTATTATTATTATTATAATGTTAACTAACCAGAAACTCATCACGTGGTTATTAACACACTGCGAGCCACACATACACATAATGGTATACCTTCACAGCGTATATAGCTATAACTCATGGCCCTGCTGATAAAGGAACTCTTTCAATGTGAACCTCAGAGCTTCTGCATGTTGATATTGCAGCGGTGTTTGCACAACATAAAACATTTTTTTATCAATGTTTCAGACGGTTTAGGTTTTAAAAAAGAAATGTATACCTATGCTCTGGACAGCTTAAAGATCGCACTAAAGGAAAAGAAAGAAAGAAAGAAAGAAAGAAAGAAAGAAAGAAAGAAAGAAAGAAGGAAAGAAAGAAAGGAAGAAAGAAAGAAAGCGTATGTATATTCGACAGCTTTCTTTATTATTAGAACGCACTGACGGTGGCAACTAGAAGAGAGCGACGAGCTTTATGAAGTTCGTAGAAACATGGCAGAACGCCAATAACATCTCGCTTTGAACACCAACCCATATAGTTGGGTGTTTATAATCTGGTGGTCTGTGTAGAGTGCTTTGTATGCGACGTGGTCAGCTTGCACCGCCGCGCGGACAACGCGGCGAGAGCGCGCGCATAGAGGAGATCCAGACACGCGCTTGTCGAGGTCAGACGTGCCTAAACACCGCTCCACGGCACGTACTTCGGCCCCAACCGCCGCCCCAAGCCGGGGGCCCCCGAGGCACCGCGAGCGGCACGGCTCGCCTCGAAACCCCGGCGACTCCGGCTCCCCAGCTCCGGCGAGACGCTCGGCCGCCGCGACGGCGAAAACTACCGGTCGCTATCTCGAGTGCGCACGACTACACCAGGCACGCAGACCTGTTCAGTGGTCAGCGAACGCGCTGTGGAGCTCCACTGCCTACCTCAATCAACGCAGCAAGGTGAGAACTTCCCGAGGACCCCACATCTTTGGAGATCCGACGCTCTCCGGCTGAGCCGTCAGCCTTCCTTTCTGGCAGCGGCGCAGCCGCCGTACTAGGCTCGCGCGGCCACTTCCCAGACTCCAGCATGCAGGTCACAGTGTCTGCAGAGGACTTGAACCCGTCCGAATACAACCCCCGGGACTGGAAGCATGTCCTGTCCATGCACGCGTCCCGCCGGAACACGACCGGAGCCTCCAAATCGTCTCCCGCATGCCTAGGATCCAGCATGGGGACGCCACAAAACGCAAACGCCACGACGCCATCGCCGCCCACGTTCCAGCCTCGCCAAGAACAGCTGCGCGCTGCGAGAGCAGCAGCGTTCAAAGGTCGCCAACTCGCGCCGTTGCCTGCCGACGCTTACAAAATTGTCTACCGATCGCAGGGAGGGCTCGCGCTTCTCGACATCCCACCGCGCTCGCTACTCGCCACAATCATGCAAGCAGCGCAGCTACAAGGCCAACAAGACATCCAGATCCGAGTACATCCCACCAACAACACGTGCACCATCGCCACCACGTGCCAAGAGACCGCCCTCAAACTCGTCGATCTCAAGGAAATTACACTACGCGACCGAAAATATGCTATCACAGCCTACATCGCCCCACCAGCCGGGGCGGTGCGCGGAGTGATCACGAACGCATTTTGGGATGAAACCCCCAGCGAGGTCATCGCAGACCTTGAGGCCCGAAATTCCGAAGTCCCCATCATTGATGCCCGACGTATGGGGAAAACACGCTCAATCCTTATCACCTTCGCCTACGGACCAGTTCCAAGGAAAATCATCTACGGCGGCGGTGTCCACCTATGCACGGTCTACCGGGGACACATCGACGCCTGTGCGAACTGCAGAAAACCAGGACATCGAGCAGATGTATGTACCCTGCCCCGCTCCCACCGATGCCCAAGATGTGGCGAAACTCATGAAAGAGTGGACCCCCCAACCTGCGCTCCACAATGCATTCTCTGCGGTGGAGGACACATGACCGGAACAAGTGGATGCAAAGCAAATCGAAGTCCTACTACACGCCAGCCGCGATCCACTCAAAACAAGACAGAACATCGACAACACCATCGATCCAGTCCCAGCCCGCGTCGACGCTCCGGCAGCCCAGCTTCTCGCCCTTCGGACGCTCGACATCTCACATGGGCCGACCTGGTCGCCGGAAGACATACCCCCCCCGCTCACCAAGACTGCCGAAGCGCTGCAACAGGAACGGGAGCTCCAGGCCCTCAAGGAAGAGGTAAGTCGCCTTGCTTCCCTCGTCCATACCCAACCCCCGACACAATCAGGCCTCCCTAACTCCACTCCACCCCCCGAGACGGAATCTCCCAGCACACCTCCCACGAAAAAACAGCGAACCACACAGGAAATACCACCCCCTCAGATGACAGACATAGATGCCAAACTCGGAGCGCTTGAGGCTAAATTCGATCGTAAACTGCAAGAACTCGAAACACGCCTCGAGTCTAAACTCACTCACCTCGTAGAAACCCTCACGGAGAAATTAGAGCACCGCATGGATGTTATGCTTAACAAGATGCTCGAAAACATAGAACACCACTTCACACAAATGCGTCCTTCCATACCCTCGCAACCCACCCTTCAGCCTACACAATTCACCCCTCCTGTCCAACACATTCCAATGGACACGCAACTAACCCCCCCTCTCCGCCCCCCCACGCTCCAGTATGGCGGCGCGGGGAAATAATTACCTACAAATTCTAACTTGGAATTGCCGTGGCTTCCGGGGCAAGCGTGCACCTCTGCAGCTTTTACTTCCCACACTCACTCCTCAGCCCCAAATACTTTTACTCCAAGACGCTGCACATTGCGCAACCCTTCCCAGCTACACCTCGGTACATTCGGACGCCACAGACAAACCCAGGGCGTCCACACTCATACACCGTAGCATCACTCACAGGGTACACCATATCGCTTCAGAGACGCCCTGCGTGATCACTGAAATCATACACCATAAACACACGTTACCATCCATATTTATTGTCAACATTTATCACCTCCCATCACACCCGATGGCGTCTCTAGAGTCCCTACTTCGATCGGTGCACCGGCTGGCAGGAAAGCACCCCCTGTTAGTCGGCGGAGACTTCAACAGTCAACATACAGACTGGGGATACAAAACAACAACACACCGAGGTCGCAGGCTCTGGCTGCTCCTCCAAAGCCTCCACCTCACCGTACACAACAACTTCCTGACGCCCACTCGGATCGGAAATAGCGTCAGCATGGACACCAGCCCGGACCTGGTGCTGACCCACTCCCTCCGAGGCGTCACCTGGACCAGAACACAATACGCACTAGGCAGCGATCATTACATTATACAGGTCACTGTCCCATACAAACAACCCCGTCACACTTACATGACACACAAACTCATAAACTGGGACTCTCTCCGCACCACTCGGGCGGCCCGCTCTGACACCCCTATTTCCGATATCGACACCTGGGTGAAATCACTCCAGGATGACGTCCAATGCAACACAAAACTCATTGAAACCCCTGCAGAAACCCCTACATTAGACACCCGACTGGCCCACCTCTGGGAGGCCTATCACAGCCTCCTAGAACGGTGGAAGAGGAATAAGCTAAACAGGACACTTAAAAAGCGGCTGGCCGCGCTGCAAGCCCAAATCCAACAACATTCTGAGGAGCTCTGCCGGTCCAACTGGGGCCAGATATGCGACGGCATTGCTGGGAACCTGTCCACCAAGCGGGCCTGGCAACTCCTCCGCCACCTTATAGATCCGACGCAGACAAAAACAGCAACACAACACCATGTAACAAGACTCGTCCACGCACACATGGACAACCCTGACAGCCTTGTAGATGCACTTCAAAAAACCTACACCTCCCCAGGCACACCGACTCGCTTACCTCCCTACACAGGGCAGCCCAACCCCACACTCGACACGGACATAACGGAGACGGAAGTCAGAGCGGCCCTCCTCACTCTCCGTACCAGCTCCGCACCTGGCGCCGACCAGGTAACCAAATCTATACTTCGTAATCTGGATGATCAATCCATCACACAGATTACGGACTACTTCAACCAGTGTTGGAGGGAGGGCACCCTCCCCCAGTCCTGGCGTCATGCGAAGGTTATTTTCATACCCAAACCCAACAAACCACTTACACTCCAAAACCTTCGCCCGATCTCGCTAACCTCATGCCTCGGAAAGCTTTTCGAGCATGTAGTATTATCGAGACTCACACAACACATGGCGGAAAACGACCTTTACCCTCACAGCATGGTGGGCTTCCGCCCCCATTTATCCGCGCAGGATGCCATGCTACAACTTAAGCACGACATTTTCGACCCCCTTATCCCGGGTCACACAAAGGCAGTCTTGGCTTTGGACCTCTCCAAAGCCTTTGATCGCGTAGAACACCATGCGATCATGACTGCCCTCTCGCCACTGAATGTGGGTGCACGTACGTACACCTACATTCAGGCATTCCTGACCGACCGCACGGCTCAGATACACTTCGGCCCACTCACCTCCCTCCCTTTTACTTTACGGAGTGTTGGCACCCCGCAAGGGTCCGTTCTGTCCCCCTTTCTATTTAATATCACCCTAATCCCCCTGGCCCGACAATTGGCAACCATACCCCATCTCAAACACACCCTCTATGCCGACGACATCACGCTGTGGACTACCCACGGCAGTGACGGCGGCATAGAGGACACTCTCCAATCTGCAGCCACCTTGACCCAAAATTATGCTGCCAGTATCGGTCTTTCTTGCTCCCCAGAAAAATCCGAACTGCTACTAATCAGACCTCGTAATCGCTGCTCCCCATGCTCCCCAATCACGATCGAGCTGGACGGACGCCCAGTGCCGGAGGTTGAAACCCTCCGAGTACTGGGACTCCATATCCAGAGTGATGGTAAAAACACCACCACCCTGAAGAAACTCAAGCAGATTGCAGGTGCGATTTCGCACCTCATTCGCCGGGTTTCAGCCCACCACAGAGGCATGAAGGAGCGCGACCTATGTCGCCTCATCCATGCCTTCGTCCTCAGCCGTGTGCTTTACACAACCCCATATTTACACTTATCCCGACACGATACTAATGCCCTAGATGCATTAATACGCAAGGCGTACAAAGTAGCATTAAAACTACCCATTAATACACCCACAGACAGACTACTCGGCCTGGGCCTCCACAACACTATCGGGGAACTTGTAGAAACCCACCGACAGGCGCAATACATTCGCCTGACACGAACATCCACTGGGCGGCACATCCTGGACTCCCTCGGGATCCGGATACCGGCCAACGACCCTACACAACTCGCCACCCCACGCCACATCCACCGGGAGCTGCTTATTAAGCCGCTCCCGAGGAACATGCATCCACAACACCACGAGGCGCGCCGCCGAGCTCGAGCTAAGGCGCTCCATCGCTATTACGGCCCCGAACCAGACGCCGTATGGGTGGACGCCGCATGCATGGGAGAGCAAGCGGTTGCCGCCGTGGTGGACTCCTCCCTCTCCCCACTCATCACACTACCCCTCCCCCCACACACTTCCCCAGAAGCTGCAGAGGAAGCTGCGATTGCCATTGCCATCACCCATACGGAAGCGCGGTACATAATAACAGATTCAAAAACAGCTATACTAAATTTTGCACGAGGCCGAGTCCATGTTCCTGCTTTTTGCATACTGGACTCGCCCGTTGCACCTCCACCCCGCCATGTGGAGCTGATATGGGTGCCTGCGCACTCCGGGAATCCCGGAAACGAGGCTGCCAACCTTTTAGCCCGAGGTTCTATTAACCGGGCTCAGGTGGCCTCCGATCCGGGATTCACGAAGGAGCGCATGCACTCTTTCAGCGATCTGACGCAGGCTTACAGGGCCGCACGTCAGATCTACCCCCCACCTCACCCATCCCTAGACAACAGGCATGCGACACTGTGGAGGCGACCCCAGACCCACACACTCCCCTCCCCTGTCACCCTATCCCATTACCATCCCTCTTTCCCCACGCCCGCCTGCGCCCTCTGTCCTGAACCGTTCGCATCCGCCATCCACATCCTCTCGCTTTGCCCAGCGGACCCTCCCCCGCGGGGCCTGGAGCACCTGACATCGTGGGAGGACTGGGAGACCGTGCTCCGCTCTGAGGACCCGGCAACGCAGACCATCGCGACCAGCCGGGCTGCCAGTGTTATGGACCTACGGAACATAAACACTTGAGTGGACTACGGTCGTGCGGGGGCCCAGGGGCCTACGTGGCCCGAACACCTCTGTTTAAATAAAGTTTTTAACAACAACAACGCGCGCATACGCAGGGGTGTTTGCAAATCGCCTCGTATACATACGTTAAAGTGGGGCAAAAAAAAAAGAAAGAAAGAAGGGGGGCCCTCCCGTGCCACTAAGTATAACGGGATCGCCTCGCTCGCTGCAGTTGGTGACCCAGTTCGAATTTAATAATGATTAATTTAATTTAATTGTAACATGTAACAAATATATTTCCGCTAGCAAGTCGGATATGATGAAGTGAATTTATTATTTCAAATTTCGGCCATACGAGTTTCGGCAATATATACGTCAGTCTGATTCGGTAGGTGGAATCCCATGGGGCCAAAAATCACAATCCAGAGGCCTCGTGGGATGACTATCCCTTGTTTGCATGTAGCGGAGTACTCTGCGGCGCAACCGCAGGAAAAAGGCCGGTGATTTGCCAGCGTTCCGATAAGGCACGCAGAATGAAGGCTCTCATGCGTGTATGGCGGCATTCGATCACTTCCCGCCTAAGAAGTCACTATCATTATCGGGCTGTGCAAATACGCGCACGCCAAATGAATAGCGCAACGGGCTTTCGGTCTCTCACACGCCAGCCAGGTAGGACTCGTCGCCATGTAAACATCCGGTCCGTAAAAGACGGACTTCAAATGTGTAAGTTTTATTGCGATAGCGATCATACGGACACTCGAGGCGGAATTACACCGTCGCCGTCGTCTATTCACGGGCGCGACGGCGCGCGCCCCGCCAGAGGTCATGTCATCTGCTGCGGGTGCCAGGGCGAAGAGCGAGCATGCGAGGGCAAGCTGGGAAGGCTGGCGGCTTCATGCGCGCTGTTGGACACGTGACCTGCCTAGCTTAGGAGGCGTGGCACAGTTGAGATGAAGCGGCCGCAAGGAACGTTCACTTTGGAGCAAGCACGCGCCCTCCCCATTACCGGCGCTCATCATCAGGCCAGCGTTGTGACCGCGATCGCTCGTGGTCATCGATTGAACTCTTTGCTGACGTGTCTTTGTGCATGTGACACAACGTTTGTTTAGTTAGTAAGTAAATGAGCGCACAGGATGTACTGAGGCCTTAGTGAGAAAAAGGGCAAGTTCCTACACATTATTGACCTTGCAGGCCGGCTTCGACGACAAAGTTCCACAGGGTGATTAGAGCACCGCGTTTGTCGCAAGCGATGTACAGCCAGTATTACTCCAATTTGCACTGCCGATATAACTACAAGCTTTACTTCGTATAATAGTGTTACAATGCGAAACAAGCAAAACTAGTTTTTGCTCAAAGCTTCGGCCACAGTGACGCTATAAACGGGGATATGGAAAGTAAAAGCTGTACAAAACCGGTCCGGACTACTTGACGTTCCAATACAAGTGCAGAATCACCACCCCGTAGCTTCTTATGCAGAGCCAGAGATAGCGTCACTATGTTTTTCCCAGGTAAAGGTTGGTCAAGCTACAAATATGTCCGGCATTTCGAGGTGAGATCGCAAGGAGCCAGGAGAACATGCATCAGATCTCTTGCTATTGTTGCTGCGAGTTTCGTTTCAGATCTAACGCTTACACAGACGCAATCTTGGAGCGAACCTTCTAGGAGTGGGACAGCGGGGCTGTCCTATAGGCGCCTCATAATAGCGTAATGAATAGTTATTAAAGGGACTGACAACCAAGTTTTAAGGGCCTAGTTCTTTACGGCTAAACGCAAAGCTCACCCTCGATAGTGTTTACACCTGTAGCGGTTACTTCCAAAAGCGCGTGGACATATTGCAAGCAGAATTTTTCGATCTGAGCAGCCTCTAAGAAAGTAAAAGTCCGTCCTTTAGCAACACTGATAAGTGAGAGCGATACCGATAGCCCGCCTCGCAAATTGTGAAAGCCGCCCATCGTTCTGCTTTCAAAAGAGTGAGTAAAATTGAGGTTAACCACCGACATTTTGACCTTTACAACTACATTTGAAAATAAAAAAGCTGGTACAACAAGTTTCAGTTATTATACAGACTTTTTTATATTTGTACAGCGTTTTCCCCCAAGTACTTGCATACGTCTTGTATGGCTAGCCCACGTTGTCGTTATTCTGTTGATAGACGAGCCAAGCCAACCCATAAGAAAGTAAGGCGAAGGCAGCGCCACTTTTCTGCTAACTACAAACGAAGGCCTCTCTGCACATTGTAAGTTATAGTTTTAACCGTAAAAAGTGTATTGCATTTCAATACCAATAAAAAGACCAGGAACCGCATACACTAAAAGGTCACGTGATAGACCTCTTATGCAACTTCATTTTTTTGCCGCGTGGGGTGCCAAAGGTCATTTGTTGCGACTTTTAGTGAATTAAAAATATCAACCAACGTTTGATAAGAAAAAAACATGGCTAGTTTCAGCCAATACGATAGGCAATCTTAGTATCAGCAGGGTTATCTCGATTCATGTTCGGAACGGTTGTCTGTCACTTTAAATCGAGCCGGCGACGCGCCTACATCCAAAAATCTTGAATTTAGTTAACGTCGTCCCTGCAAGGAGTTTTTGTTTCTGATAGCAAGTTGTACAGAATCTTTACGCTAGCTCGTGAGGCCTCTTGTGTGATGTGTGCCTCCGAGATGCAAAATAACGCAAAAATTCAAGTCGTCATAGTAGTTATGCATAGTGCTTGCATTATTAGTTCGTCACGTGTGAAGACGTGTATGGGTAATGTGTCTAATCGCGCAAAAAGAAAAATTGTAGGCAACACTAATCTCCGACTTAGGTTTCTCTTAGTGGCACTTGCACCTCGGTGTTGGTGTTCGTTAGGTTAAGCGAGCGAACGTCTTTCCCCTGGCACGATATGCGGGCGAGGAGCGAGGGAGGGCGAGGAGGAAGCGCAGCGCGCGCCATTTGTAGAGTTACTGTATATGCTACTACCTGCGGTAGCACATACAGTAACTCTAGCCATTTGGAGCGACGTAGCCCCCTAGGGAGCGGCGCACGAAGCGCACTTTACGCCCCTCTCCGGTGCTGACGTCAGAGCGCGCGCGCGTAACTGTTGTGAGCAAGCGAGCGAGCAGGTGAGCGCCGGAACAGAAGCGAGAGAGGAGGAAGTGACGTCACATCCGCTCTGCTAGACAGATGTTCAATCTATGCCAGGCAACTGTTTTCCATTCATTAGCCGGTAAATATCGTGACATCTTCTTGTGTGTGACGTCATTAGTGATGAAATTACTTCCGCTTTGTACTTCCGGCTTTCCAGGAATTTCACCAAGGTCGCGCCCACGTGGCGTGTCTCTAAAGTATACGATTCTGTGCTTTGATGTACGGTAATCAGTGATTTCTAAATAATTCTAATTATTCCAGACACTTCAGTAACTCGTAACTAAACTTGTGCTCTGATATGTTTATGATGAAACTCATGAATTTTATACTGAACTATTTTTTTCTATACTTTTTTTCTGATTCATTTTGAATTTCGTCCCCGGTCGTCTCAGGAGGTGAACCGGAAGTGCTGCGCAAGAAACAAGAGAGTCACTCCATGCTTCTGCCACTAAATAGAAAAAAGAAAGCGGGGGGGGGGGGGGGCGAAGAGAGACGTGAATGCGTGCACTGAAATCCTGTAGGCAACATCTGCCATTCGCAGGGTGCGTGCATGAAAGACGCCACAATTTCGCCCCGCAGTAAACTCAGAGGTCACTTCAAGCGACGATTCACGAGGGAGCGCACGTACCTTGGCGGCATCATATGCAATAGACTTGAGCTTGCGCTGACAAGTCCTTCCAGTCGGATTTTTAAGTGAGAAGCCTTTAGTTTTAGTTTTCTCGCGAAAGCCAGTAGAAATACTATTATGAGGCATCTATGCGACAGCCCCACTGTTCCCTTTCAAGAAGGCTTTCTCCAAGATTTCCACGCTGATGCTTGCTTGTCTGCGGTTCAGTTTAATCGCCCCGTCATGGCACAGTCCTAAAACGGCAACTATTTTCAATTTTTCCTCTTTCCTTCGTATTCACAAAGCGCATATTGCTTTTTTTCAATGCCACCACTGCGCCGTGCCACCGTTAATGCCAGCCCCTGTGACGCACTCTGTAGCGTTCTTTCATTGCCGGAAATGATGCGAAAATAGTATTCCAGCAAAACCTATCTCACAATGAATGTCGACGTTAATGCGATTAGCGCTGAAGCATTGTAGCAACACACCGTATTAACATCGCCGAAACTCGTCATGTGCGCAGCCGGGCTCCTCTCACGCGCTTTGCTCTGGACACGCTGTGCTCCACACTCTAAAAAATGAAGCAGACCCAATGAGTTGGGTCTGCTTCACACACACACGCACGCACACACACACGCACGCACACACACGCACACACATTATGCTGAGCCTTTTGTTAAGCGGTGTTGCCGACTACTAGCAAGAACGATGGATGCCTTGAACGCATTATATGGTTTCAGATGCAGCATGTGCACACGTACGTAGCGTGATTCGAATCCATTCGATCCGCAAGACGCGTTTACTTCCTCGTTACCGTGCAGCCGCGGATACGCGACGGTGAGCTTTCTGGTTCTCTTATTTTTTTTCCCGCACGACCGGCGTCTCCGCGGAAGCGAGCGCCATCTGATGGTTTTTGCAAGTAACCCAGCGGCGCGCGTACTCCGCTGCGATTGGTTGGCCTATTTGGCAAGGGAACAGCCAGGCCGCAACCACGGTCGCGAAAAAAGAAGCTGTACACCCTTAAGGGTGTTGGTTTGTCACCTGGGTTACACCCCTACCGCTAACACTCTAAAAACAGTTGCACCCTTTGGGGTGTATATTTGTCCCACAACAATAATCGTCATCTGTCTTTCCCGCGTTTCCTTTCTTTAACGCTGCGAGCCCGGTACTTCCCAGTCACGAACGGCATGCGCGTTATCAGTGTGACGCAGCATTCTCGACAGGAAAGTAGCGAGCGCCGAGTTTTCAAGAAAGGAAACGCAAGCAAGGCAGATGACGATTATTGTTGTGGGACAAATACACACCCCAAAGGGTGCAAACTGTTTTTAGAGTGTAAGGCGACAAAAAAATTTTATAGCGCACGACAGCTAGCTTTAACAAGACGCGCAATGAGAAAAGGCATGGTTGGAAACTGAGCAACAATTCTGACAACCTCCTGCGCACGGAAATATCTGACAAGAGAATATGACAAGCGATAGCCCTGAAGGTTTATTTGAGAGGAAGCTTTAGCTTGGACCCGACGCCGATCCCGCCTATTCAAATACATTTAAGCGCAGAAACGCTTTTCTGAGAAATACACTCGGCCGATTTTAATAAAGTTTGCCGAATTTGAGAGAGAAAGTTAAATTCTAGTGACTGTTTGGAGCAGAATTTCGATTTAGGACCTAGATATTTTAAAAGTAATTCTGAAGAAGTGGTAAGTTAAAAAAATAAGAATAGATGCATGAAGTTTACACATTCGTAGCTCTGCGCATGGAACAGATACCGCAGTTTCGTAAACTGCATCCATTAGAGCGATATGTCAATTTATACTTTACGCGAATTGTTATGTTTGCAAGAATTTTGCTATAGTTCTACTGAAAAAATTAGTACTCTACTTGAGAGCCATGCATGATATATCAATTGTATGTACTTTAGATGTACTGTTAGGTGCAATTTACAGTATTGCGATATCCCGACTTACAGAGTTGTAAACAGTCTCGTTTTCAAAAAAATTTGCGATGTTTGCCCATTTTTATTAAAAAATTGACGTCCCATAATATAGCATCCAGAAGTCACTATATTTTAACGTTTTTTTTTTTAATGCAACAAACCTAACCAAATTTCGTGCAGTGGTTCCCGAGGAGAACGATTTCTCCTTTCCCATGTATTTAGATCAGAGGTCCCGAGTTAGAGCTTCCTCTTATGACATTACGTGTCGTTTGTCGTAGTTATAACTTTTACTTGCCAGAAAAGGTATTCAAAGTAGATAACTTCAATGTTACCCACCAGCGTTTCTCTTACCTCTTAAACATGAGGGAGTTAACCATGAGGCAACCAAGCACCCTTTATACACCAGGAAACGTGATAAAAATGTTCGGTGCGTCGACGCCGTCGCTAAATGCGCGCGTTTGTCTGAACATATGTGGCGCGTGTTCGATTACGCCCAGCACAGGAGATATTTTAAAGGATTTAAATTTAGTTTTAGTTTTAAAGGAGCTCTGTATCGAACAACTTTTAGAGATGGGGCAGTCTGCGCCTGCCTTTTTTTGTATGATATGCTTCCATTAGTTCCCTTGAAGTGAGAACATGCCGCGGTTTTTAGACCTAAGCATTTACTTTACCAAAGCACGTGCACTGGCAGTATTTTCCTCGGGGGTTGTTGCCATATGACTCTTCTCACTCGAAGGTGAGAAAACAAACGGGGCATCGCTATGCTTTGATTGCGTCGGCTCTCCGAAAGTCGTGTATTCACGGGATGCAGGTTGCATTTGATAATCAGGTGTCCCGTCTCAAGACGGCAGGGTTCTCTGACTCGTAACGTCAGTGGCGGAGGCCTTCCTACAGGTTAAAGGATCAAGGTGCACAGCAAAGGTGAGGAGGACCACTTCGACCTTCAAGACTTGTAGTGATGCCATATGTTCACAAGGCTACCCACAACCTAAAAGCGGCAGACAGGTACGGCGTCCTCTTTGTATTCTCGGCCCTTGTAAAGCTGGCACATGTCTGCCCACGCACCTCCAAGAAGCCTACAGATAGGCAAGGTTGCGGAATAAACCCTGCCAAACCGTACGCCAAACGTTCTATAGGAGTGGTATACCAAATCCTCCCGACATTCGACAAGTCCTACATAGGGCAGACATGCCACTGCCTGAATGGAAGAGTCAGAGAATACGAGCAAAAAGTCGAGGAAAGCCGACCTGGCGCACTTGCCCGCGCACTGCAACGGCCGCGCATGTGAACCGCGTTTCCAGGAGACGAAGATAGCAAGGAACACTATCCCCTTGAACTGGAAGCATATCGTATAAGAACGGGTGCAGACTGCATCAGCGACACCTCCATTAAGTTGTTCGATATAGAGATTAGCTTCTTCAACAAGTGCTTGTCCCGTTAGGCTGCCTGATATGCGACCTCATCGTTGCGTGCTGCGCATGTGCAATCTTTGCCAATACATTTCTGCATATTTGACCTGAATAGTTGCAAATTACCCCCATGCCACTTTTCATATTTTCTTTCTTCGTCCTCGTATTTCTTTAGCGGTAAACATGTTATGCAGTGAAATGGGTTCATTGAACAACGGCACGTACCCACTGTCGCATACTCAGTGACCCAAGTTGGTCCAACGATTGGTTTCGAACATGGTTCCCTCAGCACAGCAGTCATGATGCTCTATCCATTCGACCTTGAACTATACCTAACAGTGGCGTAGCTAGGGGGCGGCACACCGAACAAGCGCCTTCCTCCCGCCCCAAAATTTACGTTTATATGGGGCCCGCCCAGGGCCCCCATCACCCTCTCTGCTGCCGATCAAGCAGGTTCCTCTACCCCCGAAATAAATTTCTGGCTACGCCACTGCTACCCAGTGACCCAAGTTGGCGGGAAAACGGTTAGACACAGAAACATCATAGAAAGTCCGTGAAATATCCTAAGAATGCTAATCGCCTTGAAATGGAAATGGCGGAAAAGGTGTTTTTAGCCTTATGAGCTTTAACGAAAACATTTCACTTTAGGGTTTCATAGATGAATATAGACTTCGGCTATGCATGACCCTATAACATTAGTTCGTGCCTCGCACACAGACAGCACAGTATAAAGTTTCAGGTGCATATGTATATTTTTTTGAAGCTTTTTTCTTTCGCGTGTGGCGACGTTGCACGAGGACAACTTTCAATGCATCAACAGACTCCCACCACTGCGCTTACCGGCCATTTCCAAACAGACAAGTGTGCATCGACTTGTATGTCCAGTTTCGGCAACTATGCGCTAGGCACATTTAAGCAAATATTTAAAGAAAAAAAAATTACATGTTGTGGGCAGTGGTGAGAAAAAAAAAGAGGGGGAAGAAACTCTTGCGGTATAAGCGCCATGTTGAGTGGCTCCTTAGACAATGTGAACACTTCTGCCTAACTGCACTCAAGTACCGCCAGATTACTGATCTTGGCACAATTACTTTCGGCCATTGCACGTTGCCGTAACGTGTTTACTCAGCATGCGTATAAAGTACATCTCTCTTCCGGTCCGAACCTTCAAAAAGAAAGGCGAAATGAGGTGCAACGCCTCGCTCTTTGATTAGGTTCAGGCCAAAGAGCTATACTAGCTGGGTCTGAACTGCTTGATACAGATCAATTGAGTTCACCAGATAAGTCAACACCACTTGCGGTTGCAGTTCAAAGGTAGCTGGCGGGGTCACGAAGCCTTAGCGGCAGCAGAGGACCGTCCGCAGTACTCTACTACATTGCTCTGCTATTACTCGTGCAACCGCTCTCGGATGCAAATTTAGGCCAGTTGTCAATGAGCTCAGGCATATTTCCACTTCACAGGCGTAAACAGACAGTGGCAATGTCAAGGTGTGCCAGAAACCTAAATAATACATGTTTTGTGGTCGCCTGGTTGGCCGTCACGGACGTGTCAGTTGCATTTCATGCGAATGGTCACTGCAGTACGAATTTGCTTCGAAAAACCCGCTACTACTAGAAAAAAAAAAACTGCATTACTGGAAATGCTAATGCAACACCAGCAAGCACAGTATAGGTGACCCCCTGCATGCGTCCATGTTCAGCGTTGGTCGAAGTGCGCTGCAGTGATGTCCCAACACTTATTAATGAGCACAGTCCCCCACTCACCACGTTTTGAGTCCAAGGCGCGCCAATGGAGGAGCGCTGTCAGCAAGTTTTCGACACCTTCGACGAAAGCTTTCGGAACACTTGTATCTTCGAAAAAAAAAGCCGTATGTTTATCCGTTTATTTAAACCAACTGCAGGTCCCTTATGCAAGGGATACATCAGTCACACAGTTGTACAAGCACCTCTTCGCGCGCGCTCTTTGAAGCACCAGCCGCAAGGGCTAGTGTTCACGTGCGTCCGGCAATGTGTCCCTGCAACCTTGCTTTTCGACCTCCACAACAGACGCGGCGACAGACTGCGGATCGTCAGGACACAGTCTCAAGCTACTAACTCGCCCGCTCCGCATCGCTCAGAACAGCGGTTCGGCCTACCAAAAAAAGCAAAACAATAAAAACAGGAATATACAACGACTACTTTCGGGAATTTTGAAGGTTTTTCTTAACGGGTCCCATTTTCGATGCCCTTCACGAATCTTTATCCAGGGAAAGTATAGTGCATGACACAAGACGACAGCGCGGTCGCTGTAGCGACGAATTCGGCAATCTGTTAAGGACTGACAGCGCAGAAATACTTTCACTGATGCAGTGAAAATGTTCGCACTGAAATACCTGAACCTTATTCAATGCGACAATGCGCTGGCGACTGTACCGTGTTTTCGCGCACACCTCAAGCAAATGGTCGACAGGATTATGCCCGTTCGAGGAAGCGTCTGGCCTTTGACAGACGAGAGACTTCTGTGCAGTAAACACACCGTCTTCAAAAGTCACTCATAGTAAACGGATGGAGATCTTGAACCCTGCTTTCCGTTTACCAGAAGTGATTTACCATTGGCATCGGAAAAATATATATAGCCCTACCCATCCCTGGGCAAGCCGACTACACCCAGCTGTACCTGATGAAAATTTCCTTCGTTATCCCAGTGCGTTTAAACGCTTCGAATTGATGACCAAGACGTAAACGCAACTCACGATTTCTGAAATCGGTGTATGCAGATACATCTACATTAGTTAAGTTCTTGCTTACAACTCGAAGATTTAGACGGGGATATAAAATCAGATCAGCGCGGTGCTACCAGAGCGGGCATAAAAAAAAAGAAGAAAATGCCCGGGGTCGCTTCATTGGCTGCCTTGTCGAATGGGTCGCGTGTCGCAAACGCGCAGCTGTTCTGACAGGGCAGCGCTGGGGAACCGAACCATAATCCTGACTCCCATGCCCAGTTTTATTGTGCCACGACACCACAGTATACACCTAAGTTGACACGTATGACTAGTGAGGTATGAAAAGCAAAGTTCATGTTTTGCATTTCAAAACTGTGTCAGCACAACGAAACACAGTTGCCACCCTAATTTGAACACATAGTGGCGTCAACAAGAAAACAAAATGTTGCATAGCAGCCACTGCACCAGCAGCATCAATTAGTCCAGCAGAAGTCCTCAGTGTGCTGTCAATCATGCTTCATTTTGCTACATCTGTTGCTACAAGAACAGGCATCGTAATTTACGGATGCGGGCATAGTCTGTAGAATACACACATATGCTACAAAATATACCACGCTCGTTTTGTTAGGAACACGATCTGCAGAAGGCAGTTTATTTTTCCTCACAAGTGGTCTGTCTACGGTGCACGAAAATCGAGTTTTGCATTGGCATCCGAGCAGACAGAAGTGCTATCCATAGAAGATGTCCATTCTGCAAGCTGGGAGCGACTTGCATAGAGCCCCAACTAACCTCGACAACAATCACTGGTTTAACTCAACCCAAACACTGGGATTCATGCAGTCTTTTATTCTGCCTTTGCAACGACTACGACAACTTTTCTCCAGACAGAGCTTTTTAAGAGACAGCCAGCCACTAGAGCAGCGGGCCACAGTAGCTGCACGAGCCACAATTCTTTCTGCACCTCTCAGCGAGAACCGTAGCCCACAAGGCCAGGGATTGCAATTTCATGTCTGTACAACTCAGCATGGGAACCATAAATGAGAAATATATCTTTAACCAAGACGGTAGCACAGACTGCTGAAATGAGGGAATACTTTGCAGCCACTCAATAATGTGCTTGGAGTTATGAATTTCATGAACAAGTACAGCAGTAGTTATTTTTAATGATGAATATAGACAGTCATGATGACATGGTGAACTCTACAAGTAATAGGCATTGGACAATATATACACATCTGTTGCATGCGCAACAACTGCCCCTCAGTCTGTCCACTCTTTCCTACTGAGCTTTGCAGGAACCAAGCGCGAATGATCATGGAAAAATATCTTCACAAATGCTCTATCGCAGGGGAGGCCATCACCCTAGTGACTAACAGTTTTCCTTCAATGAGTCAGTTGCTGGCAAACTCAACTGGTAGCGCATCAGCAAACAGCATCATAATTCGTGCTGATATTCTTCAAGGCTGTTTCAAAACAAAACTATAAGCACTAACTGCTCTGGACACAGTACAGCACAAGAAATGAACACACAAAATAATAGCAACGGTTGAAACTATTGCTCAAAAGTCCAATGGCCCTGTTTGAGCTTTTCCAAGGGTTACAACAAAGTTGGCTAAGCTTGTCGGTACTTAATTTGTTTATAACATCAGTGGCGACAGCTGTATGTCTCCTTTATGGGTAAAACACATATTTACGGCCAATCTTGTAAACAATACTTAAGGCATGAGTATATGTGTGCATTCTAAAAAATTTGTACACTACTGAGTTTATTATTTTTTGTCCCTAAGTTACTGAACATACATGTGAAAGACAAACGAAAAATGTTGGGTTAAAAGTTGTGTGTTTTACTAGCACGTGCATCCAATTGCGCTAAAGAATGAGTGGGCCTTTGTACACAGGCTTCTTGATGCAAGTAAGACACTCGACGCAATTGGCTCTGGGCACCAGCGGGCGAGAAACCTGCGCACACACTTGCGAAGAAGAGTCCCATCAGCAGCGGTCCTCTTGCCCATTTGGTTTCGTCTAAGACTTGCACTATTCGCAGCAGAAGCAACAACATGACTAGGAATGCTTGAGAGTTAATTGTGAAGACATTTGTACCATGGATGCGGACCCCAGGGTCAGTCCCCTGGGCAGGCGCTGGCAATGCCTTCGTCACGTTTACTTTGTTCTTCTTCCCTCCGGCGTGTTTGTACAAAGAGGGGGGCGGGCCGCGGCGGCCCGAGGGGGGGCAGGCACTGAAGCGTATCACATGGCCCATTGAAAGACAGATAGCGCGGGGCGCGGGGTCAAACGCCCCCGGGCCGCTGGCAGTCCGGGCTATGCCAGCGCGCAGTCCGGTTGCAGGGGGTCACCGAGTTGGAGCGCACGACGACGCGCCGCAGCCGGCCGCCGCCGCACGGCGGGCTCCCATCGCGCACCGTCCGGTTGGGCGGCGCGCGCACGCACGCGCCGTACAGCTCCTGCTCCTGGTCGGCGTCGCGAAGCCGCACGCTGCCGGCCAGCGGGTGCTCCTCGGGCAGCGCCACCGTCGGCGGCAGCTCGAGCGCCAGGTCGGCGCGCACCGACGCCGCGCGCACTTGGGCGTCGCGCGCCGCGGCCAGGGCGGCCCGCTGGCGCTCCGCCGCGCTCGCCGACGAGTACAGCGCCTGCACAAGACGCCGCCTGAGGTCAGCGCGCGGCCCCGGAATCGTCGTGGACCAGAGCAAGCTCGCGAGCCTTGGTCTCCAAATCAAGAGCGATAAACCCCAATGTGGAGACTAGCCATGGGCTTTTTGAAATCCAATAGTAGACGTGGCTTCCTCAACAAAGACGAGGACATCGGTGGCCGTATAGAAATCCGCAAGCACTGGTGCCCGACTGGACGGGGCTCTCTGGCAGAAAGCTGCCTTTTTCGTAATAAATGTTGCAACAATAGACGCAAGTAGAGAGAGAGAGAGACAGAGAGGAGTAATAGCGTAGGTTAGACGCAATAACACGCGAACTCATGGTCGAAGTGTACACCAGTTGCAGAACATGCGTTGTTCACTGTTGAAAGCTGTCATTTCAAGGACCAAAAGGTGGCTTCCGCGCATGCCCAGTGCCACTGACGGTACTTTTTTGGCCCACTAAAAAGCTTCCTCGAGCTGACGCAAGCCGTTTGCACCCACTTTTTCCAAAAACTATCGAATGGGCACAATACGGCCGGCCGTCAATATAAAGAAGCAGATCGCGTACCGACTGCACGGGCGGAAGGAGCACGTGCTGGTAGGGCTGCGGGTCGTGGGGCGCCGGCCGACTGCGCCGCTCACTCCACGACCGGGCGCCCATCCTGTAGTGGCTCACGATGCAGGCGACCAGCCCCAGGCTGAACACCGAGTTGAACAGGCCGCTCACCACCTGGCCCCAGGACGCTGCACGAAAGAAAACCAGTGTGAGGACACGGCAGCACAAGCATAAACGAGGACAAGAGGACAACGGCGCTGTCGTTGGCGTACTCAACACGGCGTGAACGCAGCCTCAAGAGTCAAAGCGCCTTTCAACCCAGCCTCAAGACATTAAAAATATGCAAAGGCCACGTAGCTGCCCTTACAAAAATCGGTTTGACCTTTCAGTCACTCATGAGTCACCTATAAGTCACCCCTGTCACCTATCTGTAGACTCGACCTTTCTGTAGACTAAGTCTGCAGAATGTCTGCAGACACCGTGCGGACTGCAAGTAGACTTGTCTGTAATATACGTGCCCAGTGAGTGTGTGTGTAAATATATATATATATATATGTATCTATATATACATACATATTCTGAACCATGACATATTTTATAATTACGGTTGAATCGTTTTGACCTTTCAGTCACCCATGAGTCGCCCACCAGTCACCTCCACGTAGACCTAGTCTGCAGAATGTCTGCAGACACCGTGCGGACTGCAAGTAGACTTGTCTGTAATATGCGTGCCCAGCGAGTGTGTGTGTAGATGTATATCTATATATAAACGCATATATATATACATATTCTGAACCATGACACATTTTATAATTACGGTTCAATAGGTCTAACCTTTCAGTCACCCTTGAGTCACCCGCCAGTCACCTCCACGTAGACCTAGTCTGCAGAATGTCTGCTGACACCGTGCGGACTGCAAATAGACTTAGCTGTAATATGCGTGCCCAGTGAGTGTGTGTGTGTGTAGATGTATATCTATATATAAACGCATATATATACATATTCTGAACCATGACACATCGTATAATTACGGTTCAATAGGTCTGACCTTTCAGTCACCCATGAGTCACCCACCAGTCACCTCCATGTAGAGCTAGTCTACAGATTGTCTGCAGACACTGTGTGGACGGCAAGTAGGTAGACTTGCATGTAATATGCATGCTCAATATATATATATATATATATATATATATATATATATATATATATATATATATATATTCTACATGACACATTTTATAACAGTTACATCGGCTTCACCTTTCAGCCACCCACGAATCACACACGCACACAAGCACACACACAAACACACACAGACACGCGTGTGCGCATCCTGAACCATGACACATTTTATCATTGCGCTCTGTTTTGCCATTTTAACATTTTGAAAACTGTCACTGATTGCTACAAGAACAGTCTGATAATGGCAGTTATATAAATCTATTGAATACTAATTGAAGTAAGGTAATGGTTACATAACGTACATTAAATGCAGCAGTTGTACTATGGCTCGAACGGCAGCCTGAATTTAAGGACATATCTACCGCGCGACGCCGACACCATCGATCCGACCACCGAAGGCGTGGTTGCTTTCGGCGCCGGCCCCCAGGAGGCGCTTGCCGCTAGCACCGGTAAAATTACGGGTGAGATTATTTTCCCGTCTTCACCTGGTCACCGACATGTCACGGCGTGCACACGTGCACGCCGCATTGACGATGAAGTAGTGTACATGCCGTGCCGAGAGGAATTGTGGCGATTTTTGTGTGTATTAAAGGGCCCCTGTAACGGTTCGGACAAATTTTGTAGGCGCGTAGGGTACAGCTTAAGTAGAACATTCGCACCACAATTTAAGTGAAGCGTTACGTATTAATGGAGCTGCAAGTGATTAGAAGTTACCCTCCTCCCTAGCTATGCTTTTTCTCCTCAACTCGCTCGCCGAGCGAGCGGCGCTAAGCTCCGCCTTCACTGGTTCAGCGTCACGGTGCGACGTCACATCGTTCACTTCCGGTTGTTTAAGAGCACAACCCCTCCCGCGCGAGACCTCTCGGCAAGCCGCTTGGCCGTCGACCGAGAGCTATCGAAGCAGCGTGCGTTGCGAGGATTCTGTCGTAGCGCCGAACGTGTCCGGTATTCCGCTAAAAACAGGCAAGCTGGTCATTTCGGCAAATGACTGGAGGCATAAACTCAAGCTGATGAAGGAACTTTAACCTAGACGTACGTGAGCAGCCTGATCGGTCTGCACGGTCCAGACACTTGCTGGCGCAGCGCTTAACCAGTCAAACAAAGCGCTAATATTGCTCTAACCAAGTGTAAAGCATTTTAAACATTTATAAATCAACGTGTTGATGATTACACTCCTGCGAAAAATACACACCAGCAGCAAAGAAGAATACACTTCGTTGCTGCTACTGTGTATGGTTGAGCTCTGTGCCACCAGGTGGCTGCACCGTGCAGACCATTCACATTTACCTTTCTGCTCATCTCATGGCTCATCCCGGCGCAGTCAAGCGGCCAGACCCTGTCCCCTTGCGCTTGTGTTTGCCCTAATACCGGACTTGCGAAACGCTATTGCGTTAGTAATCTTCCGCTGTAAAGTGACGGCCACAAACACGCAAATCCTGGCGCCGATCGGATACCGGCAGTGCGCAGCAGCCAGTTCGCTTGTATACTGCCTTGCAGAGGGACACGATGTCGCAGCTTGACATATTGCCAGTCGCTAGGTTTGCAGTCCACAAGGCAACAAAGTCGAATCATAGTGCTCGCGAAAAGACTGAGACCGACTCTGACCGCGGAGCTCTCGTCAAAATGGAGTACGTTGTAACACAAGCAGACGACACTTGCTGTGTGCCGGAAGTGCTTAAGTGTACTGAAAAATTGTTCTTGTGCATTCTCTTTATGTTACTTTCTTTTTATAAAAACAAATGAACTAACATTCCAACTATTACGAAGATTATTTGTTTACCATACAGTTGGAAAAATTATCGACCACGCGCCCTGGTCAGCCAATCAGATAGCTCGCCCACGTGACGTCATATGGGTTATTTGCATCATATGGGTAGGGGCGGCTTAAAATTCCGCCGAGCAGTGTGCTACGATCGGCAGCGATGTGTATTTTTAAAACCTTATAATAAATTACACGCTTTACGCAGAGCACTTAGATGCATCAATTAATGATCAGAAGGACCTACTCTAACGACTCAGTACGTTTGTAGAAAATCGCCAAAATCGTTTCAGGGTCCCTTTAATGATCCAAAACCCCTGTGACTGCATAACGTAGCTCTCAGTGTTTTTCGTGTGGTGTGCCGATGCCAATTATCGTAGTTATGACCCGTTCGCTCTTTCTTTGTTCCCGGCTTATGAAAAGCCGATGGCACTCTCGCTGCGCTCGCATTCCATAACAGTGCGCGGAAGAATTTTTTTAAAGTTGTGCTATCACGTGCTGTAGTTCATCTGCAATTCTACGCTGCTGGTGCCGGAGGCACCGTACACCGACTGTCCGTCCTGCGGTATCTGTGCGATGCGGCAGCAGCTGTCACGGAGACGCGTTTACCGAGCACGCCTAGAAAGGTAAGTCCGGCGCGTGCGCGCATTCTTGTAGTCCGTGAAGTGCGCATTTCTGTACGGATAACAAGATGATTAGTAACGTGACAAAAATGATCGTGATTTTCGAATGTTCGTTCTTGTCGCAGGGCGCATTTAGCGAACAGTTTGATGAAAATTGCCCTAAAACGTGATGTTGCCAAAACCTATCGATTATTTGCTGTCTGCTGTGAAGTTTCCTTGCGCCGGGGACTGATTTGAATAGGCGCAAAAATTCAAGCAGGGAAAATTACTATTTCTGTGCGTAATTTTTCAGCGAGAGATCGTATAGCCATTTCTAGAGGTACGTCGATTTGTCGTCTTCACAGCTAACGGCTGCGCGAGATGGCACCCGATTGCTGTGTACGACGCATGGCCAGATTTTAGTTTGTATGCAAGTTCTTTTATTTATATAGTGTCTTCAGACAGGCTGTATTTCTTGCGTTGAGTGTCATGGTTTTCGTGTATTTGTAAAGGGTTCCGAGATTTCAACAACAGTATTTCTTTTTAATGGAAAAAATTGTTTTCTCACCTGAAAAAGAGGGAGTCTGTTCTTTTTCAATGCACCGTCCTTTGGGGCAGGGCTTTGTTGCACCGCATAAAGAAATTAGGTTTTCGAACGCTTATCATGTGTTAGGGAGTTTTCTGCTTCTGCAATTCGCATTTGACTTAGTACAGACGTGCGTTTGTGTGAAGTTTTTTATAGTAGTTTCATGTTTGCTCCAGTTCCATTTACATGTTAACTGCCTGCGATGTAATCATTGGGTATTTGTGCAACCATGCAGCTTCATGTAGCTGTTTGTACGAGACTTTTCACAATGTCACAAGTTTACAGTTTCAGCAGGGTTTACAGTAAACTGAACATTTCTTCTTGTTTAGGGATGTCACGATTTTGTGAGCCAGAAGAATCTACACCACTTGGGAGCCTGCGGCACTTCTGCAGGCTGAACAGCGCGTCAAAGCATCAGATTTGCATGCTGCGACAAGGTGTGTGCAAGACGGTCACTGCCACTCACACGAGATGTCGGTACTCACTACTTCATTCCTTGGAAGCGATATTCTTGGTCCCAACCAAGCAGCCCGGAAGAAATCGGAGACAAATTAAATGTGCAAAGAATACTATTGCGTCTGTTATTTTATTGCATGCATGCATGCCAGTTCCCCATAGTGGGGCTACAGAAATTCTCTCTAATGTCTGCCTAAATGCTGCAATTCTGTGACCACAATTTCGACAGACTTTCTGCAGAAATGCTGTATCCTGCAGCTACACAGACTGAGCAGACTTTCTGCAGAAAGGGTGTACCAATTGGGCGCTGGGAGGTGACAGGGGGTGACAGAAAATCTGTCACCTGTCTTCAGATATTCTGCATCCCGGGTGACTCGGGGTATGCAGAATTTCTGCAGCAAGTCTGCAATGATTTTTGAGCTTGGTTCTGTCCATGGACAGAACCAAGCTAACGTTGTTTCCCGTCGCGTGAAGATATTCAGATTTATTTGCATTCCGCCTAATTAAATAATTAGTCTTAATTGAGTAATAAACTCATTATAATGGAATGAAAAGTGTCAGTGAGAAAATTGTAGAGCATCATGAAAACGTCCCGATACAGCTTTCTGTTGCTCAATAAGTGCTACATACAAGTGTTTTTCCGAGCGTGAAAGAGGCCCGCGAATATACGCATAGTGCCTCGATCGGCCAGTCGCGGATAGTGACTCATGACCGTGACCAGTGGTTCTTCCCCTTTCATTTCTCATTTCCTCCATCAATTGGAATATGAGCTTACCGCAATTATAATTTTTACGTTTCAATTTAAATCAGTTACCTTTATGACTACCCTGGCCTCACTGCCCGTTAGTCTCGTATGGCTATACAACTGCGTGAAACTTGATTTTCCTGCGGGTTGGACATCAGCAGCGTTCAAAGAGCTCTTAATTTGTGCACGATATAAGACCGCTGCTCACGCTTGGAGCTCACTAAACCATTTCGCTTTAGTCTATGTTTAACGTAACGTCCCTAGCCCTTTAATTCACGTTTTATCTAAGCTATTAGAAGACTCACCCCGTATAGCAGTTATTAAATTGTGGGGTTAAGGAAATTAATCATACTCTTGGCCGTAACCTCGGCGGGTGCCCCAGCCCACTAACTCGCCGGACGCGCATCGTTCCGATTCGAAATACAGTTTTCCTCACTCACTCACCCACACACTGTGGTTGTACGTGCCTAAACCACGATATGATTCTGAGGCACGCCGTAGCGGGGAACGCCAGATTGATTTTGACCAACTTGGGCTTTTCATTAACCCGCACCTAGTGCACGGTATTAACGCCTATAAACTGCATAGTGGGTTATGATAGAGACCAGATTTTTACGCACTAAAATAACCCTGTTTTAGGCGCCTATGAGAGACCCGGCTGACAATGAAAGCATACAGTACTGGCGCCAAATACTGTCCTTAAGGCCATGTGTAGGCTGAATAATTAAGAACTCCCGCTGTGGATCTGAGAACAAATTATGATTTTCTAAGCAACACAGCCCACTATACCTCCGTTCGGTGAAACTTATTTTGTTCGCTTGATAAAACGGAATGAGGCGATTTGCGTAGGTTACAAGGTTTATTTGAAATGTAGTGCGACTAGAAATAACGAGAAAAGTTGTGAGAGCAGTGGCAAACAAGCACCACTCAAGATTTTCGGATATTATGTTGCACCTTTTTCACTGAGTATCGAATTTTAATCAGAAAAAAGAATGCTCAACA